>NC_138733.1:6329251-7529251 GCF_965113295.1 Leuciscus leuciscus | reverse complement strand
AATGCAACGTGCCAGAGATGTTGATGTCACAACGTAAATGTGGTTGCTGGGTGTAATATTCACAACAATAACCGTTAAAAATACTGTCATTTGTATAACAATGGCGAAATGTATGAATACTTACACACATACGTAAACTCCTCCATCGTTAGTTATGACCGTTCTGACTGGTGATGACGTGGTGCGCGAAATGACAGTTGGGTGATCATCGCTCTCCACTTCCTGTGAAGTGATGTATCGATGTTCCCTTATTCCCTATGCCGTGCGCAGTGCCCTTCAAACTGAACATGTTCGCTCCCTTCGGATTGGAATCTCACTTAAGATGGCGGAATACCCTGTGAAGTCCACTTCACCGTCCACTTACGGTCAAATGGAACGCACCTCTAGAGCGACGTTGTTGATTGTTTGAGCATGTGACTGCGCGTTTCTCCTTGTTTTCTATTGTTATGCGCAGCATATTTCCCGCGCGCACAAACACAGCCACAGACAATGAATGAATTATTCGGTTAGCAAAGAAGAGATGTATTTTGTATAAATTTTTTGGGTATTTTTTTTTATTAACTGTTTTTGAGAACTGGAAATGCACAATTCATGCATACAAATCTGTAGATATGAATAAATGAAGATGATTAAATTAGACCGATGCATATAAAAGTTATAGGTTGCGAAGGTCTTGAGACAGCTCTTTGCTTTTACCCATCATGAGATGTGTCTTGTGTGACACCTTGGCAATGAGACCTTTTTGTAGGCCATCATTTGGGACTGAACCAGCTGTTATTAATTTCCACTGACAGGGGGCTGGATTGCTTTTTAATTACTGTAAGTTTTCAGCAGTTGTCTTGGCTTTCCATGCCTTTTTGCGCCTCCCTTTCTTCATGTGTTCAATACTTTTTCCCTGTGTCATTTCACATTATTACACATAACTTAATTTCTGAACTTATTTTTGTTTGTTTCTTTGTATGTATTGCTTACTTGGGTTGTTACCAACATCTGGTGAAAATTTCATGTCAATAGCACCTTTGGAAATATATTTACTGAGAAAAATTATGACGTGTTCAATACTTATTTCCCCCGCTGTATGTGCTACGTCAGCTGTGATCAGGGTTTAGATGTCAGTGACACCAGCATTATTTACTGAGCTTTAGCCTTTGAGACATTCACAGCTCACCTGTCTGTCCTGGAGTATAGATGGGTTTATCAGTCTGGATAAAAGTCAGAGGATGGTAAGGCTTGAACATGACTTTTCTCTCTTCAGTCGTCCTGAAAGTCTCTCCCTGAAGTTCAACCTTCATTGTCTGCACTGATTCTGCCTTTACCAGAGGAGCCTGATGAGAAATAATTTCCTGTATTCACAACTTGCCACAAAAACTAGATGCATTATGATGAAACATATTTGATAATATTCATTATGTGCATGTTTTGATGGCAGACCTTGAAGTTAAAGCAGCGATGAAACTCTTCCTCAGCTTTCTCCTGCAGCAGTAATGTGCTCTGGATACCATGAACCAGATGAATGTTCATGACAAGGCTTTCATTGGGCTTAAGAAGACTTGCACACAGTTTGGCCTCAGATCCCGACTTGATCACTGCAGGAAACATCACCATGAAATATCTGTACAGAGAAAATGATCATACAATATTGGTTAGATGTAATAAGAAAAATAAAACATAAACTGGGAGGGAAAATCAATACAGTTAATTTAATATTGATCAATTGAAAATATGAATATGAAAAGTGTGAATAAAAGAACAAACAAAGTTTGGTGACTAAATTATTTATATTTGTACGTTTATTCAGAGAATTGCTCTTAAAAATACACTGCCATTAAAAAAATCTGTCACTGTCATTCATTTTAAATGATCTTATGCCTTAAGTTGTCTCTTAACCTTCTTGCTGCATTAGGACATTTTCAGTTTAATTTCTTTGGCCATTTTGGCTGTTTTAATGCAAATGGTATGTCCTTTGGAAAAATTGTGACTTTTTGGATACATTTTTAAATTTTGATCCCATGTTGCATAATATGTATAACACACACTGTGTAGATCAAATAGGAACATATAGCACCATAATGACCAAAAATGGCCCATTGAAACCCATTAAAACGTCGTTTAAAGCCGGGCCGTCATTAATACATGAATCATGACTTATGTTGAAACATCCTTTCATTTTGAAGCAAAAGCATTATATTTGGATTATATAGTGTATTCCACCAGAGGTATTCCCTATGGGGGGAAATGCACGTTATTTTCCTGGTTTCCACTATGGACACTATTGACTGTGTTATGAAGCATTTTAATGGCTCAATGATCCAAAATGATGTTTCTGAGTATGTGTGGATGTCTGAGAGCAATGTGTGTCTGCGTTGACAAATGTTTGTGTGTGTGTGTGTAGGGCCTAAATATAATACATGGTGTTTAGGCGAGTGACAAAAATCATAATATCCTGAAGGTCATATTTTTTTTTTCTCTCTCTCTCTCTCTCTCTCTCTCTCTCTCTCTCTCTCTCTCTCTCTCTCTCTCTCTCTCTCTCTCTCTCTCTCTCTCTCTCTCTCTCTCTCTCTCTCTCTCTCTCTCTCTCTCTCTCTCTCTCTCTCTCTCTCTCTCTCTCTCTCTCTCTCTCTCTCTCTCTCTCTCTCTCTCTCTCTCTCTCTCTCTCTCTCTCTCTCTCTCTCTCTCTCTCTCTCTCTCTCTCTCTCTCTCTCTCTCTCTCGCAAATTTTAACAGTTTGACTGATGTTTGATTGGATGTGCAGTTATTAGTGTAAAGTGAAAATAAAAGCGGGGACAGGACACACCCTTGTGGGGCGCCGATATTAAGAGTCCTCGTTGATGACACATGATTATTAATTTTAACAAATTGCTTCCTACAGGATAAAAAGTTCAAAATCCATTGACAGAGAACAACATTGACACCCATCGCTAAAAGAGAGTTATACAGCCTGATTGGGATAATGGTGTTGAAGGCTGAACAAAAATCAAGGAACATCCGCGAGCATATGTATTTTGGGGGGGTGATCAACCAAACCCGTTAGAGGGAGGCTCAGAGAATTAATCTGGGTTTCTCTGGCCTCAAATCTACAGTAAAAATCATTTAGCCTCTCAGGGAGGGAGGGGTCGCAGTCTGAGACGTGATGCTTGATCTTATAGTTGGTAATTGTCTGCAGACCCTGCCAGACACCCTTAATGTCATGGACTTGGAGCTTATTTTCAAGTTTCACTCTGTGAGTGGCTTTAGCTGTTTTAATAGCCTTTTTGAGTTGGTATTTGAGGAGTCTGTATAGTGCTTTATCATCACATCTGAATGCAGCGTTTTTTTCCCTACTTGTTAAGCCAAGGCTTGTTGTTGCTGTAACTGATGACAGTTTTGATGGGAATACACACAGACTCACAAAAAATGTATATAAGACATTACAGTATCAGTGAAAGTGTCAATATCATCATGCTCAAAAACACTCCAGTCTGTGACATCAAAACAGTATTGTAACATGTCTATGGCCGGGGGAGAATACCACCTAACCCTCTTTTTCACTGGTTTAGTTGTTTTTAGTTTCTGGCGGTATTTAGGGACAAGTAATATAGTGTTGTGATCAGACTCACCAATCGGGGCTGATTAGAGCTTGATATGCTTCTGGAATGGGAGTAACACTGGTCCAAAGTTTTATCCAGCCTGGTAGGAATATGAATCTGAGGCTTGTATCTTGGAAGAGCTTTCTTCATAGATACATGGTTAAAGTCACCCAGCAACAGGATTACAGAATCCGGGTTGGAGTTTTCCATGGCGAAGATGTGATCGGCCAGTTCCTGTGTCGCTGACGTCATCGCAGCGCTCGGTGGAATGTAAACAACACACACTGGCCCTCATTTATCATTCTTGCGTAGAAATGGGCGTATATGTTGGCGTAAGATTATGCTTACACTCCTCTCACCGCCTGATTTATGAAGCTGTGCGTACCTTTGAAATCCAGGTGTACGCAATACCTGCCCTTGATAAATGCCGCGGCTGAAAACGATCGTCATTAGAATAACACGCCCCTATATATTCAAGTCTCCGCTTCCCCCACGCCCTCATTTTACGCCATGGACACACGGAAGACGGCAAAGAAGAGAAACTTGGATGAGCAAATGACCCATCACAATGCATTATTTTACAGCACGTGTTTTAAAACGATTAGCATTTAATTTCGTATCACGTCACATGTATTGGGGTGTACAATAGTGATGATGATGTGATGTGGAGTACCATTCATTCACATTAATATAATTGCATGACAATTTGTAAAATTCTTATTCTTATTATTATGATTTTTATTATTAATGACGCTTATTGTTATTTAGAAGAAGAATGTCGTTATTATTATTATTATTTGTATTATTATTATTATTATTATTTAAAAGAAGAAGAATGTCATTTTTATTATTTTGTCAGTCTGAATTATTTTTTGGTCATTGAAAGCCTTTCATTACTGAACAAAAAAAAGAGGTATACTTTGCCTGGAGTGTTATAAAGTTGTGGATGGTTGTCTTTTTTAAAAAGTCTTTTGTCTTTTATTTTTCGTGTTCGCATTTATGAGGAAAAAACAATGTTACGTGACAGTTATCCATAACGGATGCGACCGCTCTGAAAGCGGCATGCTTTAAAACTTTCACAGAGACCTCAAACAGAAAGCACAAAGCCTTTCTTTAAAGCGAATTTCGTTCTGCATTAATTGTATCTTAATTTTAATCAGTGTTTCATTATCCAATTTTCTGGATTTAATAAATCAAAAGTAAATAGCAGAGATAATCACAACACGGAGGCGCCAGCGCCTGAACTGGAGCTAACGCTATCATCCATGAACCGAAACTCAACGTATAAGGTAGCCTAACGTTACTCGTCTCACACACCTACAAAAAATAGAAATATATCTATTATCTACAGAAATCTCTACTTTTAAACAGAACCATTCAAAACAAAATAAAACGATGTAATCCGTATGAAATGTGCCTATTTCTCTCCGGCGCGTTCACTACTGCGAAGATCGCAAGTCAGACTTAATCTTTGCAGCCGACACAGAAAACCAAATGTTTTTATTGGTTTATTAAGTACAAACAGGCGAGTTATGAAAAATTGAGTGTGAGGGATTTGTTCACTTCACACAAAAAGATCTTGGAATGAGATGGCTAACTGTAGTAGCGTTCAGTCCACTGTCTATAATAGCCTAATTTAGACACTTTTTTTTTTAACCCGACTACCTACAACTTTAATCGGTTAACGTTGATACGGTCAACCATCGGTCAAACGGTCATCGGTTAACATCCCTATGTTGTTGTTTTTTTTTACAGTGGGTCATAATATATCATATCTTTTAGTTTGTCAGTGCGTTTTGTGGTGTTAGGAATTGTTTTTCTGCGCATTTCCACACTAACTCAAAACGTGCGTACATGTACACCACCTCCTGAGCTGGCGTAGGATTTGAGCGTGCCGTACGCCAACGTCCATATTGCTAAATCTCAAAGTCACCGTGGTTTTGGGTGTACGCCAGGTGTACGCTGGAAATTTGGTGTACGCACTTTTGATAAATGAGGGCCAGTATGACGGAGATTTCTCTCGGTGAGTAAAAGGGGATGCATTTAACTGTGAGATATTTCAAGTCCGGCGAACAGTTGTGTGATAGAGTTTTGGTGTACACACACCAGTTTCGGTTAATATAAATACAAACACCGCCGCCACGCTGCTAAAGGGATTAGCTGGTGCGATCTGCGCGATGAAAGGTGACAAGATTTCACTTCATTTCACACTCGACAAGATGAAGAAAACCTACACGACCACCGAAGCAGTGGACTACGTTACTGAACCAAGTGAATAATAATATACCTGGACAAGGTATGTGCTATTAGCAACAGTAACTCACACATTTATTTTATATACACATCTTTATGTGGTTTTCTAAAATATAGGCATAGTACCAAGTTTATCATGCATTTTTTTCTCTTGTATTTTTTTTTCTCTTATAACTTGGGCCAAAAAAATAGATACATGTTATTCATTTTTCCTTGATCTTTTTTTTATTTTGCAGGTTGTTGGCGCATACAGCTGCAAGAGGAAGACAAGTCGGTGGCCGATGGCGCTCTTCTACAATCTAATAGATGTCTCTGTTTCAACGCCTTTGTCCTGTGGGTGGCTGTTGACCCTTCCTGGAACCAGGAGAAAACCTTCAAAAGGAGGCTGTTCCTGGAGGAGCTGGGGAGGATGCTGGTGTATCCCCAGATGGAGAGGAGAGAGCGCCTCCCCCGCACACCAGCCGCAGCAGCCATGGTGCAATCACAGCGGAGAGCAGAACATTCAGAGGCAAGTGGGGCTGTAGACACCCATGACAAGAGGAGGAGGGGGTGCAGTTTCTGCACTAACAAAAAAAGAAAAATCTCCACCACCTGCTCAAAATGTGGCATTTACATCTGTAAGGAGCATGCATTGCAATTCTGCAGCTCCTGCAAATGAGCTGAACAATGACCCCATTTTGTTTTGAAGTTTTTGATATGTTTGATATGTTTATAGAATTTAGAAAAATAAAAATTCATGTTCATGGTGATCTTGTAGTTTTTCTTTCTTTCTAGAGCAAATTTTGATGTGTAGGGAGACAGGCACAGGTTACAGTCACCTAGTAGGGATCAGGAAAAAGTTTGCAATACTGCAGATGTTTGCAGTATGTCAATTATATGAAAAATGGTACCAACAGGTGGAAAACAGTAAAAAGTTAATATTTTACCCCAAGGCTTGGTAATGACAGGGTATTTGAATAGAAATTATGATTTTATGATATTATGACAGTGGGTTCAAAAATAGATATTTTAATGGGTTTAGATAGGATCAAATTCGTCCTTAACGCGATATGTGTGATTATTATTTTTTTAAATCTGACATAGCACAAAAAATAAAAATGCACCAAAAATAATGTTGCTGCTAATCTTTGACATATTCAAGACTGTGATAATCCAAAGCCAAGGTTTTCACTTTGCATTTAGCATATGGAAAATAAAAAAATGTTGTGTTTTTTCCTCTTATACACTCTCAGAAAAAAAGGTACACGGTGGTACAAATAATGTTCCTCAAAGAACAGTTTTGTACCTTTTCAATAATAGTACCTTTAATGGTACAGGAAAGACCACTGAAGATACTGTTTTGTACCTGTTAAGGTACAATTTAAATTAAGGTACATAATTGTTCTCACATCAAGGGTACAGTTATGGGCCAAATTACTGTTTCATTCATGATTGGTTGCTGTGTTGAGTATTTGGCATAGCAACAAGACACTGATTGGTCGAAATCGCTTCAGCCACGAAATTTTCCGAACTGACAGCGGGAAGCAGGCTAACACAACTGCAGCGCGGTCGAGAGTTTATTTTATCAAACTTGAAGACGAAATTTAAAGGTGAGTTCTGATAATTTATGAATATATTTAGTTCACAATTCTAAAATATAAATGTTTCAGCCACTTAACGTTAATTTAGCGAGTTAAATTAGCTTTGCTCCAAATGCTTTTTAGCCATTTGACTTGTATAACGTTACACTTTTTATTTTTTTTAATGCAATTATTGACTAAGTTAGTATTAAGTCATCACGTGTACAATATATGGCGTTTGTTCTCCATTATCCACTATAACTGTTAAATGTTAACTTTGCTATTAGGCAACATGAAACTGATTGCCCAAGGTTGCTGCAGCCGTTACTACATTTTCAAATAGACCGGAGAGCGGGAACTTCGGGAAGCAGATTACGAGCACGAGCACCACCACAAGCCATGGCTTCGCCCTCTTTATCGTCAGAAGTACTTTAGCTGGACTCGAATTATAAGACGAATAGAAGAGGAAATTTAAAGGTGGGTTTTATGTTTAACCAAATAAAAATGTATAAAACGTTACAGCTAACGTTACTCAACATGATAATAGCGAGTGTAACGTTAAATAGCTTAACTTAATTGTACGAATCCAGTCAGTGATATTAGTCGTCTGCAAATATATTTTAAAGCAATTGAGTTTCTGTGTCGTAAGTTCACATTTAATACATTATTGTTGTAAATGAATGCTCAAGCAGAGGTGCCATGCTGGTGTACTTTACATTAGTCCACAATACTGTATGCGGTTTTGGAACAACGTGATTGAACGCAAACGAACAGTGCGCAGATAAAATCACTCGTTCTGTGTTTAAATGAATGCGATTAACGTTACCTGATTCTGTCCTAAGTCATATACATGTCATATACATTCATTTTATCATAGACCTTTGTTGAAACTCATGTGTCTTTGATTTTTAGATCATGATGGGGTAAACTGTCAGTGCTGGTCTCACTGATCACACATCTGAAAGTCTTCCTGCGTCCTCAGCTGTGAGGCAAGTATGTATGAGTTATTTGAGTTTCTTAATCTTATGATATTCTTTTTTCTGATGAGGTTGAATTTATTTTTCTAAGACAAAATGTTTGCCATAATGACAGAGTGATGTCAATCTTGATAAAGCACAGTAACTGCACTTCAAATTAATTCTGAAAGATTTCTGTCACTTAACTGAAAGTATATTCACCTAAAACTCTGACATTCACAAAGTATAGTAGCATACAGGTACCAAATGTCAATATGAAATGTAACATGCAAAATGGCAATGCAATGTGTAAAATGGCAATGCATTTCTGTATTTATATTTACATTTTCTATATGATATGTGCAACATCATTCTGGAACAAAACAAATATTCAAAATCAATAATATAATAATTTGCATTACTACACTAGCTTTAACATAAAATTAAAACATACATTTGAAAATTGTATATGTTCAAAAAAAATAAATAAGATGTATTACAGAAATTAGATGTTTAAAATGTTCAAGCAAATATTATAGCAAAATTATAATTTAGGTTATTTTTCCTAGTTGCTTTTACACTCAAAGTTAAGGCACTTGATGCAATGATCGTCTCGGAATCCTTTTTTTAAATCCAGATTGAATTTTGCCACGTTCATCGCGAGTATTTAATAAAAATGCAATCATAAGTGTCTTAACTGTGAGTGTAAATGCAATTAAGAAAAATAGCATTTAAATTATCATTTTGCTACAATTTTAGGTTGAACATGTTAAAGGGTTAGTTCACCCAAAAATGAAAATTCTTTCATCAATTACGAGCTTTCTGACCCCCCATAGACAGCTAAGCAACTACCACTTTGATGCTTTAAAAAGTTCCTAAAGTGATTGTAAAACTAATCCATATGAATTGAGTGTTTTAGTCTAAATTTTGTGCTTCCTTTATGATGAACAGGTTGAATTTAGGCTTTTATTCATCAATTCACATCAGATACGGTAAACGGAAGCTCTAGCATGTTCGCTTGACATGCGAAAACAAATGAGGTTTATTCTCGTGTGTTGCGCAGCACGTCTGAGAAAGAGGTTTGTTCTCACGTGTCAAGCATGTTCGGTTGAGCTTCTGAAATCTGTTCATCATATAAAGCGATCATGTCTCTTCAGAAAATTTGAACTACGGTAAACTGCTCGATTCAAATGGATTGGTCTTACGATCTCTTTATGAACTTTTTGAAGCATCAAAGTTTTAGTTGCATGGACTGTCAATGGGGGGACAGAAAGCTCTCAGATTCCATTAAAAAGATCTTCATTTGTGTTCCAAAGATGAATGAAAGTCTTACAGGTTTGGAACAACATGAGAGTGAATAATTAATGACAGTTTTTTTAAATTTTGGGTGAATTATGCCTTTAAACATCTCTAATCATTTTTGTAATATGTTTAAATTATATGTTAAAACAAGTGTAGGAGATGGCTAATTTAATTATATTATTGAATTTGAATTGTCACTTTGCCCCAAACATTGCACATATGGTATGGAAAATGTAAATTTAAATAAGAAATACATTGCCATTTTATATATTACATTGCCATTTTGCATATTAAATTTCAAAATGTCTTTTGATACCTGTATGCTACCATAATAAAGAGATCGTAAAATAATTTGAATCGAGCAGTTTAGTCCAAGTTTTTCTGTAGAGATACGATAATTTTATATGATGAACAGATTTAATTTAGGCTTTTATTCACATATAAATATTCATCAATTCACACATCAGTTGCAGTAAATGGAAGCTTAAGCATGTTTGCTAGACGTGCGAAAACCGTGGATGTTCATTCTCGTGTGTTTTGCAGCACGTTTGAGCTTCCGCAAGAACCATTGAGGTTTGTTCTCGCTTGTCAAAGCAAGTGCGGTTGAGCTTCTGTTTGTTCAATGTTTAAATGTGAATAAAATCCTAAATTGAATCTGTTTATTATACTAAGCGGTAGTCTCTTCAGACATTTTTTACTAAACTTCTCAATTCAAATGGATTAGTTTAACATTTTACTTTTCTGGGTATTTTATATGAAGCTTTAAATGAATAATTTAAAACTTTGTGGAAAATGTAAACATGCAGAAAGTTTTTTTTTTGTGTGTGAAACTTGTTTTCTTATCTGCATTTCAGTTATTCCAGAAAATGGACCGAATGCATGCTGTGGTTGATTTAAGGTGTTTCCAGGATTTCTTAAAGGTATAGTTCAGCAAAAAAATGTTATTCTGTCATTAATTATACACCCTCATGTCATTCCAAACCTGTAAGACCATCGTTTATCATCGTTTATCTTCGGAACACAAATGAAGATATTTTTGATGAACTCCAAGAGCTTTCTGTTCCTCCATTGGTAGCCTACGCAACTAATACATTCAAGCCCCAGAAACGTAGTAAAGACACCATTAAACTAATCCAAGTGACTCCAGTGGTTTAACCTCAATTTTATGAAGCGATGCAAGTGCTTTGTTTTGCCAAAAAAACATAATTTACCTCTATATTTACAAAATAATATTATCTAAAGCACATTCACGGAACAACACCCGGTCTTGAGTCAACACAATACACATGCGTCGTAGTGCTCACCCTACTGGATTGAAGGTCAGTATTTTCGTAAATAAAGTGGTAAATTGTGTTTTTTGCTAAAACAAAGCACCTGCATTGCTTTATAAAATTGGTTAAACCACTGAAGTCACATGGATTACTTCAATGATGTCTTTCCTATCGTTCTGGGCCTTGAATGTGTTACAGTAGTTGCATTGCTCCCAATGGAAGGACAGAAAGCTCTCAGAATTTAATTAAAAATATCTTCATTTGAGTTCCGAAGATGAACAAAGGTCTTATAGGTGTGAAATGACATGAGGGTGAATAATTAACTAAATAATTTTCATTTTTGGGTGAACTAACCCTTTAAGTAAAATTGTCCAATGTGTTGAGGTTGTCTAAGCTGAAATCTGTTATAGAAGCACATTACATGGATGCCAAACGATATGTTGCAGGATTTCTTTTTCTTTTTCTTCTTTTGCTCTCAACGAAGGCGGTCGCATTTTCTTACCCTCCTCTCCCTTATCTCCCCTGCTTTGCTTCTCTCGTCTCGTCTAGTCTACTTGTACTTTGAGAGACTCTCTCCGCACTGTTCTCCAAACTAAGAAATTATGGATTTGATCAACTGGTCTCTCAACGCAATTGACACCATCTTCTCGACGAGAAGCTTGGGTTCGGGGGAACCTGACTGCCCTGCCGGAACGTTCGCAGCTGGCTACACGATGGACGCGTGGGAGAGGTGGCGGGTCGTGTGTCTGGCGGCTCTTTCCGTGGAGGACATTGAAGACATCTACCTATTCGGAACCATGATAACAGGTTTTCTGCTGTTTGGATTAGGCATTGCCCTGGTTTATCGAGGAATTAAGAAGACGGTGACAGCTGTCCAAAACCCCATAAGGCTGCCCGTTATGATTGAAGCAGTGGGCAGAGCTGTCAGCACTCAGACTGTGACTTTGGTGACTTTGAACCAAAATATGGATAACATCTTGGAGAAGCTTACAGCTTTGCAAAGGCAAATGGATCGTTTCGGAGACCAAAATGGACCAGGGGCTGCGTAAATTGGAATGCAGCTACTCGTCCCAAGACCAAACAACCCCAATCTTATCTGCTTTCGGCCCCCCTCAACCAGCACTGGCCTTGGCCGAGGCTGCTGCTGGAACTAAAACTCCCCCCGTGGAGCACTGCAGCGTGACGCTCTTGCGTTCCTTCCCCCACTCCCCACTGACACCTGCTGATTGTTGACTCTGTCTGGGACCTGATCAAGGCTGTCTCCATAGCAATTGCTGTGTCGCAATGACATCCTGCGGACTGAGGCTAGATTAGGATGCCAGACGCAGCGGCTTTCCAGGCCTACACATACACGCACTACATATATACAGATATGCAATCACCACCCCATACCCCCATCCCTCGCCTTCGACGCTACATACCACCAGTCTGGCAGGCGGGTCCGACCAGCGCCGAAGAATGGCTGCAGGAACCGGATGGCTGCTTGTTTGTGCTGGGTTACCTCCATCCCCAACTACCCTCCCTTGTTGCAAGTCTTGTGTGTCATGTTGTGTACTGATTATGTGCCAATGTTGCTGAGGTGTTTTTTACTGTTCCCAAACTGGACTCCTTACAGGAGCGTAGTCTGGGGGTGGCCTTTTTTTTCTCCTCACCTCTCCTCATGTTATGCTGTATTCTTTCCTAAAATGCTCTGTCTTCCTGTCCTGTCTACCCCCTTGTCATATTGTATGTATGTTTGTATGGACAGGTTGATGGCGGAATTTCGCTGGTACTTGTGACTAGTGACCAATAAAGCTATTCATTCAATTCAATTCAATTATAGTTCACCCAAAAAATGAAACAGTCAATGGGGCCCCATTGACTTCCATAGTATGAAAATAGTATGAAAAATATTCTATGGAAGTTAATGGGGCCCCATCAATTGTTTCATTTTCAATTCTCAAAATATCTTCTTTTTTGTTCAAGTAAACAGATTTGGAACAACTTGAGGGCGAGTACATTTTCAGTTCTAGGTGAACTATCCCTTTAAGTCTAGAGGTCAAATTTGAGCTTGTCATTGGGAGTATAAATTTAATACATTTACGTCTGTCTTTTCTAATATTGATTCTTCATTATGTTCAGGAAGAACCGGCTACATCTCAACCCACTGTGCAGATCTTGGGAACTTCTTGACTGGATGTGTCTTCAGTGAGAGGAGAATCTTCAGCAGTGTAAAAATGGAGGGATCTGAAATTGCTGAGCAGTTCGGGTGGAGGATGGTGTTTTTAAAAAAAAAAAGTTAAATAAATGCAAGGGTATTGTGTGAAAAGTGGTGGGGGGGGGGGGAACAAGTCTAGCTTTGTTGTAGATGAGAAAATATATTTTATGTACTGTAACATTTTAGTGTAATTGCATTTTAAATTCTTTCAAATCTTTTTAAAGAAGTGATATTCTGTTAATTTTGCTAAGTCTTTATTGTATTGTGAAGTCTTTGATGTATTTACACAAAGAAATACTTTACTGTAAGTTGGAATGAAAGTATTCAAAGGTTCATATGTATTTGATATGTATTTACAGAAATGATTAAATTGATGCCTTTTGGATTCAGTTGTTGAATGTGTATGTTATTCAATAGAAAAATAGCCTTTAATAGTTCTAGTAGGAACAAATTTGACACAGTTAAGGTACAAAGGGGCTTGTCACTGGGGTGGTACCTTAAAGGATCAAATTTGTACTTTTGATAAAGGTACAATATTGTACCAACAAGTTTTAAAAAACAAAAGGTACATTTTGGTTGCCCATGGTACAAATCATGTCCTTTAAGGTACAAACTGGAATGGAACAAATTTGTTCCTCTATATTAAGGTACAATTTTGTACCAGTAAAAGGTACCGCCCCAGTGACAAGGGTTTGTACCTTCTTTGGTACAAAATTGTACCTTTTTTTCTGAGAGTGTACAAAATGATGGTATCGTCACCAAAACTGGAATTTAAAGGGTTAAAATCCTGAAATTAAATAAATATTTGGTAGTTATGATGAGGACTGATGCTGGTTAAAAGATTTAACTCAGTAAAAGTGGAAAATAATAATAATATATAATATTTTAGGCAGTGTTTAACATGTGACCATTTTTGGTCCTTAACCTTTGGTCCATTTATGGTCCTTTGGTCCTTTTGGTGGTTGAGGAGATCCCCCCCTTCTATGTAAAGCGCTTTGAGTGCAGAGAAAAGCGCTATATAAATGTAATGAATTATTATTATTATTATTATTATTATTAACGCGCTATGTATGATTTATTTTATTTTAAATCTGACATAACACAAAAACTAAAAATGTGTAAAAATCAATGTTGCTGCTAATCATGGACATATACCAGGCTGTGATAATTCCCTCCCAAGAAATCCACCCAGCATGTAGTACACAATTGTGTTTTTTTCCCAATTGTTTTTATGTTTTTTCCATCGATAAAAACAGTGGCATGTAAACAAATGGCATTTAAGGGGTTAAAATTCTGAAAATTAAATAAATGTTTGGTAGTTATTTTCAGGACTGATGTTGGTTAAAATATTTAACTCAGTGAAAGTGATTTTTTTTTTTATAATATATAATAGTTTTTTGGCAGTGTTTAGAGTGGACATTTTTGTCCCTTAATGCACTCAACGTCGTAAAATATATAATAAGGCATAAAGGTTAAACAGTAAACCTCTACTGTGCAACACAGATGAGTTAAATAAATACAGGAGAAATCAAGACATTTCTTACACAATGACTATTGGTATACTAATAATTTTAACCTTAGCAAAAACTGTTAAAAACTTACGGCCCTGATGTTTGTCCATTGACACAGATCAGGAGGAAAGAGAGCAGAAGGAGCCCTTTCCAACAGCAGCCAATATTCAGAGCCATGATGACGAGCGATCATCCACGGCATGAGATGAACTGGACCGTCTCTTTTAAAGGGACTCTCATGCTAAAGGAGGTCCTTCAAAACATGTGTATTGATCATCTGATTAATGATTCAACCATGTAGGCAGTGCAGTTCAAAAACATGTGCTAAATTAGATCTACTAAAGCCTTAAAAATACATTTGTGGCAAATATTAAGAATAAGTCTGGCATGCAGTAAAATAGTCAATAGTTTATAAAAAATTAAAAAACTAAAATAGTTTATATAGCAATTTTTACAATACAGTTTGTTTCAAAGCAGCTTTACAGTGATAACATGAAAATAATGCAACAATGTTTGTTTCGGCTGTACAGCAGTTTTAGAAGAAAATAGCGTCACAGTCCAGTTTAAGTAAGTTCAGTGATGGTTCATTTTTGTTGTAAAAAGTTATTAATTTAGGTAATTTATCCAATGGAAAACCGATGGACTAGTCTGGGTTTGGCGGTTGCCAGGAGAACAGTACTCGCCTGACTGCATTGTGCCAAGTCTAAAGTTTGGTGGAGGGGGGATAATGGTGTGGGGTTGTTTTTCAGGGGTTGGGATTGACCCCTTAGTTCCAGTGAAAGTAGCTCTTAATGCTTCAGCATACCAAGACATTTTGGACAATTTAATGCTCCCAACTTTGTGGGAACAGTTTAGGGATGGCCCCTTCCTGTTCCTGACTGCGCACCAGTGCACAAAGCAAGGCCCATAAAGACATGGATGAGCGAGTTTAGTGTGGAGGAACATGACTGGCTTGCACAGAGTCCTGACCTCATCCCAATAGAACACCTTTGGGATGAATTAGAGCGGAGAGTGCGAGCCAGGCCTTCTCGTCCAACATCAGTGCCTGACCTCACAAATGCGCTTCTAGAAGAATGGTCAAAAATTCCCATAAGCACACTCCTTAACCTTGTGGAAAGCCTTCCCATAAGAGTTGAAGCTGCAAAGGGTGGGCCAACTCCATATTAAACCCTACGGATTAAGAATGGGATGTCATTAAAGTTCATGTGCATGTAAAGGCAGACGTCCCAAAACTTTTGCCAATATAGTGTATCTTCTGTACAAACTATACACAGAAAAAAACAGGCAACTGACCTGTGTCCTGAAACCAATCAATACTGAAATCAAGGGTCAACAATCCCCTACACCCACTCAGTGAGAGTGAGAGAGTTACAGTAAATGTTTGTTTATATTTGCAAACCCCTCGACCCCTTCCTAATATGGTGTCTGAAAAGATTGTATCATTAAAATAAGTAAGTCAAGTAAATATTTTTGATGAGCAATTAAACAATACATATATTTACTTGAGACCCTACACCATGATGAAGATTTACCATGTTTGTTTTTCTGCCTGTTGTTTGTAACATTGTAGACTTCCCGATATATTATTGTGAGTTCTTTTGGTTTTTAGGAATAATAGTATGTCTTGTACTGGCTGTGATGGGATGAGTGAAGTTTCTGACTTCTCAATGACTTTGGTTAAAGTGATTTGTCATTGATATTTGTTTGTTTTTCGAAAATGTGGTTGTTGTTGGCTGATCCAGTTCAATTAATAATGACAATTAATGGAGACAAAATAAATATTCTACAGCTTGAGGACATACAATGGATATAAAGTGCCCTCTTAACAAGCTGAAAGAACTTGATTATAGAATTCTTCATAATTACTGTAACTGTAACTCTTTTCTTACTAATTTCAAGACATCTCTTCCAGTAGCGCGGGAAGGGGGGTGCTGCGGGGGCTGCAGCCCCCTCGTCATAGCATCAGCACCCCCAAGTGGGGGGCTGTGGACTAACATAATATTGTACTTTAAAAACGTGAAATAAAAATAAATAAATGGAATGCGGTAACTAACTCTCTTATGCCTAATGTAGTGAGTGTTCACGCTACGGAGAAAATGAAATAAAGTTTGAATTTGTCATGCTTTGTTCCGGTCAGAGCTCGCGAGCGTAGAGCGCATTTCTGAATATTCCGCTCCCTCGCTCATTCCGCTCAGGGTCGCTCGCTCAACCCAGAATGGCCTGCTGGTTCGAAAATATGTGGAATAAGGGCTGCCTCCGACTAAAGTTTTTTTCTAGTCGACTAGTAGTTGTTCATTTAAGCCATTAGTGGACAAATCGCCCCTTTATATTAATTTTATTACTTAAATAGGCTATATACAGGATAATGAGCGTGCACATAATATAGCCGCACTCAAGCGCACGGCCGCACGCATAAAGATTGCCACAAAGAACCGGCAAAAGTATGAATGTGTCAAAAATAGCAAGGAGACATTTAATTGTTTTGCAAAGATGAAGTTGACAATGTGGACTCGCCATGAACGCCAGAGAGAAATGCATGTGAAATGCACATTTCATATGGATTACATAATCAGAGAGTAGCCTATTTCTTTTGGTTTTAAATTTTTTCGTTTAAAAGTAGACATTTCAAGCTTTCTATAATAGATAGCTTATATTTCTCAAATCTGTGAGGCACAAGCTGAGTTTCGGCGCCCTCCAGTTCACGTGCAATGCAAGTGATCGTGCTGGCGCCTTATTACATTGTCTGCTATATATTTGCTTCTTATTTATTAAATACAGGCAATTGGTTGATAAAACATTGATCAAAATTAAGATACAATTTATACAAAACGAAAATCTTTTAGAAATAGTCTTTCTACAAATCAAAACTCAATGAAGTGGTAAAAATCATGTCTTACTCCATGTCTCCAGCATCTCATGATGTATCTTTATCTTTCTCATGCTGCATATGCTCACTTTCATAATCAACATTGATTAAATAAAAAATAACATTAGCCTATAATATTTAAACATAAATATGAAACTATATGTTTTCTTTAATGGCTACAACACACAGTACAGAGAAATTTCATGTCTTGTCGTCAGCCACAACATAATGACGTCACATATTTTCCAGCCCCCCTCGCATGAAACAGCTTCCAGCGCACCTGATCTCTTCACATTCTGAAACTAAACTTGAAACAATATCTCACTTGTTTTTTGAACGAGATTATGCAAAAAAGTATCTTGGCTTATTTTCTCAGCTTAAAACAATTTTTTTTTTTTTTTTTTGAAACAACAAATGTACTGTTTTTGATTTGGAATTTAGGAATTTAAAGATTAGCATGGCAAAATAAGGGATATCCATTCACGTATATATAATAAGGGATATCCAGAGACACATTATTTATTATAAATGATTCATAAAAATGATAAATTAATAATAACATTAAATAGGCTATAATCTATTAATTGTAATCAAGTGTGAAGCTCCATCCGCACTGACGGCAAATGTAAGGCGTTTGTCTTGTGTGAATACATGTGCTTGATGAGACGTTTCAGTGGGGCGACTGTAGTAAAGCTCATCCCACATTCAAAGCACACATGATCTCTCACTTTTCTTTTGCCGTTTACATTTTTACACCTGAATGTTTCACAGCAGTAAACAATGAAGAATGGACAATAAACTATTTGTTCCTCAGTATCTTCATGCTTTATTCTGGATGTTTCTGCTTGGATTTATCCTGTTATTTCTTCTCAGGACCATCTTCTTCTTTTAAGTTTTATGATAGTTTGTAAACCGCTTTAACTTGCATTTGTGCCACCTATTGGAGTGTAGTGTTGAGTTTGGTAAAAGGGAATCTTGTAATTCTGAACTGATTTTAATGTAAGTGCATTATATACTTTCAATTTCTACAAGGCATTATGTATGAGAATCTAAGGCATTACTGCATATTTAGACTTAAAATGTTACTTTCAGTGGGAAACCTGAGCCTGAGATGATGCACACAGCCTATCAATTCTGGCAGGAATGGATAAGAGACAAACACGAAGCTCCTGGTCCACTGTTCTCAGACTTTCTCTGTACTTATTCTTGATGTATGTCAGGCTAGAAAAACTCAGTTTGCACAAATAGGTTGTGGAAAAGGGCATCAGAACTGTAATGGCACTGTTTGCAACAGCTGGATATTCTTTCTCCACAGTTATCCAAAAACTGTCCAAAGCCATGTCTTGAAATTTCATTTTAAACTGTGGTCTTCCTTTCCAGTCCTGATGAACTCCAAGGATCAAGGACCCAGTCAAACTCAGCATAAGTCTCACCTGGAAAATAAAAGTTGAACCTCTCCTCTAGGACCTTCAGATGCTGGGCAATAAGCTCAGGGAGTTTGCTGTTTGAGTGTGCATTGCACAAGGGAAACATATCAAGTTGGCCCTGTTCAACAAAAAGAACGCCAGAGGGCGAGCTTGGACCCGAAGCCTCCCAATGTTTTCAGTATAAGTGAGAATATTTTCACCTTTGCCTTGCATTTATGTGTTCAGTTCATTAGGATGCTTAAAAACATTAGCGAGATATGCAAGTTTTGAACACCATTCCACGTCTGTAATTAACTCTGTATATTTAGAATTTTCCTGGTTAAGAACATTTTTTTAACTCTTCCCTCAGTTTGTAGAGTTGTGCCAATACCTTGCCTACCTCTTAATAATTGGTTAATGGGATTATTTATGACCTTGTGAGTGGGGAGTTCATTGTTTTAATATTTGAACTTTGTCCCAGTTATAAAGTTATGAGGGTTATTTTTGAGCTCTGACATCCGGTTGTGTCACATGCCAGTCCATCACATAGTGGGGGTTTTAGCACAGTGGAAGTGATAAAAAGAGATTTTATAATAATGACATATATTTCGCACTAAAGTTGAAAAACATTCTGTTCTTTAAAAGAATTCAAATGAAATTCTTATCGAATAAATATATAATATAAAATAAATATCTTGCTAATTTAAGTACAGTTAAAAAAAATTCTGTTCTTTAAAGGTATATCAATTAAATGCTTATAATATAAAATAAACATCTTACTAATTTAACTAAAGTTGAAAACATTCAGTTCTTTAAAAGTATAAAAATTAAATGCTTATAATATACAATATATAATACAAAATCTACTGAATCAATTATTTTAGTTTTAGATAAACAATAAATAAAATCATCTTACATTTTCAGAGTTTAAGAAGTAGCTCCTAACACATCAATGTCCATACCACGTATGAATGGGTTCACAAAAATGCAATGTGTTTAAAGTTGTAATACAAAAGAACCTGAGTGTTTATCTCTCACACCAGCATTGTGAATGTTTTGGTAGTGCTACAATTATTTCAAAGTATAATCTTAAAAATAAAAATAAAAACAAATATTCTACATTATACAATATTTTTTATCATGGGTATGTAAAATAATTCAAAATTTTAAGTGTCAACAAGTCATCTCACACATGTGAAATGTTTAATAATTCCTTAAGTTGTCTCTGTGAGAAAATGACCACATAGGCCTATCTTCAGAGAGAGAGCAACAATGAAAACATTTAGAAACTGTGAACCCTCAGATAGGCTGCTTATAAGGCCCTTCCGATCAGCGCTGCGTCTTCTGAGAAAGAAGTTCCTTGACCATCATTAATGATCGCTTCAGGATATAGGGTGACAGACCAGATGAGCCTCTGTGCATCACGTCACAGCGTATGTAATGTTAGTCTGCTTACGCCTTTCCAGAGCCAAAGTTTTGTTCGTACTAAATTTATTTCAAAGCATAATCGTAAAAGTTTAAATATGAACTTTTTAAAATGAAAGATTTTTTAAATTAAATAAATTCGTACCTTTTATTTATCTTTTAGAAAATTACTGTAATGATTTTGTTTAACGGTGAAATAAAGTATAATTGTTATTAAACAATGTCTGTTCAAAAACTTTAGATTGTTGAAAAACTGTACTTAGTCTTTAATCTCATTTATATGAAAAGATTCAATTTTTTTTGTCCATGCAGGGTTTCAATTTTTATGGTGGTGGCTTTCCATAGCCATGATGATTTTTGTACTGTAACTGCATATTCTATCCCCTAAACACGACCAAAACTACATTTGTAAATTTTCAAAAATTAAATAAATAAATAAATAATTTATTATAATTTCTAAGCTGTTTTGCACTCGCACTCACACACACACACACACACACACACACACGGTTCTAAAAAATGAACTAATCTCTATATTTTTTTATTAAATTATTATTAATTAAATATATAACCAATGTATAATAACATATGTTACTAAAATGTATTTAAAAAAAAAATGTTAACATAGCTTTAGCTAAATGAATATATTTATAAAAACACCTTACATTTTCAGAGCACTTAAGAAGTTGTTGTTTATGCAATGATAAAAAAACAATCCAAAAAGCAAATAGTTTAAGCTGTCATAAACAAAACAGCCTCAGATCCTTCAGGGATAAACTACAGTGTGAAAAGAAGCTTCAGACCCGTACACAGACGAGAGGAGTTACAGACCAGATGAGCCTCGAGGGATAATGTCACAGTAAAGCTAGTCTGTGTTCCAGAGCATACTACATCCAGAGTTTTATACTAAATTAATTTAAAAGCATAACCTTAAAAGTTTAAATGAGATATTTTAAAATTAAAAGACTGTTTAAATCAAATCTTTAAAGTTTTATTAAAATCGTATCTTCTATTTATCTTCTTAGAAGACTTATGTATGATGTAAATTATTTGCTTAAATTTAACCTAAGGCAGGGCCGGAGTGGGGCCACTTTTCAGCCCGGGAGTTTCAGGTCCAAGACCGGCCCACTTTTTCCATGGTGGAATTCCAAATTAGCACTTTTTCCAAATTGGATAAATGAAGCAACAGTTATAGTATAATGAGAGATTTATAAGCTATTTTTTGTAGGCTGGTCATTTTTGATACACCACAAGTGTGACTATGTGCCATTTTGTACAAAATAAAAGTTTTTCAAAACAAATTTCCTGGTGAAAGTAGACTATTGTGATCAACAGTGCCATTTTTTATTCATATTTTCTGTAATATTTACAAATTTATTAAAGATTGAATCCAATACTGGGTGATTAAATAGCATAACAAGTGATTTATAAGCTATTTTTTGTAGGCTGGTCATTTTTGACCGGGAACACAAAAGGTGATGGTGTTATAGGGTTTTGAAAACAACCTGAGGGTTAAATAACTTTAATTCATATTGTTTACTCTGGTATCCTCTCTACCTGTCCCTGTAGCCATTATGGACTCCTCATTTTCAGTGGGGGACTGGCTTATCTGCTGCTCAGAAATTACAAAAAAATAATTAAGAGGTCATTTTACTGCATACACAGATCAAGCTTGAGTTTTGTTATCAATATTAAATTGCATCATATTTGCAAAGACTATGAATCGCCATGTATTGGGTGATACAAAAAGGCTAATATTTGAATACATTTTTATATTTTGCTTGTGAATAGGTTGACAACGCTACAACGGTATTAGCCGAATAATTACGCTGCAGCGTTGCTAATGCTAATCATTACTAGGCCTATCTCTCTTTACCTGTTGCCACTTGTGTTTGTCCTCTTGAAAATAAATCTGTAAGCTTGGCACATTTGGCAGCATCCTCCTCCAATGCCTTTTTTTCAACCTGGCTTTTTCAGCCCCCCCAAAAAAAACACCGGGAATTCTCCCCATTCTCCCGATTACCCACCCCGAGCCTGACCTAAGGTATTTATTTTTTTCAAAAACTTTAGATAAAAAAAAAAAGTACGCTTAGATCTTATTTATACAAAAATATTTCAAGCAGTATTTTTGTCCATACAACATGAAACATGTTGTCAAAGTTTGTCACAATGTTTTGTTTTGTTTTGTTTTTAAGAAATCCGAGGACTCTACATCATGTTCTTATTTAGATTAAGTTATATCTTTTAGAAAATCAGAGATGCATTTTTCAGAGATGCTGGTGGTCCATGGCGCGGCACAAGTAAAGTTTGTCTTGAGCGAATATTTAATTTTACTCGTCTTAATTCAAAGCATGATCTTACTTTTTCCACGGTAGCTATGATCTATTGCACTTATAAGATGTATAAGTTCATTTTTACTATTCTTGTATCTACCAAACTATCCTTAATCAGTGTGGAAACACACAGGGTGAAACCCTTTACTGAGAATATACTATCGGTTATCTACTCAAAGTATATATGTAGAAGTTTAAAATGTTAGCATTTTGTGAAGAGCTTGGGAAAGGTGTTTGACTGCAGCCTGAAAGACACAGCAGCCATCCGGGCAACCAACCTTGAACTGGAAGACTGGCTAGCCGGAGTGGACAAGTCAGGCCTACCTGGCAAGTTCAAGGCTTGGATTTACCAGCACGGCATCCTCCCACGGATTATCTGGCCCCTCCTGATTTATGATGTTCCAATCTCCACCATCGAGGGCTTTGAGAGGAGAGTCAGCAGGTTTCTAATGAAGTGGCTGGGTCTACCTCGAAGCCTGAGCAGCATCGCCTTGTATGGCCAGAACAACAAGCTGAAGCTCCCTATCAGCAGCCTGAATGAGGAGTTCAAGGTGGGCCATGCCAGGGAGGTGCTGCAATACAGAAAGTCACAGGACTCGAAGGTCTCCCCGGCTGGGATTGAGGTGAGGACAGACGGAAGTGGAGGGCAGCAGAGGCGGTAGATGTGGCTACGGCACAGGGAACTGGTGGGAGTAGTGACTCATGAAAGAGCTGGCCTGGGTAGCGGCACAACATCTCGCTACAACAAGGCACAGGGAAAGGACAGGAGATCACTGGTGCAGCAAGAGGTGCGGGCAGCAGTAGAGGAGGAGCGGGCAAGCAGGATGATTGGAATGCGGCAGCAGGGAGCCTGGACAAAATGGGAGCATGCAGTGGACCGCAGAGTCTCATGGGCAGAGCTGTGGAAAGCAGACCCTCATTGAATACGGTTCCTGTTCCAGGCTGTCTACGATGTACTTCCAAGCCCATCCAACCTGTTCAGCTGGGGATTGGTGGAGTCACCAGCTTGCAACCTCTGCCT
This sequence comes from Leuciscus leuciscus, assembly GCF_965113295.1. Classification (NCBI taxonomy): domain Eukaryota; kingdom Metazoa; phylum Chordata; class Actinopteri; order Cypriniformes; family Leuciscidae; genus Leuciscus; species Leuciscus leuciscus. Next base: position 7,505,585 of record NC_138733.1, on the reverse strand, counting down.
GAAGAGGGGGACCCTGGATCACATCCTCAGCTGCTGTTCGAAGGCCCTGGGTGAGGTCCGCTCCCGGTGGCGCCATGACCAAGTCCTGAAGGCCATAGCGAATACCATCAGCTGTGGAATTGGCCACTGCAAGCGCCTTCGCCCAGTGAAGAACACCATTGCTTTTGTCCGGGCTGGGGAGAAGCCACCACTAGCTGCCAGGGCCACCTCATATGGCCTGCTAGCAACAGCATGAGACTGGGAGTTGAAAGTTGACCTGGGGAAACAACTGAAATTCCCAGAAATGGTCACCACCACAACACTGCGGCCTGACATGTTACTTATCTCAGAGACCTCCAAGTAGATCGTTCTCCTAGAACTCACCGTACCCTGGGAGGACCTTATCGAGGAGGCCAATGAGAGGAAGAGGGCAAAATACGCTGAGCTAATGGAGGAGTGTCGGAACAATGGGTGGCAAGCGCGGTGTGAGCCCATTGAGGTGGGATGCAGAGGGTTTGCTGGCCAGTCTCTCTGCAGGGCCTATAACATCCTGGGCATCATAGGGGCCAGTAAGCGAAGGGCCATCAAGGAGGTCACGGAGGCAGCAGAAGTTGCCTCAAGGTGGCTGTGGATAAGGAGAGGAGAACCATGGGTTGGGTAGGGCTACCTGGACACAAGCTGGGGTCTGATCAACCCCGGCTGGGTCGCCTGGGTGAGAGTGTATGATGCTCGAAAGACCCGAAACACTCCGTGACCCCAGGTAACATCACTGATGATGTGTCCAGGTTGCATCAAGTCGATGTATGTTATAGGTAAGTTGATGCGACAGGCTGTCTGTCTGTTGGCCGCATGAATAGACTTTGGGGAGAGCTGATGATATAATAGCAGGAAGCATGCCCTTTGAGCTCCTTGATTTTGGAGGCTTTTTTTGTTAAAGACCCTATAAGTTAGTCCTTAAAGGTACGCTCTCCCATCTAGCGGTGAAATTCTATTTTGCATTTAAATGAATAGTGCTCTCTAGCACCTCGCTTTTTCAAATGTGCGTTGCAACTACGGTAGCCGTTATGTGCCGAGAAGCTATGACAACATGTCTTCCAATAGCACTTCATCGAGTTTAACTATACATGTTCTACTGTTATGCTGCTAAATAATGAATTACACAACCAAGCAATGAAAAAAAAAGCTTGTAATTTAGACCGTAACTTTGACTTACCTGTCGAGAAGAAAAGCAGGCAACTTCGGCGTCCTTTTCAAAATCTTTCTCATTCATTAGCTCTTCCCACCTGGGAAAAGCTATCCTGATATTTACCCTCGTTTTGAATTCGCCGGTCACGTTTCCTTTTAAATACAATTTTTGCTTTTTGGCTATAAGGATTCCTTCTCCTGTGGCTATGTATAAGTATGATCCAGCATTATATTGTACCGTGCAGTGCAGCCTTTCAAATTTACCAGGGCAGTGACAAGCGCCTCTCACTGATCTCCTTGTCCGCTTCAACTGGTTTCAGTCAGCCGGGTCTGAACGAACACGCGTTGATGAAACACGTTGAGGTAGCTAGTGCTTTTGGTCCCTCTCTGCCATTATAGTTTTTCAAGATGGCGGAACGACATGGAAGCCTCCATGGACTTACCCGTCCCATGTAAATAAAGATAAGAAATTCTTCACTTACGAGGATAAGTCAGACATTGGCAGAGGTAATTTTACACTAATGAGGACATATTTATGAATAAAGACAATGATTTTAGCTAATAAAATACATTTAAAAAACTACTGTACCTTTAATTTCAGATGTTTAAATTACAAAATACCAAAATAGAAATCTAATATTGGTGTAATCTTTGCGAGGTCTCACTCACAACGCAAAACTTTGTGTTGGCTGATCCAGGCATAGCTTTACTAAAATACAATTTCATGGAAGTAATTTTCTCAAACTGCAATTATACCATATTTTATATTTATTAATATTATGGCTTTATGTTGATTTAAAGTTTTTGTTTGTTTGTTATTAACTAATACCTTTATCTTTTAACTAACACTTCAACATCCAGCACAAAATTAAAGAGATGTACTGTATGAGCTAAGGATGTTCTCTGACCCAAAATAAACAGATAGTGGAATGTTCACAATCTACAATATACAGTTAGATATTCTCCTATTTAGTATGTGTGTAAATAGTTGTGCTTAAATCTTTGGTTGTATTTTTACACATAGCAACATATTTTGCCACACCATAGTGATGCAAAGTTCCACACTCTTGTAAAGCTTATGGACTAACTTTAAAACATAATCTTTATACAGGAATCACACGTGTCCAAAACATCAGTGTAAGGTTCAAAAGGGTTGAAAAGCGCTGTTAATAATAAATACATAAAAGTTACCAAATGGTGGTTTTATTACTCCACTAGATTTAGTCATCTTGTTCAGATAGCAGATGACACTGCATCACATTTTGTATGTTTAGGTGAAGACTTTTCTTTTAGAGCTGTCAACATTCAGTGCTTATAGAAATAAATGAAATTAAGAATTGAAGTGAGTCTTTCTGTTTGAGAACTAAATAGATTTTTTGTTTTAGTGCAACTTTCCCTCTATCTATGATGTGGAATCACACAAAGTATTAACACGAAAAGTAAGTACATGCTGTTTTACACTTAAACTATTACAACAGAATCACATCTAACTATTGCACTGAGAGAGGCATATTCATTAAATCTTGAGGCTGTTAAACAAAGTTCCACACTAACTGCACCCTGCAGATAAAATTCATTTTTTATTCTGACCCCACCAATACTTTGACACACGAGTTTTAGGCATCAGTCTTTTAGGCCCGATCCAGGAAACAGACGTTGTGTTTTATGTCTTAATAATTGTTCTTCTTTTTATGAAAACATGTGGTAAGCAGTTTTTGGCCTCATCAGCATAATGCCAAAATGTTTTAACATATCGTAACTATTATATCTAACTATCAACAGTTATATGTGAAACAAGCTCAGTCGCATTAGAGCAGGATTCTTGTTTATATTGAACATTGTTATTGAACCGCATGTTTAACAGTGCTATTGTTCTCGGCCTCATCGAAGTTCACACAAGTCACAAAGTTTTCACCGGAGCATACCGACTCTGAAACAAGACCAAATGTTAGCTCGTAACATTTTGGACACCTTTATGCATCTTTGATTTTGTTTGCATTTCTTATGAAACACCCTGTTTTGAAATTGTTTAACAATTTTTAACATCACCATTCTCAATCTATTGTAGCGTGTCTATTTTCCTTACACTTTGAAAAACACACTTCCTAGAATGTCGGCAGCTGGTAGAAATTTCTGTTGCCTGCACCACCTAATCTACAGCAAAAGAAAAACATTTACAAGACTTGCGAATGTGCGTTTTGTATGCTGAAATGTATGTTATTAATTTAAAGATCATTTATTTGAATTTGGTAATGGTTTTTGGTATTTTTCATAAATAAAATAGTTTTTAGAATATAATATCACTCTTTAATATAATATATTATAATATATAGTATCACTTTTTTTAATATCACATATTACTATTAAATACTATGATAATGCCGTAAATTAGTCCTGCCTGTCGTGACATTACCTTATCTGCCTTCCCTTATGTGACCGGGGATTTAGGTTTACCACCAGGAACACATTTGAGGGGTTCGACCTACTTTAAGTTTATTCCTTTGATGATATAAAATAAAAAAAACTACTGATTTTCAAATGTGGCTTATCAATTTAATTGATATGAAACAGTTCCGGTTCTTAAATGTTAACAAAATAAACAGAAAGGAGCAAAAAAATAAAATAAATAAATGAATGGGGTTCACAGAGCTGGTGACAATAAAAACCCGCTGAATATCACAGTCCACTTGTGTATGATAAACACAAAACTCTTAAACACGGCAATGTAGTAACACAACCGTTTAAAATGCAAAGAAAGAAAAGGAAAATCAAAAATAAGAGTATCAAAACTTTTCGATACAATATAATACGGCAGTGGGAATACTGTTCAAAGAAAACAAAACAACATAAGTACATTTTTATATTACCCACTTATTTATCACTTGAGAGAAATTAGAGAAAATAACACTCACATAATAATCAGCTTTTACACACCAACACTTTCACTTCACGAAGGGCTGAAATCTCCAACACTATGGTGCACACTGAAAATAATCACATTAAATTATAATTACATGAAAAACACCTGAAACAAATGGAAAAGATGAAGTATATCACATTTGGCATAACGCCAAATAACATGGCCTAGACCGCATGGAGTGACGTCATATCATCGTGGACATTACACACAACATAACTTCCCAAACATGACAGTTCTCCGAGTCAACACAAAATATACATCCACAAATGGTATTAAACAACAATATATTTACAAAACATTGTATTTACCCATGGATGACTCAAATTGTCGACCATATCTCGAGAGTGCGCGTCTCTCTTGCACTGCCCGCTGCACATCTCACCAACAAAATATACTACGGATGCCGTGAGACAAGAGCGCAAACGCGTTGTCGTGAGCAACACACAAAGCGCCACCCGCTGATGACTCCAAAGAAATACAGGTAGTCTCTGTTTTTATATTTAAACATGGAAAATAATAATAATTAAATAAAAGACTTTAACATAAGGGAGAAAAACAAACTTTAAAGGCATTTACCACCCGGTTACATCCTCCCCTGCTTTAAGTCAGCGTCCTCGATGACTCCCTTAATCACCCATTTCGGCATTCATAGCACCCTGTAATGCCTTTTCAAACAATGCAGTGCCAATACTGGCCAATACTTGAGACACCATATCCGTGCTGACGTTCACTGCATGACAAGCGGACCTGGGTGCATGAAAAGGATTAGTGTGAATACCCGCAGTTGCTCGCTTGCTTCTGCGCACAGCTGGAACTGGCGATTCTCTCTGGACTGGGTTACGCACTTCACCAGTCTCTAGCTCCTCTGATTGGACACGCTCAACTGGAGTCTCTGCATTCAGGACCACACCGTCAGACTCTGCAGGGTCTCCATCCGTATCCGCTGATACTTGTACCTGGCCACCTCGAGAGCTGTCACCTCTCAACCCTGAAGTACCCAGTGCCTCTGAGCGCATTGAAGGGTGTGCAGCCCCTCTCACAAAGGGTTGCTCCTCTACTACCACAAAATCTGTCTCAGAAGTCTCGTTCACATCCAACACGACAGGTAGTGCATCGGGCTCAGACTTCTTACTCCTAGGCCTAGGAGTGGGTACGGCACCTGGGCGCAACTCTGACCTGTGAACCCTTTTTGAGAGCCCTCCCTCCAACGGCTCAACAGTGTAAGTTGTGCCAACTATTTCCACTACTCGGTAGATGATCGGGCTCCAGGCATCTTGAATCTTATTCCTCCCTGGAGGCCGCTGGCGCAGATACACCAACTCGCCCACACTGACCTGGGGACAAAATGTTTTTTCATTCAGCCGAGTCACTCTCTCTAGAGCTTTCTCCTCCGAGTACTCCTTTGCTTTCTCATGGGCATATCTCAGCCTCTCTCGATGGACAGACAACCAGTCTTGTTTTCCCTCTGAGACCTCCTCACTTCCCAACAATGCATCAATGGGAAGATGTGGCTGTACCCCAAAAAGTAAATAATATGGGGAAAATCCTGTAGTAGCATGCGGAGTCACATTATAAGCATGGACTAACTCCGGCAAGTACTCGGGCCAACGGCGTTTACGTTCTGGTGGTAATGTACGTAGCAGATTGTGAAGTGTTCGGTTGTACCGTTCACACTGGGCATTTCCCTGCGGCCTATAAGGGGTGGTTCGGGTCTTCTTCACACCATAGAGTCTGCACAGCTCCGCAATTACCTCGCTCTCGAAATTACGACCTTGATCGGAGTGCAACCTCTCAGGGACTCCGTACTTCATAAACCACTCTTTCAACAAGGTTTTTGCTGTGGTATCCGCCTTTTGGTCTTTGGTGGGAAACGCCTGTGTAAACTTTGTGAAAACATCAGTAACGACCAAAACATTTTCACGCCCATCAGAAGCAGGCTCTATGAGTGTAAAGTCCACTGCAATCACTTCCAGGGGTCTGGTCGCCAAGAATGCTCTCACAGGGGCACGGACTTTGGGCTGAGGCATCTTGGTAAGGATACAACGCTGGCACTTCTTTACCCATTCCTCCACATCCTCATACATACCGGACCAAAAACACCTCTGCTTCAACAACCCCAAGGTCCGCTCAATGCCCTGGTGCCCCATATCGTCATGCACGCTCTGCAGTACTGTTTTCTTCAAACAACCCGGCAACAACAGTTGCCAGCAGCATTCCTCAGAAGGACCATCTACTACTCGATACAGCAACCCATTTCGTTCTCTTAAGAGGCTCCACTGCTTCAGAAGGCACTTCACAGACCTGGACAGAGACTTTCTTTCCAGGTGATCTGGTCTCTTTTTCGTGTTCCAAAACTCTCTAAATTCTCTCAGAACAGGGTCACTTTTCTGAAACTCGACCAGCTGTTCCCTAGTGTAACCAGGAAGCGTATGAGTGTTACCTTGGAGACTAGCGACTGGTTCTCCAGCCTCCAGCACACGTATTTGCCTTAACCTACAGCACTCAAGTCCCTTCAGAGCGAGTTCAGGTTCCAAAGCTGTACCACGGCTAAAAACACTGCAAATCGCTACACACTCATCCCAATCAGCGTCAAGAACGGATTCAGGCTCCCCTGCAAACTCCTGCCTAGACAGAGCATCAGCTGCAGCGTTACTCCTGCCTGGCCTGTACTTCACCTCAAAGTTGAAGACAGACAGCTGAGCAACCCATCTCTGTTCGATCGCTCCTAACTTCGCAGTTTGCAAGTGACAAAGCGGATTGTTATCTGTAATCACCTCAAACCAAGACCCAAGTAAATAGCCACGAAACTTCTCAACTACAGCCCACTTAAGGGCCAGTAGTTCGAGCTTCATGCTACTGTAATTGCGATCGTTTCTCTCTGCGTTACGCAACCTCCTGCTTGCGTATGCAATGACTCGCTTCTTGTCATCCTGTACCTGGTACAGAATGGCCCCTAAGCCATTCTGGCTCGCATCAGTCTCGAGTATGAAAGGGCAAGTGAAGTCCGCAAAACCAAGCACAGGTGCCGTTGTTAACTTCCACTTCAACTGACTGAATGCATGATCACACTCATTAGACCAACCAGACCTAAAGTGACGACCATTCTTTGCACACCTGCCTTCACGCAAACATGCATTTACCAGATCATGTAAGGGTCCAGCTATCTTCGAGAAGCCCTCAATAAACTTCCTATAATAGCTGCAGAACCCTAGAAATGACCTCAGCTCCTTGACCGTTTCTGGGGTCTTCCAATTACTGACTGCAACAACCTTGTCTGGGTCAGGAGAAATCCCTTGTGCCGAAACCTGGTGGCCAAGAAATCGCACAGAGTCTTGGAGAAAACGGCACTTCCCCAACTTGACTTTTAAACCGGTGTCTGACAAACGTTTCAGCACCATCTCTAGTCTCTCCAGGTGTTCCTCAAAGGTCTGTGAAAACAGCAAAATGTCATCTAGGTACACAATCAACACCTGAAAGATCAGATCGCTCATAACAGACTGCATGAGCCGCTGAAAGGTAGATGGTCCGTTGCAGACCCCAAACGGCATTCTCCGGTACTCAAATAAACCAAAAGGTGTGGTGAACGCCGTCTTGGCCCTATCCCGGTCACTCACCGCAATCTGATGATACCCAGAGGCCAAGTCCACCGTTGAAAAGAACTTCGCTCCCCTGAGGGCATCGAAGCTCTCATCAATTCTGGGTAGTGGAAATGCGTCACGCCTCGTCTTGGCGTTGAGCTTTCGATAATCTACGCACAACCGTAGCGACCCATCAGTTTTGCGCACAAGTACCACAGGCGAGGCGTAAGCACTCCCACTCTCCTGAATTACACCCTTTTTCAGCAACTTGGTGATGTGCTCTCTGACCTCCTGGTACTGATTTGGTGGAATTCGCCGGTATGGCTGATTCACTGGTACGTCATCAGTCAGATGTATCTCATGCTGAACCTTATCTGTATAACCCAAATCATCGTCCTCCAGGGCAAACACGCTTGAATACTTGCCCAGCACAGCTTTTAACTGAACCTGCTGCTCAAGTGTGCCTCCCATGTCAATGTAATCCAAGACTGACTGGGCCTGAGGCTCAGAACCATGACCTTCACCCATAGTGACCTGTTCTGTGTCTGCGGAAATTCGCTGGAACCTCACTTCACTGGACGAACCCACACTATAACCATCGACTGGAGACAACATACCTAGACGGGCCCTAGGCTGAAGCCAAAGATCTTCCTGAGACAAGTTAAGTACTCTCACTGGACACACGGGTAACTCTGATGTAATCAAGGTAGGTACTACAACTAAACCTCCTGGTAAGGCCGTATTTGCTGGTTCTACCAACCACGCTGAACCATCCTTTTTACTGGTTTCCATCCCCTTAATCAGGACAGTAGCTGCCGACCAAGCAGGCACATGAGCAGGAGTCTTACCCACGACCCGTGCAAATGAAACTCGCTCAACTAACTCAACTGATTGTGCCTGCTGGAAAACTGCCCTCCAGTCCGAATCCAGCCTACCACCCAGCGTGGTGTCAAACTCAGCATGAACAATCTGTCGGCACTTACTGATGATGTTCATTCCGATTAACACGGCCACCGACGACGGACTAGGAGTTTCTTTAACGACCAAGAAACCACATTCAGGCAGAGTCATCCCCATAACTTCCACATCCAGCTCCATGTAACCCAAATAGGGAATGTCTAAACCGTTGGCTGCCGTGATCTTTAGCCAACCTGAGGTAGACAACACATCACGATCATCCCCAAATAGATGCTCTCGGAAGAACCCCTCAGTAATAGTACTGACCTGACTACCAGTGTCTAACAAGCATGACACTGGCACACCCTTGATTTTCAAGTCCACCATCGGGCACGTTCCAACAGCCCGTTCAAGGAACCTGTCCCGACTAGTTCCCAGAGGTGGTGAACCAGATACTACCCCTTGTGCCGCCTGACAGCCTGCAACAGAAGGACCTTGTTTTTCTTGCCCTTCAGTTGTCCTGCCAGCACTCTTGGGTCTCCCACCCCGTCTCACGGTGCAATGTCTAGCGATATGTCCAACCCCGTTGCATCTAAAACAGATAGGTTCTCCCTCTTCTGTAAACCTGGGAGACGGCTTAGATACGGGTACGTAATTCTGCGGAACAGACACTGAAAGCTGCACAGTCAACTCCTTGACTGCTTTGGTGAGCTCGGAAATAGTCTGCTCTTGCTCACTTATTCGCTTGTCCTGCCGGGAAATCACCTGTAAAATATCATTCAACAGAGTAGAAGTTTGTTTCTCAGACCCGACAGAAGTATCACCCGGTTGACCAAGCAATTCTGAATGGACTGGTCGACTATTTGCTACTCTAGTCGGCCTGCTTTCCTCCATGGACCAAAGAACAGCCTCATTGCGAACCTCAAGCAGGGTCAAGTGGGGCTTATCTCTGATTAGTTTACGCAGCTCTCGCCTTAACGCAGCATCTCGCACACCCTCCACAAACTGATCACGCAAAATTCCCTCCTCGTTTGCCAAGCCACCTGGGGATTGCTTTGCTGCAGAGCTTAAAAGGCGCGAGAGCGCATGAGAGTAGTTTCGCAGATCTTCCCCATCCAATTGTTTGCGGTTGTAAAACGTTTGCAACAATTGAGTCCCGCTACGCCGTTCCCCGAACGCCTCCTGCAGGAAAGTAAACAAATCACTGGCCTGTCTGGACTGGTTTCCAACACATAAACGCACCTCTTCCAGTGCAGGCCCTCTCAAAAGAGAGATGATAAAGTCAAGCTGTTCATCTTGTGTCTGGTCTCTGGCCCGTAGGACCCTTTCCACTTCCTCAATAAACTCCTCTACAGACCGTCCATCTTTGTTATACTCCCCGCTAAAAGGTTGAATCTGGCGTTCACGAGGAACATAAATGTAGGAGCGGGTCGAATTACCTCCCCCAACAGCCCTACTGGCCAGAGTATCGTTCCTCCAGTCACTTAACTCTTGAATCTGACCCTTTAACTGCTCTATAACGTCATTTCCCACCGCCCCTACGACAGGGACGTGCATCTCCTCTTCCGGCATTTCTTCAGAGTCAGACATTTTTGACACAAGTATGAAGAGTAAGAATTAACTCAACCCAGTTCAAGATAAATATTTCTGGCGCAAACTTCAGCCTTTGCTGTCCTCTTTAGTAGCTCAAACACCCCCTCGTGCTGGTGCACAGTTTCTGGATGCGGCCGTGAGATCCTGGGGGCTAACACGTCGACAACAGGAACCCCATCGAGCTGGACCAGTCTCCTCAGCAGCCGTCACGCCTGGAAACACACTGGAAACACGATCAGTTCAACGCTGGTCATCTCGTCCGCAACCGCGATCCTCCACACTCCAGACGTCCGCAGCCTCTGAAAAATATTCACCACTGCCGTATTGTCTAACCCAACTATACCGCTCGATAAAAAAAACAAATCAGATCGAATAAACAACCCCACTCCTGGTACCAAAATGTGTGACCGGGGATTTAGGTTTACCACCAGGAACACATTTGAGGGGTTCGACCTACTTTAAGTTTATTCCTTTGATGATATAAAATAAAAAAAACTACTGATTTTCAAATGTGGCTTATCAATTTAATTGATATGAAACAGTTCCGGTTCTTAAATGTTAACAAAATAAACAGAAAGGAGCAAAAAAATTAAATAAATAAATGAATGGGGTTCACAGAGCTGGTGACAATAAAAACCCGCTGAATATCACAGTCCACTTGTGTATGATAAACACAAAACTCTTAAACACGGCAATGTAGTAACACAACCGTTTAAAATGCAAAGAAAGAAAAGGAAAATCAAAAATAAGAGTATCAAAACTTTTCGATACAATATAATACGGCAGTGGGAATACTGTTCAAAGAAAACAAAACAACATAAGTACATTTTTATATTACCCACTTATTTATCACTTGAGAGAAATTAGAGAAAATAACACTCACATAATAATCAGCTTTTACACACCAACACTTTCACTTCACGAAGGGCTGAAATCTCCAACACTATGGTGCACACTGAAAATAATCACATTAAATTATAATTACATGAAAAACACCTGAAACAAATGGAAAAGATGAAGTATATCACATTTGGCATAACGCCAAATAACATGGCCTAGACCGCATGGAGTGACGTCATATCATCGTGGACATTACACACAACATAACTTCCCAAACATGACAGTTCTCCGAGTCAACACAAAATATACATCCACAAATGGTATTAAACAACAATATATTTACAAAACATTGTATTTACCCATGGATGACTCAAATTGTCGACCATATCTCGAGAGTGCGCGTCTCTCTTGCACTGCCCGCTGCACATCTCACCAACAAAATATACTACGGATGCCGTGAGACAAGAGCGCAAACGCGTTGTCGTGAGCAACACACAAAGCGCCACCCGCTGATGACTCCAAAGAAATACAGGTAGTCTCTGTTTTTATATTTAAACATGGAAAATAATAATAATTAAATAAAAGACTTTAACATAAGGGAGAAAAACAAACTTTAAAGGCATTTACCACCCGGTTACACTTATAAAATAACATAACATAGTAAAATCTAAATATCGTTCCCAATCCCATCAAAAGTATTTTTTTGCATAAAACATGTTCAAGATTAGCGAACAGGCTGTGTCGATGCAAAATCAATGGAGACGGATGGATTGTTTTCCCCCCTGGTGGGCGTGGTCTTCAGATTATGACGCGTGTCGCTCTGTCTCTATGCTTTGTCTGTCTCTATGGCTTTGGCGGGACCTTGATATCGCGCCTGATGTACACTTTCATTACTGAAATGCTGGAAAGTATTTACAAGAACAAAATTTCATCGCAGCTCCACCTCAGCGAACAAAAATGGGAAAGAGAAGAAAGCACGTAAAAATTTGAAATAGTTATCATGGCAGCAATATATGATACAATTTTAAAATATGCAGGCTAGGCTATTATAGGCTGGATTTTTTATAATATCCCATGAGTACCTTTAGTTAAGTTATACCTTAAGAGTCTTCGTAGTGCGCTTGGAGACAATGTTATCGGGAAACGCAGCCATGGTCTGGAAATGCGGTTATTGATTTCTGACTGACATATAAATGAACAAATCAAACAAATGCAAACAGGTAAAAGTGAAGCCGGACAGAGTCAGTCTAGACCAATGGAGAGTCCGGCTCAAAACACACATGATTTCTCTCATGATCTGTATTTTCTGCTGCGGTTTAGAGTCCAGCAGTGAAAAACTCTTCTCATAAACACATATTAGACTTCTCATCTGCATAAATCTTCAGGATGGATGTCTGAGGCTGGGTTCAAGTCCAGTGTTTCTCAACCTTTTTTCAGTCACATCACCATTTGAAAATGTAAAAAAATACACAAACACTAATAGCAACAATATTCTTCAAAATATCTTTTGTGTTCAACAGAAGAAAGAAACTCATACAGGTTTGGAACAACTTGAGTGTGAGTAAATGATGACAACAGTTTCATTTTTGGGTGAACTATTCCTTTAATACTACTGTTCTCTTACGAGAGGTCTCTCGTACTTGCGTAAGTATCTTACGCTAGGGGAAAACCTCTTTTCCTCGAGATATTGAAGCCAAAAATTATCCTTAATTTTGCAATAATGTAAAACGCATTGCAGCAGCATGCAGACATGGGCGAGACAGCTCGCGCGCCCATTGGCTGCTCTGCGGCAACTGCACCAGCCTATCGATAGAGGCCCCTCATGACGTCAGAACCAATGAGGGTGCCCGTCTCCCCCGTCTCCCCCGCTGGCCTCTTCGGATCTTCTGTCAAGGATTTCGCAGACAGATTCGCCGAGGTTCAGAAGACATCGCAGGCCATGAAACATTTCCTGCCCAAGCGCTCGAGCTCCGCAGCAGGTCGCTCTAAACAGCCGTCTGCTCGCAGCTCCCAGCCGCAACCCTCAGCTGCCGCCGCCCCACAGCGCCGACAGACCAGGGATCAGAGACCGCGCTCTCGCTCCGCCGGCCGCCGCCCCCCGCCGCGTGGGCCACGGCTGAAGATTGAGGTAAAGCCCGAGGCCTCTAAGTCTTCCTAGCCAGTCTACGGAAGCGACGGTGTTCAAGTCCCGCTGCGGCCGGACTTCCACCAAAATTTTTCGCTCGCTCAGTTCCAGTAATTGCGACTGTTCCAGCATATTCTGCAGTAAACAAGTCGGCAGTACAGCCCGCTTGCCTGCACACAAACGCCGTTTTTACGGCGACCCAGATAAATCCCAAAAAGAGTGTATTTTCTGGTATTCCGGCCACGGCCGATGGTGTTATGAGTGTTGTAAAAATGCCCACTGCCCAGTGCCCATTCCTACACACAGACACGGCCCGCCACACACGGCCCGCACAAATAAAATCGACTCATGTCGGTTGTGCACCAAATGTAGTGATTGTGCCCACGTCCCAGTGCCCGCAAACACTTCACGCTACATGTCTCACGGTTTCTGTAAAAACGAAACCAACGCACATACAGTCTGCACAAACAGACCGTGTTCTCAGCGTTATGCATGGGCCCGTTGTCCCGCGCCCTCATTCGCTCACAGACATATTAAACCCCACGGGGCTCACCATGCTCGCTCTCTCTCAGCACACAGCTGCAGGATCAGCGCGCCCCCAGTCTCGCATGCTGCAAACGCGGCGCTCATGTTACAGCACACTGTTGCTCTCCGCTCGCCACTTGGCCGCGACCAGAGCCCAGATATCATTCTACCCCTAGCCACTCACGCGAAAGCGTGGGCAGAGCTCCCCGGGGTATCAAAGTGGGTGCTGAACATTATAGAAAGAGGCTATTCGCTACAGTTCGGTCGACGCCCGCAACGCAAAGCGGCGCGAATCGAAACTACGGTGAAAAAGGAAGTAGCACACCTACTTCGAGCCGAAATAGCGAAGTTACTGAGCAAAGGGGCTATAGAACCCTTATCACAAGCTCAGAGCGAAGGGGGCATGTACAGCAGATATTTTCTGGTACCCAAGAAAGACGGGGGTCTCAGACCCATTCTAGATCTAAGACGACTAAACAAAGCACTTCTGAAACGACGGTTCAGAATGCTCACGACCAAGAAAATCCTCTCGCAAATTTGCCAAGGGGACTGGTTTATGTCGATAGATCTGAAAGACGCTTATTTTCAAATACAGATAGCGTCACGTCACAGGCGATTTTTGAGATTCGCCTTCGAGGGTCAGGCATATCAGTACACAGTCCTGCCATTTGGCCTATCCCTGGCACCTCGCGCATTCACGATGTGCATGGATGCAGCGCTCGCACCCCTCAGGCTCCGAGGCATACGAGTGCTGAATTATTTGGACGATTGGCTGGTTCTAGCTCGATCACAGTCAGAGCTCATAGAACACAGGACCATATTACTCGATCACCTCGAGAATTTAGGTCTCACAGTCAATTGGGCGAAGAGTTCGCTGTCTCCCAGTCAGAAAATATATTTTCTGGGCACAGATCTGGACTCGCTGTCTATGACAGCACAGCTGTCGCCGCAGCGCAGACTAAGTATTCAGCGCATGACAGAGATTTTTCGCCACGACGCTTTGGTCCCGCTCAAAAAGTTTCAGAGGATGCTGGGTCTCATGGCTTCAGCATCCTCAGTGCTTCAGCTGGGTCTGCTTCGCATGCGCCCGCTGCAGTACTGGTTGAAAGCGCGCACGCCGCGCAGAGCTTGGACCTCCGGTCTCGCGCGCCTCAAGGTCGATCAGAAATGCGTCGCAGCTCTGAAACCTTGGACAGTGACCGACTGGTACCGGTCAGGTGTAAGCCTGGGGACTTCCTCGAGTGTGAAGGTGGTGTCTACGGACGCCTCAACCTCGGGATGGGGAGCGCTGCTCGAGGGCAGACCGTTATTCGGCCAGTGGTCGGAACGGGAGAAGCTTCTGCATATAAACATGACAGTGGTGGCTTATATAAATCACCAAGGAGGTATCAGATCCAGAATCCTTCACAGGCTGACGGAACGCCTCCTGGTCTGGGCTCAGCACAATCTGCGCTCGCTCAGGGCAGCGCATGTGCCCGGCCATCTGAATGTGGGACCAGACAGACTGTCCAGAAACAATCTTCCGACAGGAGAATGGTCTTTACACCCACAGACAGTCGAACTGCTATGGAGGACATTTGGCAGAGCGAAAATAGACCTATTTGCGTCTCAAGAGAACGCTCATTGTCAGGAATTTTTCTCCAAGAGCAGGGACGCGCTGGCTCACGTCTGGCCCCACTGCCCGCTCTATGCGTTTCCCCCTGTCACGCTCCTACCCCAGGTGTTAGAGCGAATCAGGGAGAGCGGTTGCCCAGTGCTACTCGTCGCCCCATTTTGGACAAACCAAGCCTGGTTTCCAGTCCTGATGCAGCTGACGAGTACCGCCCCGTGGCCAATACCGGTGAGGAGGGATCTCCTCTCGCAGGCAAACGGCTCGATCTGGCATCCTTGCCCGGAGCGTTGGCCCCTACATGTGTGGGCCATCAACGGGTACCCGTTAACCTCCCAGCGGGAGTGTTAAACACGATCACACAGGCTAGAGCTCCATCTACGAGGCGGCTCTATTCCTCAAAATGGTCTGTGTTCACTAGCTGGTGTACAGCAAGTGGTACTCCGCCCTCACGCTGTGGGGTGACGGAGGTTCTCTCCTTTTTACAAGAGCTTCTGGATAAGGGTAGAACCCCATCCACGCTCAAAGTTTATGTGGCGGCCATAGCAGCGTTCGCTGAACCACCGCTCGGCCAGTCATTAGGAAGGAACGATCTGGTCATTCGCTTCCTTAGGGGAGCTAAGAGGCTGAACCCTCCCAGACCTCCCTCAGTTCCCGTTTGGGACCTTTCCACGGTTCTGGAAGCCATGAAAGGTGCCCCATTCGAGCCAATACAGTCAATAGACCTGAAACTCTTGTCTTTCAAAACAGTGTTTCTTCTGGCTCTCGCTTCAGTGAAGCGCATAGGGGATTTGCAAGCGCTCTCAGTGAGCGCGACGTGTATGGAGTTTGGGCCTAACGACTCGAGAGTCATACTCAAACCAAAGCACGGATATGTTCCTAAATCCCTCAATACACCGTTTAGGGCACAGGTGATCTCCCTGTCGGCCCTGCCGGTATCTGAAGAGGAAGGGGACGCAGGCTTCCTTTGCCCGGTCAGGGCGTTAAGGGCCTATGTGTCTCGCTCATCTGTTTTCAGACAGACGGAGCAGCTCTTTGTTTTGTTCAGCGGACGTTCTAAGGGACTAGCTGCGTCAAAACAGAGTCTATCCAGATGGATAGTTGATGCTATAGCGCTAGCTTACACATCCAGGGGCCTGCAATACCCGATAGGTGTCAAAGCGCACTCCACAAGAGGCATGGCCTCGTCGTGGGCTTGGTCCAATGGGATTGCCTTGCAAGATATCTGTATGGCGGCAGGCTGGGCCTCCCCGTCTACATTTATACGGTTTTATAACCTCGAGGTTCCCGCTTTGCAAGCTAGGTTGCTCTCGGTTTAATTTTTCAGTATTGCCCGCCCGATGCTATCGGCTCAGGATGCTGAAACTGCTAGAGCGTCGATCACTGATCGTCTGTATACTTCTGTGGGCAGTGCGTAAGTCCCCCATATTTACCAGTCCAGGCCGAGTTCGCCCTGGCTGTGTGGAACACTTGATATAACATGCTCTTATCAGAGCTCCATATTACAGGAATGATGCTATTCTAGCCCCTCTTCCCGGATTCTCTGTGAGTCCCTTGTGATTAGGCACTGTATGAGCCCCGGGCACCTGCCCTTGGGACTTTAGTGTTATATCTCAAGCACGCACGGCGTTTTACATTGTGTTCCCCTAGCGTAAGATACTTACGCAAGTACGAGAGACCTCTCGTAAGAGAACGTACTCGGTTACTAACGTAACCTCGGTTCTCTCTAGAAGAGGGAACGAGTACTTGCGTATCTTGCCGTGCATGCGTCATGTTCTGATTCGCTTCAGCGATGAAAAACTGACCAAACCAGCCTCTCTGGGCCGTATTTATAGCCCTAGCCCCACCCGCTTTCGGCGGGACATGACGTAATGGGCGTGAAGCACCCTCATTGGTTCTGACGTCATGAGGGGCCTCTATCGATAGGCTGGTTCACTTGCCGCAGAGCAGCCAATGGGCGCGCGAGCTGTCTCGCCCATGTCTGCATGCTGCTGCAATGCGTTTTACATTATTGCAAAATTAAGGATAATTTTTGGCTTCAATATCTCGAGGAAAAGAGGTTTTCCCCCTAGCGTAAGATACTTACGCAAGTACGAGAGACCTCTTCTAGAGAGAACCGAGGTTACGTTAGTAACCGAGTACGTTTTCATTTGGAGTGGACTGTTTATTGTAGTCTGCTTTTCGGTTTATTGGTGAATGTTTCTACTGTTTTCTCTTTTTAAAATTGTGCAATTTGCTTGATTTATGAAATATCTGGCACAATGTATAAAAGCAAAAAACATTTAAATCTTATTCCTGAATTTTCTTTGTATGTTTGTTTAAATAACAAATACCAGGGATCATAAAGAACATTTTCATGAATGGTTCTACAAAGAATCTTATAAAGTTACATGAAGAACTGTTAGAGGCTCTTTTAAGAACTTATGAGGCGGGTTCTTGCAGTACCAAAAAAGGCTCTTTATGTCACATAAATGTCACATTTAATTTAGAAGGATGTCCTGTTACTTTATCCACTACAGTAAAAGACCTGAGTTATACTAGAGTTATAGTAAATAGAGTTTGTCAGCTCCAGTTTGTATCCAGCCTCTCATGGAAACTTCAGATGCCCCAACACACGTGCAGAGACGACTCGACGCCGGCGATATGTTATGCCCTAAATTAATACATGATTAACTAACTGTATTTTTCTATGTACATTTCTGAAATGCACTTTCTGTAAAGCTGCTTTGAAACAATATGTATTGTGAAAAGTGCTATACAAATAAATTTGAATTGAATTGAACATAAACAAGGTTATTCAAGAAACCTTTCAGTGTAAACTCTAGATGAGGCTCACCACAACAGGAGACAGGGCACACTAAGGCGAATGCTGCTACACAAAACAAGACAAGGTAAGACTTCTTGCAGACAAAATGAGAGAGCGTTACTCACACAATAATCCGACACAGAACAGAGAGAACAAACACCATAAGTAGACGAGTAATCAGACAAGACAAGAAACAGGTTTCAGCGCAAAGCAGCGCGAGCGCTGATTGTGATGATCAACAGGTGATGACAGAGTGTAAACATGAAAGTGTGTGTGTGCACTGGTGAGTGAGTGAGATGAGTGTGTCAATGAGTGCGTGAATGAGTGTGTGTGGTAGTGTGAGAGAGAACAGAGGAGCAACCCAGATCCTGACAGTCTCAGAACAAGATTTTAAAAAAGCAGAGCCAAGATGAGATGAGATATCTTTTACAAGATATCATCGTAATAACCTCATCTGATTCTGAAATGTTGCCATAGCATGTAGCTACTACACATTCAACAGTTCAACCAGCTCACCATAACTTGTTTAACACTTTTATTAATCATATGCATTGTGAATTGATAAGTGAATTGAATAAAGAATAAACATTATAATATTAAACATTAGAGAGTTCAAACATCTTTATCCAAGCTGAACTATAAGGTGACGCTCTTCAGCTTCATCCACAGTGGAAGAAGTACTCGGCCTCCGACTGATCACCTGAAGGAAAAAGAAGATGTTCACATTCGTACAACAATGGAAACCTGTACATGGATTAAATCTGAATAAACAATGTGCATCACTTGATCAAAGCATTCAACACTGACATATTAAATCTTACTTGTTTGGTAGTAATCGTACACTTTAATCACAGCTGGCTTGAGATTCTTCACTTGAAGAACCTGTTTCGTTTGTATCTGGTAATTCACTGGAATATTTTGTGGGATCTACAGGAGGAAACAAACTCATCAGTCATGGACATTACGGATAAAACGTTTATGAATCGACCTAAGACATAAAATCATATGAATGTTGCTGTTTTCTCACCTCCTTCAAATATACAATGACACGATCATCTTTAGAATCGACCCGTTCCACAAGTTTTCTGTACGTTCCGGAAGAAGTTTTAAGCTGTGGGGAAAAAGTGCTGGTTAATTTCTAAAAAGGGAAACTCTAGAAATGTGTAAAATTTTGTGATGAATCACTCAAACGCACCATTGATGTATCAGCTGTAAATCCAGATAAGAGTTTAATATCCACAATGACCATGTTAGTCCTTTCCTGTAGACCATCATATCTGGAAAAGAGCAAATGAAAAGGTTCTTAAATGCCTCATATAAATGTACAAATAAGAGAGAACAAAAGCCAGTATAATTACCAAGACACATGCAGAGATTTAATCACTCGAATCCCCCATAATGTGTCAATAATAAAAATGTATCCCCCTGTGGTGAAAATCAAGCTTTTAATATTGTTTATATGTCTATGTGGTGTTTTTAATATGCTTTAATATGCTTTTGTGTAAATTCACAAGTCAACACCATTTCTGAGTATTTTCTCCTTAAAACTGCAGTGAACCAAAGACAGTCTCAAAAACACGGTTTGAAATCGCTGGCGTTTCTGACGTCACAAACTACCATGTAACCAATCAGATCAATGTGTGATTGTCAACGAGTGGATCTCTGAGCTACTGTGAGTGAGTGGAGGCGGGGCTCATTTGCATATTCATAGAACCGCATATACTAAATGAGGGTGTGTAGAGTTGCATTCATAAAGAATTTAAAGATGAGTTTTAAGGGATACAATTATTGACTAGGGGGACTTTAAATACAAATTCTCTTACTTGACAGTGAAGTTCAAAATAAAATTTTGTCCCAATGTTTTGCAATCTCCCTCAATTTTAGCATTAATGCTCAATGTTTTAGCTTCAGTTGGAGTGGGAATGTTGTAGAACTGAGACATCTGAGAGAGTCAACACAAAGAAAAACACATTCATAAATCATCTCACAGCAGAATAACCAAAATGCCAAGAGAGAAAGTGAGTGTGAGTAAATTAAGCTGAACGCACTACAGACCTGCACAGACACACAGGTTGAGCCCTTCACTTCAATGCTGTATTTGGCAGGAAGTTTCTGCAGCTGCTTCTCCTGGTACAGTAACTTGTTGTCCTGATTGACATTAAAGTGGAGAGTGTCTCCTGCTGACCGTACCGTCACTGTGCTGGAGCCGTCAGAGCTGAACACTTTGGTGGCGTACAAAGACAGAGCCTGAAGAGCCACCACTGTGTCCTGGGGAATAAATGTGTTCAGTAATGCCACTTTTACTCATTCACACCAGCAATAATGTGTTTGATTGAAGAGGTTTGAGTAACCTGTGTGGAGGAGAATCCTCCATAAGCATTCTGCTGCTTCACAAGCCAGCTAACAATCCTGTTAGCACAGCCCAGATCAGCTGTAGTGACTGAATCTGCAGTGAGAACAGCAAGCAGCACATATGAGCTGATCTCCACTGCCAGAGAATCAGAGTCATCAGCAGAGCCAGACTGAGACCAGTGGAGAGAAGAGCCTTAAGGACAAAAGACACACGCGTAACTCAAGGAGCATGATTAAAACAAAAAGGTAACACTGTAGAAAACTGTTCCATCATTAATGAATAAGAACAAAGGAGTAACACACTATTAACATTCTAGTTACTACTATTATTATATCTGTGGAATACTTGATTCTGATTGGTCAATAGCACCATCCAGTGGTGTGTTATTGCTCGATAACTACCGCTGAAAACACAGGCTCATCCAGGTTACTGAAATCAAATCAGCAGCGCTATACGCTTGCTACGGGATTTCTTCATGGAAGTTTAGCTTTTGGTGAGCTAATAAAATATTAAAACTCAGTCGAATCAATATTTTTTGTTTACAGTTATTTAAAGGGATACTTCACCTCTGGAAAGATGAATGTGTATTTAAAATGGATCAGTTATGTAGTAGAAATTTGAATTTGGAGCCTTCTAGATTTAGAAAATAGAAAATTCGAATCAATATTTTGTGTACGGTTATTTAATTATGCCATCCAGTCTCGTGGACTCGCTCTCTCTTGTTTCATTCAAACGCAGATGCTGCCAATTTGCGATAATTTTTTTGTAGACTGTTGGATGATTTTAAAACAGTTTCATCTGAAATCAAAATCTCTTATCCCCATAATTATTTATGTGGTGAAATGCTGTGTAATAAGTAGTATGACTGTATACCGTATCTCTTAAATGTCCGTCTAGTTTGAACTTGTCGGTCTAGCAATAGCTTTCACCACGGAACCTTTGCGTTTAAAGAGCTAGTTTAATATTTCGAATTAGATCAATATTTCATGTCTAATTATTTACTTATGTGGCTAGTAGTCGTGTAATAAGCGGCATTATGCACATTCAGCCGGTTGTTATCTCAGAATATACCCCTTCTGGCTCACGCAAGATCCTCCTGATCACCCTGTCGGGTTTATTCTGAGAAAACAACCAGCTGTTTGTACATTATCCCATACTTAACTAACAAGAAACTCTGATTAATGAATTAGTAAGAAATAGTTGAATGTGGTAGTTCACTATCAGGGATGGGCAGTATTTCAGATACATGTATTTAAAATACGTATTTGAAATACAAAATACTATTTTGTATTTTAAAGCCTTTAGAAAAAATCAAATGTAATTGTAATGTAAATGTAATGTAGTAATTCCTTTAGAAGGATGTAGAGTCATTACTAGTGGATTACTGTTACCTTATATTATAAGTTATGCAATATTCATGTTAATTATGAACCTGTATACAGTAGTTCTTAGTGGGAGGTATGAAATAAATAGTAGTTACTGATTAGCGGATAGAGAACTACCACATTCAACTGAGCCCTATTACTTACTAATATGTTAATCAGATTTTCTTGTTAGTTAATAGTAGTTACAAGAATGTTAATAGTGTGTAACTCATTTGTTCCTGTGTATTTATTCATTAATGATGGAACAGTTTTCTACAGTGTTACTAAAAACAATAGTACAGTCATAAAAGACAACAGAAAGTCATCAGAAACAAACCTCTTACCATCTGAAATAGCAACATCTTCCAGTTTCTTGAAAAGCTGCTGTCGAGTGTCCGTGTCTCTAGCCAGACTGAAAGTGTAGGCGAGCAGGGCAGTGGTGTAAGTGTTATTGACATCCTCAATGACGGACCTCAAGCAAGACAAACCTTTACTGACGACAGGATCCTGTGACAAAAAAACACAGAGGAACAGTGAGTGTCATTTTTCTGAGTTTTTACCATTTTCCTACAGATGAACTTACTGTGACTGGAGTTCCCAGTTCAAGCAATGATGCAGTAATGTAGGCAGTCATGGTCACATCATCATTCACCCCACCCTAGAATTTATTAGAAATAAAGGATAAATAAAGCAACACACTCAAACCACTGAAGGAAAGTTCACCTAGACAAACTGTGATGTTGGCTTGAGAAAGTCTGAATAAAGACGATAGATAGAGATAGATAGAAGATGACAGACCTTCATTCTGTTGTTGAACAGTGTTCCCTGTTGGATAAAACAGCCGTCTGAATCCCGTCTGCTTATTAACCAATTCTTTGCACTCTGAATAATATTTGGATCAATAAATATGTATTTCTGTGCTTTGCCAAAGGACCTCAGCACAAAGGCAGTCAACCTGGTGGTGTGGAAGATATAATTCAAAAAATGTCATCAGGTGTTTCAATGAATTCCATCCATCATAAATCTCAAAACAAGTCATTTGAACTGAGACACATTTTTAAATGTGTTAATTGGGTTTATTTTTGTAGATTACCTTGATATTATTTCTGTTTAACAATAGTAATAGTGAGAATATATTTACCATGTATTCCCTTCACCATCACCAAATGTGCTGTATGATCCATCCAAATGCTTGTAGTTCATTTGTCTCTGGTATCCTGTTTAGTGTGATAATGGTTAACACTTCAACAGTTTGTTTGGGTTGACTCAATAGCCACGTTTTCACTGTCGGGCGTGCTAGTGCTAGTGCGTAACAGGGCCAGTCGCATTTCCACTGTCACTTCCGGGGCTTGATCGGGCCTCGGCTAGGCTTCCTCTGGGCCAACGGCCAGGGTTTTTTGGCCCGCCAAATACCTTGGTCCAAAGTGGGCCAGCTCGGGCTAGAGGAGTTGTTATGAATAGAGGCGGAGTTTAGAGTTTTAGAGCTTCTGGCCCGACAGTGGAAACCAACATGGTTTTGGGCTCGGTGTTATAGGTCCGAAGCTAGTAGCCCAGCCCGGCCCGTTTAAAGCACTGGCTCGCACTGGCCCGACAGTGGAATAACAGCTAATGTAACATTCAGGTGTGCTGAATAATGTATAATTTGGTATCAAACCATCTCAGTATTTTCTTGACATGATTTATAGCCGCTTTCCGACCAAGTAGTTACAGGAACTTAGTTATAGGAACTGTCCACTTCTAAACAGTTCTATGAACTACTCTCCCCCAAACTCGGTTTTGCTGTTTGCGTTCGCACTGGCCAAGTGGCCATAGGAACTGGTAGGAGGGGTAAGGGAGTGACGCAAGCACGGCGACTTTTATTTTGACGGAGCGACGGACCTTTATTTTGACGCCGCTGAGAACGCCAGAGCAAACAATGCTCTCATTAGTTAGCGATCTGTCTAACAGTACTGATGTTATTAGATAGAATTGTTATAGAAAGTACATGAAAAAAAAGTTACTAGCCTATATGCCGTGTGGTTGATGTCCAGTGTTGCTAGCTGAGCAGAAATACATAATCATGTTTGACTTGGTCCCCTCAAAGTTGCGTTGGATTTTCTCTTCAGCATAAAGGTTTAGAGGCCCATCTATCACTGTTTTTCCATGTTTGTATCTAGTTTCTGGAGTAAATATATAGGCTATAATCTGTGTGTTTACATATAGCTGTTTTAAAAATGGCAGGTGCTGGTGTTTTGCATGCGTTCGGTCATCAGCGTACACTAACGTCACGAGTAGTTCCTATAGTGCTGGTTTAGACCCTACTCTGAAGTAGGAGCTAAATTAGTTCCTCCAAATGGAGTTCCTAGAACTAAAATCGTTCCTAGTTCCAGTGGTGCGAACACGCCGACATCCGGGAACTTCCCGCAATAGTTCTAGGAACTGTGAAAAGGTTCCTCCGGTCGGAAAGCGGCTTATGTCTCTCACCACTCTTCAGGAAGCCTGTGGCTCTCTCTCGGATGGCCGAGGTGAGCTGCTCCGTGTTCTCCAGATACTCCAGAATGTAAATATTGGGAGAAAGAACAGCCATGTTTTGCTCTCCACAGCCGTACGGCATCCGTAATAATCCATGAAGGTTCCTCAGTGCACGACCCAATATGTCGCCTGTAAACCATACACAAATGACACTCACTACATTTTATAAGTCTAAAGCCAATCTCCTCATTTCTGCTCATGTTTGTAAATGTTACCAATGACTGAAACAGAGGATCTGGCTGATCCCTCTATCACATCTTTAGGAAGAGTCAGAGCCACTTCCTCTGAGAGACTGTCACCTATGAACCAGACAGACAGAAACACATCAGTGATCAGCAGAGTAACGCTATAAACATTTTAATTCCACCTGTGAAGTCCCAATAATAATAATATAATCACAAACATAAAATGTATATAATTTTCCAAATATAATTTGGAAAAAGGGAGAAAATAGCCACAATTTCAAAATTTGGCACAGCTGAACAACTAAACTGCAGTTGTCATGAAAGGCTGACAGATTTGAACTTTCTCAATTAAAATGTCCGATACATATGAGTATATTTTGGCTACTGTATTGTTTACTCTATTGGTCCTCAAATTTGGTGTGTCCTCAAAATGTCCTCTATGCAATGTGTACTTATTTTCATGAAGTTGGAGTTTGTGTTTAGAAGACAAAGATGGTTGCAGCATTATCAGTGCTTGTACACCAAAACATATGAAATAGACTAACCCTTTGGACACAGTAACCAGCTGTGAGTCTCTGTCTTTTCAGTTCCTTCCGCCTGCAGCAGAAATCAATCACATCAACACATCATACATAAGCAGCATTAAGATCACGAGTAAATGATGACGTGTGCTGACCTGTACGAGCAGACTTCGTGTGACCGTGTCAATGCGTCCTCTCTCCGGGACGCTCACAATCTCATTGTCACACACAGTCTGGGACGCCTCTGCCTCTGCACTGACTGTAATATTCAAGACTCCTACAACACAAGACATACGTGAATATACAACTGAGAAACAGTCGCGTTTCCATTACCCTTCAAATTTAGCAAATTACAATACGCCCATTGTAAACACGTCCATTTCGGAAAAAACTCACATTTATGCTCGCATGAGGTGGTTTTTCAGGAAATTTGAAAAAGGAATTTTTCGCAAACTACAATGGAAACAGTTTTTTCACATTTACAGGTGACCTGAACTTATTCTTCACATGATCATTCACAGTTCCTCTGTAGCCACGTTTCCATTATGATTTGTGCAAAACTTTTGCGGTATTTTCTAGATGTCGATAAAAAACTTTTGCGAAATTGATGCCGTTTACATTAACCGATGTTATGTGACTAAAACATCATTTTTTCATCTTGCGAGAAGCCAAAATGATGGTGACGGATGTTGTAAGGTTTACGTATATCGCAGCCACCGCACTAGCCATTATTTTTAATCGAAGGAGACGTAGGCGTGTTATCCAAGCTTAAATGGCAAGGAAAGCCCCTAATACTTAGGAGCGAAATATTTAGCAAAATATTCCTTTTTCGAACAGCCTGAAAAACCATCTCATGCGAGCATAAAAACATTGTATTTTCAATGGAAGTTTTTGCGAAATTGACGTCTTTCCAATGGGTGTATTTTCAATTCGCATTTTCAATTCGTGCAATTTGAAGGGTAATGGAAACGCGGTGAAATTGCATGTTTAACATTTACATTAACATCTTCCCTTGCCAATAATGCTTGGATAACACGTCTACGTCTCCTTCGATTAAAAACAATGGCTAGTGCGGTGGCTGCGATATATGTAAAACGTCTCAGGTTACGACTGTAACCTATGTTCTCTGAGAACAGGGAACGAGACACTACGTCATCTACGCTTTGGGGAACGCCTCAGGCGTTACAGGTGTCTGAAATCAAATATCAACTCACGGCAATCATGTTGACCGGCGACAGCCTGTGAATCATCAGCTTGAATGATTAACGTGCAACCTGGATGTATAAAAGGGACTATTGAAAACATGACAACATCCTATCGTCTGAAGGGACTGTTGGCAGGCAGGCCCTGAGACATGGCAGGGAGACGTAGTGTCTCGTTCCCTGTTCTCAGGGAACATAGGTTACAGTCGTAACCTGAGACGTTCCCTTTCGAAGGGAACTCGACACTACATCATCGACGCTTTGGGGAACGATATACCCACTCCCCCATGCTGAGGGGAGTGCATGCCCAAAGGCAGTGGCAACTGTCAGAACCAGCAATTCAGTGAATGCTAGAACCCCCTTAGGTCACACTGGGCTGTCAGTGACAGCACTCCCTACCGGTCATAGCCCAAGCTATAAGATACCACAGAAAAACCTCCATAAACACAATAGTTTAAAGGAAGGTCTACCTGGGCCAGCTCAAGGGCCTAGGACCACAATTCAATAATAGAAGGGGTCCTTACTATGGAATGTGGCTAGGGAACCTGAGGGAACCCCAGCCAGTCACTATTCAGGGGAAACACCACCTGATTAATGTCACCAGGCAGGCCTGATCTGGTGTCAAAAACATAAGACACACAGTCTAGCCACTTCCTGTCTGTCCGAAGACAGAGCCTCTCGCCATAGGTAAGGCATCCAACCCGAGGGACTGCGAAACTGGCAGTGAACCACTCGGCCCAGATCTCAGAGACGGGAAAATACAGAAGAGTATGACTCAGCTTAGTGCTTAATCCGGTAGGCAAGCCCTATCAGGGAGGCCTGGTGAGGCCTGCTACCTGACAACCACAGTATGTGGGAGCTATATTCAGGAAGGCCTGGTGAGGCCTATAACCTGATAACCACATATGGTCTTTTTTTTTTTTTTTTACTCCTTGACAGCCAACTCCTGGGAGCTCACCTCAAGGAGGCCCATGCGCTGTCCAATTGCATTTTTAGATGGGGGCTGTCTGGTCAAGGAGGCCTACTACCTGACCATGCAGCCTCCGAAAAAGCTTTTAGATTTTACTTTCTTACCCATAACATGCCCCAAACTCTATACAGGAGACGCGGTATGCCTGAAAGAGGTGCTCCGACTAACCAAGCTGAGGAGGGCCATCAGACATGGTTCTCATCATGGGCCCAGCCCCAGGCCTGATGTAAGAGACGCCTGGGGGGAAGTTAGGAGAAGGCTCCGGGGAGATTATCCCTAGCGCTGCTGATCGCGCTTTTTCTGGATAACCTCCCTCAGATCCTGCTTCCTGCGGGAGTTACTGCGTCCTGCGGGAGTTACGAGCTTCCTGCGTCTCTTCTGCGTCCTGCTCCGTTGAGGAGGGGGCACACGGGAGGTGACACTGGCTCTCTGGGCCTGTCTATGGCCCTCAGACACCAAGGCAGGCCAGGCCTTCCCGCCTGCTTGGGTGCGGACTCGGATCTCAGCGGAATACAACTTCTAAAAGTAGCTGAGCGCGCCCTCGCCTCTTTGAACTTCTCAACCACCGTCCCAATGGAGGGGCCAAAAAGTTCAGTGGGCGAAACCGGCGAATCGAGGAGAAAGGTCTTTTCTTTCTCCCCGATGTCAGCCAGGTTGAGCCACAGATGTCTCTCCGTGGCCACCATGGCCGCCATCGCGGCAGCAGATTGTTTGGTGGCCCGGAGAGCAAGGTCCTGGTATGCCTGGTATGGTGCGGTGCAGCTCAGTGACAGCCTCAGGGGACAGTCCTGTCCCCTGGTCGAGATCCCGCAGTAGGTCGGCCTG
Organism: Leuciscus leuciscus; assembly: GCF_965113295.1. NCBI lineage: Eukaryota > Metazoa > Chordata > Actinopteri > Cypriniformes > Leuciscidae > Leuciscus > Leuciscus leuciscus. The sequence goes on along the minus strand of NC_138733.1, from coordinate 7,477,597 downwards.
GTATGCCTGTAACACCGCGAGAGTGTGCAGAGCAGCACCGGCCTGACCCGCTGCTATGTATGCTCTGCCATTCAAGCGCACCGTTGTTTTTAGCGGCTTGGATGGCAGGGAAGGAGCTCTTAGTGTCAACACCTGCCCAGACACGAGATAGTTAGCCAACGTCTCGTCAATGGGCGGCATTGACACATACCCATGCTCTGCGATTCCATCCACAGCAGCGAAACTACCCCACTGATGTGGATGAATACAGGCAGAGTATGGGTTCTTCCATGCCTTCTTGATCTCAGTATGGAGATCCGGAAGGAATGGAAGGCTCACCTGAGCTGGTGGCTTATGGCTGGGAAGAAACCGATCATCAAGACGGCCACGAGCGGTCTCTTCCCTAACGCGCCTCCACGGCAGCTGTAATCTGTCAGTGGCGTGTCCCATAACGTCCACCAGCTCCGCATACACAGGGCAGGATGGTTGAGATGGTTCGGTCTCCACCTGACTGACAGCATCATCAACCAAATCCTGCCCGTCCGGAAGAGCACCAGCTGCAGACGCATTAGGGGATAAAGATAAAACAATCAAATCTACCTGCAGCTCGCCCTCGTCAGCGGACGAACTGTCTAAGAGGTTAACCCCCTCTCAAGACGATCGACCAGCTCCATCTGGGAGCCCCATGATGAAAGTCGCCGCTGAGCCTCAGCACGAGCGGGACCAGCACCACGGGGCTCAGATGCTGAACCCTCTTCCCTCGAGAAAAGGGTCAGACGAGAGCGGAGAGTCTTCAATTGAAAACTCTCACAGTTTGCACAAGAGGCTCCCGTGCATGCTCTTCCCCCAAGCAGAAAATGCACAGATCGTGTTCTCAATACTCCCTTTTATACATCCAGGTCGCGCGTTAATCATTCAAGCTGATGAATCACGGGCTGTCGCCGGTCAACATGATTGCCGAGAGTTGTTATTTGATTTCAGACACCTGTCACGCCTGAGGCGTTCCCCAAAGCATCGATGACGTAGTGTCGAGTTCCCTTCGAAAGGGAACTACCAACATCCGTTGCAATGATTTTTGGAATGACTTATCGTTAGAGGGAAAAATAACGTTTTAGTTGCATAACATCGGTTAACGGAAACGGCATCATTTTGCAATAGTTTTTTATCGACATTTCAAAAACATCCCAAAAGTTTTGTGCAAATCTGTAGGCGGCTACTGATTCAGACTGGAAAACTCACCAAGAACAGAGGGAGTGAGGATCCATTTAAAGGTTTTTCTTCCATTAGCACATAGACAGGATGAATACTGATCATCAGAGGAGGCTTTGAGAGTGTAGTCTGAGGAAGGAGCTGGAGTCACTTTAACCTGTCAATCATACACACATGATTCATGAGTTTGCATCTACATATAATTATTACGGTAAAGGTTATGCGTATTTGGCGTGCTGTCCGGGTGGAGGGCTCCGAGCTCGGAGTTTCTGCCCGAACCCAGAGTACTCCCCTTGAGTACTTGGTAAGAGTAGATGGAACTAGAAGTGAGGAGATGGAACTAAAAGTGAGGAGATGGGGTGGAGGTGGGATGCTGATAAACTGTCAAGGAACAGAGGTGGGTTCTGCTGTTATTTATCTTGTCCTGAGTTGATTTCTGATTGATCTCCACCAGGCTTGTGCACAATTCAGAATTGAATTGAGAATGACTCCTGAATTCCAATTCAATTCTTGAATTTGAATTGAATTTGAATTGATGTCAAAAACAGGATCTAGAATTACAATTCGAATTTGAATTAAAGGAAGCAGAATTGCAATTCAATAAAAATTCAAAGAAATTCATATTTTAAGTGAAGTATTTAACAATGAAGCTTTACAGTATATGTCAGATATGATTGCATTACATATTCTATAAATGATATTAGTTTGAACTATACTTGTACAGATTACATTAACAGGTAATGCTTTCCCCCAGCAATGAATGTTAAAAGCTCTAGTCACACAACAAATAATTCAGTTTGATTTAATGTAATTGTAATTTTGTGGAACATGATGGAACATGACTCAATTTCCATAATGCTTTACTTTAACCAAGTATTTAAAATGGTTGGCAAACAATTTGAAATGGACATTTGTTTGAAAGCTTCTTTTCTACACAATTTGACGGTCAGCACTGGACTTTTTAAGAATTTGATCATTACTGTATCTATATTTTAGAACAAAATGTATGCAGGGTTGAGGAGTGACTAGTTACGTGTAATGACATTATGTTATTAAATTAGTTGAATTACTGAACTTTGCATTGATAAAGTAATCCAAATTAAGTAATCCAACCCACATTTATAATGGGTAACTCTTAACAGTAAGCAATTACATTTCCAAAGTAACCTTCCTAACACTGAATGTATGTAAGATTCAACACATTATTTCTGTTGTGTGACTGTGTGGAATTTCTTTGAATTGCCATGAATTTAATTCCACTTCCTGTCATTCCAATTCAAATTCAAATTCAACTTCCTGTGGGGCGGAGTCAATTCAATTCAAATTCTGAAATTCTGAATTTTGCACAAGCCTGATTAATTAATTCTTAATTAATCCTAATTGGGTTAATTATCTGCACCTGCTCCTCCCGAACCTTGTTAATAAAACATAATTTAGTGGCATATTTGATATGATTTGGTCATCATACTGCGTCGTAAATCTCACCATGATGCACTTGGACAGATAGTTGAAGACAGTGGCCTTCAGCTCAAAGATCTCCCCGCGGATGATGGAGTAAGGCAGAGAGAGCTCTAGGAAGAAGGGCTGGAAAACTGTCAGCTGAGCAGGAGGAGCCAGACCCAGACCTTCAGAGGACAGGCAGAAGGCCTCCATCTCCCAAGAGGTGATGGTGTCAGGAACCGTGACAGGAACCTGAGCTGATCCAGAGTCCCTGTGGAGGAATTACAACAATAGGCATATTTGATTCTGACTCAGCCATTTTTCCTGTAATAAATTACAATATTCAGCACAGAGATGATGAAAAAAATGGATTAAGAATCTGCAAAGCAAGCAAGGTATTTTCTGTCCTGTGGGCGAGAGGGGAGGAGATGATGTATTAAATATAAGCAATAAGATAAATATGATGTTAAATGTACTGATTATGCTTTAAATACCCCACTTCAGCAAGTTCCCAGAGCCACGTTTCTGGAAAGACAGTTCGAATCGTCACTGCTGGAGAATCAGGTGTAGAATCAGGTGTTGAATCAGTTGTTTCAAATGTACCATCTATTAAATAAACTAGGTGATGCTCTGGCCATTCACGGAAAACAACTAAAACAAAACAAAAAAAAATGATATTTTGTAGGCTCTGACTCTACAGGGGAAAAAACTGGAAAAAAAAGTTTACAAATTTAGTTTTAAGTGATATGTATGTGAAGAGTACGTCAAAATGATCTATTCTATATCCAGTCTTAAGTACATAGAAAATGTAAGGTAGATCATTATTTTAATACACATATTTTCACATATTTTAAACGTTTCAGTTTATTTAGTTTTAATTTTAGTTTTAGTATTTTAAGGCTGCAAAAGTGAATGTGTTAATTTTATCTTACAAAAGTGATATAGTTTTATAGATGAGTTTATCTTACCAATATTAACACTGATTCAAAGTTCACTAACTTGGACTGTAATAACAGTACATGTACCTGTCACACCCTCAGGGAGTCGCTCAATCAAATTTGTTGCCATCTTCAATCCCACTTTCTGCCAAATGGCAATGATGAACCACAATAAAAGTCATGAAAATACAAATTACTTTTAAATGTCAGTATAATCAAGAGGGCTTTTTATGCTTTTACTTACATATCGTCGCTGTCGGGCGGAAACCTCGTATGTCCAAATTTGGTCAATTTCATATTTTTTCACAAATCGATGCTATTGGTCAGTCCCCACGTGGTTCTGTTATTTTTACAAATTATTAACCAATCTAAAGTGTTGAAAATAGCTTGAGAGCAAATCTCGTAACTCCATTGGACACTTCAACTGTCTGAGAATCCTCGTAACTCCACCTCTTCTTCACTCCACGGCGGGCGGGAGCCTCGCGGCATTTTGTCTCCTCAGGATTGAAACTCGCAACGATTAAGAAACCCTCGTCGAGCAACACGTAAAGCAAGCCTTAACTCTGATTTTATCTGTGTCAAACTATGATATCAGTTATTGATGCATTTTAAATGTCTACGTATTACTAGGCTTATTATTAGGCTTATTATACTTGTGCATTGAAGTTTTAAAATGTATCTAATATTATACTTGAATTGAATTAAATGTTTTGGATACCAGCTTTAAATGATTGTTTTTATTATTATTTTACTGACTCGAAGTTGGCACTGTGCATGTAAAATACCCCAAGTAGCAGGTTTTATTTATGGGAGAAAAAGGGTCTGTCTACTGGCGCCAGTAAGTTAAGCCTATTTTTGCATAACTCTGTCTGTTTTTTAGACAATAACGAGTGAAAATAGTTAGGTTAGATACATTTTAGTTGGCTTGTTTTGTTAAAAATCGATAGCTGTAATGCTTCGGTGCAGAAGGAAGCCCGTGAGCCACGGAGGTAAATTTGCGTGCAGATTAGGCAAATTTCCACCTATTAGACAACGTTAGTCAGCTCATCATTTTTTGTTCTGCTTCACTTATAGCTCTTAAACCTTTAAAATAGAGTTTAGGAAGATGTATGTAACCACGGTCGTTAGCTTTGATTAACTATTGAAGCCTTTTCTCTTGTCAAAAGGCTCAACGCGACCGCAGACTTTGTTTGCGTGCAGATTAATTTCCGCCTATTTTAGACAGCCTAATATTTTGGTATTGCATCACTCATATCTCTTAAACGTTTAAAATGGAGTTTAGGAAGATGTATGTAACCACAATCATTAGATTTGAATAGCTCTTAAAGCCTTATCTCTTATCAAAAGGCTGAACGCGACCGCAGACTGTGATGAACACTGCTGGCAGCAGCGCCGTCTGTGTCCGTTCCATTCTAATCAATGACAGCGTAACCTCGTATCTCCCCGCTCCCAAGTCATAAATCTCGTATCTCCGATTAAACATTATTTTAGGGAAATGTTGTGTTAATGTTGGTATACAACAGTATATGATAGCAATATAAGGTATATTACCAACTTTAACGATACAATGTTTAATAACTAAAAAAATATGCAGTTTTTTTAATTTCCTGAAAAATAATGGTTTTGGAGATACGAGGATTCCGCCCGACAGCGACGATATGTGCAGTATATACTCTCCCACTCATTATCTACTGCACTGTCACACATATAACCCAACTGTTACCTTTAAAGGTTCAAAAGGAAAGGTATAAAAACGTTGAAGGTCATCTTCAACAGTCTCAGGGTAATTTGACTCCGATTGCACTGGCAGCAGGCTGAAGATCTGTGACAGGATCATGTTCACACACTATCAGTATGATTTCTAAATAATACATGTATTTCCAACAAAACTTTATTTCCAATTTGGTGAGAAAGAATGAAGATTAATGTTAAATTTCCTGAGATCAAAATGTCAGCTGATGGATCATAGCAGCAATAAGTAAAGTCTGTTATCATTAGATTGACACTGTAGATTCCCACTATGAAGACACATTTAATCAACTCTGAATCTTAAAGCATCTAGACCTTGTCAACATCCAGACGTTCTCCTGACTTCAGGATCAGGACGCTCTGATCTACAGCACTGAGGCCACACAGTGAACCAGGCTGAGCTGAGAGCTGGAGAGTGTTTTTCTCACCGGGAACTGCTTTAGCAGGAGAAAACTGCAGAGATACCTGTGGCATACAGGGAATAGGGTTTATTTTAGAATTGAGTCAGTAATACAGTTTAAAGAGGCTCATTTCTAAAGCTACAATGCATACCTTGTTTTTGAAACACTTTTCAATGCTGAAATCTTTGCTACTAGCCACAACAATTTCACTGGGCGGAAAAACACAGTACGCCAGAATCTGCATTACAGGAGCCAGATCTGCACTAATAGACAGTTTGAACGACATTGAGCCCCTTGCTCCATCAGAAATCTTCACTTCAACCTTCTCATATCCATGATGAACAATCACTCCTCTGGACAAGACCTGAAACAGACAGATGACACTCTGATAACAAACTGACTAGTGCAGCCAAATAATACTGTTAAACAAAAACATCTCTGTGATAATGTACATACTGCACATGTTCTCACCATATAGACGATGTCAGTTTTGAAGTTTTTAATTGCCTCTCCAACAAAATAATACTTGATGGTGGCTGTAAACTCAGAGTCACACTTTAATGGTTGTTCAGTATTCTCTATAATCAATTCACTTCGTGATGGGGTGTATGGAGAGGCAGGTTGGAAGAGCTGGACTGTTTTTTTATCGGCAACGATGTAAGGCGTGTCGTCGTGTCCAAAACCACGGAGCCCTTGATAGACACTTGCCTAGATTACAAAAAATCTGAAATAACTCCTGTAACTAAACTCTTCAGGCAATACAAAAGAAAATTAAGTGAACACAAAATATCTTACTATTAGATCAATATCACTTTTAGAATGACTGGATGTATTAAGAGAGAAGTTGGCCAGTCCATCGCTGTCTGTAATGAGATTTGGGAGCAGTTCTGGGGACCAAGTGTAACCCTCCATAAGATAAACCTTTTTGTTTTGAATTGGTGCACCTTTGAAATTTGAGAGTTTTATCTGTTGAAAATAAGATTTTGAAGGAATCAATTAAGGAATAATTCCGTACATATCAATGGTGTTAAACTGAGACAAACGGATTTTAGACTTACTTTTCCTTCAATAACTGATCCATGTTCATAAGTTTTGGGCAGGTCAATAAATGTGACTTTACCAATTTCATAAGTGAGAGATACAGATTCAGATTTTGTCATGGTGATCTCTGTAAATAGTCAAAACACCTACATAAATATTTATTCAAATAAAAGTAAAATGTCAAAAATGAGAAATACAAGAAATGTAGGTAACAGAGATCTGACCAAATTGAACAGCTCACCTGTTCCTTCTTCTGTAACCATTGCCTCAACATGAAGAGAATTATGCATCACACGCTGTGGAAATAGGTACCAACGATCTTCTACCAGTGTGACGTTAAAAAAGACTGATGCATCTAAGGTATGGATGGCACAGCCTGTCTTTTTTATCTAATTATAATGAATGAACACAAACATAACTATTAACAGAAGAGTGGTTTAATGAGATAAATGTATTAAAGATAATGTACTGTGTTTCAACTCACATACCTCAATGGTTTCCTCTAAACACCCTGAATTTGTGTAATAGGAAACGTGGAGCCGTAAATTACGACACACTTTCACCCGTGATTTACCAGGTACAGGCTGTCCATAAGTGTATCTGTGAAAAAGGTACAAGCAGCTGATCTACAGCCCAGGGTTGAGTTAAGAAACGAATATATTAGGATAGGGGGTTAAAGTAAGAAACTGACCCAAGAATTAAAAAAACAACAACTAACAATTAAATCAAAGTGTGAATGGAAAAGCACGTTGCTTTTTTAATGCAGAAAATAAAAAGAAACCACTCACTTTCCGCAAACCTCAATTATCAGTTCCTCTTCTTCAACACTTAATTTATTTGGGCCCTTTACAGTAACTTCAAACTTAGGCAAAACTAGAAGTCAGAAGGCAGAAATCAGAGTTATTAGTACTCAATTTATATATAAAAAATTTAAATACAAACATATTATTGAAACTCTTCCCATGCAAAACTACAAATTGTCTGTTCCCTTTCAAGAGAACTTGTGCTGCGTCATAAGTTACGACACTATGGGAACACCTTTGCGTGATTGCGTCTTGAAGCACGTGTGAAATCAGTCCAATGGTGTGACGGAACGTCATAGGCGGGAGACGTCACAAACTGGAAGGTATAAAGCACCCCTGAACCAAACAATGTCAGCTTCTGTTTCTTCAGCAAGCGGTCTGTGTTACTCTATCTGTCATATTTGGGGTTGTGTGTCTATATTTCAATATATATCTCCTCTCTCAGGATCAGGAAGCACGCTCTGCGGTTTCTTCCACCCCGAGTGAGGGCCCGGTGCTTCAGTTATCTTCCTCTGAGGAGGTTGGTGTACTGAGAGTCGATGCAGGAGAGTCTGAATATTCGCCATTTCACTCTCCTGGGTACAAAGAGCTAGTGAAGGTTATCACTCGTGCTGTGTCAAAATAAAACATGAATTGAAGCAGGATGTTTGGGGGGGTGATTTAGTACTTGTTTATTTAGCTACTCATTTATTTAATTATTTAATTGATTTTTAGCACAGGGGAATGACGTGTGCAAAATCTAAATCTCGGTCCATCATTTTTCGAACAATTATTGATAAAGGAAATTTTCGCACAATATTGGAAATATTTACATTTTAAACCATGAAGGTGAGCCATGAAGTCTCAGAGAGACATTTGTGGCTTAATCTATCTAACATTAAAGAAAGTGACAAATATATCAGTTGGATGCCCCGCTTTCTCATGTGGGACTCTTTGACGACTCCGTTAATTCAGTCGTCGAGAGGTTCCAGAAGGCTAAAAGCAGGTGGTGGCATTCCAGCAGGTCTTCCCTTGTCGATCAAAGGTCTCAAAAGGCTACTGGGCGGAAGCAGCCCCAGGCGCACTCAAGCTCTTCGTACACATACAGGGCGCAACAAAAACAGAAAGTGTTGTTTCTCGTGCCCCGCTGCAGAAAGAATGGGGGCAGGGTAAGCGCTCGAAGCCTCACCCTGGTAAAGATAAAACGGATCTGAGGAATGTCATCATTACAAGGAAGGCTTCAGCTAAGAGGTTCTAACGCCAGTGTCAGACCTCTGAGGGCAGGCCCATTCGAGGAGAAGTGGTTCACACCTCATCTTACGGTGCCCACTTCTCTCCAGTGCCCTCAGGGGGCCGTTCTGCCAAACCAACTAGTCAGTATCCCAGAGTACATCTGGGAACGTAGTGAAATGTAGTAGAGAATTTTGTTTTGTTCTCGTTCTCCTCGCTTTCACAGGGTTCTGCCCACTATGGTGGGTCCAGAGAAGTCTATGGTTATGGAACAAGATGTGAGAACTTTCTTGGGGAAGGGGGCCATAGAACATGTTCCCCACCAGAATCCGGATTTTACAGCCGGTATTTCATTGTTCCTAAAAAAAATATCTGATTTATTTGCACCATGTAAATCGTGCGGCCAAAAGCTAAAGTTCAAAATGTTAACTTTAAAACAAATCGTGACTATAATCAGTACAGCGGACTGGTTTGTCATGATAGACCTCAAAAATGCATACTTCCACATATCCATCCTTCAAAACCACAGGAAGTTCCTCAGGTTTGCTTTAGGGGGCAAATGTTCTAGTACAGGGTTCTTCCTTTTGGCTAGCACTGTCAGCTTGCACTTTCAAGAAAGGTGTGGATGTTGCACTGACTCCAGGGCATTCGCGTGTTGAATTACATTGACGATTGGTTGATACTAGCTCATTCAGAGCACATGGCGTTTTAACATCGAAATGTTGTCCTCGCTCATATGAAAGAGCAGGGGTTGAGGCAGAACGCAAAGAAGAGTGTTCTTTCTCCAGTACAGATATCCACCTTTTTGGGTGTTCTGTGATGATGCAGGCACATGTCTCTCCTGCACACATAATCATCTCAGCATTAAAAGAACTGAAGCTAGGCCAGTCACGCACTGTCAAACAGTTTCAAAGATTGTCGGCAGCAGCAGCCAACATCATACATTTTGGCCTGTTGTACATGAGACCCCTGCAGTGGTGGCTCAAGACCAGGGGATTTTCCCCGAGGGGCAATCCATTCCACATGATCAAGGTTACAAGAAGATGTCTTTGTTCCTTGACGATGTGGAGGAAACCCTGGTTCTTGTCCAAAGGCCCAGTGTTATGACTTCCTTGTCGTAACATGATGTTAATGACAGATGCTTCTCTCACGTGTTGGGGAGCGGTCCTGGAGGGCCACTCATCCCAGGGTCTGTGGAAGTGCATTTTCTGATCTACGGGGGACATGTTCTTGTCCATTTAGACAACACATCGGTGGTCGCTTAGGTTGAGACAAGGGCTGAGGCCCGAGGAATGGAGACTTTACCCAGAGGTGGTGGGTCTTCTATGGAGGAGGAAGAGAAGTGGAAGAGGACATATTAGTGTCATCCAGCCCCACTAGTGTTGAATACCATTATGCCTGTGTGCATTTCCCCCGATCACTCTGTTCCCGGGAGTTATGGAGAGAGTTTGCCGGGAGGGTGCCTATCTACTGTTGGTTGTTCCTCTTTGGCCAACTCACATCTGGTTTTTGGACTTGATATCCCTCCTCTATGGCTCCCTTAAGGAGATTCCGATCATGAGGGACCTTCTGTGTCAGGCTGGGGCTAAATATTTAACCACCATCCAGAGGTATGAAAGTTGTGGGTTTGAGTCATAGAGTCATTGACCAACTCATAGAGGCTGGTCTCACAACGGAGGTTTAGACCCAGTTAACTGCCCTGTTGGTACAGTTCTAGAGTTTCCGCAAGAGCGTTTCTATACAGAATTATCCCCTTCTACACTTAAGGTTTATTTGGCCCTGTTTACCACACTCCTTTAGGTGGTGTATCCTTGAAAAGAGACCCATTAGTATCTCGTTTCCTCCGTGGAACCTTGAGGATTAGGCCTGCAGGTCACAAAAGGGTGCCAGAATGGGACTTGGCCTTGGTACTGGAAGGCCTTTCGGCTGCTCCCTTTGAGCCTGTCAAGGAGGTTTCAGGAAAATTTCTGACCTTGAAAGCTTTATTTATTTTGGCCATTACTTCTCTCAAGAGGATCTACAAGCCCTTTTGTTTTCCACTTCGTGTTTGCATTTTTGCCCATGGCATGGTAAAGGCTTTTTTTCACCCTAGGTTGGGCTATATTCCTAAGGTCCTCACTAACGTGGCCAGATCTGTAGTGCTGCAGGCCTTCTGTCCTACGCCCAGACCAGGATAAATTAAAAGTGCTTTGCCTGGTTAGGACGCTTGATGCTTACATTCACAGAGCTGCCATGTGGCGTAAATCTGATCAACTCTTTGAATGCTTTGGGTCGCCCAGAAAGGCGTAAGTGAGTTGTCGAGGTTATCTCTCTTGCTTATGAATTGGCCGGTCAGCCTTCTCCCTTAGCTGTCCGGGCCCATTCTACTAGGAGTGTGGCAGCTTCTAAAGCCTTGCTCTCTGGGGCCTCTCTTCATGACGTATGGGCTGCAACAGGCTGGTCCTCTCCGCACACATTTGTCAGGTTCTATGACCTTAACCTGGACACCACCCCTGGCTTCCAGGTGCTTCAGTCTTAGTTGTGCTCCAGATATTATTCACACTAGACAAGCACTGGTCAGTATGGCATAGTAGGTATTAACGTTCCCATAGTATTGTAACTTACAACGCAACGCTAGTTCCCTTGAAAGGGAATGCCTCGGTTACGACTGTAACATCGGTTCCCTGAAGAGGGAACGAGATGCTGCATTGCTCCGACATAACTTATTTAACTTCACTTACTTACTTCATGACTTACTTCAGCCTATCATAAATTGACATTGTTTGGTTCAGGGGTGCTTTTATACCCTCCTGGTTGTGACGTCACCCCCCCATGAAGTTCCGCCACACCATTGGACTGATTTCACACGTGCTTCAAGACGCAATCACGCAGACGTTCCCATAGTGTCATAACTTATGACAGCGTATCGTTTAGGGCTGTGACGGTATGGGATTTTTTTTAAAGAAGCAACAAATCTCGCGGTTTGGCGGTTAACCAACCCCCCCCCCCCCCCCCCCCCCCCCAAAAACACCCGCTGTGTTTATAGTTCATATCACACATCATATGCACTCCTGTAACGTCACACACTGCAGACGCGATCAAGAACGCATGTAGCTTGTAAATGACAATGGAAATGGATAACATAAAGCAGTATTCTTTATTAACAAATAAACAAATTAACATTATATTAAATTGTAAATATTAATAATTAACTATTAATTAGGTAGGCTTAAGACCGGCGACACACTGGCTGCGTGGTGTGAGTGTGGCGTTTCTGTTGCGTGTCAGCTGCGTGGCTTTTTTTTATGTCTTTGCACACCAGAAACAGCGCTGCTGCTGCTAGGTGACATATAAGCCTCATTGGTGATATATTCGACATATGGGGAGAGAGTTGTGGAAGGCCTATACTTAATGTTAAACATAAATATATAGCAGCAAAGATAACATAGCGCTTCCAACAGGCTTGCGTGAAAAATAGGCGTCGGTTCTATTTCTAGCATGCATGCGTTTTCCGCACGGCTCGTGCCGCAACTGAGACGTGCGTCTCACGCAGGCAGTGTGCAAGCTCTAACCTGTTAACATGGGAGCCACGCAGCCAGTGTGTCGCCGACCTAAGGTAGGTGTGCTGCACTTAAGTCCAGCAAACGCCACAGGATGGTTAATTTTTCTAAGATGTGGTCAGTTAGTGGTATTTACTCGCGAGACGGATACTTTTGTGTGACAAATACGGCATATTGCCTTGTCCAAATTCACCGGCTTCCCCTTAAATGTCACCTGCCTCAAAGGCGACACAGTATTTGGCTTAGACACTAGATCCGTGGCTATTTTTTGAATAATGTCATTCGGCTAGCGCCATCAACTGTTATTGCCTATACCACATAAGAGAGATCGCTACTTGCAATTAAAATCTAACTCCAACTGTTTATGTTATGCTTGTCTTTTATGCCTGTGTTTGTTTGTATTTAATTGAACATCACAAGTACTGAAACCTAGCAGTTAATTAATAATAATCAGACACACACAAAAAATAAATCCCCCATATGTTTAACGGTCTGTCCCTCCCTTGCGCAGGAAGCGTTTTTTTTTCTCCAGAAGCCCTTGAACATGGGACTCGCAGAATACAGTAAATTATAAGCAAATATTAATGTGTTTATAGTTCATATCACACACCATATGCACTCCTGTAACTTTCAGCAAAAAAAAAAAAAAAAAAAGTGCGGTGATGACCTCACACCGCGGTAGGCATCTCATTAACGCGATATTGCGGTGATGCGGTTATCGTCACACCCCTAGTATCGTTCCCTCTTCAGGGAACCAAGGTTACCATCATAAGTTGTTTTTATGACTTACCATATTCTTTCACTTCAAAATCACGTGAGATCATCCTGTCACCAATAAAAGCCTTCAGTTTGTACATGCCTTGACGGGCCTCTGGGTTTAATTCATAAGAACGCTGCAAAATCCACCTTGTTGAAGAAACATTTGTCCATTGGCCAATCCGGTTACCTTCACTGTCCTGTTTAATAGCAAAGACACAGTGCAGATATTTTGTGACAGTCAGCTACACATATCCTGACTATCAATGAAGAAATATATAATTACCCTACTGAAAATACAATAATTGCAAATATAACCGAAATTCTAGTGTTAATCAGATTTAAAAGGTGTGTTTGTTATGACTGCACAGAAGGTTTTGTGTTCTTACCTCAAGAACCACTGTACTATACTGTGAAAGAGCAAATAGTAATTTAAGATTAAAAGACAAAAATTTGTTTATTTATTAAGCGTGTATTCAACAGTGCAAGAGAAAATAAAGATGCCAGATAAACACATCAGACCTGCTGATCAAGGGGTGCAAAGTTTGTTTCCATGGTAACAACTCGGAAGTTCACTGTAAAATAGAAATGTGTATTAAAAAAACTTCACTTTTGATGTCTTCAGCTCTTATGTAAGGGACAATTGCGTACAGTCATATTTCTCTCCTGTAAATGACCAAACTGTGTGTGAACCGTATAAAGTGTCAAATACAGGGCTGAAAACTGTATTCTGCTTCTGCGTGAATGTGTCTTTTGAGCCAAATTCAACTAGCTGTCACAGATGCCTGTTTTAGCCATAATGTTACAAAAATGTCTGACAATTTGCTCCAGCTGACCAGTTAGAATCAATTAGGCCTATCCCAGACAGCTATGAGGTTTATTACATGTAACGATTTATATTAGGGGTGTCAAACTCCTGGAGGGCTTCAGAGTTTAGTCCAAACCCTGTTGATTTCAAATAACCTTGAAGGACCTGATCAGGTACATTTAATAATTAGGGTTAAAGCTAAACTCTGCAGGGCTGTGGGCTCTCCAAGAACACCCCTAATCTATAATATCCATAGATTTCATATAAAATAAAGTCACACAGATACTGATATCAATATCGATATCATATTTGTAATTACAGTATTTAGGCTGAACATGTTTGAAAGTGAGGGGATTGCTCAAATGCAAACTAGATGACCATTCTCGTGTTTCCAAAGCTGTTAGAATTCAAAGCTACTCATCCTTAATATCTGCTTTTCTTATCTTTTCATTTGCTCCTCTTTTTGTTTGTAAATCCATTAAACTGTTTACTTCATACTCTTTTACCATCTGCTGGTTTGTGCAACATTTGTAATCTCTGACCTATGCTCATTGCCTGATCATAGTGTGCTTTACTTATATGTTCTACATCAACTGTGATCAGGGTTTAGATGTCAGTGACACCAGCATTATTTACTGAGCTTTAGCCTTTGAGACATTCACAGCTCACCTGTCTGTCCTGGAGTATAGATGGGTTTATCAGTCTGGATAAAAGTCAGAGGATGGTAAGGCTTGAACATGACTTTTCTCTCTTCAATCGTCCTGAAAGTCTCTCCCTGAAGTTCAACCTTCATTGTCTGCACTGATTCTGCCTTTACCAGAGGAGCCTGATGAGAAATAATTTCCTGTATTCACAACTTGCCACAAAAACTAGATGCATTATGATGAAACATATTTGATAATATTCATTATGTGCATGTTTTGATGGCAGACCTTGAAGTTAAAGCAGCGATGAAACTCTTCCTCAGCTTTCTCCTGCAGCAGTAATGTGCTCTGGATACCATGAACCAGATGAATGTTCATGACAAGGCTTTCATTGGGCTTGAGAAGACTTGCACACAGTTTGGCCTCAGATCCCGACTTGATCACTGCAGGAAACGTCACCATGAAATATCTGTCCAGAGAAAGTGATCATACAATATTGCCTGAGTGGTTAGATGTAATAAGAAAAATAAAACATAAAATGGGAGGGAAAATAATACAGATAATTTACTATTGATCAATTATATGAAAAGTGTGAATTTGTATGTTTATTCAGAGCAATATTGCTCTTAAAAATACACTGTCAGTAATTATAAATAATCGTGTGCCTTAAGTTGTCTTTCAAACAGTAAACCTCAACACAGATCGGATAAATAAATACAGGAGAAATCATCAAGACTTACAAAATGACTATTGGTATATTAATAATTTATCCTCAGCAAAAACTGTTAAAAACTTACGGCCCTGATGTTTGTCCATTGACACAGATCAGGAGGAAAGAGAGCAGAAGGAGCCCTTTCCAACAGCAGCCAATATTCAGAGCCATGATGACGAGCGATCATCCACGGCATGAGATGAACTGGACCGTCTCTTTTAAAGGGACTCTCATGCTAAAGGAGGTCCTTCAAAACATGTGTATTGATCATCTGATTAATGATTCAACCATGTAGGCACTGCAGTTCAAAAACCACCTGTGCTAAATTAGATCTACTAAAGCCTTAAAAATACATTTGCAACAAATATTAAAAATAGTAGTCTAGCATGCAGTAAAATAGTCAAGTCACCTTTATTTATATAGCTCATTTTACAATAAAGTTTGTTTCAAAGCAGCTTTACAGAGATAACAGGAAAATAATGCAACAATGTTTGTTTCGGCTGTACAGCAGAAAATAGCGTCACAGTCCAGTTTAAGTAAGTTCAGTGATGGTTCATTTTTGTTGTAAAAAAGTTATTCATTTAGGTATTTTATCCGATGGCAAACCGATGGACTAGTCTGGGTTTGGCGGTTGCCAGGAGAACAGTACTCGCCTGACTGCATTGTGCCAAGTCTAAAGTTTGGAGGAGGGGGGATAACGGTGTGGGGTTGTTTTTCAGGGGTTTTGATCCCTTAGTTCCAGTGAAAGTAACTCTTAATGCTTCAGTATACCAAGACATTTTGGACAATTTCATGCTCCCAACTTTGTGTGAACAGTTTAGGAATGGCCCCTTCCGGTTCCTGACTGCACACCAGTGCACAAAGCAAGGCCCATAAAGACATGGATGAGCGAGTTTAGTGTGGGGGAACATGACTGGCCTGCACAGAGTCCTGACCTCATCCCGACTGAACACCTTTGGGATGAATTAGAGCGGAGACTGCGAGCCAGGCCTTCTCGTCCAACATCAGTGCCTGACCTCACAAATGCACTTCTAGAAGAATGGTCAAAAATTCCCATAAACACACTCCTTAACCTTTTGTCAATATAGCACTCTTCTGAACAAACTATACACAGAAAAAAACAGGCAACTGACCTGTGTCCTGAAACCAATCAATACTGAAATCAAGGGTCAACAATCCCCTACACCCACTCAGTGAGAGTGAGAGAGTTACAGTAAATGTTTGTTTATATTTGCAAACCCCTCGACCCCTTCCTAATATGGTGTCTGAAAAGATTGTATCATTAAAATAAGTAAGTCAAGTAAATCTTTTAGATGAGCAACTAAACAATACATATATTTACTTGAGACCCTACACCATGATGAAGATTTACCATGTTTGTTTTTCTGCCTGTTGTTTGTAACATTGTAGACTTCCCGATATATTATTGTGAGTTCTTTTGGTTTTTAGGAATAATAGTATGTCTCGTACTGGCTGTGATGGGATGAGTGAAGTTTCTGACTTCTCCATGACTTTGGTTAAAGTGATTTGTCATTGATTTTTGTTTGTTTTTCAAAAATGTGGTTGTTGTTGGCTGATCCAGTTCAATTAATAATGACAATTAATGAGGACAAAATAAATATTCTACAGCTTGAGGACATACAATGGATATAAAGTGCCCTCTTAACAAGCTGAAAGAACTTGATTATAGAATACTTTATAATTACTGTAACTGTAACTCTTTTCTCACTAATTTCAAGACATCTCCACATTCTGTAACTAAACTTGAAACAATATCTCACTTATTTTTTGAATGAGATTATGCAAAGAAGTATCTTGGCTTATTTTCTCAGCTTAAAACAAACATTTTTATTTTTGAAACAACAAATGTACTGTTTTTGATTTGGGATTTGGCGACTTAAAGATTAGGATTTAGATTTGGCAAAATAAGGGATATCCATTGACGTATATATAATAAGGGATATCCAGAGACACATTATTTATTATAAATGATTCATAAAAATGATAAATTAATAATAACATTAATTAGGCTATAATCTATTAATTGTAATCAAGTGTGATGCTCCATCCGGCAAATGTAAAGCGTTTGTCTTGTGTGAATACATGTGCTTGATAAGATGTGGTTTTTGTATAAAACTTTTTCCACACTGATGGCAAGTGAACGGCTTTTCTCCAGTGTGAATTCTCGTGTGTTTCTTCAGATTGTCCTTATGTGCAAAACCAACTCCACACTGAGTACAGTAGTACGGCTTCTCTCCAGTATGAATTCGCTCATGTACTTTCAGGTTTCCAGACTGAGCGAAACTCTTGTGACAATATGAGCACTTGTAAGGTCTTTCTCCAGAATGAATTACTTGGTGCCGTTTCAGTTGGGCGACTGTAGTAAAGCTCATCCCACATTCAAAGCACACATGATCTCTCACTTCATTGTGTGTTTTTTGGTGCAGTTTAAAACTGATCAGCCATGAAAAACTCTTTCCACAGAGAGAACACACATAAGGCTTCTCATCTGAATGAACTTTCAGGTGTTGTTTTAGATGTGATGATAAAATGAACTTTTTACCACACTGATCACAGTTAAATGCTTTTTCTCCAGAGTGACAGAGAAGATGTTTACTGAGACCTGATGTACGAGTGAAACTCTTTCCACACTGAGTGCATGGATACGGTTTCTCTCCAGTGTGAATTTTCATGTGTCTTTTAAGGTTTCCTTTTTGTCTGAGACTCTTTCCACACTCAGGGCAGGAGTGCAGCTTTTTGGCTTTTGTTCCTTGAGTTGTGAAGGTACGACTTTCCTCCGCTTCATTCAGGTCTTGTCTTTGCTGTTTCACTTCCGTCTGGTCTAAAATAAAATAAATATTATGTGGTTAAAATCAGTTCAAGTGAACTCTGATGATTTAACAGAAGAAAGCAACAGAGATCAGGTATCAGATATTTGATGCGCCAAGGTTTAGGTCAGTCATTTACTTGTTCATACAATTAAAATGTGTTTAACAACTTCTTTACAAGATTATAATGCATTTTGCATCTATATACTGCTTATTATTTCACAGTCTGTCAACCCAATCTGTTTAACTGAAGCTTTGTTAATGTTTCTCAGCAGTAAACAATGAAGAATCAAGAATAAACCAACCTATTTGTTCCCCAGTATCTTCATGTTCTATTCTGGATGTTTCTTGATCACTCATGTCTTCAATCTCCACTTTAATAATCTCCATCTTTAACATAATACAACACACAGAATTCAGCTGTTTCTGCTTGGATTTCTCCTGTTATTTCTTCTCAGGACCATCTTCTTCTTTTACGTTTTCTGAGTTTGTAAACCGCTTTAAGGTGCATTTGCGCCACCTATTGGAGTGTAGTATTGAGTTTGGAAAAAGGGAATTTTGTAATTCTGGCCTGATTTTAATTTAAGTGCATTATATACTTTCAATGTCTTCAAGGCATTATATATGTAAATCTAAAGCAGAGGCATTTCTCCATATTTAAACTTAAAATAATACCCTGAAACATATGCTAACAATTAAAAACAATATAGACTTGTGCAATATAGCAGACTGTGGCAATTGTTGGTATATCTTTGTGGGTCCAGTGGATGTACATGTGAAAGTTGTGTTACAACCATCCACATTTGGTTGGCCATGAGATTTCAAGTTTTTTTATATGTATTGAAGTGAAAGTTTGGAGCAAATTTTAAAAATCTAATTAAACAGGGAAATTTGCTGATTCAGATTACACGTTTTGTCATTTAACTTGGATTAAAATGGCTACAAATGAAACAATAAAACAGTGTTTGTTGAATAGGCTATCAAGTTATATATATATATATTTGCACAAACAACTTACTGCAGCAGACAAGATGTTTTATTTCTTATTTCATGTACAATCAGAACACTATATAGTACACATTGATAGACTAACAACAGATGGCATCAATTTATCCTGGACATACAAATCCCAGCACACAAGTAAGCCAGACAGAATTTGCAATAAAAATACATTATTTACCCTAATTTAGATAACCTCTGCGCTCAAACCCCAGAAATGTGAAAAGGGTCGATTTCAGCAACTTCTAAGATGGGAGAAACTGCTTTTTCTGGGAGTAAAGAAACCTCCTGATTGGGTGAAACTCTTCCCATACAAGCAGTGGTACGGCCTCTCGACAGTCTATGGTGGTTGCAATGAAGTCGCTCGTGTTTTTTCAAGGTTCCTGACCGAGTGAAACTTTTGTCACAATGTGTACACGTAAAAGGTCTTTCTCCAGAGTGAACACGCAGATGACAGCTAAGACTTGATTTATGTGCGAAACCCTTTCCACACTGAGGACAGGAGTATGATTTCTCTCCAGGACAAACACGCAAGTGTATCTTAAGTTTGTATTCAGTTGCGAAGCTCCATCCGCACTGAGGGCAAACGTAAGGCTTTTGATTAGTATGAGTACTTATGTGCTTGATAAGATGTGGTTTTTGTATGAAGCTTTTTCCACACTGATGGCAAGCGAATGGCTTTTCTCCCGTGTGAATTTTTGTGTGTTTCTTCAGACTGTCTTTACGTGCAAAACCAACTCCACACTGAGTGCACTGGTACGGCTTCTCTCCAGTATGAAGTCGCAGGTGCACTTTCAGGTTTCCAGACACAGTGTAACTCTTGTCACAATATGAGCACTTGTAAGGTCTTTCTCCAGTATGAATTCTTTGGTGCTGTTTCAGATGGTCATCTCTAGTAAAGCTCATCCCACACTCACAACATATATAATCTCTCACTTCATTATGTGTTTTCTGGTGCAGTTTAAAACAGTCCAGTCGTGAAAAACTCTTTCCACAGAGAGAACACACGTAAGGCTTCTCACCTGAATGAACTTTCAGGTGTTGTTTTAGATGTGATGACGAAATGAACTTTCTACCACACTGATCACAGTTAAATGGTTTTTCTCCAGAGTGAAGGAGCAGATGATTCCTGAGACTTGAAGCTTGAGCAAAACTCTTTCCACACTGAGGGCATGGATACGGTTTCTCTCCAGTGTGAACTCTTGTGTGTTTGTTAAGGTTTCTTTTTTGTGTGAAACTCTTTCCACACTCAGAGCAGGAGTGCAGCTTTTTGGCTTTTGATCCTTGAGTTGTGAAGGAACGACTGTCCTCCGCTTCATTCAGGTCTTGTCTTTGCTGTTTCACTTCCATCCAGTCTAAGATACAAATATTATGTGGTTAAAAATCAGTTCAAGTGAAATCTGATTTAACAGAAGTAAGCCAACAGAGATCAGGTATTGGATCTTTGATGCGCCAAAATTTAGTTCTGTCATTCATTTGTTAATACAATTAAAATGTTTTTGACAATTTCTATACAAGATTATGATCATATAAATGAATTTTCTGTGTCATTTATCATCTATAAACTGCTTATTATTATATCACAGCCCACAACAATCTGTTGAACTTGAAGCTTTATTAATGTTTAATAGAGTCAACAATGAAGAATCAAGAATAAACCAACCTATTTGTTCCTCAGTATCTTCATGTTTTATTCTGGATGTTTCTGGATCACTCATGTCTTCAATCTCCACTTTAATAATCTCCATCTTAATCATAGTACGGCAAACAGAATTCAGCTGTTTCTGCTTGGATTTCTCCTGTTATTTCTTCTCAGAACGACCATCTTCTTCCTTTACGTTTCATGATAGTTTGTAAACCGCTTTAAGGTGCATTTGCGCCACCTATTGGAGTGTAGTATTGAGTTTGGAAAAATTATGGCTTGCTGATTTTGATTTAAGTGCATTATATAGTTTACATTTCTTCAAGGCATTATGTAAGAGAATTTAAGGCATTCATGCATATTTAGACTTAAAATAATACTGAAACATATGCTAACAATTAAAAACAATACAGATGTGCAACTAGTATAGACTGTGACAAATGTTGGCATATCTTTGTGGGTCCATTCAGTGGATGTACGTATCAGCCATGACAAGTGAAAGTTTGTTGTAAATGTAAAAAATCTAATTAAACAAGGAAATGTGTTACGTTTTGATTACACAAAATTACATGTTTTGTCATTTAACTTGGATAAAAAAGCTCACAAATCAATGAATAAAACAGTGGTTGTTGACTAAGCTATCAAAATTGTTTTATATTTGCAAGAACAACTTAATGCAGTGGACAAGATGTTTTATTTATCATAATTTCATATGCAATCAGAACACTATATAGTAGACTTTAATGGACTAACTAGTCATAAGCATATGGCATCAATTTATCATGGACACACAACCTAGCTTTAAAAAAAAAAAAAAAAAAAAAAAAAAAAATGAATTGGCAAGCTTTTTTAGCAAAACTCTTACCGCGATCATAGGGCAGGTCACCCATTTGTCTATATAGCAGGAAAAGGTCAGAAATAAGCATAGAAAAGGCACACAGATGTCACCTTAAACCCAGACTGTGTGAAAAGTTGGTGGTAGAGGTATGGTGGAATGAAAACAAGTTTATAAGCAGTTGTACACACCAAAATATTCTTTGCATTCAAAGTAGGTTCAGATAGATTTCAACCTAAGAGTGATACTGCACTGAAAGGCCAATTTTAAATTGTCACATATCTCCTCCGCTTCATTCAGTTTGTGTCTTTGCTCAACCGGCAAAAAAAAAAAAAAAAAAAGAAAAAGATATATTGGTAACACTTTACAATACGGGTGAACTAATACGCATTAATTACTGCTTAACTAATGCACAGATAATCATGTGATAGTGTATGACTCATGAATAACAAAACCATTAATTCATGATTACTGCATCAGTAACTAATTAAGATTCTAAATGATTAATAGATTAAGTAATATATGAATTCTTATTAATTAAATGTGTCATAATGTATTAATTCCTTAGTAACATATTTTATTAACTAATAGTGTAAATTAATGCGTTAATTACAATGGGTTGAAGTCATGTACTTCAACTATGAATTGTCTGCTTTAATTAATCATTAGCTAATGATATGCAAATGTATCATTATGTTGTGACTTTACTTGTTGAGGCACATGACCCTCTCACAGAGGGATGCTCAACTGTCGTTATAAAGTGAGTTTGAGTAAATGCATGTTATTAAATGTTGTCTGTTGTTGGACAAGAGGTTCATAAATGCTTTTCATGTTTTGGAAAGATGTTTGACACGTGTTGTTTTTTCAAATGCACGTTATAAGTGACTCAAACTCACAGTGCTTTCAGATGGAGCAGCGTTTACAGAGCCGTACATCAATGACAAGCTGCGCATAAAAAAGGCTGCAATTATTTCAAAATCGAGATAAGCTAACTCAATTTAAGTGCAATTTCATGTATATTGCGATTAATCGTGCAGCCCTAGTAGAGGCTGACGTCAACTGGGGGACGACCGACGGAGGCGTAGCTGATGGATCCCAGGGCGCAAGACGGAGAATGATGGAGACGAGACGAGCTGGCACAGGAGGCCTGGGCGATGCCGCATCGATGAGCGTCTGAGGTGGAGCCAGATTCCCTGAGGACTGAGGCGATGCCGGTGTGATGGAGGACTGAGGCGTACCTGAAGGGAAGGAGGAGCCCGTTGCAGCCGTAAGGGTGGAGGAACTGAGCGTAGCGGAAGATCCGCAAGTCCATGTGACGACTGACCAAGGGGGAACCGGTGGGATGAGGGAACCCGGTAGAGTTGAAAGGCAGAGGGTGTCTGGTGGAGCCGAAGGTGGGAGGAGCCAAGGTGGAGCCGACAGATCGAGACGAAGCGAGGTGATATGAGGCCGGAGGCGAAGCCACAAGATGAAGACAAACAAACTAAAAGTCCATGAAAGTGACACTAATTTAACATAAACCTGATGTTTATAGAATGATTGGATGCAAATAGAATGTTTCCACTCATGAATGTGATTAAAATTATATAACTCATTCTTTGTGTTCAGTAAATAGATTAATCAAGACAAAATGTTGATTCTGTTTTATTTCTCATAACTGCATGTACTATCAGAAGACAATATTGTACATTTTGTAAATTACATGAATATATCTAAAGAAAGACCTATTTAGCACACAACCCATTCTGACAGAAAAAAAAAAAAAACATACAATGACTTATTTACACTGTAAGAGTTGTTGACTGGTGAAGTTTCAACTCTGTCTTTCTAGTTTTCCAAGCTTTTGACCAAATTCACAAAATTAAACTGATACTGTTTAGTATAAACTCCTTATATCTCACACATTTACTTGAATGTATTTACAATGATACACTGCAACATTTTTTCATATGAGTGGAAAGGCTTGACAAATGTTTAAAATCACTCCCACACTGAGTACAGTAGTACGGCTTCTCTCCAGTATGAAGTCGCTCGTGTGATTTCAGGTGCGGAGACTGAGTGAAACTCTTATCACAATATAAGCACTTGTAAGGTCTTTCTCCAGTATGAGTTCTTTGGTGTAGCTTCAGATTGGCAGCTCTAGTAAAGGTCTTCCCACAGTCACTACATAAATGATCTCTCACTTCATTATGCGTTTTCTGACAACACACATGATCTTTCACTTCATTATGTATTTTCTGGTGCTGTTTAAAACTTTTTAGCCATAAAAAACTCTTTCCACAAAAAGTACACACATAAGGCCTTACATCTGAATGAACTTTCAGGTGTTGTTTTAGATGTGATGATGAAATAAACTTTTTACCACACTGATCACAGTTAAATGGCTTTTCTCCAGAGTGAACGCGCAGATGATATTTGAGATCAGTTTTACATTTGAAACTCTCTCCACACTGAGTGCACTGGTACGGCTTCTCTCCAGTATGAATTCGCTCATGCGATTTCAGGTTTTCAGAACGACAGAAACTCTTGTCACAATATGAGCACTTGTATGGTTTTTCTCCAGTATGAATTCTTTGGTGATTTTTCAAATGGGCAGTTGTAGTAAAGCTCTTCCCACAGTCACAACACACATGATCTCTCACTTCATCATGTGTTTTCTGGTGCAGTTTAAAATGACGCAGCCATAAAAAACTCTTTCCACAGAGAGAACACACATAAGGCTTCTCACCTGAATGAACTATTATGTGTCGTTTTAGATTTGATGATGAATGAAAATATTTACCACACTGATCACAGTTAAATGGTTTTTCTCCAGAGTGAATGTGCAGATGATTACTGAGAGTTGATGCTTGAGAAAAACTCTTTCCACACTGAGTGCATGTATACGGTTTCTCTCCCGTATGAATTCTTATGTGTGCTTTAAGGTGTCCTTTTTGACTGAAGCTCTTTCCACACTGAGGACAGGTGTGCAGCTTATTAGCTTTGATGCTCTGCTGTTCCTCCTCTTCTTCATTCAGTTCATGTTTTTGCAGTTTCATCTCCATCCAGTCTAAAATAACAAATATTATGTGGTTAAAATAAGTTCAAGTATCAGATCTTTGATGTGTTAGTTCAGTCATTTTCATGTTAATCCATTTAAAATGTATTAATAAAAGCCATTCAAGATTATGATCATTTAGAAGCATTTTGTGTCTCATTTATCATATCTAATGTGTTCATTATTTCATAGCCACCAGCAAATCTTTGTTTGTAAACAGTCAATAATGAAGAATCAAGAATGGACACCAACCTATTTGTTCCTCAGTATCTTCATGTTTTATTCTGGATGGTTCTGGATCACTCATGTCTTCAATCTCCTCTTTAATAAACTCCATCTTTAACAGTCACACAGATTTCAGCTGCTACTCCTGGAGTTTGTCCTTCTCTTGTAGGATGATGGGAATATTCCCAGTATTTATTGGTGAATTGTTGTGTGAGGGGCTTCACTGCAGGTGTGAACTGGGATCACTGTGTGATACTGACGCCCACAGGACCAGATCTGGAAAAATCAAAAAGAAGTTACTGAATTTATACTGGATTACTTTAAAGGAGAACTATTATGCAAAATTCACTAAAACTCCACATCAACTACATACATTCATCAATTAACCATTCAGACACGTTCTGTTGCATTCTACAAGTTGTCACTTCTCCTCGAGTCTCTCCATCATTGTCCGACTCTGGTCTGAACATCACTGAACACCACTACTGACAGTTTCTGACGTTTTCAGTGCATGGGATTGTCCTGTTTTGTTTTTGCTGGTATGAGCTCTTGACATTCCGCCCTCTTCTAGAAAGGGGGCCAGGAGCACCAGCTCATTTGCATTTAAAGGGACACACAAAAAACGTCACGTTTTTGCTCACCCTCCAAAAGTGGCAATTTTAACATGCTATAAAAAATAATCTGCGGGTTATTTTGAGCTAAAACTTCACATACACACTCTAGCGACATTAAAGACTTATTTTACATCTTGTAAAAAAAATTGCATAATAGGTCCCCTTTAACAGCAAACTAGGGCTGTAACTAATGCTTATTTTGATAATCAATTAGTTGGCCGATTATTTCTTCGATTAATCAGATAAAAAGCCACATTTTCATTTTATTTTATTTAAATGACAATACACACTTAAAACAAACGTGCCAAATGAATGCTATGTATAGTGAATATATCTATATATGCTAATAAAGAAACTAAAACTAAAACACAAACTCAGTGTTAACAGATTAGAGGGACGCTCTGCAGGAACACACACATTCACTCTTACTGTCATTTCGTTATACAGGCTGTAAATGTAAGAAACGTCTTCCAATTATATTCAATTACACAATGTTCTTCCTTCACTATATTGTATTCCTTCACAATACTTGAATTACATGTAGACCTTTAAACCTAAATTTAAAGTTCAACAACAGATATTTCAATAAAATAAATATTTCGGCTCTGAATATGAATTGTCTTCCTCTCTACAGTGTTCCGTCTATTTAACGCTCATGTGCGCCGGCGCTCATTCAGTTAAGTTTATTATAACTTGTTATTAACCTTTATTTAGTTTGAAGTTTAACGCAGACTATCAGGATGAGCCTTAATGCAAAATGGAAATACTCGCGAAACATTTAGGAAATTAAACAGCACATGCGTCAGTCAGAGCACCTGACAGGGCAAGCCGCATTAAACATTAAACTTAAACATTAGCTTGAAGATTAAAATAAAGAATTCTCATGTTTTGGGCAGCTTGGATCACGTATCCATCTCGCAACATCTCACTCGGTTTCCTCTATTGTTAGATACATTTTGTCCATAGAAATAAGCTATTCAGTGAATGATCTTTTACAAACTGCATTTTAAGGATAAACTAGCATAAGGCAAGGTCAGCTTTGGAGAGGAACATTTCTGTGCAGCTCGGTCTAAAGATTATCAAAATTTGTTTTTCATTTGCTTCAATATGACAGACAGGGAAATTGATGTAAAATGATAATTGAGATATCGTCGGAATCGGCATAAACCAAGGAACAGTTACACAGAGAAAACAAATTTATGTTTTCAAAAAGTATTTGAAAAAATCCTTATATCTCCGGAACACTAGCTGGCGTTGTGTTTAAACTTCTCAAGTCCCTTCAGGACATGCAGATGATGATACAAACCAAATTTTGTGCTGATATGTCAAATCTTTAAAATATATTGCAATTTATGACAAAATTCAAAATGTCAGCCCGATGGTTCGTCCAAACCTGGCAAAATCAGTAACTGGTGAACTTTGCAACACTGACACTGATAAATTAAATTAATATAAAACCAAATAGATTTGAATAATGACTATATTGTCTTTTTAAGAGCTGATTTACAGCTGAATTTGATATTTTTGATATTTTTCTGATTTTTGATATTAACACAAATAGCAGCTTTGATAGTAAGAAATAAAGGTGATTTGACTTGGTTTCTAGGAATCTGTAACACGACAAAACCAATATCAAATGTCATTAAGCCAGTAAAACGATATTTTTTAGTTTTTTTTTAATTGCTTACAATTTCTGACACTTCAAAATCTCTTGGAAAAGCAAACACTTAATTACTATACTTATACAAATAATTGTTGTAAAATATATCTAAAAAAATTCTATGTGATTTCTAAAGTGATCAAATTGGGTATGTTTACACTAAACAAAAATTCAAGGGGGTAAAATGTATTAATTTATTTCACAAATCATTGAGCTCTGATTTCTAAATGAACAAATTATGATTAAGTGTTCTCACACATGATATTGGGCATTAAAAAGGCTTTTAAATGTTTTAAATGATGTGTAAATGATGATAAGTAATGTAGAGAACCACCTGTTTTTTCCTTCCACATTTACTTTATACACGGTCCCTACCGTCTCTACTACGTTGCTACAAATTGAAGGCGCATTATTAAAACATATTTATCGTGATGTTTCAGTTCTACGTTCTAATACTTTTTAAGTAAGGTAAATTTTTACAGGTATAATTATTCCCTTAGAAGTTAGAACCTATTGACATTTTTCGCGGCTGAATATCTGTAGAATATCTAACATCCAACGTCAAACCAGCTGAATCACATTACACTCCAGTTACCATTACCGTTTTGCAACATGATTCAATTAAAATCCCAGCGCTACATACCTGTCATGCTGGAGACCTTTTACCAGATATGAATGAATCCAGATGTCATTAAATAATTCCTTAAGTAAATAATCCAGTAGCTTTTCTCTCCGTGACAACAAAAGCAGACTAACGTTACTTCTTTTTAATTTCATAGCGGTTGACAGACCAGCTTTCGGTGCATTACTGCCACCAACTGAACTGGAGTGTGGAGCATTGATGAGAAATGAGAAAAAAACTAAACAATATTCTTACATCAATTCCTGTTTCCTTCAAAACCCTCAAAAAGTGCATATTGAATAGGAATTCTTCCACATTTTTTAGCCAGAAGATTTTTGTAATGACAGTGTATGTTCCATTTCCAGCAGCTTATCCTTTAATAGACATCTTTCATTTTTATATGTTATGCATGAGGACATGTTCAACTGTTTCTGGTTCATTACACTTATTGCACTTCCCTGTAAAATGTTTATGGATTTTATGTAAATTGGTATTTAATGCTGTGTGTGATGTCCTATGCCAAGATTCTTCTTTTCTTCCTAATATTGAAACCATAGACTGTAAAAAAAGATTGAAACCCAATCTCATTTTCCCACTTTTTTTTTTCTGAATCTGAAACATGTGTCTCCCCTTCATCTCTCGTTCCCAACACTTCTGCCAGATGTCATTTGCTGCCTTATGAATGCAGGTCTTAGCTTCTGATTTACTCATATTAATATGGATCTTTACATTACTGGCTAAATAATCCTTATTTGTGCAACCCACCCTTAAAGTGCCTTAATGTACTAAAACAGTGATATTTAAAGATCAAATTCAGTTAACACCTTTTTGATGATGCATACTATACAGCTGAAACTCGAAAAATTAGAACATCGTGCAAAAGTTAAAATTTTTGATGATTATGGCTTACAGCTTATGAAAACCCCAAATTCAAAATCTCAGAAAATTAGAATATTACATAAAAAAAATAAATAAAAAAAAGGATTTTAAATACAGAAACGTCGGCCCTCTGAGAAGTATAATCATGCATAGTTATATATACTAAATATATTAGTTTCACCTTTTAATTTGAATTACTGAAATACAGGAACTTTTGCACGATATTCAAATTTTTTTGAGTTTCACCTGTATACAGGCGAGCAGATGAGCCAAGAATATTAATGCAACACATTTTATTGGTTTTCGATGGAAAAAAAACACTTAACGAGAAACCTTGTGTTGTATTAATATTCTCTGTTCATTTGCTTGCTTGTACAAAGTATGCATAATCAATAAGGTGTACATTGAATTTGGTCTTTTAATATGACTGCCTTACTACAAACCAGGTAAAAATGACTGGGTGGGCAATGGAGGAAACCCTTGTTTTGCCCAACAGGTGGGCGTTCCTATAATGGTGGACATCACGTGAAAACTATGAATACTGCGATTATTTCCTTGAGTATGCTCCCAGCACAGATATCTTGAAATAGATTGACTCTTTCACTCTAGAAGCAACATGGTCAGGTGGTGTAACTGGTTTTTGTCAATTGGCGAAACCAATATTTATAACCAATTATATACAGGAAAATTAATGTGGAATAAAATGTAATAATCTAGTTTAGTGTAATAACATGTTTTTTGATTTTTTTTTTACATAATTTGTCAAAGATTATTTAGAAAACACAGGTGTTTTCAGCATATGTCCTGCCAAATATTGCAAAAACACATACATTTAGAGATAACTCTAATAAAATCTATTTTCGTGTGATAAATTAAAATGTACACTTCCATGCCATCTAGGTGGATAAAATATTTAATATTTCATTCTTTGGCAGTTACACCATTTGACACATTCAGGTACATTCAGTCGTGACTTTCATAAAAAATGGTGTAAATGTCATTTTTAATTTCATAAAATCAACATAATACTCTATGTACATTTTAACATACCTGATGCATGCTTTTAAAAAAAGTTTTTACAAGATTTTAAAATTTCTCATCTTGACAAACCTTATTTGTCACTGACCCTGATACATATAAATAAGTACATGACATGAATATGTGACCCTGGACGGCAAAACCAGTCACATGGGTAAATTTTTTGAAATTGAGATTTATGCATCATATGAAAACTAAATAAATATGTATTTAGCCGAGATACAACTATTTGAAAATCTGGAATCTGAGGGTGAACAAAAAACAATCCATTTATGTTCGCGATTGTTCTGCATTCACTCACAAAAATAAATGTTTTATATATTTACGGTATGAAATTTACAAAATATCTTCATGGAACATGATCTTTACTTAATATCTTAATGATTTTTGGCATATTTTTGACCCATACAATGTATTGTTGGCTATTGCCACAAATATACCCGTGTGACTTGTGACTGGTTTTGTGGTCCAGGGTCACATATGTCTAATTAAATTTTTTTTAAAAAGCACATAATCCATCCTGACAAAAATAAACTACAACAATAACTTTATTTACAGTGTTGTTGGGAATAGACGGTTAAAGACCCAAGGACCAGATATGATGCATGAAGACCTGGAGTTAGAAGTGCAGTCAAATGAAGACAAGAGTCAGAATTATAGTATATATTTTTTTTTACTGAAGATAGTTTGCAGTTTCATCAGCAGAAGTCATCTTCAAGACTCACGAGGAGTTCATAGGCCAGGAGGAGTTCTAAAATCACAGCAATTATACCAGGTCTAAGCTACGTCATTACTTCAGGTTGAATGATTCTGATTGGCTAAGAAATAGATAAACATAGTAATTTTCCACACATGGACAGATAGACAGAAGCATCTCTTCATCAATGATACGGTTGACACCCAAACCCTGAGTTAGGTAAGAGTGTCCCTCCGAGGTCACGAGTCTGTGTGTCTAGGCGCCAACATGTCAAATAAACCAAGTCTGTAACAAAGAAGACTAGCGTACATACACCGATACACGGCTTCTTCAAGGTTAGAGTTAGTTGAGCTCTGCTCTAAACAGGAGACTTTCCCAAAACATCCACATAACATGTTCTTTCTCTCAGTGAGAGACAATAGCTTTTCACCAAATTAAACTGTTATTGTGCTTTTACTATAAACTCTATTTTATCTTGCACGTTTACTTGATCTTTTACACACGGAGTACACTGGTACGGCTTCTCTCCTGTATGAACTCGCTTATGTAATTTCAGGTGTGCAGACTGAGTGAATCTCTTGTCACAATATGAGCACTTGTAAGGTTTTTCTCCAGTATGAGTTCTTTGATGTAGTTTCAGGCATTCAGCTCTAGTAAAGCTCTTCCCACAGTCACAACACACATGATCTCTCACTTCAGTGTGTGTTTTCTGGTGCAGTTTTAAATAATAAAGACTTGAAAAAATCTTTCCACAAAGAGAACATAATTGAGGCTTCTCGTCTGAATGAACTCTCAGGTGTTGTTTCAGATGTGATGATGAAATAAACTTTTTGCCACACTGATCACAGTTAAATGGCTTTTCTCCAGAGTGAATACGCAGATGATATTTGAGATAAGTTTTACATTTGAAACTCTCTCCACACTGAGTGCACTGGTACGGCTTCTCTCCAGTGTGAACTCGCTCATGCGATTTCAGGTTTTCAGAACGACAGAAACTCTTGTCACAATATGAGCACTTGTAAGGTCTTTCTCCAGTATGAATTCTTTGGTGTTGTTTCAGATTGTCAGCTCTAGTAAAGCTCTTCCCACAGTCACAACACACATGATCTCTCACTTCATTATGCGTTTTCTGGTGCAGTTTAAAATGACGCAGCCACAAAATACTCTTTCCACAGACAGAACACACATAAGGCTTCTCGTCTGAATGAACTTTCAGGTGTTGTTTTAGATGTGCTAATGAAATAAACTTTTTAGTACACTGATCACAGTTAAACGGTTTTTCTCCAGAGTGAACACGTAGATGATTCTTGAGACCTGATGCTTGAGAAAAACTCTTTCCACACTGAGTGCATGTATACGGTTTCTCTCCAGTGTGAATTCTCATGTGTGTCTTAAGGTTTCCTTTTTGACAGAAACTCTTTCCACACTGAGTGCAGGAGTGCCGCTTATTAGCTTTAGTTCCTTGAGTTTTGATGCTTTGCTGTTCCTTCTCTTCATTCAGTTCATGTTTTTGCAGATTTACTTCCATCCAGTCTAAAATTAAAATAATATGTGGTTAAAATAAGTTCAAGTGAACTCTGATTTAACAGAAGAATGCAACAGAGTATCATGTATCAGATCTTTGATGTGCCAAAAGTTTAGTTCAGTTTTTTACTTGTTAATTCATTTCATATATGGAAAGCTATTCAAGATTATGGTCATTTAGATACATTTTCTGTATCACTTATCATCTCTATTTTTTTCCTTATTTCACAGCCACCAAATCTGTTGAACTGAATCTTTGTAATCTTAATGTTTCTCAACAGTCAACAATGAAGAATCAAGAATGGACACCAACCTATTTGTTCCTCAGTATCTTCATGTTTTATTCTGGATGGTTCTGGATCACTCATGTCTTCAATCTCCTCTTTAATAAACTCCATCTTTAACAGTCACACAGATTTCAGCTGCTACTCCTGGAGTTTGTCCTTCTCTTGTAGGATGATGGGAATATTCCCAGTATTTATTGGTGAATTGTTGTGTGAGGGGCTTCACTGCAGGTGTGAACGGTGATCACTGTGTGATACTGACGTCCACAGGACCAGATCTGGAAAAATCAAAGATAAGTTACTGAATTTATACTGGCTTACTTTAAAAGAAAACACATGGTGCCTTTAATTTAGTTCAAATATAGAGCATTTTGATGGTTACATATTAGTAGTCTACAAAACAGCTCTAGGTTGCTCATTTTTATGTTACCCAGGATATTATAAGCATGAAACAGGGCAGAGGTTCAATTGTTCAATTAATATCTAAACTAATCAGAACTCTAACATAAGATGGAAGAAATCCACTTAACAAACAACAATATGTTCAAACTGAATAGAGAGGGGGTAGTGGGTATTAAGCCGCGTTTCCACCGCAGGAACTTTCCCCAGGAACTAGGAACTTTGGGCTGGTACTCGATGTGTTTACACCGCAGGAACCAGGGTCTAAATGAAGTTCCGGGTAAATATTTCCCCCTCCGATAGTCCCTGCTCATGAGGTAGTACTTTTTCAAAGTTCAGGAACTTTAAGGGGTGGGACTTGTGCGCTGCACAAGCTGATTGGTTGTGTTCACGCCGCATTTTGGTTGGATGATTCCACGCAGAATTTATTTATTTTTAACCTCCCTTTTAAAAAAATCTATTGCGGTTCGTGTCGTGGCTTCATGCAGTAAGAGTTGTCTGTCTGCAAATATGGAATTTAATAAAAAAAAAACTGGTGGACTGGCGACGAGTTTCAAGCTTTATTAAGGGTATTTGTGGAAGAGGAAACTTTCTGCGCGTTCGTCTCAGCCATCTCACGGTCAATGTCCGCAATAGCTGATAACATACAAATGTTATATCTCTAACGTTAGCATTACGAGCTACTGAACACGCTTTATCAGTGCTCGTCTCTTTTCTGCCACAGCTTTTATTATGTTTACACATTGTCATCTATTGCAAGGTTAGGTTAGTAACAAACAACTATTTACAAGACTGTCACTATTTATGATTGATAGACGGGGTTCAGGCTTTTTTTAAGTGTATTTGCGAAAGAGGAAAAATTTTTTGCGCGTTCGTCCCAGGCATCTCACAATAACTGATAACATACGTTGTCTAATTTTATACGCATATGAGCTTTCTGAACACGCTTTAGTATCAGTGCTCGTCTATTTTGTTTTGTTAATTACCTCGTTAGTAAACCAATACATAACTGCAGCACAGTTTGAATCTCCTCCATACTTATAAATGTGGCGCAACTGATTATGTCCGTCGCAGACTGGGAGGAGCAGTTGCGCGCAGTTTACCTTCCCGGTACTTTAGACCGCGGTGTAAACGCAGAAAGCAACCGGTCTGGGGCAAAAAAAGTTCCTGGGAAAAAAGTTCCTGGTACAAATTGTTCCGGGTAATTTCGGTGGAAACGCGGCTTAAGTAACAATTCTTCTAAAAATTTTGAAGTCATTTCAGAAAATCATTGATCAGAAATCAGTCTAATGTAACAATTTCACAAAAATAAAAGTCAGACCATTCTATAATTAGCCTGGCAAGGCAGACCTACATCAAGATGTTAGGTCTGGC
This sequence comes from Leuciscus leuciscus, assembly GCF_965113295.1. Classification (NCBI taxonomy): domain Eukaryota; kingdom Metazoa; phylum Chordata; class Actinopteri; order Cypriniformes; family Leuciscidae; genus Leuciscus; species Leuciscus leuciscus. The sequence goes on along the minus strand of NC_138733.1, from coordinate 7,443,712 downwards.
AACTCTCCATAGACACGGCTCAATCCGAGGGGCGGGATAAACGGCAAACTCCCTCTGCACGCAATAGGACAGCGCTTCAACCAACCAGAGCGTTTTCCCAACAGCGGAGCTAACGTTAGTTGATAGATTCAACTTTTGAATCTGGCCGGCAAAACTACGAACACATCTTAATTTTTTAAGAATGACTTAAGTGCTGTTCTTTGCTCTTTTCTCAAATAAAAACTTAACTCCAAGTCCTCCAGAGTCGCGGCCAAAGCCGATTCAAAAGACTGTTCACCAGCAGCAGCCATTCTTTGTTTTCAAGTAGCAGGGAACCGTCGCAACTCTGTCGTCATTATGTTAAAGGGGTCATATAATGGTACATGCACTTTTACAAGTTGATTGTACTGTAATGTGTGTTGGCAGTGCCTGTACACAACCATCATAAAATGATAAAACAGGGCTCCAGACTGCGACCAAATGGTCGCATTTTGCAACCAAAATTTGAGAGTGTGCGACTGAATTTTACATCCAGTCGCACATGTGCGACCAGTAAATTTGCCTCCCCCACCCTCCGTATGCGATGCGTGTGAGAAGAATAAGGAATGGCCACTGTAAGTGGCTAAAATGTGTGGAGGGGGAGGGGCCTAGAGATAAATGAGCGCGCGTAAACATCTGTGGGAAGGAGCGGAGACACATATCATATGATATGTGCGTGCGTCTGAGCTATGAGCAAGCGAACTATTGATTCGTTCTTCCGACCTGCGGCTAGTGTGCCAGTGCCAGAGTCTACAGTGTCACCGTCGGATGATGATGCAAAGTCAGAGGTTGGTGTGGCGAAAAAAGCCCGCACTCACCATTTTCGAGAAGAGTGGCTGAAAGAATTCGGCTGGCTGAGATACTATAAGCAGTCTACCTTTATGAACTGCGAATACTGCAGCAGCTACCCCAGAACTGCGGGGAACACAAAGTTTGCTGATAGTACAGGCACTTCGCAGTTCAAACGCAATACACTGATTAAACACAATCTCAGCCTAAAGCATCGAGTGTGCCGGGACATGTTTATAAGTCAAAAAGCAACGCCACTGCCGGTTGCTTTTAGAAGACAAATGACTGTAAATCAGAGCGCAGATGAAGCAGAGATGATGTTGAAATTTAATACGGCCTACTTCGTTGCTAAGGAGGAACTACCCTTCACCAAAAACAAAAGCCAGCTCGACCTTCAAAGGAAGAATGGCTTAAAACTTAACGAAACATACAACAACGATACAGCATGCGCACAATTCGTTGGAGTAATTGCGGATACTCTGAAGGGGAAGACTTACACGAAAATCAAGGATGCTCCGTATTTATCAATTATGATCGATGGGGACACCGACGTTTCAACAAAGGAATGCGAAATCATATACGCAAGGATCCTAAACGAAGGGAAACCAATGAATATTTTGATTGGCCAAATCGAAGTGAAACATGCACATGCTCAAGGTAAGTTATGTTTTAATTCAAATTATGTTTAGACCTATATCACTAACTTATTTAGCTGTCTTTACTTTGAATATTTAAAAGAGGAAATAATCACTTAAGGTGCCGTTATGGCTGTGCCTCAAGGTATGTTTTAATTCACATTTTGTTTAGACCTATTACTAACTTCTTTAGCTGTCTTTACTGTGAATATTTATTAGTTTAAATAATCACTTAAGGTTCCATAATACTTCAGCTGTGAGGTATGATGATGACAGAGGGAAAAAACTGTTCAGGCAACTGGTGTTTTCGTCCAGTGTAAGACATAATTGTACACCATAGTCATGTGCTTGCATTTTAAGGTGTATATGATGCCACCAAAGAGGCCTTTCAGCATCTAGGGACAGAAACAGGGTGGTTAGAGAAGACAGTTGCCATGGGAGCTGATGGTGCAGCTGTCAACCTCGGGCATAAAGGAGGGGTAATAGCCCTCCTCCAAGCTGAGGCAGGGGCTTTTATTGTCCCTTTTCATTGCATGCCACATAGGTAGGTTAAATGTGAACCTTCAGAATAAAGATAGGGTAGTAACCTAAACAATGCATTTTTAATTTTAAGTTTAATTCATTGTAATTGTAGACTGGAGCTGGCAATGCTATCTGTACAAAGGAAAATTCCGATGGTGGATCATGTCTACAATCTTCTCAACATGGTTTGGAAGACATATCACTTTAGCAGCAAGTCTATGAGAGAACTACGAGCACTTGGAGAGGAGTTGGGTGTTCGTGTAAATGTACCAGGTAGTGTCAGTGGGACACGCTGGCTACCACATGTGAACCGGGCCCTCCAAACCTTGCTAAAACCTGGAGGAAAGGATAAACATCTGCAGAACCCTGGCCAGTTCACAGCATTTGTTCACAGCATCTGTATTACCACATGGAACATTTGACTGCATCATCCACCAATGCTGATATTGCTGGGAGATCAAGGAAGGTCTGCATTTAATTTCAAAATGATTTCATATTTGGGAGGCATACAAAATAACTGATGTTAGTGGTTAGTAATTGGTTATGTCTTGCAGGTCAAGAAGATGATGGAAGATGGAAGCTTTGTGGGTTTCTGTCACTTCTTGGCTGACTTGTTTGAGGCCATAAGTAAATTCAGCTTTCTTCTCCAAAGAAATGATGTTATTTTGCCTCAGGTAATGTTGACATGTTAAGAAGAATATAGTTAAACAAATCATTTTAATCAAGGAATATGTAGCTTTTACCCTTGTTTTTCACAAGGAATTTTTTTTACAGGCTGTGAATGGGATTGAGAATCTCCTTGCAACTATTGAGGCCATGTCAGTGAGATGCAAGCCAGGTGGTAGGCTGGCAGAATTACTGGCAGACCTTCAGGCCCAGAGAAGACAACAAGAGGGTGAATAAATTTATTTATTATTATTTTTCTTGTCTAAATGCTGAATGTTTTGTGAACCCAGGGGATCACCATCAAAGGTGAAGCTGCTGGGCTGGGAAAGGTAGGGCTCTCCATGGCAAGCACACCTAAGCTACAACAAGCAGTGAGAGCAACCATCGACTGCACTTTGCTTCATTTAAAGCAAAGATTCAGCAGTCTGCTTTGTAAGTGAAAGCACATAATTATATATTTTTAAAAAATCTGTGAAAATAAGATAAGCTATCATCATTTTTCTTTTTCTCTCAACTCTGTACTTCTATTCCTTGATAGATGAAGAGTCTACATCAGCATCAGCAATGGCAGTGAAGTCATTCAAGATATTCAGTCATGATTCCTGGCCAGCAGAGCAACGAGAGCTTACAGACTATGGTGCAGAGGAGCTGGACTTCCTGCTAGACCACTTTTCCTCTGTCTTAACAAGGTTAGTGACTCTTTTTAAATTATCATAAAGATATAAAAAGTATAACACAGAGCAACATTTCAAACATCTACTTTGATCCTTAACCTAGATGGTTTGGTCAGTTTTTCATTTCACTCTTTCAGAAATGGCTGTGATTTCAATCTGGCAAGAGAGGAGTATCAATCCATGAAGATATTCATTTTTAGGAACTACATGGACAAGTCTTACCATGCCTTATGGGGGATGATGGTAACTAAGTTGCCATTCTGCTCTGATTACAAGGTACCCCATTATGATCATATCCTTGTTAATTTAGTTAGTAATTATTACTTTTTGATTAAATAAAAAAACCTACAATAATGATCCATTCTTTGTAGAACATCCTACATCTTGTTCACATCATGCTGGTCCTCCCGGTCTCCTATGCTATATGTGAAAGGGGATTTTCTGCTCAGAAGAGGATTAAATCTGATGTCAGGGGGTCCCTGCATGTAGACACTGTGGAGGACTTGATTCGAATTAGCATGGAGGGACCTAGTTTACAAGAGTTTGATGCCAAGGAAGCTGTACAAACATGGTTCAGTCAGGGTAAAAGGTCTAGGAGGCCAAATTACAAGGGCTGGCCTTCTGAGCCTCCTAGTGGAACACAGGAGGATCTGCTCTAAGGGGGAGTGAGTAAAGGCTCAAGTTGGTTAGGTCTACATGTTCTAGTGGAATGTTATTGGCCAGTGCCCCTAATGTTTACATACATTTAAGTATTGTTTGTAACTGTGAAATGACCGAAAGGTTACTAAGCACTTTGTTACTAAGCATTTTTATTTTGTTTACTATTTGTACTGTCATGACAGCGATGGTGCTGTCAGTTTACCTTGTTGTTGCATCTTCAAAAGTGCAGAATAAAATGTGACACTGAATTTGAAACAGCACATTGTAATTTCTGCATCTATTATCAAAGTATTTATTAGTAATACAGTGGAAATTAATAGATTTGGTTAGCATGTTGATTTACGGTGTGCGCCCCTAAATTTTCTGGTTGTGCCCCTAAAATTTTCAGTTGGGGGCCACTGTGCTCCTAGTGAAAAAAGTTAGTCTGGAGCCCTGTAAAAATCCATCCAGTGTTTGTTTTTTAAATCTTCTTATATGTTTTCCCCCTCTCAAATCAAGCCGTTCGATTTTGTGACGTCACACAAAATCGACGCCCCTCCCACGATTCTTGATTGACAGCAGCGTTTCAACACAGTCCTGCCCTCGCTCGCTCGTGAGCGAGCTGTCAATCATTGTCCGCGCGGACCGGAGTACGCTGGAGCACTGTCTATGAGCAGAATGGTGTCTAAGCGATTGTGGTGTTCTGTTCTTGGGTGCAATAACGAACACAGCATCATTTTGATGTTCTTAAATCCGGACCGCTGAAGACGCAGTGGCTGAGTTTGTTTTCAAAGGGAATATTCCCCACGATCAACGTCAATGCTTTCATGTTTGCGCAAATCATTTCACACACCAGACTGCTTTATAAACGAGGGTCAGTATAAAGCTGGTTTTGCTAAGAAGCGGCTCCTGACAAGAGGATCGGTACCAACTATTCATGTTCCTGCTGCACCTCCAGAAGAACTGAAGTGAGTGTAACGTTTTATTAACCTTTATATTAATATTTATATTAATCTTTGCAAATCGCTTGCACACTTCACAATGAATGCGGCGGTTTACACTCAGGGTACATTACGGCATGTTTTCTATGTACGACGTTCTCAATATAATTAATAATCCCACACTGTTAAAAATTACCAGCATTTCACAATAATTAACAGTATTATTTTACAGTAACTTGTTGTAATTAAGTTTCCCTGTAATATCCCAATGATTGCCTGTAAAAACCACAGTATCCTTGGAATTTACAGCATTTAACTCTTATTTTACAGTAAAATCTTGCAATCTAAAACCTGCTGTTATATCACAACAAGGTCTGTAATATCACAGCAACACAGTGAAAAAAATTAAGGATTTCACAGCATTAAACAGTATTATTACAGTGAAATATTGTATTGAAATATGCCCTTGGAAGTCACATGACATAACCGAACTGTTTTGAACTGAAGGCGCCATCGTCGCGTCGTGTCTATTCCCGGGCTGAATGGAGAAGGTGAGCAGCATGCATGTTTGCAGCACTTACACCCATGTTATTTTAATATGGTAATATATTTACTTTCAAATAAACGTTTATCGCATGACACAGTTCACATTTTGTTAGCAAGTGCCCGGAATTGTTGAAAGTTCTCTCACAGCATTTGCTAATAGTAGTAATGTTAGTAATGACGAGAGTTTCGCTATAAATTTTCATGTCACTATCACCGTTTAGACAAATCTGGTGTTTGTAAAGTTTATAAAACCAATGATGGGACAAACATTACTATTTATGTGTGCACATTTCTGTAATTAGTCAAGGTTATCATAGATTAGCAGGGCTAACCGTTAGCTGTTTAACTTTAATAACTTTAATAAAAACGGTCAATGAAAAAAAAAATTTCCAGCGGATATTCTACTTACAACATGACTGAGCTAACTGGGGTAAGTTAAGTCTCATGTGGTGTTCGTCAACGGGAGGGTTTTAACAGGGTTCCCACTTGTCCTGATATGAATGAATAATAATTGTAAAAGTTGTAAATGCACTTTACACTGAGTGAGCAATCTCAAAGTGCTACAGAAAAAAAACACTATATATATACCACTATCATTTTTGACATACGGCTAAAATTAAATTACAATGATCAATGATCATAATCTGCATTCAAACTGAAATTCTTATTGTTGGTTGCCTTTGTGTAATTTCTCCTTTTTCTTTTCTTTTCTTTTCTTTCCAGGTCATCAGAGGGCGAGGCTAACCATCCTGTTCAGTGTCAGGCAGGCTAACCATACTGTTCAGTGTCAGGCTAAGAGTGAGGAGAAATAGATTAGGTAGGTGACTAGTTAACATGCACCACAATGTTCAACTGTAAATTCGTTGGCTGTGAGCATGTGTCTGAGAATGTGTGTAACTATGTTCAGCACACAAAACTGCATAGCAATGCCCCCAATTATCACTACCAGTGTGGGGTGCCTGACTGCTCACGGAGGTACAGAAAACACACGGGACTGCAAATTCATATGTATAGGCAGCATAGGTCCTCCCTGCAGGCTGCTGGGCCTATACTGCCTGGCACATCAGCTCTACCACCTGACACATCAGCTCTACCACCTGACACATCAGCTCTACCACCTGACACACCCTTGAAATGTCTGCTTGAGGCTTGTGCATTTAAGTGTGACACTTTGGCCTCTCTTATTAAGCATTTGAAGACGCACATAAGGGGAGGAATGGTAACTAAATGTCCATTTAGAGGTTGTGATTGCACGTTCACACATGTGATGACTTTTGCTTCACATATTTCCAGAAAACATAGGTGTGCAGAGGATTCAGTTTTAGATGACCTTGTTTTGGACAAGTCTATTGCTACAGAGCCGTTGCCAGGACCCAGTCAGTCATATTCAGAGGCTGCCGAGGAACATAATGAACCACAAATGCCATTAGCTGTCGACGAAAACCTATTTTTACAGAACCTTACACTTTTCTACCTGAAATTGTAATCTAAGCTACTCTTACCAGCAAGCACCATTCAAACCATTATTGATGGCTTTCAAAGTGCTCATGAACTTGGCCTGTCCAATTCCCTAAACATTCTGAGTGAGAAACTAAAAGAACTCGGAATCCCTCAGGCCACTAGAAGCAGCATCACTGAGGAAATGAACAGAGATGATCTACTCACACTCTATAACAAGGGAATGCTCAGTACAGATGCGAAGAGGAAGGCTGCTTTTAAAGAGTGTTTTAACTATGTTCATCCCGTTCCTTTGCTCTTGGGCAGTGATGAAAATGACAAAGAATGTTTTGCTCAGTATGTTCCTATACATGAGACATTGGTGACACTTTTCAAAAATGAGTCTCTACGCAAACAGTATACTATGACACGTTTGCAGCCATCTACTGATGCTGTCTATCATGATGTCAAGGATGGAGAAGGCTTTCAAAGTAATCCAATGTTGAAGGTTTAATACTGTACCAAGATGCCTTTGAGGTTGTCAACCCCCTGGGCTCAGGGAAAAAAAAGCACAAGGTTTTAGCGGTTTACCTAACTCTGACTGACATCTTGCCTCACAATAGATCTTCTATTGATCAGATGCAACTTGTTCTCTTATGTAGGGAACAGGACTTTAAGTATTTTGGGGTAAATAAAGTTTTTGCTCCCCTGGTTGAGGACCTCAAAATTCTGGAGCAGAGAGGTGTAGTCACATCTGATGGCATTGTACTAAAGGGCTCTTTGGTTGCCATTGCAGGAGACAACCTGGGATCCCATTCTATTGGGGGATTCTTGGAGAACTTCAGTCGGTCTACTTATTTTTGTCGTTACTGTGAGGTGTGTAGAGATGATTTCCTGACTAATCCTATATCGTGTGGTGCCAAAAGAACAGCCCAATCATACGCAAGCAATTTGCAAGAGCAGGAAACTACTGCCACTGACTCTGTATGCGGCATCAAGTTTGACTCTCCTTTCAATCAGCTTTCACATTTCCATGTTTGCCGGCCTGGCCTACCACCATGTCTAGGCCATGACTTATTTGAGGGAGTCATAGCTTATGACCTTCCTTTATATATTAGCCATTTAGTTGAGGATAATCATTTTACATACCTGCAGTTAAACAGGTGCAAGAACCAGTTCAGATATGAAGTTAACGATGGTAAGGACAAACCAGCAGACCTCTCCCCCAGCAGCGACAAGCTCAGTGGGCATGCAGTTCAGAACTGGTGTTTGCTTAGACTTCTCCCACTCATGGTGGGTGACAGGATTAAAGATCCCTGCGAAAATGAGGTGTGGTGGCAAATCATTTTGCAGCTGAGGGAGATTGTTGAGCTCATCTGTTCACCGGTCATTACAGAGGGCCAGGTTGCGTATCTTAAATTCCTCATAGAGGAGTACATAGACAACAGGACAAGGCTTTTCCCCAATGCCCCCCTCAGACCAAAGCACCATTATCTGTGCCACTATCCATCTCTCATCATTCACTTTGGCCCACTTATTCGCCTATGGACACTCCGATTTGAGAGCAAACATACATTTTTTAAACAGTGTGCCAGAAAATTGCACAATTTTAAGAATTTGTGCAAAACTCTAGCAGAGAGGCACCAACTTCTACAAGCGTACTTGAGTGCAGGAAACTTGTTCCCTCCACTTGTACAAGCAGAAAAGGGGACTGATTTTCATGTTGACGATTACAATGACAGGATCAGGGCATCTGTAGCCAGTTGTCCATTCCAGTTACAGTCGGCAGTGGCTTGTAACTATGTTACAGTCAAAGGCACAGATTACAGAAGGGGGATGTACATTTTACTAGAGAACAGTGATGAAGGGCTTCTTATGGGGAAGATTATGCTAGCTATTGTTGTTCATAATTCGGTCTATTTTGTCTCAGAGAAACATACTTTTGTAAAGTTATGTGACACAGGTGTGTACTGTGACCTAGGAGTGGCCCAAGACAATTATGTGTGCATTAAGCAGGAAGATCTACTGGACTACTATCCTCTTTCAGCATACAATGTGTATGATCAGTCCCTTATTGCTCTCCACCATTCTTTTCCAGAGGCAGTATGAGCAGGGAGGAAAGTGAGGATAGAGGATACGTGAGGATAGACGTGAGTAGTAGAGCAGGCTATGTAGTCATAGCAAACAAAGTTTATTTTTTATTTTTGGTAGCCTTGAATAAAGTTGATTTTGTCTTTAATTTGCTTTGTTGATTGAACAGACTATAGTAGGAAATATGCATACAGTGTAGGGATGGCAAAAATGAGAAATTACAGTGTTTCATGATTCACTAAATGAGACTAGGTCAAGGAAGCAGTGTGGTCATTCTTGCCTGGTCTCCCTGATGACCTTCTTACCACCATGCTGGATGAGCTTGGGGTCGAGTCTATTGAAGATCTGACCTTGGTGGAGGAGAGGGATCTGGTGAAATACCTCAAACCTATCCAAAGTCGGAAGTTAATGAAGGGCATCAAGGACGGTAAATTCATCTGTTCACCCATTACACTTTTCACTCTTTCATGTCACTGAACTAGGGCCTTAGAACATTGGCACAACTGGTAGACAATATACTTTGTATGTAGTCCCAAGCTCACACATTGGTTACCTGTCAAATACTATTGGATGAAGTGATTAATCTCAGGTGTGCAGCACAGCTTATAGACCTTATTCATGTGTGTGGCATTTGTTCAGTGTGACGTAATGGGTTGGGGAAATGTATAATAGGCATAAAAAATTATAATTGGAATTACAAACTAATCAAAACTGGGCTGTTTTTCACTGCTGTTGTTTTCACATCTGGAAATACATAGAAGTGAATGCAGCTGATGCTTATTACTTGCATGCATTTCCAAACTTAATAACAATAGCAGTGAAAAACAATCAGACCCTGTTATGATGAGTTTGTAATTCCAATAGTGTATTGGCCTGTTATTTTAACTATTGTTTTTTAAGTGGCATTATCAGAGCAATCTTTTAACATGAGTCAATGGACTTCTGCGTTCTCCCAACCCATTATGTCACATTCGAACAAATGGCACTCGCGTGAATAAATTCTAATTGCTTCATCCAATAGTGCTGACAGGAAACAAATGTGTGAGCTTCCTCCAGGAAGTACTGGAGCAGGACTACAGTTAAGCACACAGTCTATTGACCCATAGCCCTACATCTTGCCCTATCTTAATTAATCAATTGTTTTTGTGCCTTCTAGGACTTGTTACTCTTAATATGGAGTTGGTCTCTGCTCCTGATCCAAGTGCTCCAAGTTCCCCAACTCCATGTTCTCCAAACACAACATTCCAGCCTCCAAATCAGCTGTTGCCCAGCCCTCCAAGCACTGCCCCAAGCACGTCAAGCGCTTCACAGCCTGGCGTACCATGGCATGTTGACTTTCGTCTCAACTGGGACCAGGTGTCATCAGCCATTCGACTTAGAGTGGAAAAAGAAGAAAGACCATTGCCAGACGAGAGAAAGGCCTTCGTGGTCGTGCTCGTGGACCAAATGATGCAGCACGACCGCAACCCAACCAGAGCCATGTGCCACAGCGTTGTGAGAAACATTGTCAGGTAGGGATGGGACTATTATCAATATTAGCTGTCAGTTAATCCCCAGCCCCACCCCCTTCAACTGTTTGTAACTTTCACTGATTCATTCCCTGCACCTATGATGTAACAAGGGTGCAAAAGTGAAGATTTTGTAAACATGGTTTGTTTAAACAGAGCTAGTATATTCAAGAAAACCATACTAATTCACGTTTTTTTTTTTGGTCTTGTTCAGCCTGATGTTTTTTTTTTAAGCGTGGTTCTTTCCTTTAAGTAATCCTTACATTAGTTGTACGCTTCTGTCGTAAGTGCCACAATGGTAACATGTTTTCTAATTATCCCACCCACTTTTTCAGATACTGATACTGCTGGAGACGGATGTCACTCTCTTCTGCAACAAGTAAAAACGAGAGTGGAGTACAAAAATAGGAATAATACTCTTGCTCAACGCCGCAGAGAAAGAAGACCACACACGGGAATGGCAGGAGAGGCCAGACTGGCAAGAGGTCCTGTTGACCAATACGGGTATGTGGCAATATGTAGCCTATGTGGCAATATACATGTAAAGTCTGTCAATATTTGTTCGAAAGCATTGTATATGACCATGAATAACCCTGAAACAGACAAAACATAATTTTCTCTTGACTACTTTATTGACACTTTGACATGGACCCTTTTCACAGCAAGCATGTTGCGATGTTAATAGTGTAGTAAACACAGGTGTAATTAACTGTGATTATGGCCTTGTTCCATTTAGGATTTAGCTGAGCCAGGGCGCTGATATTGTGCATAGTGGCTCTCTGGCATGCATGGTTGTGGTACACTAAATACCTTGACCTTAAAGGGATATTCCACCATTTGGGGAATTAAGCTCATTTTCCACCTCCCCTAGAGTAAAACAATTGATTTTTACCTTTCTCCCGTTCAGTCGTTCCCTGAGTCTGGCGATACCACGTATAGCTCCAGCCTATCATAGATCATTGGATCGGATTAGACCATTAGCATCTCGCCCTCAAAGTGACTAAGATTTCCGGAATTTTTCCTATTTAAAAGTTGTCTCTTCTCAAGTTAGAACGTGCAATAAAACTAATGGAAAATGAAATGTGGCGTTTTTCTAGGCTGATTTGACATGGAACTATACTCTCATTCTGGTGTAATAATCAAGGAACGTTGCGAACGTACTATGGCCGCAGTGATATCACGCAGCATGTGAAAATAGTCCCCGTAGAATGCAACTAGGCTGGAGCTATAAGTGGTATCGCCAGACTCAGGGAACTGCTGGATGAACGGGAGAAAGGTAAAAATCAATTGTTTTACTCGAGGGGAGGTGGAAAATTAGCTTAATTCCCCAAATGGTGGAATATCCCTTTAATTAGTTTGATAAAATACACCTGTGTTTACAACACTATTACACTGTAACATAACTTCTGTGGGATGGGTCTATTTAGACAGTCACAACAGGGAATCAAACTGCTGACCCTTCAGTCATGAGACGACTTGCTTCAACTTCTGAGCTATAACCGTCCCCAATAGTATTGTTACCCTGTGATGCCCACTCCTAGGTGTGTCAGGTGGGGCCCAGCAGATTTGCCAGAGGGGGAGACCGAGGCAACGTTGGAGAATATGAAGAGGGATCTGCTGAACATCTACTCAGGCATGCCATCTACTGTCTTTTTGGGTAATTTTGTTTAGACTTTAGTAATTGGTCAAGATCTGAACACTGTGTGTGTTGGGCGGCTACAAGACCAAATTGTTACTTGGGTACTAACAATACATTTGTATGTCTGTATACACAGAGGAAGGAATGAGTGGGGCAGAGAGATCAGAACCAATGATGGAAAAGACATACGTCATCCTGCGGAAATACCTTAACAAAGTGCCTGCTGCAGCGATGTCTGAGATCAAACAGGAATGGCCATTTCTCTTCTCTCAGAAATGCCTATTCTCACACTTTGGCCTCCTGACGGACGTCGATGTCCTTCAGAAGCTACAGGAGGCAATTAGTCGACGAGGACAGACCATCCTGGATTACTGTGCAACACTGGACAACCCCAAGATCCGTGATGTTCTGGCCTGCTATGATCCAGACTCTGACAAGGCTGCCTGCATCCTGCTGCTCCTAATGTTGTACTTCAAAGAGCCGAAAGAGAGTTTGATGCTTGAAGTTGATGTAAGATTTTTTTATTCAAATATTTAAAATGCAAAATGAGTGATTACATTATCAACATTTACCTTGCATGATTTACTACCTCTGACCAATGAACAATATTTATCCTTTATCCTAAATCCATGCTATTGTGTGTTAACTATGTTACAGCCATGTGCCACTGCTGTGGACGTCAATACTGCAGAACTCAGCACCCCCTGCTTGATCATTCAAGGTAATGTTACTTTGATCTAGTATCGACATTTCTAACTCATTATTTTGTTTTCATTCTAGAAATCTACATGACCACAATAAATAATAATAATTATAATTATAATAAGAATTACATTTGTATAGCCCTTTGTATCTTAAGCAGATCGCAAAGTGCTCATAACACATAATGTTGTATCTGTTCATTTCAGGTGACATGATGAAGCCCTCTGGATGGCTTATATCCATCGAGGGACATGTCGTGATGGGCCCACACCCTTTCTTTTTACATTTACATTTAGTCATTTAGCAGACGCCTTTATCCAAGGCGACTTACAAATTAGGACTAAATTCAGCGAGTCATCATAAAGAGGCAAGAGCAACAACAACGCAGGAAGTGCTCAAAATACGAAGTTCAGGTATTATTCAGAGTAGCATAAGCCTGATAAGTGGTGTTTCGAAGGGAAAGGAAATTATTTTATTTTTTTCTATAAGGTTAAGTGCTCACGGAAGAGATTGGTTTTCAGCTGTTTTTTGAATGTTGTCAGGGATTCTGCATTCCGGATGAGGGTGGGGAGAGCGTTCCACCAGCATGGAACTGTGAATGAGAATGTTCTGGAAAGTGATTTTGTGGCTTTCTGTGATGGAACCACGAGACGTCGCTCGTTGACCGATCGCAGGTGTCTGGTAGGGATGTAGACTCGTAGGAGTGAGTGAAAGTAGGAGGGAGCTGAGCCTGTGATAGTTCTGTAAGCAAGCGTCAGTGCCTTGAACTTGATGCGAGCAGCTAGAGGTAGCCAGTGCAGAGAGATGAACAGAGGAAGCCTGTACTATAATGTGAATTACAAGATTAAATGTGATCTTTATAAAATACCTTTGAATGAACTCCAGCGTCGGAGTAGCTTTTTACACGGAGTAGCTGCTTTCTTCAGCAGCTATTACGTCTTCAACCTTGAGTATCCTGCCGCTGGATCGTCGACGCTGGAGTTCATTCAAAGGTATTTTATAAAGATCACATTTAATCTTGTAATTCACATTATAGTACAGGCTTCCAACTCAATGATTGTCTTGAGGTCTAAAATGCTGACAAACGAGGTACCTGAGGCTAGCCTGGTGAGACCATCCTGATCTCGCGAACTCATTCAATTTCGCTCTGCAGATCAGTCTGGGTTTCTACATGTTATGCTGACAAATACCTGCCGGTCCAATCACAGCTATTTATTTTGTTTTGGGGCAGGCTATGTGATGATGATTTCGAAACGTCTATTGCGAAATGCGAATGTATTGAATGAAGTAGATGAAATTTTCTTTAAAAGCAGAACAAAATGCTCTCAGGCCCTTAATTGAAAAGGATGTGTTTGTCATACTTTCAACAGGGTTTGGTTTTAATTTACCAACTGACCAATTGCGTGAAGATGCATTTCAGTGGCGGCGCACGTTGATATGGCCTCTCATAGTAGAAAATCAACCACTGCCTGAGGCACCTTGGCTAAAAATGGCTAAAAGAAACTATGGTGAGAGTAAGATCTAACAAGTTTGGATTATAAATCTATTAGGGTTTGATGTGGGGGAAAAGCACAGCAAAAAGCACACCTTGATAAATGCTGTCTGCAATACACTGTAAGTCTATTTAAAACTGAAACTATCTTTGCTTATTAACAGGTGCTTCCTGGGCATCAATCCTGAAAGAGGCTCAAAGACCAAGAAGCGGACAACAATGAACCCTCATGTGAGCACCCTTTTGAGGAAACTTATTGACTTTGAATGGGCATCATAGTTTTTTTTTTTTTCAGCGGTAGTTGTCAGGCTCAGTTTTGAGTAGCCTTGTTCTTTTTGTAATTTTTCAAGACAACTTTGCACTACAAGATTTTTACACAATGCTGTTGCGTGTGGACTCATTATAATGTTTGAGACTGAGAGGAGCGCCTGACCCCTTTACGACATTCCTTCATCGCTCTCTCCCTTGCTCTCTTATCTTGCCATGAAGGCCTCATTCCCATCCTGTCCATTACTGTTATTGTGACACAGCTAGTTGAATAGTTGCAGGGTTCTCAAGTCTCACGCATTGGCCGTGAGACACACGCAATTCAACCAGTTCACACGCTCACACGCTACACCGTGTATTTCTCACGCTGAAAAGGCAATGCCAACCAAGTTGAAGTTTCCTGCCGCCAGCACGTATCTCGGCCAGATTGCATTCGTTACCAGGCAACATCGATGCGGGAACACATGGAAGTTGACGGAACATTCTCGGCCATCGTATGTTTGTTACTAGGTAACCAACAACATCGCGCGAACACACGTCGTGATGGAGAAGGTAAGTTGGAAGAAAGCTCGTCTAACATTTTTAGGCTAGAACATGTAATATATAGCCCATCGTATACATTATTATTGATGCAGTCAAAAACTCTACAACTACTTTGCAACCAGCGGAAGCTTTGGCTCAGTTTGGCTAGCTTACGTTATCTGAAACTAAGGGAAATGTTAGAGGGTATGGGAAGGAATGAAGATGTATTTCTTCATTTTATTTTAAATTATATATTATACTGTATTAATAGTCTTTCTAGTTACATTAACTAGATGTAATGTAGGGAGCCCCCTACCCGTTATCAAGGCATCAAAATGTGCAACAAACACTTACAACACAAAACACATTTCATAAACTGGAGTGTGTACTCTTGTGTACACACACACACACACACACACACACAAACACACACGAACACACACACACACACACACACACACACACACACACACACACCTCTAATATGTAATTTGTTCACAATGTCCCACCACACAATAAATCATTATACCATTTCGACTAGACACAATCAAAATGCAAAAAGATTTGTTTTTCCAAACTGTTTGGAGCAATTTGTTATATTTTTGTCATTTTTGTATATTTGTAATTTTGAAATATAACATTTAAGAGTATATTTGATGTGATGAATTGCTCTGTCATTTATCAGATTTACCAATTGTTATAATTTCAATTTGTGCTGGTTAATTATTAACAATGGGTAAAATTGGGGGGCGGGGACAGGCGGGGGGCGGGGCTCCATTAGGGCTCCTCCCCTAACCGCATGTGATCTCACTCCAAGCTTTTGATCAAACTTGAGAACCCTGTAGTTGAATTGTGAGACAGGTAGTTGAATTGCAAGTTTGCACAATTTCTCTGCATTTTCTGCATTTTAAGATGGCTTTATTACTGTTATTGTGACACATCTAGTTGAATAGTTGAATTGTGAGACAGGCAGTTGAATTGCAAGTTTGCACCGTTTCTCTGTATTTGTTAATAAATATGCCATTGGGCTAACATTGACTTTACCTCAGAGTTGTTTGTTGGGGGGAGGGGGGAGGGGGTGAATTGTACAATGATTGTAAATTCACAGTAAATTATTGTCAACTTGTACATTACTTTCACAGTACACACTGTAAAAGTACAGGGCCTTTTTGTAATGATGTACAGCAAAAGATTGTAATTCCCCAGTAATGTACTGTAATATCACAGTAATTGCTTTGTCATTGAAGCTGTGAAGTTACAGTATACAGTTGTGCTTTTACAACAATGCATTGTAATATCACAGATATAAAATTACAGTAAATTGCTGTGATATATTTCACAGTATATTGCTGTAATCCTTACTGTGAAAGTCATGCAAAATGTATCCAATTATTTATTGTAAATTCACAACGAAAAATTTTGCAGTGCACGTTTATAATGAACAACGCGTTATGGTTATTGTGTTACAAACAGTGTGCGCACAGAACAGAGGGGCGGGGTGAGCAAAGCTCATTATCATTTAAAGACACATGCACTTAAACGGCGTGCTGAAAACAGAGCTGTTTTTGACCAGGTAAAATGAGTTTTTTCTTACAATACTAATGAGAATTTTTAATTAAAGTATATTACAAACTTTTAATTTAGACCCTAAAGAGTCATATTAGCTTATAAAAAAATGGCATTATATGACCCCTTTAAGCCCGCCCCGCCTACTCTATACACGATGTGATTGACCTGACCCAATTTAGGTTTTTACAGCTCCGAAAGTCAACGGAGAGTTGCTAGACTACCCTGGCTGCAAAATACATTTTGCTGCCGCTAGGGTGCGTCTAGATTTCTAGGCTATTCTATAATTGCTCTAAGTCTTGAAATTATGCAATCTAATTTAAATAAAAAACAACTGCTCATGCTACATGTGTGTAGCATCTTTGTTTGTATTGTAATTAAAACGCAGTGGTTGACTAATTTCAAATGAACAACAAATAAACAAACAAATGAATTTGGTAAAAAAAAAATATAAAAAAAACGGAAGCTGGTATCGGAATTGGCCAATTTGCTTGTAAAAAAAATCTAAATTCTATAAAAAAATCTATTCTTGCCTTTAATCAAAGCCGAGGTCAAGGATCTGACCACTGGCTTAAATCATACTTATCTGACCGTTATCAGTTTGTAGCAGTAAATGAAGAGATGTCTTATGGATCACAAGTTAAGTAGGGAGTACCACAACGCTCAGTGCTAGGACCGCTGCTGTTCACTCTGTGTATGCTACCATTAGGAGATATCATTAGGAAGCATGGCATTAGTTTCACTGTTATGCTGATGATACTCAGCTCTGTATTTCTTCGTGCCCCGACGAAACTTACCAATTCACAAAATTAACGGAATGCATAGGTGATATCAAAAACTGGATGACTCGTAATTTCCCACTACTTATTAAAACAGTGTTTCTAATTATTGGACAAAAAACCTCTGCATGTAGTAACCTAGATTAGTGTCTAACAATTGAGGGCTGCTCTGTCAAGTCTTCGTTGTCAGTTAGGAACCTGGGTGTGCTCTTTGAAACCAATCTTTCATTTGAAAGCCACGTTTCTAGCATCTGTAAAACCACATTCTTCCATCTTAAAAATATATCTAAACTGCGACATATGCTTTCAATCACAAATGCGGAACAGTTAGTTCATGTGTTCCTGACCTCAAGGCTAGATTGTTCTAATGCTCTACTGGGTGGTTGCCCTGCATGCCTAATGAACAAACTCCAGCTTGATGATCTGTCATCATTTACTCAGCATTGTGTAGTTCCAAACCTGTATGAGTTTCTTTCTTCTGTTGAACAAAATAACTTTTGAAGAATATTGGTAACCAGACAGTTGATGGACCCCATTGACTTCCATAGCATTTTTTTTTTCCTACTATGGACGTCAATGGCTACCGTCAACTGTCTGGTTACCAACAGAAGAAACTAATTCAGGTTTGGAACAACTAAGGTTGTAACAGTATACCTGTATGACGATATATCTTGGTATGAACACGTACAATTATCAGATTGTGCACATGTGTTTGTCTATAGTATTGGGAAAAAAAATTAGATGGAGAATCTCACCTGCACAGAAGCAACTTCTTTCCACTTGATGACTCTCAACTTGCTCCAACCACACAAGTACAGTGGAGAAAATGTCAGAGATAGAAGCTGTAATCTCTATCCCCTGTTGAAAAATAAGTTAAAAATTGTAGTATGGGAATACTTTAGATATAGAAAATACGAATGCATGCTTGTCCTTGAGGATAGACATCCAATTTGCAAAAAATGAAGACGCAAACTCGCAAACTGGCTGCAAAAGGAGGAAACACATCGAACATGTCCGCCTATATTCAAGAACACCATTCCCGTTATGAAAATATGTCCCATTTATAACTTAAAGGGATAGTTCACTTTGAAATTAATTTTTGGTATGTTTTAGCTTACCTCAAGGGCATCCAAGATGTAGGTGTCTTTTTTTCCGCAGTAGTTTCAATTTTGATATTTTTAGGTCAAACCGTTCTTGTCAGTCAGTCATATAATGCAGGTATATGGTCATTATCTCAAAGAGCATGCACAGAGTCCAAATTAAAACAATTCCCCGTCGTCCAAATTAAACAATTCCCCATCGTAAGTACACATTGATGGCCTAAGACACGAAATGAGCGGTTTGTGTGAGAAAACTAACAGTATTTATATCGTTTTTACCTCTTATACAAAGCCATGTCCAAGTGATCTGATCTGACGTGTGCGCAGACTGGTGCATAGATATATATACACTAGATGTCGCCTTTTCTACAGCAGTTCATTGGAACGAATGTCTTTAAGGCGACATCTAGTGTATATATCTATGCACCAGTCTGTGCACACGTCAGATCAGATCACTTCGACATGGCTGTGTATAAGAGGTAAAAACGATATTTACTGTTCGTTTTCTCACACAAACCGCTCGTTTCGTGTCTTAGGCCATCAATATGTACTTACGATGGGGAATTGTTTAATTTGGACGACGGGGAATTGTTTTAAAGGTGAACTAAGTAACTTTTAACAGCTTCTGTTAACTGAACAGTCATTGGAATGGTTATATTACTTATTTCGGGTTGAATGGTGGTCGTTTCGCACCCCCCTGGTGCCCGTGAGCGGAAAATACGCACTTGCAACTTTGAGCCGGCGGGCCGCCGGCCGCTGCGTCAGGAAGTCTCGCGTGATATCAGGTCTCGCGATGTAAACAATTGCTTTACGGCCAAAAGAAATCTGCTAAAATGCTGTCATTATTGCGCTCCCTCACGCTGTCTGAACCCGAATGAAGAAGACGTTTTAAAGAATGTCCCATCTGCTTTGATGTCGTTGATCTACAGCCTCTGGTGTCTGAGAATCACCAACGAGTTTTTACAACAGTGTTGTCAAATATCTATTCCGAAGCTGTGGGGGGAGCTCTAGAGAGAAACCTGCGAGCAAAAAGCGAGAATACAGCGAAGAAATCCCGAAGCTACTGAGTGCTGCTTTAATCAAGCGGGAAGGAAGTCGACCGGAAGTTGAAGCCGGCCGCGTGCCACCATCTTGTAGCAGAACTTCACCTGCTGTTAGCATCCCACTGACTCCCATTCATTTTGGCGTCACTTTGACAGCGAATAACTTCACATCTGAGGCGTTTAAAGACTCCATTTGTCCATTATTTATTTCTAAAGAAACACGACAATTTATAAAATGCTCCATTACCTTGTAGCTTATGTTATGGCCCCGTAGAAGCAGTTTTTGTAAAAGTAGGCTAACGATTGCGTCATAACCATGCGACTCTCTGTCGCACAGTAGAGAGATTACCGTATGGACAGGAGGAGAAGCTCGCGGGCAATCGGGGAGACGTGGAGGCAAAATGACAAAATAATTAATCAGAATACCTAGCAAAAGTTTCTCCTGCTCCTAGCTCGTGGACACCTCCTACTCACACTCTCCGTCTCTGCAAGATTCGGAAGGGAATGATTCAGATTTCTCATGCCACAGCCACTAGAAGACAGACGGGTTGCTCACGTCACATCTACGTCGTCAAGCTCAGTTTGAGTCTACGCGTCAGGAACGGAAGTCCTAAAAAATCGCTAAAAATGGGCTTCACTTGCCTCAATTGAGTTCCAATGAGATGACTCTGTCCACTTCTTATACTGTCTATGGCTTTAATTTGGACTCTGTGCATGCTCTTTGAGACAGTGACCATCGACCTGCATTATATGACTGACAGACAAGAACGGTTTGACCTAAAAATATCAAAATTGAAACTACTGCGGAAAAAAAGACACCTACATCTTGGATGCCCTTGAGGTAAGCTAAAACATACCAAAAATTAATTTCAAAGTGAACTATCCCTTTAAGGTCATATGATTTACAGTTTAATGCAGATGTCATGTAAAACAAGCAAATTGATGGATGTATGTGGAGTGAATATTCTTACTAGTCAAAATTACTTAATAAATATATTTAACATTCATGCAAATACACCTATGCTAAGGCCCCGTTTACACGATGGGAAAACGCAGATATTTCCCTGCGTTTTGGCCTGTCATTTACACGAAAACGCCGTTTTTATCCCAGAAAACGATTATTTCTAAAAACTCCGGCCAAAGTGGAGATTTCTGAAAACGCCGGTTATGTGTTGCCGTGTCAACTGGGAGAAACGGGGTTTTAGGTTCTCAAACGTCACATTATGCGCCAGAAAATGCTTACGTCATGTGAGCGCCCTATGTTTAGAGTTTGTTCCATACTGTCTATGAGTTTGTTTGGCTACTATTTGATCATGGATGCTGTTAAAGTGGTACTCATTTTTACTTTTGTGAAAACGCTTTTGGCCTGTTTGCATTTGCTTCGCTGTCTGTCCACACGAACGAACCTCGCGCCATGTCTATTGTTTTGAAAGGAACAGGAAGTCGCTCGTGCTATTCGTCGTTGTCGATTTTGAGGATTCTGATTGGCTTGCATGGCTTTATCCTTCTCCTTACACTGCCGCCCCTTTGTATTTATGCGGGTTGATGTAAACGACAACTTTTTTTGAAAACGATATTGTGTGCACGATGTTATTTTTGAAAACGGAGGGGGAGAAATATTCGTTTCTCTAAATACCCGGCTATGTGTAAATGTGGCCTAAGTCCCACCTTAACCAATCCTACCTTGGAAACTGTTGTCATCTGCCATTTTGACTAGGAATTCTATCATAAAGGTCCTGTATGTTTGGGTCATTATAAACTGCATAGTTATACAGAAGTAATTCAAAAATATGACAATAAAAATACTTAAATTAGCAAAAATGACAACGTACGCAGAGAGGACTTGTGAAGGGATTTGTCCAATTCTAGGCTATATCGTAAAGTACGATTATACTGTTGAGATGTGCATGCTGTGGATCAAATTGTATTAGCTTTCATTCCTAGGGGGATATGTCCACGTCTCATGTCTGGTGCAACATTTTAAAAATGAACTTTAATGCACTAGCGCTCATATCCCTCAAAACAGCAGATTATCACTATCACGGATTTCTTGCTATAAAACACGCCCCTCTTGTGAACTATTACAATAATGATTACTGACCCAAGTTAACCTGCATCAACACAGAAGGAACAATCTATTTAAAACTTAATGTAATAATCGGTGTCATATATAACACGTTAAGTCTTCAAGTTTTTGACTGGGTTTGCCTTGATTCTAAAGTATTAAACTTGTCCGTCGCACGTTTTATTTGTACTATTTCACGTTTTTGGTGTATAATTCCATTGTTCTTCACTCTTGTCTTTTCAAAATGTATATTAAATAAGACCAGATGAGAAGTTTGCGGTTCTCTGTCATTATTAAACAAACACTCGATCTGATCCGTTTTGCAACATGATTGAATTAAAATCACAGCAGTAACGTTACATACCGAGTATGCTGGAGATCTTTTACCAGATATGAATGCATCCAGATGTTAATAAATCCTGAAGGAATTCATCCAGTAGCTTTTCTCTCCGTGACTACAAGAGCAGTAGACTAACGTTACTGTTGTTAGCCGTTAGCACTAGCATTGTCTACTAGACGCGACGAGGCGTGGCTCTAGTGTGGGAGAGGAGTAAATTCAGTCTCACATCACACAACAGCAGTTTCGATTAGAATAAGGTAATTCAGATATCAGAAAATATCATAGTAAATGATACTCAAACAAAAACACTTAAAGAGAGTTACCCCACATTCACATTGCTAGCAGCCCACATTGTGAAATGTAACCCCATTTGGAGCACTTGTAATCCAGATTTGGTCATCTGAAAACGTGTGCATCTGGATCAGAGGTGATCAATCCAATTTTGCTTTAAAAACGACACAAAAGTCAAATGGATTACCTGATCCTGGATAGTCTAGTAGAAATAAGAGGGTTATGTCTGATATCTTCTGTAAATTGGCATATT
Organism: Leuciscus leuciscus; assembly: GCF_965113295.1. Lineage (NCBI taxonomy): Eukaryota > Metazoa > Chordata > Actinopteri > Cypriniformes > Leuciscidae > Leuciscus > Leuciscus leuciscus. Next base: position 7,421,187 of record NC_138733.1, on the reverse strand, counting down.
AATCACATTTTAATACACTGTAAACATGCAGCATTTGGAGAAAATATTCCACATTTTACTGCTTTGGTGAACTTAAACTATAAGGTACCTTATTGTTCCTAAGAAGTCAATAATGAAGGGTACAAATTAACTCCAACCTCTTTGTATGATACAAGACCTAATTTGAGTTGATTTTACAATAATACTGTACATCCCAAACATATTTATCACAGTATTAAGATTGAGTGTTTAAACTCATTAATGTGATTAAAACTATATAACTCATTCTTTGTGTTCATTAAATAAATAAATCAAGACAAGATGTTGTTTCTCTTTTATTTCTCATAATTACATGAACTATCAGAACACAATATAATACACTTAAGTACATGACATGAATATATCTAATTCAAGAATTGGCCTATTGGTTAGAGAGTCGGACTGGTGTCCCCGAAGGTTGTGTGTTCGATTTTCAATACCAGCAGAAAATGACTGAGGTGCCCTTGAACAAGACACCTAACGTACAACTGCTGCAGTGAATGGCTTCCCACTGCTCCGTGTGTGTGTGTGTTCACTACTCACTTAACTTGGATAGGTTAAATGCAGAGGACAAATTCCAAGTATGGGTTACCATAATTGACTTCCACTTTCACCTATTTAGCACACAACCTATCCTGAAAGAAAAATAAACTACAACAACGATTTTATTTACACTGTAAGAGTTGTTGACTGGTGAAGCTTCAACTTATCATTTTCCAAACTTTCCACCAAATTGACGAAATTTAACTAGATGATATTGTGCAATTAGGACAAACTCTCACTATTTACTTGAATGTATTTGACATAAAAACAAATGTTTCTCACTTGCAACATAATTTCATATGAATGTGAAGGCTTGATAAATGTTTATAACTATTCCCGCACTGAGTACAGTAGTACGGCTTCTCTCCAGTATGAAGTCGCTCGTGTGATTTCAGGTGTGCAGACTGAGTGAAACTCTTGTCACAAGATGAGCACTTGTAAGGTTTTTCTCCAGTATGAATTCTTTGGTGCTGTTTCAGATTGTCAGCTTTAGTAAAGCTCTTCCCACAGTCCAAACACACATGATCTCTCACTTCACTGTGTATTTTCTGGTGCTGTTTAAAACTGTTCAGCCGTGAAAAACACTTTCCACAGAGAGAACACACATAAGGCCTCTCGTCTGAATGAACTTTCAGGTGTTGTTTTAAATGTGATGGTGAAATGAACTTTTTACCACACTGATCACAGTTAAATGGCTTTTCTCCAGAGTGAACGCGGAGATGATGATATCTGAGATCAGTTTTACATCTGAAACTCTTCTCACACGGAGTACACTGGTACGGTTTCTCTCCAGTATGGAGTCGCTCGTGTGATTTCAGGTTTTCAGAACGAGTGAAACTCTTCTCGCAATATGAGCACTTGTAATGTCTATCTGCACTATGAATTCTTTGGTGATTTTTTAAATGGGCAGATGTAGTAAAGCTCTCCCCACACTCAAAGCACACATGATCTCTCACTTCATCATGTGTTTTTTGGTGGAGTTTAAAATGACGCATTCTTGAAAAACTCTTTCCACAGAAAAAACACACATAAGGCTTCTCATCTGAATGAACATTTAAGTGTTGTTTTAGATTTGATGATGAATTAAAATCTTTACCACACTGATCACAGCTAAATGGTTTTTCTCCAGAGTGAATGCGTAGATGATACTTGAGACCTGATTCACCAGCAAAACTCTTCCCACACTGAGTGCATGGATACGGTTTCTCTCCAGTGTGAATTCTCAAGTGTGTCTTAAGGTTTCCTTTTTGACTGAAACTCTTTCCACACTGAGTGCAGGAGTGCATCTTATTGGCTTTTGTTCCTTGAGTTTTGATGCTATACTTTTCCTCCTCTTCTTCATTCGGTTCATGTTTTTGCAGTTTCATCTCCATCCAGTCTAAAATGAAAATATTATGTGGTTAAAATAAGTTCAAGTGAACTCTGATTAAACAGAAGAAAGAAACAGAGTATCAAGTATCAGATCTTTGATGTGCCAAAGTTTAGTTCAGTCTTTTTCTAAACTCGTTAAATCATCTAAATCTACAACATGTATGTTAGACCCTATACGGACCAAGCTACTGAAAGAGATGATCCCAGAGGTCATAGATCCTCTTCTTAATATAATTAATTCATCTTTCTTATTAGGATACGTACCTAAAACTTTTAAGGTGGCTATGATTAAACCGCTTGTTAAAAAAACGCAGCTTGATCCTACAGAATTAGTCAATTACAGGCCGATCTCGAATCTACCTTTTCTGTCACTCATACTAGAAAAGGCAGTATCCTCACAACTATGTTCCTTTTTAGAAAGAAATTATATCTGCGAAGATTTTCAGTCAGGATTTAGACCGTACCATAATACTAAGACTGCTCTCATTAGATTCACAAATGATTTGCTCTTTTCATCCAATCATGGTTGTATGATACTTCTCTCTATTAGTGTTACTCGATCTTAGTGCTGCATTTGACACTATCGACCACAACATTCTTTTAAATATGACTCTCAAATTATGTTGGCATTAGTGGAATTGCATTAGCATGGCTTAAATCATACTTGTCTGACCGTTATCAGTTTGTAGCAGTAAATAAAGAGATGCCTTATCAATCAAAAGTTCAGTATGGTGTACCACAAGGCTCAGTACTGGGACCGTTGCTGTTCAGTACATGCTACCCTTAGGAGATATCATTAGGAAGCATGGCATTAGTTTCACTGTTATGCTGATGATACTCAGCTCTATAATTCTTAACACCCTGACAAAACTTACCAATTCACAAAGTTAACAATGCATAGCTGAAACTTGATGACTAGTAATTTCCTACTACTTCATTTTGAAAAAACTGATTCTAATTATTGGACAAAAAAAACTTCCTCACGTAATAACCTAGAATACTTTCTAACTCTTGATGGCTGCTCTGTTAAGTCTTCTTCGTCGGTTAGGAACCTGGGTGTGCTCTTTGATACCAATCTTTCATTTGAAAGTCACGTGTCTAGTAAATGTAAAACCGCATTTTTCCATCTTTAAAATATATCTAAATTACGTCATATGCTCTCAATTAGGGCTGCACGATTAATCGCAATAAAACCGCACGCGATTTGGCAATGGCTGCGATTTGGCAATGGCTGCGATCATCTTATGCGCAGCTTGTCAGTGGAGTGCGGCTGATTGGTAGTAAATACTGCTCCATCTGAACGCCAGAGGGCGCTCTCACGCAAACACGCTAAATATGCCCCGCCGCAGAAGTACAATAACGGCGCATCATTCCAGGAAATCCCTATCGCTGTAGCTGAATAAACAGAAGATTGAAACGCTTTGATTAAACATGACTTATAAATACACGACTGCCTTATTCTGTGTAAGAAGCACATCATCTCACAGAATGAGGAGCTCAACTGTCGTTATGAAGTGAGTTTGGAGTAAATGCATGTTATTAAATATTGTTTTTGTTGGACAAGAGGTTCATAAATGATTCTCATGTTTTGGAAAGATGTTTGACGCGTGTTGCTTTTTATAACTTTTTATGCACGTTATAAGTGACTCAAACTCACAGTGCTTTCAGATGGAGCAGCGTTTACAGAGCCGTACATCAATGACAAGCTGCGCATAACAAATAATCGCAGCCTTTGCGATTTCAAAATCATGATAAGCCAAATCGATTTAAGCAATTTGCGATTACATGTAAATTGCAATTAATCGTGCAGCCCTACTCTCAATGACAAATGCGGAACAATTAGTTCATGTGTTCATGACCTGAAGGCTAGATTATTGTAATGCTTTTATGGGTGGTTGCCCTGCACGCTTAATAAAAAAAACTACAGCTGGTCCAAAACGCAGCAGCTCGAGTTCTTACCAGAACCAGGAAGTATGACCATATTGGCCCAGTTCTGTCAACACTGCATTGGCTCCCTATTAAACATTGTATACATTTTTTTAATATTGTTGATTATTACAAAGCACTAAATGGTTTAGCTCTGCTGTACTTGAGCGAGCTCTTAACGCATTATAGTCCTTCACGTCTATTGCGATCTCAAAATTCCGGCCAGTTGATAATACCTAGAATATCAAAATCAACTGCTGGCGGTAGATCCTTCTCCTATTTAGCACCAAAACTTTGGAACAGTCTTCCTAACATTGTCCGGGAAGCAGACACACTCTGTCAGTTCAAATCTAGACTAAAAACACATCTCTTTGACCTAGCATACACAACACATTATAGACTTCTATAATTCAAAGTTAAGCCCAATTTATACTTCTGCGTCGAACTCCTGCCATAGCTACGTCGTAGGCTGTGTGTAGCACGCGTACCCTGATGTGCACCTCTCCAAAAATGTAACAACGCGTCAATTCTACGCAGATGCAAGCGCTGTGATTGGTCTACTAGAACCCCCTCCCTCAGGTTTCACATGCTCCCTCTGCATGTGTAATTGCGCGTCAATGCGGACAACAACGCAGAAGTATAAATTAAAACCAACGCGTTGCCTACAGCGTAGAGGCTCCGGGGTAGGTATGGTGCATAAGTATAAATCAGCCTTTAGGCTGCATAGTTTAGGTCAGCCAGAACCGGGAACACTTCCCATAAATTCTGATGTTCTTGTAACATCATAAGAAGGATGGCGTCTACGCTAATATTAGACTCTCTGTTTATCCCGAGGTTTACCGCAGTCCGCCGGTTCCAGGCTGTATCCAGATCTGATGAAGGACCTGCGCCTGGACACGACATGACGACAACGCAGTCCTGAAGTGTCAACTAGTCTCACTCCTGTGAAGACCTCCTTCCCCTCCCTTTACCTCTGTACAGATAAAACGTTGTCGGGATATTTCTGGTTCACGTGGCTACGCGGAAAAGATACAAAATTCTGTATTAAAAATTTGTCAAGGCTTGTTTGTGCCTTGGAACCTATTTCATGGTTTGCGTTCTCGAACCACCAGGCACTGTTTTGTGCAAATGAGCAGCTGGATCACATTAAAGGGGGGGTGAAATGCTATTTCATGCCTACTGAGCTATTTACACTGTTAAAGAGTTGGATTCCCATGCTAAACATGGACAAAGTTAAAAAAAATTAAGTTGTACGTTTGATGGAGTATTTCTGTGTCAAAAATACTCCTGGTTTGTCACAAGTTTCGAAAAGTTTTTTTCGAGTATGGCTATGGGCGCGTGTGATGTCAGATGGGGCGGAATTTCCTTATACGGGTCCTAAGGGCACTTCTCCCGGAAGGGCACGTGCGCACTCGTAGACCAGAGCGAGAGAGCGAAAGCAGTACGCCCATCAAAGCGCTGTGCTCGGCTTTAGGGAAGTCATCAACGGAGTTGTGCAAGTGTTCTTGGTTGTTCCCTGCATTTCGACGATGATTGTTTTATAAACAAGGCCCAGTTCGACGCCGGATTTGCAGATCGTCTAATGCTTAAGGATGGAGCAGTCCCAACGATAAAGGTTCACGGTCGAGCGTTGGAACCGCAGGCGGGGAGTAAAACTGCTTCAAATATCTGTGTGTTGTTAGCTATCGGCGCGTAAGCACAGCAAGTAAACAACATGATCACGTATAGTTAATGTATCTATGGAGCATGCGATGTATGGTGTGTGTGTGATTCGTGCTCGTGATTCTTTAGCTCCACCCACACGGCACGCCTCCAGCCGCTTGGTTTTTTCCGGAAAGACTCGGTACAGCCTATCTTTCTCTTATAAATATGATAAAACTAAAGACTTTTTGGAGATATGAAGGATGCAGTACTACTCTATAGGTACTCAAAATTAACATGAGATAGACTGAAACTGAGTGTTTCACCCCCCCTTTAAGGGTTTTCTGTTAGAACGGTGTTGTGTTAGCTAATAAGTTAATAACTAATGATCGTTGCGACGGAAGTGAATCAATCAAAACTAACTTTAGCTGGACAATAACTTTATTCTAGAGCTGCTGTAAAGCCAAAACAGTCTCTGTTACTTTAATTTCCTATTATCACTGTAAAGCTGCTTTGAAATAATATATATTGTTAAGGGCACTATATGAAGGTGACTTGACTTTCTTGTTAATGCATTTAAAATGTGGTGGACAAAAGCTATTCAAGATTATCATAATTTAGATTCATTTTCTTCATCTCTATTTTGCTCATTATTTCACAGCCATCAAATCTGTTGAACTGAAGCTTTGTTATCTTAATGTTTCTCAACAGTCAACAATGAAGAATCAAGAATGGACACCAACCTATTTGTTCCTCAGTATCTTCATGTTTTACTCTGGATGGTTCTGGATCACTCATGTCTTCAATCTCCTCTTTAATAAACTCCATCTTTAACAGTCACACAGATTTCAGCTGCTACTCCTGGAGTTTGTCCTTCTCTTGTAGGATGATGGGAATATTCCCAGTATTTATTGGTGAATAGTTGTGGGAGGGGCTTCACTGCAGGTGTGAACTGTAATCACTGTGTGATACTGACGCCCACAGGACCAGATCTGTAAAAAATCAAAGATAAGTTACTGAATTTATACTGGATTACTTTAACAGAAAACATATGGTGCCTTTAATTGAGTTCAAATATAGAGCATTTTGATGGTTACATATTAGTAGTGTACAAAACAGCTCTAGGTTGTTCATTTGTAACCCAGGATATTTTAAGGATTATGTAACCCAGGATATTATAAGGATGAAACAGGGCAGAGGTTCAATTAATATCTAAACTAATCCGAAATCTTACGAGACAACATAAATCCACTTAAACATCACAGACTGAATAAAGAGGGTATAAGCAACAAATCTTCAAAAAAATGTGAAATCATTTCAAAAAGTTCTGATATTAGTAGAACAAAACATGTTTAGCTAACAAAGTTGTTTTCCTAAACTGTAAAATGACGATGCAATATGCTTTAAACAACTTCACAGTTCTGTCAAAACAAAAAGTGTTATAAAATGATGAACCTCACAATTGAGACTAAATGATTAGGCTATATACTAAATGTAACGTTATATGAACAAAAACCTTGGACAAATATATTTATTGCTTGTTGTAAATGTTAGTGAATACATAAAAAAACAATAATAAATGGAACTTTATTATAAAGTGTTACCAATTTGTCATTATAGTTTCCAGATTGATATTACTTCTCCATTTTCAATACAATAGCATTAAACATAGTCTCTTCTGTATCCAGTTTGTTGATCATTAACCGCAACATTTAACATGATTCTCATGTTTAAGCATTTGTTATTAGGCTGTGATTAACACAACACATATGCTACTGACATGATTTAAAAGCTTTTATTACCTAATCTGTTTGGCCTTCAAGAGTCTTAAAACAGCCCTTGTGTAATTATTTTATAATAAAGGTCCTGACTCCTGAATGTTAAAATAACAGTGGACTCATGAAGGGTTTTGTCCTATTCTAACTTACATCGTGAAATAAGATAATGTTGAGATGTGCATGCTGCGAATTACTATTTCGCGTTTTTGGTGTATAATTCCATTGTTCTTCACTCTTCTCCTTTCAAAATGTATATTAAATAAAGGAGACGATAAGTTTGCGCTTCTCTGTCGTTATTGAACAAACACTCTGGTCCGTTTTGCAACATGATTCAGTTAAAATCACAGCGCTACAAACCTGCTATGCTGGAGACTTTTACCACATATGCACCGAGAAGTTGTTTAATAATTCCTTACGAAAATCAATTAGCTTTTCTATCCGTGACAACAAAGTAGACTACAGTTGTTAGCAGTTAGCACTAGCATTGTCAACAAACGGGAAGGGGCGGGGCTCTGGTGTGGGAGAGGAGCTGAGTAAATCCAGTCTCTCATCACACAACAGCAGATTCGCGACTAGGATCAGATACAATTCAAAGATTTGGAATGTTTTCTTTGTAAATTCTTAGGGATGAAAGTTTACTTTTCTGAAAAATATGTATTTTTGTTTATTTTAATAGACAAAGATTACCACCAAATGAGGCCTTTATTGTTAATCTTTGTTTGATTATGGGGAAATACCAAATACATAAACAAAAATGGGCTAAAGGAAACCCAACTTTTTGTTATTTCAGATATATATGAAAAATTATATCGAGTTACTATTTGGGTTTAAAAATAGTAAAGCAAAACGCTTTTATGTTAATTATAAGATGATCTCATACCTGTTTTTTTTTTTCTGTATATATTTTCTTTCTTTTTACTTGTATTATTATTTTATAAATTACACTGTATATTTTATTTTCCTATTTTTTTCTAGTCTATATTTGGATAATATTTTTAAACTATATGTTGGATTATTGTAATGTTTATTATTGATATGTGACTGGCATTCAATAATAAATATTATTTATTTATTTTGAAAGCAGGTACAATTCAGATACTAACCAGATTTACTCGCTTGATTAATTACTTTTAAGGTAATGGAAACATCACAGAAAGCTTGAACATGTTCTTTGCAAAATGTAGATGTATATAAATCATTGTAGAATCCGGCACAAAAACTGGTCTTCACACAGGGAATTCCATCAGTTATTTTTAATCAGATTTTTTTATCTTTTCACCAGGGAGTCGAGCCTCATTACAGTCGTAAGAACGGCCCTTCTCACATGATCCAAGTTAGCATTACACTTTTTCCAATGGTGAAGCCCCTCGGATCTCCCAATATTAAGACCAACTCTAAACTTCCAGGCAGGTATGTTGAGGAAAGCTGGAGCGAAACCCTCCAGGACTGAGTTTGGACACCTCCGATCTAAATTAAATTGTGCTTTTAGGACAAACTGCTTCTTTTTTTTTTTTTATCTGATACAATTTACTTGTGAGGTATTTGACATGAAAACGAATGTTTCTCACTTGCAAAATTTTTTCATATGAGTGTGAAGGCTTGATGAACATTTGAAACTCTTCTCACACTGAGTACAGTGGTATGGCTTCTCTCCAGTATGAACTCGCTCATGTGATTTCAGGTGCTCAAACCGAGTGAGACTCTTGTCACAATATGAGCACTTGTAAGGTTTTTCTCCAGTGTGAGTCATTCTGTGATTTTTCAGATTGTCAGCTCTAGTAAAGCTCTTCCCACAGTCACAACACACATGATCTCTCACTTCAGTGTGTGTTTTCTGATGCAGTTTAAAATAATAAAGACTTGAAAAAATCGTTCCACAGAGAGAACACAAGTGAGGCCTCTCGTCTGAATGAACAGTTAGGTGTTTTTTTAGATGTGATGATGAAACAAATGTTTTACCACACTGATCACAGTTAAATGGCTTTTCCCCAGAGTGAACGAACAGATGATTCCTGAGACCTTTGGGACATTTGAAACTCTTCTCACACTGAGTACAGTGATACGGCTTCTCTCCAGTATGAACTCGCTCGTGTGATTTCTGAGATCCAGAGTGAGTGAAACTCTTGTCACAATATGAGCACTTGTAAGGTTTTTCTCCAGTATGAATTCTTTGGTGCTCTTTCAGTTGGCCAGCTGTAATAAAGCTCTTCCCACAGTCACAACACACATGATCTCTCACTTCATCATGTGTTTTCTGGTGCAGTTTAAAATGTTCCAGCCGTGAAAAACTCTTTCCACAGACAGAACACACATAAGGCTTCTCATCTGAATGAACTTTCAGGTGTTTGTTTAGATTTGATGATGAATTAAAATCTTTACCACACTGATCACAGTTAAATGGTTTTTCTCCAGAGTGAACACGCAGATGATGTTTAAGACCTGATCCACAAGCAAAACTCTTTCCACACTGAGTGCATGGATACGGTTTCTCACCAGTGTGAATTCTCAAGTGTTTGTTAAGGTGTCCTTTGCGACCAAAACTCTTTCCACACTGAGTGCAGGAGTGCAGCTTTTTAGTTTTGATGCTCTGCTGTTCCTCCTCTGCTTCATTCAGTTCATGTTTCTGTGGTTTCATCTCCATCCAGTCTAAAATAAAAATATTATGTTGTCAAAATAAGTTCAAGTGAACTCTGATTTAACAGAAGAAAACAACAGAGTATCAAGTATCAGATCTTTAATTAGCCAAAGTTTAGTACTGTCATTTTCTTGTTAATCCATTTAAAATGTGGATGATGACAACAACTATACAAGATAATGATCATTATCTATTGATCTATTTATCTATTGCAAAATAGAGATACAGATCATCTGTATCTCTATTTTGCAAATCTGTTGAACTGAAGCTTTGTTATCTTAATGTTTCTCAACAGTCAACAATGAAGAATCAAGAATGGACACCAACCTATTTGTTCCTCAATATCTTCATGTTTTATTCCGGATGGTTCTGGATCACTCATGTCTTCAATCTCCTCTTTAATAAACTCCATCTTTAACAGTCACACAGATTTCAGCTGCTACTCCTGGAGTTTGTCCTTCTCTTGTAGGATGATGGGAATATTCCCAGTATTTATTGGTGAATTGTTGTGTGAGGGGCTTCACTGCAGGTGTGAACTGTGATCACTGTGTGATACTGACGCCCACAGGACCAGATCTGGAAAAATCAAAGATCATTTACTGAATTTATACTGGCTTACTTTAAAAGAAAACACATGGTGCCTTTAATTTAGCTCAAATATAGAGCATTTTGAAGGTTACATATTAGTAGTGTACAAAATTTATAAAAAAGTTAATGAATTTATACTGGATTACGTTAAAGTGCCCCTATAATGCCATTTTAAAGGTTCTTCATTTTGTTTTGTAGTCTCCTGCAATAGGGTTAACAAATTCATTCTCTCATAATATATAATGCACTTCACCTCATTTCTCAAAGAGTATGAAAACAGTGCACTTTGATTTTTGCAACCTTTTTTTTCCTTACACAAACCGCTTATTTACACACTGCATGAAAGTAATATTCAAAAAAGCTAAATATGAGTACTGTACAGCAAACATATTATGCCTTTAATTAAAAGTTAAAATATATAACATTTTGATGGTTACATATTCGTAATTTCCTCTAGAGGAACGTTGCTCTTTTTTATGTAACCCAGGATAAGGATGAAACGAGGCACAGGTTATGTGCTATATTATTCAATCAATATCTAAACTAATTAGAGAACATCCATAGGAATTAAGTGAAAACACTCGCTCAGCTCTGTGCTAGTGGACACGCACTGCCATGAATGCCCATTCATGCATTTTACTTTCACTTTCAAATTAGCAGCAATTCGGTGGTAGCAACTGCTTGAATGGTGGGTTCATTATTATTCTTAATGAAAACACAACAACAAAACAGTACAAAGACAAACTCGCTTAAATAGGTGCCTTTACATTTCGCTTTGAAACCAAATCTTCAGCCATTGTCTTGTCAGTCAAGAGTGAGGCGAAATGAGGTAAAATCCTGCAGCTAAGCAGACGAATAACATTTTTAGTTATAGTTTCTGTTCTCTAACTGAACTAAATGATTTTTATTTTGTCAACAAACTTTCGTCCGAAAACTTAGGCAGCTGACTTGTTGCCTTGCTGCCCTATCTATCAGTCAATGACTTAGCAGACAACGTTTGCACACGAAGATGCTGTAGATCATTAAACTGTTACGCTGCCCCAGAAGTAGGCCTGCACGATAAATCGTTATAAAATCGCGATCTCGATTCACCCTGTTCACGCTTTAATTTTTAAATGACTTCGATTTAATGACTTTGGCCCTTTATTTTGAAAGGACATCTCTCACAAAGTTCAGGGCTTCACCCTCAGCCAATGACAAAGCGCCTTTTTGTCACGTGTTTCACTCGTCAGTTAAGGGCTTCACCCTCAGCCAATGACAAAGCACCTTTTAGTCACGTGTTTCACTCGTCGAGCGAGCGCGGTAGTTCGGAAATAAACAAAATGGATATTGATGAAAACCCAGGTCCTAGTGACGAGAATCAGCCAACCACTCCGAACTTGTTCCGAAAAAAGGCTCACATTCGGTGGTGTGGAAGTATTTTTGGATTCAAGCAAGAAGACGAGGGTCAGTCTGATGTGATTTGCAAGGCATGCTTTGCCCTTGTTGCAGCACCGCAAGGTAACACCACAAATCTTTACCAGCACCTCAAACGTCACCACAAAGTGTAATATGATGAAGCCGTACAAGGCAAGAGGTCCGAAAGTCGTCCAAAAACACAGACATCTATTACGGACACCTTGCACAATGCGACGCCATACCCACATAACTCCAGTAGGAGTAAGGAAATAACAGAAGCCATTGCTTACCATCTAGCAAAAGATATGTTTCCAATATACAACGTAGAACGTGACGGATTTCAAAAGATGATCCATACATTGGACAAACGCTACTCAATACCATCCTGCAACTATTTTTAATACGTTGCACTGCCAGCTATGTACAAGAAAGTGCGGACTGTAGTCGAGGCAGAAGTGCAGCAAGCGGATTATTTTTCAGCAACGACGGATTTATGGTCCAGCCTAACTGTCCACTTCATAGCGACTGATTTCACCATGAAGAGCAAGTGCCTACAAACTGCTTTTTTCCCCGACGACCACAAAGGTGAGATCTTGGCACAGGGACTGAAGGATGCCCTAGCATCTTGGAGTTTGGAAGAGGAGAAAATGGCATGTATAACAACAGACAATTCAACTGGAATTGGCTCTGGATCAAACATAGTGAAGGCAATCTCCATCAACAACTGGACCAGGCTCCAATGTTTTGGCCATAGGCTACATCTGGCAATTGGTGAGTTGGTATGTGTGCGTGTAACTGTGACTGTGTGTGTGTGTGTGTGTGTGTGTGTGTGTGTGTGTGTGTGTGTGTGTGTGTGACCAAGTTAGCCCTTGTACTGTAGGGCATACTACTACTACAAATAAATAAATAAATAAATAAATAAATAAAGTTATTTGTGATACTACAGACTAATAGTTTGTGTTGTACTCATTCAGATTTGTTGTATTTTTCTTCTAGAAAATGCCATGAAAGATCCACGAATTGACCGTGTCACAGGCCTTTGCAGAAAGATTGTGAGCACTTTCAGTCACAGCTGGCTACGGAGGAGAAATCTTGCCATGGTCCAGAAAGAGCTCAAACTCCCTGAGCATCAACTGAAAACAGAGTGCCCTACAAGATGGGGATCAAGGCAAGAGATGATTCAGAGGATCCTGGAACAGCTTCCAGCCATTTCACAGGTCCTCAATGATCGAAAGGTTAGACACCTTGTGCCCACATGGCAGGACATAGAAGTCCTTGAGGCAATGAAAAACATCCTAAGTCCTCTGGCTGAATTCACCGATGCCCTCTCTGGAGAACTATATGTCAGCATATCCTCTGTGAAGCCGGTTCTCCACCTTTTCAAAACCTCTGTTTTGGCTGTGCAAGAGGATGACACAGAATTCACTAAATCAATCAAGTCAAACATCCTGAAATATCTTCAAGAGAAGTACAGTGATCCCCAAACTCAGGATCTACTCGACATGGTCACAACCCTCGATCCTAGGTTCAAGATGAACTACATCAGTGAGGAGAAGAAAGCCACAGTTAGAGCGAGACTGACAGACGAGATGACTGGCATAACTCTAGCTATGGTAAGGTAATTTCCACATTTCAATACAATTGTCTAGTCCTGAACTGCTGTGATATTATATTACTTAATATGTTGATTGAGATTATTAATTCATTTTAAATCCCCAGCCAAATGCCTCCCCAGCACCCCCCATGAAGAAGGGCCGAAAGACTCTGGGAAGTTTCTTCAAAGCAGCACATGGCAATGACGACAAGTCCTCTTCTCTAGAGCAAGCAGTGTCCACAGAGCTGGAGGCATATCTTCTGACATGCAACATCGACAGTGAAGATGACCCCTTAATCTGGTGGCGGCAAAATAGCAATGTTTATCCACGGTTGTCTGTGTTGGTGAAGAAATACCTATGCATTCCAGCTACTAGCTCACCTTCTGAGCGGCTGTTGAGTACAGGGGGCAACATTGTGACATGCCACCATGCATCACTAAATCCAGAGCATGTTGATAGACTTGTGTTTCTGGCCAGGAATCTTTAAGTGCCATATTCAGGGTCACATATAGGGTTATGTGAGAGGCCTAGCCTATGTCCCAAAGAAAATATCATTTAATTTACTCTTTTGTAATGGCCAAATTAATATTCATTTTCTTTTGTCATTGACGCCTTAGTAGGGTGGCAGATTTGTGTTTTATTTATGCTCATTTATGTTATAATTTTTAGAGCCTAATTGAACGGCCAATTGAATGTTTGTTTTCTTTTTTCATTGAAGCCTTCATTTACAGTTGTGTGGAGTTGGCTCAAGAAACATGAAACTACTAAAAGGCCAGCAATTAAAGACAACGTGCTGCTATATAGGCTATACAAAATAAATTATAAATTTTTGATACTGCAACTGCACTTCAATGACCAATTGATGCTCCTCTTCTTTAGACACTGAACCCTCAGAATGTTGAATGACATTTCAATTAGCCTATTTAGAGCCATGTTCAGGCCATTTTCAGCGCAGTGCGTTAAACTTCTATTTTGGTAACCTACTTGAATGACCAGTTGGATGTGAATTGTACAAAAGGCAAGCAGTTAAAGAGTGTTTCTTCTTTATTCATTGAAGCCTCTGTGTTTACAGGCTTGTGGTGATGTGCAATGTTCTATAGGTGCCAAAACAAATATTTTTGGTACTGCCAATTTGTTTTGTTTTGTCATGGTTAATGTGTGCAATATACATTACACTTCATGAGAAAAAAAAATCGTTATATCAATTCTAAGCTAAAAAAGTATTCATATTTTTCCAAGAACCGTGCAGGCCTACTCAGAAGTCTGTCCGAAATCTGTTTTGTGAGGAACCTTCGTGAGCAGCGAGGCAACAAGTCAACCGCCTACGTTTTCAGATGCAGCCCATGTGTTTTGTAGGAGGCGTGGCTTTAGAGACACTTTAAACAAAGGCTGGGATCTTAAGGCCAATTTATACTTCTGCGTCGGGTGCGCGTAGAAGGTACGGCGTAGCATACGCATTGACGTGTACCATACGTCGTACCCTTCGCCGTACCCTGACGCGCACCTCCTCAAAAATGTAACTACGCGTCGCGGCGACGCGGACCGCAAGATCTGTGATTGGTCGGCTGGATAGCATCCTACGCATTTCCGGAATGATCTTCTGCACTCTGCACCGCCCGCCCGCCATTTTTAAATTCTGAAGATCAGTGAAGAGCCATGGAAATAGACCAAGTGACCGAGAGATTGCTTGAAGAAGTGCGGAAATACAGCCATCTGTATGACTCCTTCAGTCGCCATTGCTCGTAGAAACCTAAACTCAAAACAGCCGCGAGGAATGTAAACACAGTGGAACATTAAAACCCACCCGCGCCAACTAGCGTTTTGGCGGTGTAACTGCAGAGCAACACAGACATTCGCAGAAGTATAAATGCTCACGACGGCGTCGCCTACGTGCGTAGCCTACGACGTACACTACGGCGTACACTCGACGCAGAAGTATAAATTGGCCTTTATGCTTTCAATGCTAGCTTGCTATTGCTAGCCTCTTCAAAAATTGCCTACTCTACCTTAAATTACATGAGTCCACCTGCATTGACACAGAAGACACAATCCATATTCAACGTAATGTACTAATCAATGTCATTAATACATGTTAAAGGAGAACTCTGGTCAATTTTAACATTGAGCTCATTTTTTTGTAAATTTGGAGTGCTGTCAATACAGAGAACAACGACAAAAATCGGTGTTGCCTACACCGTGTTATCCTCTTTTTAAAATTTGCACTCTGTTGACTTAAATGGGGCATATTTTAAACCTGCTTTTACCCTCTTAACATCCTTGATGTGTCATTACAAGTGCCCAGCCAATGTGAGTGATTCCTTTAGAGTTAACACGGGTGAATCTGACTGCAGTAGATGTGAAAGATATGAAGAAAAATTATAGACCAGTTAATTCGGCCAGCGCTCATACCTGTATTTACATCCTGTTTTCGGTTGAAGTCCAAAGTAGTCGATTGTCGAGTTCACGCGCATGTTTAGTTACCTATGATCACGCGCGTGAACTCGACAATCGACTACTTTGGACTTCAACCGAAAACAGGATGTAAATACAGGTATGAGCGCTGGCCGAATTAACTTCATTTTTCTTCATATCTTTCACATCTACTGCAGTCAGATTCACCCGTGTTAACTCTAAAGGAATCACTCACATTGGCTGGGCACTTGTAATGACACATCAAGGATGTTAAGAGGGTAAAAGCAGGTTTAAAATATGCCCCATTGAAGGCAACACCGATTTTTGTTGTTGTTCTCTGTATTGACAGCACTCCAAATTTACAAAAAAATTAGCTCAATGTTAAAATTGACCGGAGTTCTCCTTTAAAACCACTCAAACTTAAAAAAAATAGGGATGCACCAAAATTTCAGCCACTGAAAATTATCGGCTGGAAATGGCATTTAGGGTTTTGTCCGAGAGAAAATAGGCCAAAATTGTAAGCCGCCCAGCCCCTCTCATCGCTCAAGTTTCACTCTCACGCAGCATTTTTATTATATTTTTGTAACTTCGCTATCATCCACCAACCTCAAATGTGGCTTATCATTTGAAAATTTTAAGTAGTAGCAAATTTACATGGCTGCTAGCTCTTAACGTTAACCCAGATAAATGTGTACTATATTTAGGCGCGTTCGTGTAAAGTTTGGAAGCTGAAGTATTAGTGTACTTAATGCACAATATAGAAGCGTCTGCGAGATCACTTGCATTACTCTACTCCGTCATTTTTGGTCATACAGATACATCATTTGAAACTGTAAAGGGTTTACGTAAAATAAAAAATAATAAAAAAACACACAGGATGCGCTTTCTAGCGTCTCGGTCTCCCTGAACAGCAGCGCGTCTCATAAATGAACTGAGATTCAGTGTATAGGCTTCTTGCCACACAGACATGAGAACAATATAGAACACTTGAAATGTCTACTTTTAAATGAACCAATTTGAATCGAAAAACAAATAAAGATCTGCATGAAAGGTGTATTTCTCTCTAAACGTGCGTAGAGATGTAGAAGTCAGCATCGTCAACTTCATCTTTGCAGCTGACACTGACTCAGAAAACACTAGTTTATATATAACAATTAACAATTAAAATATCTCATTGCTATTTTTTCTGACACATTCATAATAATTACTTTTGCTGGTGCTTTCTGCAAGATTTATCCGTACGCTTGAACAAGGAATAGGCTATACAGACCCTTTCCAAAAAATTTGAATATCATGGAAAAGTTTATTTATTTCCATAATTCCATTCAAAACGTTAAACTTCCATAGATTCTAGATTCAGGGCCCACAACTTAAAGGTCCCATGACATGAAATTTCCACTTTCTGAGGTTTTTTAACATTAATATGAGTTCCCCTAGCCTGTATATGGTCCCCAAGTTTCAAAAATTTTTAATCTGTGTAAATCGAGCTTTTGCTATCTTTCTCTGCCTTTGAGAAATTGGAAGTTCACCCGGGCTGATCTTGAATCTCCTCCGTATGACGTCATAAGGAGAAATGTTACCTCCCCTTTCTCTGCTTTGCCCGCCCAGAGAATATTTCTCACCCATGAGAAAATGAGCTAGGAAGTAGAACGCGCGCGCGCGCGATTTTAGTTTGTCCACGCGAGATATCATGGCTTTTGAGCGAGCGAAGCATAATAATTGCTCAATAATTGGATGTACAAATGAACATCGAATGGTCAATACAGAGCTGGGCTTGCTGAACGTCGGACAAGTAAGTCAACTAATTATATATAAGTGTGTTGCTTTTCTGTTTATGGTTACCTAGCTTCTTACACGTAGAATGTGGCTGTCACATTAGCTATGCAGTTACTCGCGCTAATGTAAAGGTAGACAGCATCAAGTTACACACACTGTAACGCGAGTGTTGTACATTTCTTTGTTATTTGGATAACCGTTTTCCTGTTGGTTATATGGCGCGCGCGATATCCGCATTTCAAGATCTCAGAGCTTGATGTAATTGTAATAAGATAAATCTCTCATGACAGATCTCTCATGAAAAGGCAACAGTAGGTTCGCGTTAGCTACATGATGATAACTGTAAACCATCCGAATAAAGTACCGTATCCAGACATAATATTTTAAACTAACCATTCGGAAACGTCCTGCTCGAGCCGCTGAGTTGCAACTTCTTCATCCGTTGCTTCTCCATCTGGATCAGATTCTGGGTCAAACTGAAATGCTTGAACGACTGCGTGTCTTCGTGCCATTGCAATATATCCAACATAAACAAACATGCATGGTACCGTTGCGCAAGATGGTCAAGGCCACACCCACCCTCCACCTTGCGCCGCCTTTCTCCTCCTCATCAGTATTTAAAACTACAGACACCGAAACGGCCCGTCTGAAGGAAGCTCATTCTGGGACTGGCTTGTAGTGGCTATAATTCTGCACCGAGGCTGAATTTTTGGAAAGAGATTTCAGATACAGTACTAAGGACCACTAAGGACTATATTAAAGCCTACAAAAAGTAGCATGTCGTGGGACCTTTAAACGATTTCAAGTATTTAGTTGTTTATTTGTACATAATTTGGGCTTCCAGCTCATAAAACCCACGAAAACAGGGTTTCAAAAAAATTTGAATATTACATGAAATCACACAGTAATTACACAGCAATACCATGGTCATTGAACCAGGTTTTGGTTCTTTTGGCAGTGTGGGCAGGTGCAAATCCTGCTGGAAAATGAAGGAAGCATGAAGTGCTCTGAAAATGTCCTAGTAGACGGCTGCGCTGACTCTGGATTTAATAAAGCACAGTGGACCAAAGTCCTCTTTTCTGATGAGAGCAAATTTTGCATCTCATTTGGAAACCAAGGTCCCAGAGTCTGGAGGAAGAATGGAGAGGCACACAATCCAAGATGCTTGAAGTCCAGTGTGAAGTTTCCACAGTCTGTGTTGGTTTGGGGAGCCATGTCATCGACTGGTGTTGGTCCATTGTGCTGTCCACTCAACGCAGCCGTCTACCAGGACATTTTCAGAGCACTTCATGCTTCCTTCATTTTCCAGCAGGATTTGCACCTGCCCACACTGCCAAAAGAACCAAAACCTGGTTCAATGACCATGGTATCGCTGTGTAATTACTGTGTGATTTCACTTAATATTCTAATTTTTTGAAATCCTGTTTTCGTGGGTTTTATGAGCTGGAAGCCCAAATTATGTACAAATAAACAACTCTATGGAAGTTTAACGTTTTGAATGGAATTATGGAAATAAATAAACTTTTCCATGAAATTAAAAATTTTTGGAAAGGGTCTGTATATTCCGGACCCTGCATATTTTAGTAATTAAATTAAATTAATATAAACAAGGAACTAGTCGATTAATGGCTTAAATGAATGACTACTAGACGAGTAGAAGAGTCTTTAGTTGGGGGCAGCCCTTGGTTAAATCTGATTCTGCTGCATAGAACTGCATGAAGAATAATATATTGATATATTGGGTCACACTTTAGTTTAGAATCCAATTCTCACTATTAACTATTAACTACAACTTTGGATCAAACTCCTAATTACTGCTTATTAATAGTTATTAAGGTAGTTGTTAAGTTTAGGTATTGGGTGATTAAGGAATGTAGAATATGATCATGCAGAATAAGGCATTAATATCATGTGCTTTATGAGTACTAATAAACAACCAATATCCTAATAACATGCATGCTAATAAGCAACTAGTTAATAGTGAGAATTGGAACCAAAAAGTCATTTTCGGTTTCGGTTTTCGGCCAGTGCATCCAGAATTTTCATTTCGGCGCACCTCTAGTATTAAACTTGTCCGTCACGCGTTTATTTGTGCTATTTTAAGTTTTTGTGTATAACACCACTGTTCTTCTCTCTCGTCTTTTCAAAATGTATAATAAATAAAACCCGACGAGCAGTTTGCGGTTCTCTGTCATTATTGAACAAACAATTCTGGTCTGTTTTGCAACATGATTCAATTAAAATCACAGCGCTACATACCTGTCATGCTGGAGACTTTTACCACATATGAATGCATCCAGATGCTGTTTAATAATTCCTTAAGTAGCTTTTCTCTCCGTGACTACAACAGCAACAGTTTTTGTATAGTTGTTAGCAGTTAGCACTAGCATTATCAACAAGACGCGTAGGGGCGGGGCTCTGGTGTGGGAGAGGAGCGGAGTAAATTCAGTCTCACAACAGCAGATTCGACTATTGGATCAGGTTAATCAGATATCTAAAAAATCATATGCCAATACTTTTCCAAAGTTGTTTAATATAGTAACGGTCTAAAAATAAGTGAAATACAGTGACTTTTGCTAAATTAACATCTTGTATCAGTTTTACATTTCTTCATGAAATGTTTGACAGAATCAAATTTGTTAATTAATTTGAAATATACTTTTACTTTTTAATAGTAAGAAAAAAAAAGGAATATATATATATATTTCAATTGAGATTTTCAAATACATTTTGACTAATTAAAATTAAATTATAAACGTTTCTAATTACTTCTGTGTATGTTTCCTAGTATTAAAATAGTCAAAACCTTTTTAGAGATATCTTGTATCGTTTTCATTAAGAAACACACGAAGAAGGGAATGTCAGTTAGATTGTTTTTGTTTTTTTTATTGATGCAAAAAATACAGTTGACAGATTTATAAAACAAATTGTAACTACAATAGACCCATTGGCAACAGAATACAGAGAGAAAAAAAAATTGCTAACAAGGGAAAAAAGATAAATAAGAGGGATTTCTTCAATTAATTATTAATTTCTTAATTGCTTCATTAATTTATTTTAAGGTAATGGAAGCATCACAAAAAGCTTGATCAGTAATACTTGATTTATAACAGGTAGTGATAAAAAAAATAAAAATAAAAACTTAAAAAAAAACATAAGCATGTTGTTTGCAAAATTAAGATATATATAAATCGTTATAGAATTTAGCAGAAAAATTGCCAGTGAGTTTCTGGTCTTCACACAGAGAATTCCATCAATCATAAGCTTTTCAGTCTGATTTTCAAGCTTTTCACCAAATTCACTAAATTAACGTACGGTAGATCAGGGTCCAATCCTGCTTCTGGAGGATCAGTGTCCTGTAGAGTTCAGTTAAACACTCCTGAACCAGCTTATCAAGGTCTTACTGGGCCTACTGGAAACAAACCCTGTATCCAAGATCAAATACTTCTCTACTATATAGTATGTGAAAAACAGTACGCCAACAGATTAGCGTGTCGAATTCATAGCATTCATAGCAAAAAAAGAGCAATGCCTGCTAACGCTAGTACGCAGGGATATTGGATCCGACAAGAACGACAAAAAAACGTTTGAACGTTTTTACTGTGTCACAATTGCTTTGTTACAGATTGTTTGATATGTACGGATTATGTTTACATGTCTAACCACCAGTGACCAGCAATTTCTGATATGTAATGTCAGATGTTTTGGTCTCAAAATCATTTATTGTCAGTAAATGAAACCAGTGACTAAAACGGTCAACTTCACATTGTTTCTCTTAGTAGGATTAAAATAATCTCTTATGTAAACTGTCATTAAATTATATAACGCTCACTTTACAATTCTTGGAAATGCCAATCAAACAGTGCGAGTGTTCTGGACTCCCACTAGAATCAACAAATCTCTTATTTACATTGTGTTTGCACTGTTAGTTATGACGAAAGCATTCGTTAGTGTGCAGAAATTCGAGTTACAATGACGAGATCACTGCATTCATGTGATCTACAGTTCTCATCTCCTTTCATGCAAATCTAAATATGACAATATAGATCTAAACATTATGTTATAATAAAAATGTGATAAAAGTTTTCGATAGAGTCCACATGTAATACTTAGCTATTTCATACACAAAGATGTTAGCCAATCACAGCAGTGGGCGTTTACACTGAAGTCTCACAGCCAATCACAGCAGTGGGCGTTTACACTGAAGTCTCACAGCCAATCACAGCAGAGGGCGTTTACACTGAAGTCTCACAGAAAAATCACAGCAGTGGGCGTTTACACTGAAGTCTCACAGCCAATCACAGCAGTGGGCGTTTACACTGAAGTCTCACAGCCAATCACAGCAGTGGGCGTTTACACTGAAGTCTCACAGCCAATCACAGCAGTGGGCGTTTACACTGAAGTCTCACAGAAAAATCACAGCAGTGGGCGTTTACACTGAAGTCTCACAGCCAATCACAGCAGTGGGCGTTTACACTGAAGTCTCACAGCCAATCACAGCAGTGGGCGTTTACACTGAAGTCTCACAGCCAATCACAGCAGTGGGCGTTTACACTGAAGTCTCACAGCCAATCACAGCAGTGGGCGTTTATACTGAAGTCTCACAGCCAATCACAGCAGTGGGCGTTTATACTGAAGTCTCACAGCCAATCACAGCAGTGGGCGTTTACACTGAAGTCTCACAGCCAATCACAGCAGTGGGCGTTTATACTGAAGTCTCACAGCCAATCACAGCAGTGGGCGTTTACACTTAAGTCTCACAGCCAATCACAGCAGTGGGCGTTTACACTGAAGTCTCACACAGACACGCCCCCACAGCAGTGGGCGTTTACACTGAAGTCTCACAGCCAATCACAGCAGTGGGCGTTTACACTGAAGTCTCACACAGACACGCCCCTTCAAACATAGCATTCAAATCAGAGGACTAAAAATCAGGGTTAGGAAAAAATGTCTTTTATTTCTAAATTACGAAAATTTTTGATGTAAAAATCATACTAACATTATAAGTGCACCACAGGAAACCGAAAGTGTACCATTTTCGGTTTCGTTTTTTGGGCAAGAGCACCCAGAATTTTTATTTCGGTGCATCCCTAGTAACTGTGAATTTCAATCACGGATGTCACTGCCATTGTATGATTGGCTGGAGTGTCTCACATGATCCAAGTTAGCTGTTACGCTTTTTCCAATGGTGAAGCCACAGACCTTCGTATCTCCCAATAATAAGACCATCTCTACAAGAAACGTCCAGGCATGTGTGTTGAGGAAAGTTGGAGATTGGACACCCCTAATCTAAATGATATTGTGCTTTTAGGACAAACTCCAAATTTACTTGAATGTATTTGACATGAAAAAAATTGTTGCTCACTTACAACATTTTTTCATATGAGTGTGAAGGCTTGATGAACTTTTAAAAAACTTCTCACACTGAGTGCACTGGTACGGGTTCTCTCCAGTATGGAGTCGCTCGTGTGATTTAACGCTTTCAGAACGAGCAAAACTCTTGTCACAATATGAGCACTTGTAAGGTTTTTCTCCAGTATGAATTCTTTTGTGCCGTTTCAGATCGACATTTCTTGTAAAGCTCTTCCCACAGTCACAACACACATGATCTCTCACTTCATCATGTGTTTTCTGATGCCCTTTAAAACTCTTAAGCCATAAAAAACTCTTTCCACAGAAGGAACACACGTAAGGCTTCTCGTCTGAATGAACTTTCAGGTGTTGTTTTAGACGTGATGATGTAATAAAATCTTTACCGCACTGATCACAGTTAAATGGTTTTTCTCCAGAGTGAACGAACAGATGATGTTTGAGACCTTTGGGACATATGAAACTCTCTCCACACTGAGTGCAGTGATACGGCTTCTCTCCAGTATGAAGTCGCTCATGTAATTTCAGGTTTTCAGAACGAGCGAAACTCTTGTCACAATATGAGCACTTGTAAGGTCTTTCTCCAGTATGAGTTCTTTGGTGATTTTTCAGTTGGTCAGTTCTAGTAAAGCTCTTCCCACAGTCACAACACACATGATCTCTCACTTCATCATGTGTTTTCTGGTGCGTTTTACAATGATCCAGCCTTGAAAAACTCTTTCCACAGACAGAACACACATAAGGCTTCTCATCTGAATGGACTTTCAGGTGTTGTTTTAAATTTGGTGATGAATGAAAATCTTTACCACACTGATCACACTTGAATGTTTTTTCTCCAGAGTGAATGCGTAGATGTTTACTGAGATCTGATGCACAAGCAAAACTCTTTCCACACTGAGTGCATGGATACGGTTTCTCTCCAGTGTGAATTCTCATGTGTTTTTTAAGGTCTCCTTTGCGACCAAAACTCTTTCCACACTGAGTGCAGGTTTGCTGCTTATTGGCTTTTGTTCTTTGTGTTTTGATGCTCTGCTGTTCCTCCTCTGCCTCATTCAGTTCATGTTTTTGCGGTTTCATCTCCATCCAGTCTAAAATAAAAATATGATGTGGTTAAAATAAGTTCAAGTGAACTCTGATTTACCAGAAGAAAGCAACAGAGCAGCAACATCAAGTATCAGATCTTTGATTTGCCAAAGGTTAGTTCTGTCTTTTTCTTTTTAATCAGTTTAAAATGTGGATGACAAAAGCTATACAAGATTATGATAATTTAGATGCATTTTATGTCTCATTTATTAGGGATGCACCGATACCAGTATCGGTATCGGCCCGATATTGAGCTCATGCACTCGTACTCGTAAAAATGCTCCGATACCAACAACCGATAACAGGCAGCATATGTACAGTGTTTGTGTCCAGACAAAGAAACACAGACAACAGAGAGTATAAAGGGGATAAAAAAGAAGGCTGTCTATGAAGTAAATGTATCTTATTAGTGGAATAATAAACGAAATATAGTAATGCCTATATAGCTGTGGTGCGCAAGCTGATAAGAGGAAAACGCGCAGCGGCACCGACGCGCGAGCTGGTCGAGCGCATCACTTTTCACAGACGTCAGTGGAAAGTTTGTGATTCAGTTGAATGTCAATGGCAAAGAAAGTCAAACGAGGCATGATGCAGGTTATGAACGTTAACTGACACGAGAGAGAGAGAGAGAGAGAGAGAGAGAGAGAGCTCTAGATTGATGATCGTTCACTCAGCACGTGTTATTTGGATTAAAACTAAATCGTATATGTAAGTAAAACAAGAACTGTTACCTGATTTATGTATAACGAATGCTTCCCTACATTATTACAGGACGTGTGCAGGTCAAGAAGTTCCATGAACTAAACATTGAAAGCGCGCGCCCCGAAAACCAGCGTCTCAAGCTAGGTTTATACTCGACACGTCCGTACGAGCGCGAAGCAGTGTTGCCAGATTGGGACGGTGATTTCCAGCCCAAAAGCTCACCAAAACCCGCCCACTACAAGAAAAAATAACGCCCAAAATTTTACTGCCAAAATAATGTGATATAATTTCATTACCATGTCATTCAAGGTTGATAAGCACAATTTGTATCAACTTAAAACAAAATAAGGATGATAAAATAAAATAATAAATAAATAAATTTCCAGGAAAAATGTCCAGGTGGACACTCTCAAAACGGCTATCAAGAAATGAACCGATGACTTTAACCCTCGGAAGTAGCTTACACATTGCAGAACATAACGCAGAATTTAGCAGTCAAAACGGATTCATCGTTGATTCAAACCTTTTTCAGCAGCTGTCAGGGTCGAGTAGAGTGCAGTCTGGATGGTGTAAAAGTGGCAGATGTCTGGTTAGGCTAGTGTGCACATGAGCATGGACAGGAGTCGTCCCATATTTGATTTCAATTCAAGTCATTCAACTGTGCTCTCCTCTCAGAGTTATAGTCACCATCGAGTCATCTCCCACCACGTGTACGTTTTTAGAGTTGCTCACTATCTCACTCTTTACTGTAGATACAGCTTACTGTATAGTAGGCTATATCACTTTGGCATTAGCGATCACTTTGAATATACAGCTACAACTTATCATGCTCAATCGCATCTGCCTGCGGATTGCTGATTGGCTTTAAAAATAAAGCTGACTCTGCATGGGCGTGTGTGTACAGTAATGTCATGATGACAAATTTTATGGACTACATGCACACTTTAGTTTAGTTAATTTTTTTAAACGATTCGATTTTAAAATGTAGATGTTTGAAAACCGCCGAACTGACCCCAAACCAGCCCAAATTTTGTCCACCCCCCCAAACCCTTTTTACCCGCACAATCAAATTCAAAACCGCCCAATCTGGCAACACTGGCGCGAAGGTGCGCGCGGCAAAAATGACATCATTGCGGTGTGTGTTTTGGGGGCGGAAACCAAGGAGGGCACTGACCCTCTTATGATTGGTCACTTTCATCGTAATCACACCCACAGGGACATCCTTGTACCTTGATTGACAGCTCTCATTACAGGAAGCACGGAGTCAAAGTATCTGACGGAGTTCAGTCATTCAGTTAACACTGCACAGTGGACGGAATGGCGGCGACACCTGAAGATGTAGGCGTAATTGATATTGATATATGATGGGGGCTGTGTGTTTGACAATCTAGCAATTTAATCTGAAATTTGTTTGGAACATGTAAGTAGCTGACATAAGCTAATCAACCTTAAAGGAACACTCCGACTTTTTGGGACTTTAGCTTATTCACAGTATCCCCCAGAGTTAGATAAGTCCATACATACCTTTTTCATTTCTGTGCGTTCTGTAAGTGTTATTTGACGCACCCACCGCTAGCCTAGCTTAGCACAAAGACTGGATGTAAATGGATAAGGTAGCATACTAATCCCAATAAGTGACAAAATAATGCAAACATTTTCCTATTTATGTGTTGTGATCTGTATAGTCACAGCGTGTACAAATAACAAGGCTATATGAGACAGAGACCATTTTTAATCGTATAAATACTGGGAACTATATTCTCACTAGGCGTAGGAGCACAGCTACTTGGTCATCTCGCGCGCGAGCAAGATTCCACTGTACAAGCAGAGTTAACCTATGAGAGTATGCCAGGCGCTCGCTTGCAGCTACCTGTACACCTCTCGGTTGTTGAATTTGTGCGCGAGTACTTTTATCATGCCAGCTGAAGGTTCATTTTTGCGCGTGTGAAATAACATAATGTGCTCGTGAGCATGTCTTACACGCTCATAACTTTTGACATAAAAATAACGCCATAGTATAAACAAGGCTTCATACTGCGCGCGAATACTGAATTTAAGTCTGTCAGCTGTCACGTTATACGCTTGTTTACGAATTCACACAAAATTATGTAAATACGTCTGCCTTGGCGAGTAGCCTAGTAAACAAAGTCGGTTATATCTCGTGAATGTAGTCAGGATCTACACGGGTCCAGCTTTTGAAATAATAGACGGGTCCGGGTCGGTTCGGTGTAGCACATTACGGGTCTCTTCGGGTTCGGGCACGAATTTTTCAATCCTCAGCACTGAGCCCTGCTGGAGCTGCTCTAAATATGTGCTGTACTATTAAATGAAAGGTAAAATATGATAGAGCAATAGAATGAAGAGTGAAAGTAACAGAAGCTCATACAATGCATTTTAGCAGGCTTAATTAAGCATGAAAATAACTGAAGGAAATAAATATTTGATGAACAAATTAAGCCAACTAATATGATTTACATTCTTTTGGGTTCTCTACCAATAAATAAAAAA
This sequence comes from Leuciscus leuciscus, assembly GCF_965113295.1. Taxonomy (NCBI): domain Eukaryota; kingdom Metazoa; phylum Chordata; class Actinopteri; order Cypriniformes; family Leuciscidae; genus Leuciscus; species Leuciscus leuciscus. The sequence goes on along the minus strand of NC_138733.1, from coordinate 7,393,843 downwards.
AATTACAAATGCAGTGAAAATACAGGTATCGGTTACGGTATCGTCTCGACGAGCACCAAAAATGAAAGTATCGGTATCGGACTCGTTCTGGAAAAAGTGGTATCGGTGCATCCCTTTCATTTATCTGTTGAACTGAATAATCTGAAACCAAATCTGTTGAACTGAAGCTTTGATACCGTACTGTTTCTCAACAGTCAACAATGAAGAATCAAGAATGGACACCAACCTATTTGTTCCTCAGTATCTTCATGTTTTATTCTGGATGGTTCTGGATCACTCATGTCTTCAATCTCCTCTTTAATAAACTCCATCTTTAACAGTCACACAGATTCCAGCTGCTACTCCTGGAGTTTGTCCTTCTCTTGTAGGATGATGGGAATATTCCCAGTTGTGGGAGGGGCTTCACTGCAGGTGTGAACTGTGATCACTGTATGATACTGACGCCCACAGGACCAGATCTGGAAAAATCAAAAACAAGTTACTGAATTTATACTCACTGGATTACTTTAAAGTGCCACTATTATAACTTTTATTTTCTCACACTATACATTGAACATCACCTCATTTCTCAAAGAGTCTGAAAAACTGTTTGTTCAATGGATTCTGCCTCTTTAAGCCCCTCCTTTTTACGAGCCTGCTTCATTTCCGATTGGTCAGATGGTCCAGTTGGTTCTAATTGGTCTACAATGTGCGCATCAGAAACGAAACGGCCATTCCTGGAATTGCTGACGACTCATTTTAGCAGTTCAGAATTGATTCCTCCTTTTTCCTTTTAGGAGACAATCCCTTTATTTTGTTGTATAATATCAATGAAATGTAATTACCCTTTCTCCTCGTTTATTGTAGACACCTTTTTGTTACAAATATTTAGCCAATGTATTGAATATAGCCTAATGCATTGCTTAAAATTTTCTTATTGATTTTGTTTCTAAGAAATGCCTTATACAGTATTGGCAGAGATGTACAGTATTTATTAGCAGAGAAGTGTGATTATGTGTGTGCGCTCAAGGACACAAAAGACTCTGGTTCTACTACTAGAACCTTAATAGGAAATCAGCCATCTTGGTTGAGTTTACTTTGAGCTCAAGGACATGAAAAGGCGGACAGCTTGCACCTGGGATTGCCTTGAGAAGGATCTAGGAAGTTTTGGGAAAGTTACAACTTACATCAATCAAGAAAATTAAAACATAACTTCAGGCGGCAAACAACAAGAGTATAAAAGACTGATGAGTTGATTGCCTCTTTGGATACTGATACTTCATTAAACCCTAGACGCCTAGAAGCCCAGAGCTGAGGACAAAAAGACCAGAGCTGACTACACCTTTGACCGAAAGTTTGATTATTGTGTTTTATACTTTAATGATGAAGTTTCATTTGACTTTACATTTTTGTTTATTATAAAAAGAAAAAGTAATTGATTACAAAAACTGCCAACAGAGTCTTTGATTCATAGTGTTTTAAGACTTTGAATAAGAACAAAACACAAGAAGTCTTGTATTCAAAGTGCTTATAATTTAGGCCAGACTCGACTTACTTTACATATCCTGAGAATAATAAATAATAAGGTTAAAGGTGTTAAGATCAAAGTACACACCGCAAAATAATTTGTTATGCACTTTGATTTTTACACCCCTTTTTTACTTTCACAAACGGCTATATTACACACTGCATGAAAGATAATATTCGAGAAAGCATAATGGGGCACTGTACAGCAAATGCCTTTCACCCTCTGGGGTCTGAGGTGTCTTCTGGGCCCTTGAGGAGTCTTGACATGCCCTGACATTTGTGCTTATTTCTATTACGTATAATATTTTCATGGCTAAAGTCTGATTACACTGTTTTCAGCACAAACGGCTTCGGTGATATGTTAGCAGCATGTATGGAAAAGTTTACAGTTTTGAGAATATTACATTTACTTAAAGTTTTTAAAGATTTTAAGTCACTGAAATAAGGCCATAAAACCCCCATACTGAATATTTGTTCACAGACTTTTGAAAACTGGATCATGTACCCTAGAATTTTTGCTTCAAAACGATGTGAAAATCATCCTGCCCACTCATTCATATAAAACAATACATTGATTTACAGTTTGTAAGACATGTTTTGCATAAGGTGGCAGTGTGTTGATGTGTTTCACACCTGGGAAGACAAAGAGCCCTCTCCTGATGGCCGTATCAGCTGCATGGGACTAGAAGGAAGAATGCGAGATTTTAAAAAATGGCAATAACATTGTATTTTATTTACAACACAACATGATCCAAATATACATAACGAAGGAAGAGAAGAGAAATTTGAGAAATCTAATTGGGATTTTTCTGGTTAACATTGCGATTTAAAATTCACAAAGATATAAAGAAGGTTTGTTGTGCCGACTTGTAGGTCTGCATGAAATAACAATAATAACAATCATGTTACTTTACAGAAAACTTTAAACTGTAAATCTTTAGAAAGAAACACTTCAGTACACTCCACAAAAGAAAAATATATGGTTTATCATATGAGTATGGTCTTTCTTTCTTTCTCTTTCTTTCTTTTTCTTTCCCTTTCTTACTTTCTTTCTATCTTCAAACCTTTTCTATCTATCTAATCTTTCTTTCTAACTAATCTTTCTTTCTTCCTTTCTTTCTAAGTAATCTTTCTTTCTTTCTAACTAATCTTTCTTTCTTTCTCTTTCTTTCAAACCTTTCTTTCTTTCTAACCTATCTATCCATCTATCTTTCTAACTATTCTTTCTTTCTTTCTTTCTAACTAATCTTTCTTTTTTTCTTTTTATCTTTCTAACTAATCTTTCTTTCTACCTATTCTTTCTTTCTTTATGGTCAACATGGTAGTACTGTAAGGAAAGTATGTTTCCCATACATTAGCCTAACTTATTTGCAGCGGTTTGCCCCATTATCAACATTGACCGCCACAGATAGATTTCAGCATTTTCCAGTCATTAACTAGACTGTGGCTGCCGGAAATATATAAAATAAAAAGCTCTTTAATGTCATGCTTTGCGCCATTGCTGTCAATGAACTAGAATCAAAAGCGTGATATGGCTTTGTGCCCTTATCCAATCTCAAAAGACTGCAATTTACGCAAATAAGTAGTCTGTTTTGCACTGCCTTTCAAAGCAAAGAGCGCTCTTTGCTCACATGATCAGCTCGTGTCCAGTGTTTTCAACATCTCAAGTTGTAAAGATCATATTTACAGGTTGAACGCACATGAACGGCACCACAATGTTGTAAAATACGAGTGGGAAGCTCAGGTTTTTTATTAAGCCCCGGGGGCTTGTCAGTGAGAAACATATGGAAGCTTGTTTCCGCCACAGAATAAAACAAAGATAATTGCGACTTTTTATCTCGCAATTCTGACTTTTCTAACACGCAATTGCGACTTTATTTCACGCAATTCTGACTTTATATCTCGCAATTCTGACTTTATAACATGCAATTGCGACTTTATTTCACGCAATTCTGACTTTATATCTCGCAATTCTGAGAAATAAAGTCAGAATTGTGAGATGTAAACTCGCAATTGTGAGATAAAAAGTCGCGATTATCTTTTAAAATGTTTTATTCTGTGGCGGAAACAAGCTTCCATAGAAACATGGTGAAAACCCACATTACTTATTTAGCAGCATATTGTCAGACTTTTCTATTTACAGCTAAGTAAGCTAATTGCCTACACAATATATTTTAGCATTATAATATGTAACGATAAAGTATGCAGTGGCTTCATAAATTAATTTTAAAACATAAAAAAGCAAAACACACCTGATGCACATTCCTTGATCTTCAGTTTCTAGAAGTAGAACCTTGCTGTATTTTTGTGTAATTATTTAAGAGAAAGTACCACCGCCATCTCACTCCAACGAAAGTGGCTTGAACGCACCTGCCATCGTAAACACGACTTCCCACCTCGGAAATACGAACTTCCCAGCACGGCTTGAACGCACCAAAAGTAACAATTCTTCAAAAAATTGGGAAATCATTTCAAACAGTTCTGATATTAGAAAACAACTAGAGCCCGACCGATATCGGCCGATATTAGGCATTTTCCAAACTATAGGTATCGGCATTTATAATGGCCGATAATAAATGAATATTTATTTTGAATAATAGCCTATTTTATTTATTTTATTTGCTGAAAACGACAACTGGTCTATGTAACTCTTTTCTGAACTCTTCCTAAGTGAAAACATTAGTATTGTATTGTTTAAAAAATGTATATAAACTTATTTTCTTTCCATTATTCGAGGTCTGACAACACTGTACATCTTTTTGTTATTTTGACCAGTTTTCGTTTTCTGCAAATAAATGCTCTAAATGGCAATGTTTTTATTTGGAATTTGGGAGAAATGTTCTCAGTAGTTTATAGAATAAAAACAAATGTTTAACTGGATACTTTACCTTGATTCTTAAGTAGTATTCTTGTCCGTAACGCGTTTATTTTTTACTACTTCACGTTTTTGGTGTATAATTCCATTGTTCTTCACTCTCGTCTTTTTAATATGCGCATTAATAAAATAAGAATATATGTTTATGGGTCTCTGTCGTTATTGGACAAACACTCCTGTGGCCCGTTTTGCAACATGATTCAATTAAAATCACAGCGCTACATACCTGTCATGCTGGAGACTTTTACCACATATGAATGCATCCAGATGTTGTTTAATAATTCCTTAAGTAGCTTTTCTCTCCGTGACTACAAAAGCAGTAGACTACAGTTGTTAGCAGTTAGCACTAGCATTGTCAACAAGACGCGTAGGGGCGGGGCTCTGGTGTGGGAGAGGAGCGGAGTAAATTCAGTCTCTCATCACACAACAGCAGATTCGACTAGGAGCAAGTGATTCTGATATCTGAAAATATCGTTGTGACTAGTCGACATTGATTAAGAAATGTCTCTAATTTATTCTGTGAATGTTTCGTAAAATAGTATTAAGACTAGTAAAAAATTATTTAGAGATATGGTTTTCATTTAGAAACACTTTTCATTCAATTCTTCAGGTATGTTGGACTTGTGCTGCAAAGAATTGAAGGGAATGCAAGTTAGATTTTTTTTATTTTATTATTGATGCAAAAATAAAGGGTTTACATATTTATAAAACAAAAATGTAATAACAGTGCACCCATTGCCAACAGAATACAGAGGGGGGAAAAACTAAAAAGGGCTAATAAAGGAAAAAATGTAAAGAAGAAAAGAATAAGAAAAGGGAAACCATGAGGGTAAGAAATTAATTTAGAGTATTTGAGATGTTATTTAAAAAACAAAACAAAATGGTTTATTGTTAATTTGCAAAGAAAATACATTTATAACAAAGCTTTTAGTTTCTTTAGCGGAGTCAGATTCATAGTGTCCTAAGATAATGTATTTTATTACATCTTGTAGGATATTAACATTGATAAATATGCCAAATATTCTTCCAAAGTTGTTCAATATAGTTACAGTCTAAAAATAAAGGAAAGACATTTTCTGTGAATTTTGCAAAATGAACATCTTATGTCAATATCAATTTTACATTTCTCCATGAAATGTTTGACAAAATGTAATTCATTTGAAAGATAATTTTACTTTATTCGTCAGAATTTTTTGTTCTTTTTACAATTTAGATTTTCAGATAAATGATTCCAGAAAAAACGTACAGAAGACATCCAAATAAAATTTTCAAGGAGGCTTACCTTATAATTTCTATCTCTTTTTTTGTTGTTGTTTTTTTTTGTTTGATCAATGATAAAAATGTAAAACCCTATTAATCTTTATGCCAATACTAGAGATATTAATTTCCATTCATAGTTTAATAAGACCAATTTGGGTCCGTATTCACAAAACATTTTATCTTTCCACTAATGGCGCTTTTCCACTAGTACCAGTACCAGCTCGCCTCGACTCGGCTCTGTTTGGTTTTCCACTGTGTAAAAGTTGTACCTGTACCTGCTTCCAGGTACTTTTCTTCGTACCACCTCCGGCGAGGTTCTGAGCGAGCTGAGGCGATACTAAAATGTGACCTGAAAACACGGCAGACTGCTGATTGGTCAGAGAGAATCGTCACTATTCACTGCGTCATCATTGCACGCGTCAGACGGAGTATCCTGAATAGGCGGATCTTTTGTGACGTCATTGTTTATGTTTGTCGCGTTGCATCATGGGAATCGTGTGGCAGGAAACACCGCTAGATACCTCTAGATACCTGTAATTTGATTGTTTTGCACGTTTGGAGGAGGATTTAGAGAAGAGGATGGTTCACTCTTGCTGTGTGGTCGAGTACGGCTCGTTGGGGGCCTGATAAAAAGTTTTTTCGAATTCCCTCCGAAAAGGATCGCGAAAAACGAAAGAAATGGTTGCGTGCAATTAGGCGATTGAACCTGGACGCTCCGAAGAAAGCCTGGATTCCTGCAGCTAACGTTACTGATCGAGTTTGTGAGGCTCATTTTGTTCATGGTAGGCCTAAGTCTTAGTGACTATGTATTTATAGAAGATTGAATAAAAAAATAAATAAAACTGAGTCAAATCAACCGAGTCATATGTTTTCGCGTTCTGATTCAGGTGTCCCAAACCGCGATCCACAGCACCCAGACTATGTTCCTCACATCAAAATGGGCTATTCTGGATCGCAAAACTTAAAAGCAAAAGAAAAGGCTGTTCTAACCTCTGCTTTTAGCACGATCACTGCTTTCTGTTTGGCAGAAAAGATCGGCCCAACTTTTCGAAAAAACTAAATAATCATAGGCCTCCAGACTTTTGAAAGCCTTTAATCTTTCATGAGTGAAGGGTCCAGGGGTTTCTATTAAATAAGAATAAATGTCTCCCCAGCAGATTGGTGGCCAAGACACGGGCAAGTCGGACCAACGTTTTTTGTCATCCCAGATCTCATATGGGCTTTGAATAACTTCGATTTTGTCACCAATACAAATTTTGAGCTTCTCTCCAAACCTCCTCCGGTCTTCAGATGTTAAAGTGCTTATATATTGTGGATTTCGCCCGCTAACTCTCTTGAAAATGCTCGTCGCGTCTTTACTGCCCGCAATACTGTTTGTTTTGTTGCCACACAACCACTCGCGCATGCGTACAAAGATGTCAACAAAGATCCTCCTATAAAAAACAGCAAAAACAAAAACATCCCAAAACAGCATACACTCGATTTCCTCCATTGTCCTGTGTGTGTGGGTAGCGGGTGTGTGTCGCGTAGAAGATTACGTCACGGCAGTTTCCTGCGGCGGCGCTATGACGACCAGGTACTATTGTGGAGGTACTATCTGCAATGGAAAACGGAGCGAAAAGCGAGACGAGGCGAGGCGAGTCGAGTTGAGTTCAGTTGAGCTGGTAATGGAAAAGCGCCATAAGAATTCCTAAATGGCAGTAAAAGTTCTTAGTTAAGAATTTTCTCTTAAAATCTGTTCACAAATCTGCTAAAACCAAACCCTCCAGGACTGAGTTTGAACACCCCTGATCTAGAGGATATTGTGCTTTTAGGACAAACTTTTTTATCTCACAATTTACTTGAGGTGTTTGACATGATAACGATTGTTATTCACTTACAATTTTTTTTTATATGATTGAGAAGGGTTGATAAATGTTTAAAACTCTTCTCACACTGAGTACAGTTGTACGGCTTCTCGCCAGTATGAATTCGCTCATGTAATTTCAGAGATCCAGACTGAGTGAAACTCTTCTCACAATATGAGCACTTGTAAGGTTTTTCTCCAGTGTGAATTCTTTGATGCACATTCAGATGATTAGATGTAGTAAAACTCTTCTCACACTGAGTACAGTTGTACGGCTTCTCTCCAGTATGAACTCGCTCATGTTCTTTCAGGTTTCCAGACTGAGTGAAACTCTTCTCACAATATGAGCACTTGTAAGGTTTTTCTCCAGTATGAATTCTTTGGTGCTGTTTCAGTTCAGCAGTTGTAATAAAGCTCTTCCCACACTCCGAACACACATGATCTCTCACTTCATCATGCGTTTTCTTGTGCTGTTTAAAACAGAACAGCCGTGAAAAACTCTTTCCACAGAGAGAACACACATAAGGCTTCTCATCTGAATGAACTTTCAGGTGTTTTTTTAAATTTGATGATGAAATAAAATCTTTACCACACTGATCACAGTTAAATGGTTTTTCTCCAGAGTGAATACGCAGATGAACACCGAGACCTGATCGACAAGTAAAACTCTTTCCACACTGAGGGCATGTATACGGTTTCTCTCCAGTGTGAATTCTCATGTGTCTGATGAGGTGACTTTTGTGACTGTAACTCTTTCCACACTGAGTGCAGGAGTGCAGCTTTTTGGCTTTTGTTTTGATGCTCTGCTGTTCCTCCTCTGCTTCATTCAGTTCATGATTTTGCTTATTCACTTCCATCCAGTCTAAAATAAAAATATTATGTGGTTAAAATAAGTTCAAGTGAACTCAGAAGAAGAATTTAACAGAAGAAAGCAACAGAGTATCAAGTATCAGATCTTTGATGTGCCAAAGGTTTGTTCTGCCACTTTCTTGTTACAGTTTTTTTTTTATTCGCTTTGGCACTATTTTCACAAGTAAGGTGTACATTTTCAAAACTCTTAGTACAAAAATCCAAACTGATCACACTTGTAACACAGCTAGTCATTCTTTCAAAACCTGATGTAATGCTTTCAGTCAGTTGCACATGTTTTCAGTCCACATAATCATTGTTTCAAACACAAGATTATTGTAATATGTAATGAGAACATTTGGTTTAATCACAGAAACACAACAGTATGATCTTCTTTCAGTTTAGTACTTTTAACAATCAGCTCATTCAACAGCAAACAATGCAAGATACATGTTTCAAATCACAGTTGTTGCTGAATTAATTACAGTAATACAGGCTATGCCAGATTAGAAAATACATGTGCATAACCTAACTTATGTAATTGAATCCATAATGTTTGTAATAGTATCTATCCAGTGTGTTATCAAAAGCTGTGATGAAGCACAGCCATGAGGTTCTGTGCTAGAACAGAGTTTGCTGGCAATGAATACAGTAAATGATTTTGACTATTTGACTGAATATACTGTACTGGACCTTTACAGGTGACGGGTGAGTTACAGTAATGTAACAACCATGTCTCTACCATGTTTACAGTATCACACATGGCATACATACTGTAATGTAAAATACTGTATTTGATGCCGTCTGTCTCCCTTCTACTGATGCATCTCTGATCAATCTGATGTTTTACAATCATTGACTGTTTTATCTCCCTTATACTCTATTCTGCTTTACAGTATTTGCACAAATGGCAAATTTCTCTGTATCTTTCTCTCTCCCTCACACACACACACAGACACACACACACACACACACACACAGACACACACACACACACACACACACACACACACACACACACACACACACACACACACACACACGTGTCCTTTGAACATCATGGTGGTTATTATCTATAAATCACTTATGCAAAAATAATTCATTACATTTGGTTATCCATATCAGAAATGGCAAACAAGTTCTATAGAAACTGTGTATTGAATCAATATCTATAGAAATCTATAGGTGTACCAAATGATTCACTGATTAACCATTAAGATCATTTGGATTAAATCATAGACAAATGTTTTAAACTGAACAAGAAGAGATGCAAATCAAAAGTTTGATAGTAAGAGCTTTATGAAAGGCAGTGACTGTGAATGAAACATTTATGTAGATGAAACACTTATTTTGTGTTGTGAAAAGGATACTTTGTGATTTTGAGTATTGTACTGACACAATTGAAAACATGATGAAATGTTTGAAAAAAGTGCACTTTTTATGATCTGTTGTGATATTAGCACTAAGAGTTTTGAAAATGTACACCTAACAAAAAACTGTAATCTGTTTAAAATGTGTTTGACAACAGCTATACAAGATTATGACTATTTAGATGCATTTTCTGTATCATTTATCTGATTTATCTGAAACATCTTGAACCAGTCTATTGAACTGAAGCTTTGTTACCTTAATGTTTTTCAACAGTTAACAATAAAGAATCAAGAATGGACACCAACCTGTTTGTTCCTCAGTATCTTCATGTTTTATCTTCATGTCTTCAATCTCCTCTTTAATAAACTCCATCTTTAACAGTCACACAGATTTCAGCTGCTACTCCTGGAGTTTGTCCTTCTCTTGTAGGATGATGGGAATATTCCCAGTATTTATTGGTGAATTGTTGTGGGAGGGGCTTCACTGCAGGTGTGAACTGTGATCACTGTGTGATACTGACGCCCACAGGACCAGACCTGGAAAAATCAAAGATACGTTACTGAATTTATACTGGATTACTTTAACAGCAAAACAAATATGGTGCCTTTAATTTAGTTCAAATATAGAGCATTTGATGGTTATATATTATAGGGCCCTATTTTAACGATCTAAGCGCATGGTCTAAAGCGCAAGTCTAGAATAATTTAACGATGGGAAAAACGGTCAGCGGGTCTAAAATGGTTGTTTCTATTCTCTTAATGAGTAATGGCGTTTTGGGCGTAATGTGCAATAAACCAATCAGAGTCTCATCTCCCATTCCCTTTAAAAGCCAGTTGCGCTCACACCATGGCGGATTCGCTATTTACAGAATTTGCAAAAAGATTGAGAAAGACTGAACGCTTCTCCAGAAAGCAAACTGATCTGCTTAAGTGCGAGGTTAAAGCTCAAGCGGACCATCTACGGGACAAGCCGGAATCCACCGTATCTTTATGTACACACAATTCATCTTTTGCATTGTAATCCTTTTATTTTTTATATTTGGCTAGTTTGTCTGCTGTCCCTGTGTGTGTAATAAGTTGAGTGTACGCAGGTTGTGGACCCGCCTATAGGCACACATTACTGCGCTCTTTAAAAAAATATATATATACTGCGCCATTGACTTCAAGTCTCCTTCAGTTTCCTCAAAATAGCAATGCACCAACAATGCTCCTGAACACACCTCGTTTTCAGACCAGCGGCCCACTGGCAAACAGATGAGCGCAAATGCATTTGCTATTAAAACAACGTGGAGCAGGATGGGAAAATGATAACTGTGTCAGGCTGAAACTAGCAAAGAATATTTGCGTTGCGCCTGGCGCTGCATTGCACCGGGTGTATGATAGCACTAGGTTGCTAATTTTTATGTAACCTAGGATAGTATAAGGATGAAACAGGACACAGGTTAACAAGACAACAGAAATACACTTAAAATGTACACTATGTAACGTTTGGCACTCTAGCTGTTAATAAACAAAACTGCATGCGAAAAACATTGTAGCCGGATCTACTTCTCTCGGTTTATGTCTATGACGAGTCATGCAGGAACTGAGCTACTGCGCAGCGGTTGTGTCCCGCTTCGTCTAAAGTAGTCCGAATATAAACACTTATTATAGGCGTACTGTAGTGATTCAGGATAAGAGAAAAACACTGTTTGTAAGATGGATTCATGATGTACTCGCTCATTATATAAATTCTGTAAATTTTGAACACCTTCAACAAAATCAAAAATCATTTCAGAAAATTTTTATATTGTAACAGAACATTTTGTTTAGGTAGCAAAGTTGTTTTGAAACAACACCACAGCCTATGAAAACATCCTAAACTGTAAAATGATGATAGAAAATACAATATGAACAACTCAAATAATACCAGTTTTGACAAAACAAAAACTTATAAAATTATAAACCTCACATTTAAGCCCAATAAATGGTTATAAATGTGTTATATCAAAAAACGGCAAACAGGCTGAAAGAAAATGCAAATTATCTCTCTGACAGAAGGTGGCGCTTGTGGAAAAGCAGAAATACAGCAGAACTCCTGAACACAAGCAGAGCTGCGCTTATAAACACTACTTTATTAGACATTACTGAGGAAAAATAAAAAAAGATGCCATCAAAACTTTTATGAAGACAGTCATTTCCCTTCAGACATACATTCAAATAAAAACTCCTCAGATCTGCACTAATCACGTGAATGGCCGATTTCAGTGTCAGAAAGAGAGTTTGCAGGTGTGGTTTCTGTAGCCTTTAATAGTATTTTTAGTCATGTACTTTAACCTGAAGGGTAAAACATTGATAGATGATTATCACATAAAGTGATGATCCTGTAGTTTGTCTGACACTAATGACGTGCTTGATGTGCCAATTTACAGAAGATCTCAAACATCACCATAATGAGGTGAAAACAGGGACTATTGAAGGAGATAACTTTATCTCATTCAATAGTCCCTGTTTTCACCTCATTATGCTTTTCAGCAGCTCAGTTAGTATGATTCAGTTATTTTGTTAGACTGTTAATTTGGTAATTGTAAGTTACATGTTTTGTTTTTTGTTGTTGTTTTCTATTATTCTCATCAATCGTTAAAAAAAAGAATTCATTCAAGAGATTCGCTGATGCGTCCAGTACTGGAACAAGTGAGTTCATTCAAATCGATTTAGAAAAATAATTCAAATTAATAAAATATTTAGTCTAAATAAAAAGACTTCATTCCAACAATTGCCATTTTGTCAGAACATCAAGTAAATGACAAGTTATTTTGTTTAGTTGCCTATTCTGAATCTCTATTTTAAACTAAACATCATGATTCTCAATTTATCCAGAATCTTGCAGCTTTACAAAAACGGTGCCATTACTTTGACAATACAAATGTAAATAATTGGATATAGGCTACTTATTCACTGTGACACTTGAACAACGCTTCTTCATATGATTCACTACAGAGCTTGAATGTCTTAAACTCTACAGTACAGTAACATCTCTCACCTGCAGACTGGAAATATACGGCATCCGGAGAAAATATTCCACATTTGTCCTTCATTCACTAACGTTAATAACGTGACTTTCAGCCTCAACTGGTGAAAGTTTCAGCTCGCCTCTCTCCTCTGCGCATCCTCAGTGCGCAGAGTGTCATGTTTCTTAAAGGGGCCGCAAAATGTAAGTGTATATAAACCCTTTCGCAGCAAGTTTAAATCAAGCTGAGCCCTAGAATGCAACACCTTAAATATTTCCACAATAGTGCTGTATGATAAATGTATTGTTTTTATTTCGTTTTTCCTTTTTTCCTTATTAACTTGTTATGATGCAGAATGATACACACACACACACACACACACACACACACATTTATAGTGAACAACTATTTCCACAAACACATCGTAGACTTGTTTTCAGTTTAAACAATCACAGTTAAAATGTTTTTGTCTAGACAATATGTTGTTTCTATTTATTTCTCACAATTGCATGTACTATCAAAACACAATATAGTAAACTTGGTAAATAAGTAAAATACTTCATGTATATATCATGTATTTCATGTACATATATCTAATTCAATATAGACCTACTACACAATCCATTCAGGCAGATTTTTGCAAAAAACATATTTACACTATAAGAGTTGTTGAAGCTTTAACTCTGAAGTCTTTCAAGTTTTCCCAGCATTTCACCAAAAAAAACCCTAGATAATCTCCATATTTTATCTTGCAGAATTTACCTGAAAGCATTTGACATGAAAACGAATGTTGATCACTTGCAACATATTTTCATAGGAGTGTGAAGGCCTGGTAAAATGTTCAAAACTCTTCTCAACTCATCTCTACTTTATTTATTTATAGACCACTTTTCAACACCACAAGTGGAACCAAAGTGCTGTACAGAAAAAGTTCAAATACATTTCTTTCCTAAAAACCGAAAGAAACCGGTTTCTTTACCGGATTGATAGACCAGTAACATACTCTGGTGCTAAGCCATGCAAAGCCTTACAAACAGACAACAACACTTTGTAATGAATTCTGTATTATATGGGAAACCAATGCAGTTTGATTAACACAGGAGTAATATGCTCTCTCTTCTTAGTACCCGTTATAAGTCTGGCAGCTGAGTTCTGAACAAGCTACAAACGAGAGAGAGGCCTGACACCTAGATACAACACAGTAATCCAAACAGGATGACACAAAGGCATGAACAACCTTCTCCATATCTTCAAATGAGAGGACAGACTTCAATTTAGTTATTGATCTAAGATGAAAAAAACTATTCTAAACAACAGCATTGATTTGCCGGTCCAATTTAAGCTCTGAGTCAAAAATTACACCAAGATTTCTTAGTGTATAGAGATGATAGTGAACCCCAAATTTCTCACAAATATAACATAGAGGGAGCATATAAAAAGGCAAATAAAATTGGTCCCAAGATAGAACCCTGAGGAACCTCACACACAAGAGGGTCAACAGTAGAAGAATAATCCCCTAAACTGACTGCAAAATCTTTCAAATAGAAATCTTTCGAATACCAACCTGATCCCTAAGACGATCAATGAACATATTATGATCAACAGTATCAAAAGTAAAACAACACAGCTTCTAGAATCAACGCCTCGTAAGACGTCATTAGAGACCCTCAGAGGAGCAGACTCTATAGCCTGACTGGAATCTATCTAAAATTGTATTCCTTATTTATTTTTTTTAAATCATTAAGCTGTGCGTACACAATTTTTTCCAGTATCTTAAGATATAAAAGGCAATTTCAAAATGGCCGCGGACACTACTCATGTCAAAGGGGTCTGAGCCATTTATTTTTATTTTTAGAAGGGGCTTAATAACAGCATGCTTAAAAGTTGCTGGAAAAACAACAGATGACAAACTAACATTCATAATAGACAAAATACTTGGACCAATGGAATCAAGTACCTCCTTAAACAGAAAAGAAGGAATCACATGACCAGGAGACCTGGTGGGCTTCATATGAGGAATTATATCTTTAAGCTGCTTCAGAGAATGAAATCTGAGATCTAATTCCAGCAGTCTTACCAATGAAAAAGCTTAAAAACTCTTCACATGTCAACAGAAGGAGTGAGTGAAGGAGTAGGGTGGAGCAAAGCATAAAAAAGTACTCTATAATCATGATTCATGACCGTTTCTGAGATGATGTCAGAAAAATAATTTGATCTAGCTAATTTAACAGCTCTTTGATACTTGCTCAAACGATTCTTTAAAATCTAATAAGAGACCTGTAATTTATCTTTTAGCCATTTACGTTCAGCCCTCCTACACTCCTGCCTAAGAGCACAATACTGTTAAACCAGGGCTGCGATTTTACCTTTTTTTCATGACTTCAAAAGGAGCCACAATGTCTAAAATATCTAAACAAGAAGAGTTAAACTGATTGACCAACACTTCTAAACCCATACAGGGAGAGGAGGGTGACTCGATCAATGTAATTAAAGGAGAGACCTCAAAAACCTATGAAAATGTACTAGCTGTGCAAGGAAGGAGTGAGTTACATGAGATGTAACAGAAGGAACATTATTACCCAGAGCACCACAAGGAAAGTTAGAGTTAAAAAGAACAGTCTTATGATCAGAAAAAACAGTATCAGCAATCTTCACACTACCAACAGAGAACCCCAAATATAACACAAGGTGAAGAGTATGACCACACTCATGAGTTGGTCCAGAAACACATGGTAAAAAGTCAAATGACTAATACATTTTAAAATTCTTTCACCAGGGGCTTTGAAGGGCAGCACACGTTGAAATCCCCCAAAATTTAAATATTGTCAAAAGAGGGGACAATTGCAGATAAAAATTCAGAGATCTCCTGTATAAAACACAGATTTAAAAGAGTTAATTTACAAATGTAATGAACCTATTTAAAGGTAGAATAAGACACAGAAGGTAAAGGTCTACACTTAAACTTGTCTTTAAAAATGACTGCAAGACCAATCCCCGGCCAACAGACCTAGGGGTACTGAAAAAACTACAACAGGAGAAGAAAGTTCAGAGAGAGGAGTGATTTCGCCAGCATTAAGCCAAGTCTCAGTGACAAATAAAAAATCCATTTTATTAGAAAGAAAGCGATCATTCAAAATAAAGGTCTTATTTGCCAGAGATCTCACATTAATCAACGCCATTGTCACTGGAATGGTGTGAGGAGAGTATTGAAAAGAGGAATCCTAAAAAGAGGAATTCTTACACTGAGTACAGCTACTCTCCAGTATGAGCTCGCTCATGTAATTTCAGGTTTCCAGACTGGGTGAAACTCTTGTCACAAACTGAACACTTGTAAGGTTTTTCTCCAGTATGAAGTCGCTCATGTGATTTCAGGCTCCCAGACTGAGTGAAACTCTTGTCACAATATGAGCACTTGTAAGGTTTCTCTCCAGTATGAATTCTTTGATGCTGTTTCAGATGGCCATCTGTAATAAAGCTCTTCCCACAGTCACAACACACATGATCTCTCACTCCATCATGTGTTTTCTGGTGCACTTTAAAACTGTCCAGCCGGGAAAAACTCTTTCCACAGAGAGAACACAAGTGAGGCTTAACTCCTGAATGAACGGTTAGGTGTTTTTTGAGATATGATGGTGAAATAAAATCTTTACCACACTGATCACAGTTAAATGGCCTTTCGCCAGAGTGAATGTGCAGATGATACTTGAAAGATTTTGGACATTTGAAACTCTTATCACACTTATCACAGTGATACGGCTTCTCTCCAGTATGAACTCGTTGATGATGTTTCAGTTCACTAGTTGTAATAAAGCTCTTCCCACACTCAAAGCACACATGATCTCTCACTTCATTATGTGTTTTCTGGTGCGTTTTATAATTGTCCAGTCGAGAAAAACTCTTTCCACAGAGAGAACACACATAAGGCATCTCGTCTGAATGAACTTTGAGATGTGTTATTAGATTTGATGACGAAATAAACTCTTTACCACACTGATCACAGTTAAATGGTTTTTCTCCAGAGTGAATACGCCGATGAATTTTGAGTATGGATGAAGATGTGAAACTCTTTCCACACTGAGTGCATGGATACGGTTTCTCTCCAGTGTGAATTCTCATGTGCACATTAAGGTTTTGTTCATTTTGCAAACTCTTTCCACACTGAGAGCAGGAGCGCAGCTTTTTGACTTTTGCTCCTTGAGTTTTGAAGTCACAGTGTTTCTTTACTTTATGCAGTTCTTCTCTTTGCTCCATTATTTTCATCTGATCTAAAATAAACATTAAGGATTATAATCAGTTTAAGCAGGATAAATTCAAGGAAAATTCAAGTGAACACTTAGTAGAAAACAAGAGAGTAAGTTTCTGTCTGTGTGAGTATAAAGCATCAGCAAGCAATTTTCCAATTAAAAGACGTCTGAATACAGCTGTCCAAATACAGCCCTGATGTCTAGGCTAAAACAAAGCAAAATTTGGGCTGTCAGTGAAAATATAATAGACGTCTAACCATAGCCCAAGAGTAGACTAGTCATCAGTTAGTCAAATGTCAAAGAAATAAAACCAAACACCTTGTTATCACTGTTGACTTTGTTTACATTATGGAATATCATATATCTCGCAAGTTATTTTTGGCAAAAATGATGTGTAACCAAATTCAAGGTTATTTTGGCTAGAAGTGGGTTACTCATAGCCGGACTATATCGGGGCTATAGTTAACCTAGACGGTGAAATTATGATTATTGCTTGCTGGGTTGTTATATCATTTTCATTCATTTGAATGATTCAAATGTTTTTGACAACTGCTATATCCAAGGTTATGATGATTTAGATGAATTTCTACATCATTTATCATCCATATACTACTTATTTCACAGCTAACAAAGCAGTCAACAGTGAAGAATCAAGAATTAACACCAACCTATTTGTTCCTCAGTATCTTCATGTTTTATTCTGCATGGTTCTGGATCACTCATGTCTTCAATCTCCTCTTTAATAAACTCCATCTTGAACAGTCACACGGATTTCAGCTGCTACACTCTTGTAGGATGATGTGAATATCCCCAGTATTTATTGGTGAATTGTTGTGGGAGGGACTTCACTGCAGGACCAGATCTGGAAAAATCAAAAGATTAAAAAAATAATTTATACTGGATTACTTTAACAGAAAACGCATATGGTGCCTTTCCCCGCCCCAGCACACCTTCCCCGGTGTGTCAAAATGGGTTCTGAATGAGTTAAATTCGCTCGCAGGCCGCCCTGGTTCGGGGGCATAATCGACACTTCAGTAAGGAGCAACATAGCTCATGTCCTCCGCACCGAAATTAGTGAGTTTGCTGGAGAAAGGAGCTGTAGAGACAGTTCCTCCTTCACACAGCAAATCAGGTTTATACAATCGCTACTTCCTCGTTTCCAAAAAGGATGGCGGCCTCAGGCCCATCCTGGATCCTGGACATCCAAATCGCACCCTCATGATGCTATGGCGGCCGTTTAAGATGCTAACCTTGAAACAAATCCTCTCGCAAATGCCCAGGGGATTGTTTTTTCTCAGTGGATCTGAAAGATGCATACTTATATCCAAATAGCCACCCCTAATAGATCGTTTTTGAGATTCGCGTTTGAAGGGGTGGTCTGCCAGTATACGATCATACCATTCAGACTTTCCCTGGCACCCCACACTTTTATGAAGTGCAAGGATGCATCACTTTCCCCCGAGACAGAAGGGGATACACATCCTGAATTACCTCAACGACTGGCTCATTCTGGCCCAGTCAGAGGCAGAGTTGATTTCTCAAAGATCTATGCTCCTCAGCCGTCTAAAATGGACTCAATCAACTAGGACTCAATCAACATAGAACCAAGAGCTCACTGTCTCCCAGCCAGAGAATCTCTTTCCTGGTGAATGGTTCTCGACTCAGCCCAAATGCAGGCGTGGCTATCACCCGAGTGCGCTCAAACTATCCAGCGTCTCGCAATATCGTTCAGAGTAGGAGTCTCTTCCCCACTCGGAAACATCAGTACTTCCGCTGGGCTTGCTGCACATGCGCCCCATGCAGTACTGGCTGAAACCCCTGGTCCCAGCTCACGTCTGGCAATACGCCTTCGTGTCAAGGTGAACCATGGCTGCATCTGAGCCCTGGCCCATTGGAAGGACCCCAGCTGTGACCTGACTCGAGTAAACATGGGGATGGTCTCAAGGAGGAAGGTGGTTACTACAGATGCTACTACAGAGAGGTCGACCTCTTCGCCTCCGAAGACAACTCTCTAGGGCTGCTCGATTATCATAAAAAAATCATAATCACGATTATTTTGGTCAGTATTGAAATCACGATTATGTTACACGATTATTTCACATGACTTTGGGAACGTGTTGCATTTATTAAAAAGACACGGTAACACTTTACAATACGGTTAATTAGTTAACATTAGTTAATGTATTAACTAACATGAACTAACAATGAGAAATACATTTGTTACAGTATTTATTAATCTTTTTTAATGTTAGTTAATAAAAATACAGCTGTTCATTGTTTGTTCATGTTAGTTCACAGTGCATTAACTAATGTTAACAAATACAACCTTTCATTTTAATAACGTATTAGTAAATGGTGAAATTAATATTAACTAAGATTAATAAATGCTGTAGAAGTATTGTTCATTATTAGTTAATGTTAACTAAGGTAGTTAACTAATGCTAATTAATTAACCTTATTGTAAAGTGTTACCAAAGACACCTTTCAACAATTCTTAAAAAATCGAAATTTGAACATTGATTGTACTTTTTGAACTATTAAAATAAATAATATAACAGATAATAGCCTACTTCAATGAGTATTTTAATAATTCCCGCAGGTCTACCACTTATAATGCGGGAAATTCCCCCACAAACATTGATTCACTTTAGCATGTAGATTGTATGAGTAGCCTAAATTAATCCACACAGATTATAAAATCAAATCAATAATTTTAAAACTTTCTCCAAGATGCAATTTCACAAACCGCGTGAGTGTTCAGCGGTGCTGCGTCTTCTCTCTCTCTTTCTCTCAAAATGGGTTGGACAAGGCAAGCATCGAAACTACACTCTCGCGTTTAGGAGTCGGGACATGACGGAATTGTCACTTGCACAATCGGGCCAGCATTGCATCGTAACTAAGGTTTTTCATTTTCACTTCTTTTTAAGTCTTATCAGTTTAAACATTCAAGCTGAGAGAGTTTACGGCTTCGGGAGGGGCGGATGTGCGCGTGCGCGCGTCATTCAGAACACAAGACAAAATTAAAGCGTTCTTTCTAAACAGAACATGGCAAAATAATCGTTTTTACTCGATTGTACTATTTTGGTGATCGTTGGGAGTAAAAATCTAAATTCAATTAATTGCACAGCCCTACAACTCTCACTGCGCAATGTTCTTTACAAAGAAAAGAGCCTTCCCCTTTACGCCTTTCCCGTGGTCGCGCTACTCCCTCAGGTCATGAAGTGGATCAGGGAGGATAGACGCATCATCCTTCTTATGGCCCCTCTCTGGCGGACCCAACCTTGGTTTCCCGAGTTGATTCAGTTGCTAGCAGCAGCCCCATGGCCAATTCCCCTGAGGAAAGACTTCCTTTCCCAGGCGAACAGGACAATCTGGCATCCCCAACCCGAGCTGTGGGCCCTCCACTTATGTCCCCTCAATGGGAACTAAAAGACCTCCCAGAGAGGGTCCTGAATACTATCTCTGAAGCTAGAGCCCCGTCCATGAGATGCCTCTACGCCTTTAAATGGTCTGTTTTCTCAGATTGGAACCAAGACTATATTTCATGTGAAGTACCACTGGTGCTTTCCTTTCTACAGGCGCTCATGGATGCGGGTCTCACCCCCTCCACGCTCCAAGTCTATGTGGCGGACATAGCAGCATACCAAGCTCCTGTGGCTGGTCAGTCGCTGGGTAGAAGGAACCTGGTTGTTCACTTCTTGAAAAGGGCAAGGAGGCTCAACCCGCCTCGTCCTTTTACCATACCCTCTTGGGACCTATCGACAGTCCTTAGAGCCCTCAAGGGGCCCCCCCTTCGAGCTGCTTTCGCTTAAGACCGCACTCCTGTTAGCATCGGTCAGGCGAGTGGGCGATTTTACAAGGTTGTCCTCAAGGCATGGCTACGCGCCCAAAGTGCTCTCTACTCTGCTAAGAGCACAAGTTATTTTGCTGTCGCCTATTCCCGCTTCGAAAGAAGAGCATCAATTACACTTACTCTGCCCTGTCTGGTCCCTAAGAGTATAGTAAATATAGAGCATCCTACCCAGTTTAGGCAGTCAAAGCAGCTCTTCATATGCTACGGTGGCCACACCAAAGGGCTTCCAGTCACGAAGCAGAGATTATCCCACTGGATAGTGGCCGCCATCGCATTGGCTTACGAAGCGATAGGCCTTCAATGCCTCATCGGCATCAGAGCACAATCCACCAGAGGCATGGCCTCTTCCTGGGCATGGTCCAGTGGTGTATGTATTGGCGACATTAGTGCGGCGACCGGCTGGTCCTCGCCATTCACCTTTGCCAGATTTTACAATTAGCAAGTTGAATCCTCTCTGTCTAGCTGGAGTTGACCTCCGAGTGAGCTTAACCCACTATAACCTCTCTGTAGGCTCCGACCACAGTCTGAGCCCCCTTTCTGGTTGCCATTTATTGTCTTCAAGGGTCTTATCCAAGCACCTTAGGCTAGGGCCCTAGAACATGTTGTTCTGCTTAAACATAGCTCGGTGTGATTGGAGCGGTTCCCCATAGCGTATAGACCTTTTGTAGCCCCACCTCTTTTCAGCGCTGCGCTAGTTGTCTTTTGTCTTCAGGTTTTACAGCGATCTTCCGTGAATGATCTACCGTGAAGTAGAACTTCCCTGTCTACTGACATTTGTTAAGACATCTGATTTAAATGTTACAATGCTCATGCTAACTTCCGTTAACTCTACAATAAGTAAATCCACTTCACCAGCTAATTAATCTTCGACAGCGATGCCATAGACATATACAGAGCTACCGCAAAACCGTAAGTTCAAAGACAATATTCTAAAGAGGGCTGCGCACTTGTTTCTCTGGCGCATAAGGTCTATAGCAAGACACAATACAGGTGAACATTTCAAAAAGGAAAATCTCAGTTACTAACGTAACCTTGGTTTCCTGATACAATGGGAGCGAGTTTTGTGTAGACGGCCCTGCTTTGGCGCTACACGAATTGGTGTACGTCGCTTTGTATTTTATCATTTATAAGTGATATAAAATTGTTCATGAAGGCTGGAAATGAAAATGCCTTATATTCAGGTATACATTATTATTAGGTACTTTTTCTTTTACAGATAAATTAAGCCCAAAAAGAGATTAAACTTTAATAATGAGATTAAATTATTAAATGCCCATGAGAAGGATGCAGTACTAATGCAATACTAGAAATTGCAGTTAAGGCATGACCATTGGACAGTGAAAGGCTCATTTGGGTCAGGCAAAAACAGTTTTCAACCATATAATTTTCAGTTCAAGTTTTCTTTTTTCTTGTCATAGGCCTACCCAATTCTCATCAATCCTTAAAAAATAGTTAATTCATGAAATTCGTTCAAAAAGCTTATACATCCAGGAATGGAACAAGTGAGTGAGTCATTCATTCAAAACGAATTTAAAGATTTAGTCTATAAATAAAATGACTGCATTGCAACAACTGGCTTTCTGTCAGAGCCAAATGACATGTTATTTGGTTTAATTGTATATCAAAATCGTGGTTTATATTTTAAACAAAACAGCATGATTCTCAATTTATCCAGAACAGAAAAGGTGCCATTACTTTGACAATACAAATGTACAAATTTGTCACACAATTCAGGTACCTGAAAACAAACTAACTGAATGAATGGATGGATGGATATGCTTTGCTAACTGTGACACTTGGACAACACTTCTTTATATGATTCACTACAGAGCTTGAAAGTCTAAAACTCTCTCCACATTAGTGCGGCTTCTCTCCTGTATGAACTCGCTCGTGTGATCCAGTGCAGACAATTAAACCTTATTCACGATATGAGGGCTTGTACTCTGGAGCCGGTTAATGTTGAACTCTGTAATCTTGGAACATTCCTCACCTGCAGACTGGAAATATATGGCATCCGGAGAAAATGTTCCACATTAGCCCTTCATTTACGATCGTTAACAGCGTCACTTACAGCCTCAACTGGTGAAAGTTTCAGCTCGTCTCTCTCGCTTCTCTCTTCTGCGCAGGCGCGTCAGTTCATGTCATGTTTCTTAAAGGGGCCGCGTGTTATACCATTGTATTCAAAGGCTTCCGTCTTTTTTTGTTGACATCTTTATTTGTTTAAAATGAAAATTTACCCATTAATAACTTGGTTTACGGAGCAGTTGCGTAATGTCACATTTTCAATCAAGCTGATATTTGGGAAACAGCACTCTTGGTTTTATGTTGCTTGGTTGTATGATGCTTGAGTTGTTCCTCTTATAAATATAAAAACACAGGAAAATTAAATATTTGTTACCCCAATATCTTGAATTTTGGGGGCATTTGTTATTTTTAATGGCTTTTCTGCCCCAGTGTAACAGGTAACAAGTTTAGTGAGACAGTATAGAAAGGATGAATCTCGATAAAGAAATGTGACATAAAAAACATACAAATGTATTAATATTCTTCCAAATGTTCACTCTTTTGAACTAAAAGCCTGAAAGACAGTTGTTTTGTGCAGTCCCATGACCAAAAACAAACAGGAGCAAATGTGATTTTAGTTGATATGGGGTCCGTGTACTTTTTCGTTCATTCATTATTCTATTTCGGAATGAAAGACGAAATTTTAAAAGGGTGCAGCTTGTTTTTTTGTTTAAAAGAAAAAAGCTGAAATGGCTGTATTTTGTTTTCCAAATGTATTGTTGTCATCCAATAATAGTATTAGAAAATTGGACGAATTTTTAATTTGTAATATTTATTTGTACGTTTATTGTATTTCATTTGACTGATCCTATCTTTACCCGGAAGTAAATTACACCGTCGTGCGAAGTCATAGGCATACACTAGCCTTGGCTACAGTTTGGAACGTTTCATTCATATTCTGGGCTCATCTGATTTTTTTGTACATAGCATAGCCTACTTTGTTATGATTTTAGTATCATAATGATTAATAAATGTACGCACAATTATCCTGAACTTGAACAAATGCCTTTCAACTTGTGTATGCAAAATTCAGAATTAAATGAATGTGCAGCAATTTGTACAGATAGAGAGTCTGTAGGCCTATACTGTTACTAGCCATTAAATAAGCGCATTTAGTTTCATATTTGTTCAAATATTATAATGTTATTTTTTTTCCATGTATGTTGATTTATGAAAAGTGAACAGCACGAGTAAGATAGGACGCACAATATATCGAGAGACATGGAGCGGGTCAGACATGATTTTGACCACTTCATTAAGTTTTGTTTTGTAGAAAACCTTTCTTTGAAGTGAATTTTGTTTTGTATAAACTGTATCTTAATTTTAATACATTTTTCATCAACCAATTGCCTGGATTTAAGCAAATATAACAGACAATATAATCATGGAGGCGCCCGCGCGGGCTCTTGCATTGCACGTTAACTGGAGCACATCTCATCCTAACTTAACAAAACTCAGTGTATGCCTCACACAGACATGAGAAATACATCAAATACACAAAGCTTAAAATGTCTTTAAACGAAATAATTCAAAACGAAAAGAAAAAGGCTACTCTCTGATTATGTAATCCATTATGTGCATTTCTCTCTATAGGCGCGTTCACTATGTGACGATCGTCAACTTCATCTTTGCAGCCGAGTCGACACTGTCAGAAAAAAACTAGTTTATAAATAAAAATCAATGCACACGTCACCGGATTTACAAATGCACATCTTGCTTGTTGCACGCATGCCATATTATGTCGAAATAACGAGATATTATGTTGAAATAACATTATTATTAATAATACATCTCTATATATTCTCTATATATAGAATATTTAATTGAATGCTGAATGTTGCGCGTGTTCAGTTTAATCAAATTAAAACTTAAATTGTGATCATTAAAATAATGGAATAGGCTATTAAATATTTAGTGGCGAAGTTTTGCTCATTTATTTATTTATAGGCTATATAAGGCAATTCGTTCCAATGAACTGCCGTAGCCAGTGTATATATCTATGACTTCGCACGACGGTGTAATTTACTTCCGGGTAAAGATGCGATCAGTCAAATGAAATACAATAAACGTACAAATAAATATTACAAATTAAAAACCGATCGGAAATGTCGTCCAATTTTCTAATACTATTATTTGATAACAATAATACATTTGGAAAAAAAAATACAGTCATTTCTGCTTTTTTTCTTTTAAACAAAAAACCAAGCTGCACCCTTTTTTAAATTTCATCTTTCATTCCGAAATAGAATAATGAATGAACGAAAAAGTACACGGACCATATGGTCTGTACAGTGGAAATGCGGTTAATGATTTCTGACTGACATATAAATGAACAAATCAAACAAATGCAAACAGGTAAAAGTGAAGCCCCTACCGGACAGAGTCAGTCTAGACCAATGGAGAGTCCGGCTGTGTTCAAAACACACATGATTTCTCTCATGGTCTGTATTTTCTGCTGCTGTTTAGAATCCAGCAGTGAAAAACTCTTTCCACAAACACATACTACACTTGTTTTCAGTTTAAACAATCTCAGTTAAAGGCTTTTTGTCAAGAAGAGATGTTTTTTCAGTTTATTTCTCATAATTGCATGTACTATCAGAAGACAATATAGTAAACTTAGTAAATAAGTATGACATTAATATATCTAATTCAAGATAGACAGATTTTGCAAAAAAATAAATAAAAAATACTTCAACTCTTAAATCTTTCTAGTCTTCCATTCTTTTTATCAAATGACACCGAATAGACAATCTCCATATTTTATCTTGCGGAATTTACCTGAATTGTATTTGATATGAAAACAAATGTTGATCACTTGCAACAGTTTTTCATATGAGCATGAAGGCTTGATAAATGTCTAAAACTCTCTCCACACTGATTACAGTGATATGGCTTCTCTCCAGTATGAACTCGCTCGTGTGATTTCAGGTTTCCAGAATGAGTGAAAGTCTTATCACAATATGAGCACTTGTAAGGTCTTTCTGCAGTATGAATTCTTTGGTGCTGTTTCAGATGACTAGATGTAGTAAAGCTCTTCCCACAATCACAACACACATGATCTCTCACTTCATTATGTGTTTTCTGGTGCCGTTTAAAATTGTTCAGCCTTGAAAAACTCTTTCCACAGAGAGAACACACATGAGGCCTCTCATCTGAATGAACTTTCAGATGATCTTTTAGATGTGATGACAAAATAAACTCTTTACCACACTGATCACAGTTAAATGGTTTTTCTCCAGAGTGAATACGCAGATGAATTTTGAGTAAGGATGAAGATGTGAAACTCTTTCCACACTGAGTGCATGGATACGGTTTCTCTCCAGTGTGAATTCTTATGTGTCTGTTAAGGTCTCCTTTTTGACTGAAACTCTTTCCACACTGAGAGCAGGAGTGGATCTTTTTGGCTTTTGATCCTTGAGTTTTGAAGTCACAGTGTTTCTTTACTTCATTCAGTTCTTCTCTTAGCTCTGGTATTTTCATCTGATCTAAAATGAACATATCAAGTAGTTATAATCAGTTTAAGGAGGATAATTTCAAGGAAAATTCAAGTGAACACAAACAGAAACCAAGAGAGTAGGTTATACTTTTTAGTATAAAGTATCAGATCTTTGATGTTGAAAGTTTGTTATATAATTCTCATTAATTTGAATATGCTATATACAAGTTTAGGATAATTTAGAAATTCTACATCATTTATCATCAATATACTACTTATTATTTCATAGCCACCAAAGCATACAACAATGAAGAATCAAGAATGGACACCAACCTATTTGTTCCTCAGTATCTTCATGTTTTATTCTGGATGGTTCTGGATCCCTCATGTCTTCAATCTCCTCTTTAATAAACTCCATCTTTAACAGTCACACAGATTTCAGCTGCTACTCCTGGAGTTTGTCCTTCTCTTGTAGGATGATGGTAATATTACAGTATTTATTGGTGGATTGTTGTGGGAGGGGCTTCACTGCAGGTGTGAACTGTGATCACTGTGTGATACTGATGCCCACAGGACCAGATCTAGAAAAAACAAAAGATTTTAAAAAGAAATTATACTGGATTACTTTAACAGAAAACACATATGGTCCCTTTTCCCGTCCTATGGCGAGACAAGCTCCCCTTTGGCAGGCTCTGCGCTCGGTTCAGGATGCGCCTTGATTGGTTCGTGCAATTCTCAGCACTGCGTTAATTTAATAAAAGGCTTAAATAACCAGAGAAAAATTAGTTTTCCTCATAGCATCTAGAAAGACACAATATTAATTCCTGTTATCTCAGAGAACCAAGGTTACGTTAGTAACCAAGACATTACATTATTCAATTAAAGGTACAATATGCAAGAATTTTTGCCGCTAGAGGGCGCTACATTCCAAACAACAACAACGGCGTAGCTTGATGACGATGTGAAGGAGCGTGGAATGATGGGAACTGTCGTTTTAAACTCCACCGTGGATGTAAATCAGTCAGACGGGAATCGAAAAATCATGTTCATGGATGAGGCTAAGTTCTATTTTTATAAATGTTGCGTTTAATGACATACTTTTTGTGGCGAGGGGGGCGTGGTTCAGCGCGGTCTGTGATGGGAGAGAAAAGAGACGAGCAAGTAGGTCAAGTGCAAATGCACACCGGTGTCTTATTGCAGTGATCGGCGTGGAGAGACCGCTTATAAGCCGCGCTGGAACGAGAGAGAGACTGGAGAGAAAATTGGACGAAGAGGAAGAAAACCGGTGGATCCGAGCTCTCATTTTTGAACTGTTTTGTCCCGTCGCGGTTGCCACAGTGAATGCGCGTTGTGCGCGGCTTTTGTTTGTTTTGCTTTATTTTAATAAAGTATGAGTCCCAGTCACACCGACCCCTGTCTTCTTCCTTCCTGACTCTTAAACCTCATCACACTTTTATTTCATTAAAATGAATTAACCGCAAGAAAAGTAAGGTTTAATACTTCATAGATGTTACTGTATTTGTTGAATTCATTGTTGTGATAACGCTGCGCAGTTTTACATGTTCTAAACAATTGTTGTAAAAGTACATTCGAACATGCCCACATCATTTGCCAAAATACTGATTAATCTTTATGTATAACACATGCTATGTTTATTTACATGGCCATAAACACCAGACGTGATAAACAATGTCAATAAACTAAACACAAATCTAAAGCAATAATACTTTCCTTACATAAACATAACTATTACCGAATGCTACATTTGGAAAATATAAAATTAAGCATGCTTTGTCGACAGAACCAGCTGCAATCGGTAAAGAATAATTGTGTCCCATAACGACTGCAAGAAACAAGCTAAAGTTTGTAGCTTGATAGACGCTACAACTACAACTTTCGCATTTGTACAGGACTCCACGCAGTACGAGCGGAAACCGAGGGTAACGCGGATATGACGCAATTGACTGGCGACTCCCAGCTCCCCCCTGTTCTAACGCCCCGTTTCCTTGGTTAAAATCGCAATTTTCTCACGATTTAAAAATAGTTGGAAACATTTGGGATATTGTAAGTAATCAACTTAACAAAATATATAACACTGGCCTTGAGATTTTGGGATATTTTAATGCAAAATTCTTACATATTGTACCTTTAATATCTAAACTTATCAGAAATCTAACAAGGTGACAGAAATCCACTTAAAATGTACACTATGATGTTAATAAACAAAACTGCATGCATCTTGCGGAAAAATATTGTAGCCAGAACTACTTGGTTACTAACGTAACCTCAGTTCCCTGAGATGAGGGAACGAGTATTGCGTAAGGCTAGCTTACGCTATGGGAAAACCTCCTTTTCTCGACAATACTGAGTTACACATTTAAATCGCATTGCGGCTGCACAAAACACTGTGCGTGCTAACTTCGCTCTACCGTGACCAAGCATATGTATGAATCACAGTGAAGCATAATCCTAATATAAGCCAGTGAAAACGGGCTTAAATATTGGATAACTAGGAACCTTAGTTCATGGTATAAGGGGTACATAGTGGCCAGCTAAAGCAGCGCCAAGTGTGTATGAACCCTACGATTTTGTGGGGGTGCTTAACACTTTTATACTGAGAGAACCTTAGCCTGTAAAGCGGGTACCTCCAAGTTATAGAACTTCACAAATGTGGACGGCGAGGCCCAGCCAGTCGCCGCACAAATGTCCTCAATGGGTATTCCACTGGACCAGGCCCACGAAGAGGCCATACCTCTCGTGGAGTGAGCTCTGACTCCAAGGGGCAAGGAAGGCCCTTAGATTTGTAAGCTAGCGCAATAGCATCTACTATCCAGCGTGACAGCTAGGGATGCACCGATGCATCGGCTGAACATCGGTAACGGGCGATATTTGCCTCATTAACTGCCATCGGCCATCGGGAAATAAAAATGACATTCGCTGATGTCACATGGGCGTCAGTTTCAAAGTTGCGCGTTATTTCAAATGGCGCGCGGCAAGCACGCTCATAATAGAAGTGGCGCGCTCGCTTTTCCATGTGCGTTCATGGATGTATAGCAACGACAGAAGCCACGGGAGTACAAACGCTTGTGCAAACTGCGCTCTCCATGACGACGAGGAAGTGTGACATAGGCCTATTAATTGATTTCTAGCCCTTGCATTAGCTTTACTACTAGATATATTTATGGAGATGAGAAATAAAAAGCCGTCATTAATATCAGTCCGTCAGAAAAGCAGTTCTAGTCTTATTCTTGGCTGGATAACTCTTAGCAGGTTTAAAAAGCCCTTTTAAAGTTAAATATGAATACAGTTTTGGATTAAATAAAAGTATAGTCAAGTCAAATAAAACATATTTTATCTCCTGTATAGTTTGGTAATGCTACAATAAGATACCATTCATTAACATCACTTAATGCGTTATCTAACATAACACATTGAGTGAACAATATATTTTTACAACATTAATTAATGTTTGTGAATGTTATTTAATACAAAACACTTGATTGGTCATGTTTGTTCACTTCATTCATTGTGCATTAAATAATGTTAACAGAAATAATGTTAACTTTTGATTTTAAAAATGTATTTTTAAATTAAGCCCTAAAGGAGAATAATTGCGACAGTATATAACTATTGTTTTTTTTTGTTAGGTCATTTTATCTAATGTTATCTAACAAATGGAATCTTATTGTAAAGTGTTTTTAATACTACAGTTTCCATCTTTGTGATATACACTTTAATATAATTATGTAAATTTAATCTAAATTAAGCTTTGGTACCGAAATTGGTACCGAGAACCGTGGATTTTCACTGGTATCGGTACCGAATACTGAAATTTTGGTACCGTGACAACACTAGGTCAGACAATGATTACCAAATTTCTCTCTCATATTGCTCCTCATAACCACTGAAAAAGAACTTTTTCATTCAGAGGTTATAACTAATGTCAACCAGAAAGTGACATTAAAGGTTGTTTTTGTTTCATAAATTGGTCTGATTGAGTTTGTGCTCATTCTAGGATAGTGTGATCAAGAGCCGAAAGACTTGTATGTTTCCGTGGCACAAAAGAAGGAATAAATAACAAAAAGAAAAAACATCGGCATCGGCCATCGGCCAAGTTGTTATGTTAAACATCGGTATCGGTATCGGCCCAGAATTTCCCAATCGGTGCATCCCTAGTGACAGCCTTTGCTTTGTAGCAGCCAAAACTTTAGTGTCACCGCCAAAGCATATGAAGAGCTGCTCTGACTGCCTAAACGGGGCAGAGCGCTCCAGATAAATTCTGAGAGCCCTTACCGGGCAGAGTAAATGCGCATCACTCTCATCATCTGGCGAGGAGAGAGCCGCCAGGGAAATGACCTGTGCTCTAAATGGAGTGGAGAGCACATTAGGGACATAACAGTGCCTCGGTTTAAGGACGACCTTAGAGTCGTTTGGCCCGAATTCCAGGCAGGAAACGCTAATGGATAGCGCTTGTAGGTCACCTACCCGCTTGACTGAGGCGAGCACCAGCAGAAAAGCAGTTTTGAGCGAGAGCGAGAGCGACTTCAGGTCTACTGACAGAAGCGGCTTGAATGAGGGACCTTTCATGGCTTCCAGACCCTTAGAGAGGTCCCAGATAGGCACAGACGGGGGAGGCGGAGGGTTCAACCTCCTAGCGCCCTTGAGAAAACGCGCAATGAGTTTGTTTCTTCCTAGCGGTTTGTTGGCTATCGGAGTGTGAAATGCTGTTATGGGCGCCACATAGACTTTGAGCGTGTAGACTTTGATGCGTCCCGCATCCAGCAGCCCTTGCAAAAATGTGAGCACACTTGGTACTTCACATGTCTGAGGGTCTACGTTTTGTGCAGCGCACCAGCCAGCAAACACCACCCATTTCTGAGCATACAAGCGCCTCGTTGAGGGCGCTCTCGCCTCTAAAATGGTCTTTAGCACCTTATCCGGGAGATGCCCGGGTACCCGTTGAGGGGTCATGCATGGAGGGCCCATAAATCTGGACAGGGGTGCGAAATCGTTCCCCTCGCCTGTGTGATGAGGTCTCTCCTCAGGGGAATCGGCCAAGGGGCTGTTTCCAGCATCTGTAAGAGCTCTGGGTACCAACACTGGGTTTTCCAGAGGGGGGCTACTAACAGCACTGCACACCTGTATTCCCTGATCCTTTCGATGACCTGCAGTAGCATCGTGACAAGAGGGAATACATACAGAGGGCGGCTCGGCCAGTCGTGGGTGAGCGTGTCCCTGTTCTTTGTAAAAAATATTGGGCAGTGAGCGTTGTCTTCTGAGGCGAAGAGATCGACCTCCGCCCTGCCGAAGACATCCCATAGCAGCTGAACCGATTTTGGGTGAAGAGACCATTCTCATGGGAGAACGGTGCGTCTGGATAACATATCCGCACCCTGGTTCAGAACGCCTGGTACGTGCGTCGCTTTTAGCAGGCGCAGGTTGCGCTGGGACCAGAGAATGAGATTATCGGCCATGCAGTGCAGATTGCGTGACTTGATACCACCCTGGCGCTTTATGTGGGGATAACCACCCTGGGGATGAATAAAGGCATCTATCTATCTATCTATCTATGTACGACACCACTGCCCTGTTGTCCGTCCGGACCAGGACATGGTGGTCTTTTAAGTATGGGAGAAAGGCTTTTAAGGCTAAGGCTACCGCCTTCATCTCTAGACAGTTTATCTGTAGGCGCTTCTCTGGGTCTGACCATAGACCAGAGACGTGCCTGCTCTCGTAAAGGGCCCCCCAGCCTACGCTGGAGGCATCTGTCGAGATTGTGTTCCTCCTCAAGATCACACCCAAGCTCACGCCAGACTGATACCAGTCGGTCGCTTTCCAGGGAGTTAGGGCGTGACTCGCCCTGATTCGTAAGTGGGAGTACTGGTGATGCCGAAGCCATGAGACCCAGAATCTTCTGGAATTTCTTGAGGGGAGCGCGAGCGCCCGTCTTGAAAGATGACGCTAGGCATCGGGACAGACAGCGCGCGCGCCTCTCATGCGACCCGAGTCTATTTCTATACCCAGAAAGGAGATTTTTCGGCTAGGAGATAGTATGCTCCTGGAAAAATTTATCCTGAGGCCCAGGCATTCTAAGTGGTCAAGGAGCCAGGCTCTGTGAGTTATCAACTCCTCCGATTGGGCTATGATGAGCCAATCGTCGAGGTAGTTCACCACTCGCACTCCCCGCTGTCTCACTTCGTGAAGGTACGGGGCGCTAGAGACAGGCCGAAGGGTAATACTGTGTACTGATAAGCCTGTCCTTCGAATGCGAACCTCAGGAAGGGTCTGTGACGGGGCGCTATTTGAATGTGAAAATAGGCGTCCATCAGATCTACTGAGAAAAACCAATCCCCCGGGCGAATATGCGCGAGAATTTGTTTGGTTGTCAACAACCTGAACAGGCGCGTTATAAGCGTTTTTTTCAGGGGTCTGAGATCTAGGATGGGTCTGAGACCGCCATCCTTTTTGGGGACGAGGAAGTAGTGGCTGTAAAAGCCCGACTCGCTCTGTGACATAGGAACTGTTTCGACAGCCCCTTTTCTCAACAGTTTTGATACTTCAGTACGGAGAACATAGGCCATTGTCTCGACCCTGGCCTGAAAGCACGGAGGTCTGCGAGCAAACTGGAGTGAGTAACCTTGTTTTATTGTGTTCAACACCCAAGTCGATATTTCGGGGATAGCCTCCCAGGCTTTGGGCCCCATAGCTAGGGGTTGTAGGAGTACAGTGTCCGGGTCGCTGTGAGATAAGGGCCCGGCCAACTGACTGTTTACTGTTTCCCCGCCCGTGTGAACGGTGCTCATGCACAGAGCCCTCTATAGTGTCTATAATGTGGGTTTTCACATATAGCGGTGCGTTCATAGCAGTGGGCACACGGTCTATGTTCATTACCCTCTTTTCCCTGATAGGGGAAAAAGATGACACCATGTTGGAAGTGCTTGTGTGTAGGGGCGCGCACATTATGATGGGCACCTGAACTACATGAGCAGCATGAGTTGCCGGGGGGCTTGAGACTGTGTTTGAGACTGCATGTACAGTGTTTGAGTGTTGTGGCGCGGGCCTTGTGGTGGGCACGCCTTCTACATTCGTTAAATTCGCAGACTGTGGTGGCGAATTGGTAACTGTGGGGACAGTGCTTATGTGCAGGTGTGCGAACTTTATAGCGGGCACATGACCTACATATGACACATGGGTAAAAGAGCTCTTTTCTTGTTTTATTTGTGTCGCCGTAAAAACGGCGTTTGGTTGCAGGCGAGTGTGCTGCGTGGCAGACTCATTTGCTGCTGATTTTACATTTCCAACCGCCTGAGAGGGAACTGGGGAATGTCTGAGGGATTTTAGAGAGATCGGTCCGGCCTTGGCGGGACTCGAAATCTCTCTTTTTCTCCCCCTAGCTAGGATGGCTTACGCGGCTCGGGGTCCAACACAATCTTAGGCTGGGTGACCGGCGGCGCAGACTTGGGCTGCTGAGGAGGAGGCTTCCAAAAGACAAAGAGGCCCAGCGAAGCAAGTGCATTCTGGGAGTTGTTGTCTTTCATCCACATAAGCCAAAAATAAATTTTCTCAGTCTAGAAAGCTCCAAATCCAAAAATAATTTCACATTTCTTCTACATAAATGACCCATTTTAAATACACATTCATCTTTCCAGAGGTGAAGCATCCCTTTAAAATGCACGTCAAGATCAGTAAAATCTAAATTTTCTCGTGGGGGATGCCCCAGAACCCCCCTAGCAAGATCACTTTTGGGACCTCGGTATTTATAAAACCCGTTTTATATTTTAGAATGCAAATCAGCTTCCCTTCCCTTAACCCATTTAATCCCACTGGTCACAATTGTGACCACAATTTTTCTTTGCATATTTTAGTGTGAAATTAAAAAGTAACTCATATTATGAAGTACATATTCATATATAATGAAAATGTAAGATGTCTATAAGAGTTTATGGTAGGTCTAACATGATTAGTTTGTTTGGTTATGTGACCACACACATTTATTTCTTGGTACTGTCGTCTTAACGAAAGGATGACATAAAAGCTCAGAAAGGACAGGTAAGAATACTAAGTTCCTTTTTGAATAGCTTATACATTTTTTGCACATATCATCATGAAAGGGTTACCTATACATACACATTGAAATTAAATTAATACATGCTTTATTCTGTTGTGAAACTGCAGATAAATGAAGACGGTTACAATAGTGACCGGTGGTAGAACACAGGGAGTCTATGTTCCCCATATGTAATTCTGTGTTATTTTTATGAACTCTCTTTCAGACTGACTTTAAGTCAAGTTTTGGATTTACTTAATAATAATAATAATAATTAATAATTAGTTACATTTATAAAGCGCTTGGGTACTTAAAGCGCTTCACATATGGAAGGGGGAATCTCCTCAACCACCACCAATGTGCAGCATCCACTTGGATGATGCGACGGCAGCCATATTGGACCAGAACGCCCACCACACACCAGCTTACTGGTGGAGAGGAGACAGTGATGAAGCCAGTCAGTATATGGGGATGATTAGAAGGCCATGATGGACAGAGGCCAAGGGGTAAATTTGGCCAAGATGCCGTGGTTAAACCCCTACTGTTTTTCGAAGGACATTCTGGGATTTTTAATGACCCCAGAGTGACTCTCTGAGCACCGTTATTCTCACCCGAAGGACGGTCCTCTTTGCCAGTAGTGTCCCCGATCACTACACTGGGGTGTTAGGACCGACACAGACCACAGGGTGAGCGCTCCCTGCTGGCCTCACTAACACCTCTTCCAGCACCAACTCCTGGTTTTCTCAGGAGGCCTCCCATCCAGGTACTAACCAGCCTCAGCCCTGCTTAGCTTCAGTGGGAGACCACTCTTGGACTACAGGGTGATATGGCTGCTGGAGCTGGATATGCTCTGTCTTCCAGAGACTGGGTTAGGTCATGGGCCCAGTGTAGTGATGGGTTTGGCTGAACAAGCTGGTGTTCCAGGTGGATGCAACTTCAAGCATGACATGCCTGGACTCTACACAGTGCTGTGGTCAACAGTTGGCTGTTCCACAGAGATGTCATGAATTGTGACTATGATCTCCTTGGATTTCAGCAAGTAGTTGCCCAAAGTCTCCTGAAAATATTTGGTACTGCACCAAAAGGACAAGGGAGGCCATCCTCAATGTCAGCTGCTGTGACTGATATACCCAGGTTTGATGGTGTTGCCCACTGGCTGATAAACACAGGTAGGCAGGACACAGTTGTGATTTAAAAAAAAAAAAAAAATTCCACTGTTATTTCTTTAGGAAGGTGATATATAATGAGTTCCACACCAGCACACAGTTGTGACTAGACATGTGCCGGTATTCGGTAATGCGATAAATCGCGGTAATGAATATGCACGATATTGTTATCGCGGGCACTTCAAAATACCGTGAAAAATAATAGATCCGAATTTAGATTTTTAGAACGCGCATTAGCTTATTTTCCATCAACCGCTTAAACAAACTGCGCGAAACACGTGCGCATTCTGATGTAAACAATCGCCACGTGTATAAGCATGCGGCCGGTGCGCACTTCTAGTCTAATGTAAACAGTCCTCACATGGAGAAGCAGCATGGCGGAAGGAGGAACGCCGCCGCCGATCTATCCGGATCCATCCCGCTTCTAAAAGCAGAGCTGCCAACTCGACGCATTCAGCGCGAGACTCCTCATACGCTCACGCGTCACGCCACACATCCGTTTTCTCACGCAGAGAAAAATCGCGGAGCAAAGAGGACACGAAGACCGTCAAACAAGACAGAGCAGGTTACTTTTGATATGAAACAGTAGAACAATTGCGTCACAGAAAGTTACATTTAAACTATTTAATGACCAGCAGCATGTTAGATGACTAAAACATATAGATAAAGAGGAGTATTTTGCTGAATATGTGCACTGCACTTTACATATTTATTATATTTTTACTTGTGTCATTACATAATTGTTATTATAATGAAAACCACATTATATTTGATTTAATTCGTTATTTGTAACCTTTAAAAATACCAGCTGATAGGGTTCTATATGGTTACATAGCATTATGTGAGATATTTTTTTTCATGAGAAAAAAATAAAGTGGGCTATCTACTGTAGCCTTCCTAATATTTATCCAAAATAAGTCAATATTGAATCAAGATTTAAATCAAATCCCAAGTATTGAATTGAAATCGTTAAATTTGTGTTAAGCAATACAAACAGTAGCCTACCAGTCATTGTACCATGTAATCATTGTAACATGTTGTCACTAAACTTAATAAAATTCAGTTTAGTTACCAAATGTTTTGACAATCACAATTACACCTTGTGATGCAAGTTTTATTTTATTTTTTACATCCCCCCCAAATCCATCTGTTTCTCATGTGCAATTCAAATACCGTGATAATACCGTATACCGTGATAAAAGATCACTCAATTAATCGCAGCATGAAAATGTGATACCGGCACATGCCTAGTTGTGACTGTTGATTGATAATTTTTGTGATGCTTTCCTGTTATTCATGAATTGTTACATGTTCCTTGGCATTGTTACATGTTTCCTACCATAGGCTAATTTTTAATCATTTGTTTATTTTAATTTGTTTATTTTAATTTATTTATTTAATTTCTGTACGTTTTTTTCTTTTCATTTTGTAATTTTAAGTATTTTGCATCATTTATAATGATTGCATTCTAAGCAATTTCCTATAATTTATTATTTCATCATAATTTAATTTAAATATTTGTGCCATGTTGCTGCATAGGATTGCTATTTTGTCATTTTTTAAACTGGGCCAGACAATGTTTAACTATTTGTTAATCGAATAAATCACTTCAACAATTTAATTCTGTCTTCAAACTAATTTCTGGAGATTTTTTATTTATTATATACCCCATAGACTTAGACTCCCTGTGTTCTACCACCGGTCACAATTGTGACCAGAGATAAAACTCTTATTTTCATGGACTTTTCAAATATTTTTTTACATTATTGACATTGATTGTTTAATATACTTGCAAATACCACACAAACTCATAAATTTCATCTCTGGGAAAAATTTGGGATTAAATGGGTTAAAACTGGATTCACCTTTAAATGTTTAATAATTGTAGATTTTAAGTACTAAACTGAGAGGCTGCCATCCAAAATATTCCTCAGTTTTCTTTAACCCGAGGACAAATGTATTTAAAGGGCCCCTATTATAGATTTTCGAAAATGACCTTTCATGTAGTGTGCAACATAGCTCTAAGTGAATGAAAACATCCTGAAAAGTTTTAAATCTGAAAGTGCACCGTATATAAAGTTATTGTCTTTCAAAAGTAAGAGTCGACTCTAAGTCAATGAAATTAATCAATAAGAGTCATAAACCGGTTCGTCGTGACGTCAAGACGAAACATTAGCATATTGTCCGCCCACTTATTGCGCGCAGACACCAGGGAAAACTTGAACCACAAACCTGCAGCTGATTCGTGTGGATACTGGATAGTGTCTTGTCGAAAAGACGTTGTGCTCTACAATGTGAAGGTAAAGCCACTTTTTTTTCACTGCCCAAGGACGAGCGTGTGAAGAATCAGCGGTTAAAATTCATCTTTACCACGATATCACAGCAGTATAATCCTAAACTTTTGCAGTGTTCCCTTTATTTAACTGACGACTGCTTCTCAAATCTCAAAGTTAGTGTATATGCAAACTACTTGCTCTTGGCAGATGGAGTTCAAAATACTTAGTTTTGAATTTTATATTGTGTAACTTGGGTCTCCTGCTAACAGGCTAACTCACGTTATCCCTGTGTTACTGAAATACTTCTGCTAATCAGTTGTGGGCCACGATTACCTATAACTGTGTCTATTAATGCAGATTGTCTGCCATTCTCATTACTTTGAGGAAAGATTAATCATGGAGCAAGATTTGTTTTACCAACGTTTATGTTACATCAGTCATTCACGCTAGAACTCGGCTAATGTATACATTACATACATGCACTGTTATTGATACAGTTTCCACGTGTCCACTGCAATATACAATCGTTTATTGTAAAATAAAGTAAAATAAGTAAATTAATTGGTTTATTGATAGACATGCATTTGTTAATGCTGATGGTGAGGAATTACAGTTGCAACATCTCATAATGTACCTCAAACGGAGTAGTATCACTGAGAAACGTCCTGCTCGAGTCATCCTTGCGATGGAGGTTTGGGTTGAATAACTAGTTCTTCCAGTGTTTCATCATCGGACTTGCGCTCGCATTGATATAGTAAAATTGACGTCACTGTTCGTTACTGTCTTTAGTTAACGGTATAGGAAGCCTTGGGACAAGCAGAGCTGACGTTGTTAACGCAATGGGCGTTTTTGTTTTCGAAACGCACGCTGTACGCGGTAAACCAATCACAACAGACTGGGCTGTCTGGCCAATTAGAGCAGAGTAGCTCGCGGAAAGGAGGGATTTAGAGAGATTGGTTCATTTGACGAGTTGTTTGAGAATCATTGAAAATGTGGTGATGTGCAAATGTATATTATGAGGAAATTAAAGGTTTTATTTTTTATTTTTTACCTTTGATGCATGTAAACCTGTTGTAGGAGACTCCAAAACAACATTAGGAAACTTTAAAATAGCATAATAAGGGCATTTTAAAAGGTTTCTGTGACCTGTTCAATTCTGCATGCACCACATATGCAGATTCCAGGACAATGTATCTTTAATTTGGCCAAAATCAAACAGGTAATTTTCTCCAAGCAGAGATTCTGTTGAATAAACGTGTTTGTGCCACACACAATTAATAAATGTTGTTCATTGACCTTCATGTGCCTGTCTTGATAATTAAGAAAATATTGTTTGGAGGAAACATGGAATTGGTCTGTTTAATGCTATTATAGATTGTATAATATTTCATTTTTAAGTACATCTGAAAAGGCTTCTTTTTTTTTTTTAAATCCCCCCAGTGAATCTTAGCCATTTCCAGCCCTGTTCATACTCATGTACTCTATAAAAACTCCTTAGATCTGCACTAATCACGTGAATGGTCTATTTCAGTGTCAGAAAGAGAGTTTGCAGGTGTGGTTTCAATAGCTTTGAATAGTATTTTTAGTCATGTACGTTCATAACATAAAACACACATCGATAGATGATTATCACATAAAGTGATGATCCTGTAGTTTGTCTGACACTAATGACGTGCTTGATGTGCCAATTTACAGAAGATCTCAGACATTACTATAATGAATGAGGTGAAAACAGGGACTATTGAAAGAGATAAAGATGATTTTTAGCAGCTCAGTTAAACGTTATGGCTCTGTCATTTTGTTTGTTAGACTCTTAATTTGCTAATTTCCAGTTCAAGTTTTCTTTTTTGTTGTTGTTGTCGTCATGCCCAATTCTCATCAATCCTTAGAAAATAGTTAATTCATGAGATTCGTTCAAAAACGCTGATACACCCAGTAGTGGAACAAGGGAGTGAGTCATTGAATCCTTCATTCAAAACAATTTGAAAAAATAATTAAAAATTATATTTAAATACTTAGTCTATAAATAAAAAGACTGTATTGCAACAATTAGCATTATGTCAGAGCCTCTAGTAAATTATATGTTATTTGGTTTAATTGTCTACTCTATTCCGATTAGTTTTTATTTGAAACAAAACAACCATCATTCATTCTCAATTAATCCAGAATACAGCTCTACAGAAAGGGTGCCATTACTTTGACAATACAAACACAAAGGTGTCACACCAATCAGGTACCTGAAAACAAACTCACTGGATGAATGGATATACTTTGCTCACTGTGACACTTGGACAACGCTTCTTTCTATGATTCACTACAGAGCTTTAAAGTCTAAAACTCTCTCCACATTAGTGCGGCTTCTCTCCAGTATGAACTCGCTCGTGTGATTCCAGTGCAGACAAACCTTATTCACGATATGAGGGCTTGTACTCTGGAGCTGGTTAATGTTAAACTCTGTAATCTTGGAACACCTCTCACCTGCAGACTGGAAATATACGACATCCGGAGAAAATATTCCACATTTGTCCTTCATTCACGATCGTTAACAGTGACATATTCAGCCTCAACTGGTTAAAGTTTCAGCTCGTCTCTCTCGCTTCTCTCTTCGGCGCAGGCGCAGTGCGCGATGTCATCATGTTTCTTAAAGGGGCCGCATGTTATACCATTGTATTCAAAGGGTTAGTCCATTTAGTAAGGCAATAGTCAGGGAAAGTAAGGCTTATTCTTCTTCTTCTTTGGGGTTTTAAGGCAGCTTGCATCCAATTTGTTGCATTACTGCCCCCTACTCTTCTAAATTCTCTTTACACTATATTCTCTAGTCTAGTCCAATCCAATCCAGTTTCTTTATTTTATTTTTAACTTACTAAATATTCCCTGCCTTTCCGTTTCTCTGCACATTCTAAAATACTTTTAACAGTTGGAAATCGATTTGCCGGCTTTTTAAAATAAGGTTAACTAATTAGAAATAACACTTTGAACACTTTGCTATTATTTCTATGGCTGCTACTAGTCAATCATCAACAAAATCGATCTTTTTGTTGACAAACTTTGTCTAAAAAAAATAAAATGAAAAAAAAAAAACATTAATAACTTGGTTTACGGAGCAGTTGCGTTATGTCACATTTACAATCAAGCTGATATTCGGGAAAACAGCACTCTAGATTTTATGTTGCTTGACTGTATGATGCTTGAGTTGTTCGTCTTATAAATATAAAAACACAGGAAAATAAAATGTTTTACCCCAATATCTTAAATGTGGGGGGCATTTGTTATTTTTAATTGAATTTCTGCCCCAGTGTAACAGGTAACAAACAGTATAGTGAGACAGTATAGAAATGATCAATCTCGATAAAGAAATGTGACATAAAAAACATACATATTTATTAATATTCTTCCAAATGTTCACTCTTTTGAACTAAAAGCCTGAAAGAGAGTTGTTTTGTGCAGTCCCATGACCACAAACAAACAGGAGCAAATGTGATTGGAAATGCGGTTAATAGACCGACAGGAGGAGGTTGCGATCGCTCAACAGCCTGAGGACGTGAGGATGAGAGCCAGCACGAACTGGTGGTGTGAATGCGGGGGAATATGCCAATCTATGCCGACTGAAATAGAGTGTCTGTGCTGTGGCGAGCGGGACAAGTTACTAGGGATGCACCTATATGAACATTTTGGCCGATGCCGATAATTCTTTACATTTGAAAGCCGATAACCGATATATTGGCTGATAAATCTAAATTCAAATTTTGGTATACTTTGATAGCCTGTATACATAAACAAAAGACTCATCATTAGTCCAAAACACTTTAACATTAATCAAACATAGTTTGAACCAGTGTAAGATTCCTTAACTTTTAAAATTAAATTGACACTCATATGGCCAACTTTCTTTATTAAAAAATGGTAACACTTTATAATAAGGTTTCATTTTATTAGCATTAGTTAACATGAACCAACAATTAATGAACAATATTTATACAGCATTTATTAATCTTAGGTAATGTTACGCTCAACATTTATAATACATTTTTAAGAAGTTGTATCTGAACATGCACTGAAGTGCCGAGAGTGCCAAGAGTTTCCCGTTCAGTGATGGTAAGGTTGTAGTTTTCTGGATTGAAGAAAAGGCAGTCTGACTCCCTTTGGGAGCATGAAGGCCTGGCAGGTGGTACATCAAAAATGACCATTTATCGGCCGATATCGATATGTGGTCGATATATATCGTGCATCCCTACAAGTTACTGCCATCGATGACCAGGCTCCTCACGTCAGATCAAGATGAGCGTGCCCGCAGTTGTGTCACAGCTACCGAGGATTTCACTGGATTTCATGTGTTGCGTGATATCTCTGCGCCCAAGTAGCAGTGCTTCGCCTGTGCTTCCCCCTAATATAGTCCCATGTCAACATCTGCCTAGGAAATTGCCTAGTGTTAATCTGCATCGCTATTTGTACTCGTTGTGTACTCGCAGGCCACAAGAAGTAATTTGTTTTGTTTTTTAATCACTTTTACTCAGGACATGCTAGCTGGCAACAAAATATTCCATTCATTAAGCTAAGCTAAGCTCGCGCCGACCCTGTCAAACTAAAACAATCCATGCACTGAGACAAAAATGCATTTGCCCACCTATCTAAATGTAAACGGTGGAGTGTTCCTTTAAATATATCTAGTCTTCATTCATTTTAACAAAAAAATAAAAATAGACAATCTCAATATTTTATCTTGCGGAATTTACCTAAATGTATTTGATATAGAACTGAATGTTGATCACTTGCAACAGGTTTTTATATGACCATGAAGGCTTGATAAATGTCTAAAGCTCTTCTCACACTGAGTACAGTGGAACGGCTTCTCTCCAGTATGAACTCGCTCGTGTGATTTCAGAG
This sequence comes from Leuciscus leuciscus, assembly GCF_965113295.1. Classification (NCBI taxonomy): domain Eukaryota; kingdom Metazoa; phylum Chordata; class Actinopteri; order Cypriniformes; family Leuciscidae; genus Leuciscus; species Leuciscus leuciscus. The sequence continues at coordinate 7,351,177 of NC_138733.1, read as the reverse complement.
ATCCAGACTGAGTGAAACTCTTGTCACAATATGAGCACTTGTAAGGTTTTTCTCCAGTATGAATTCTTTGGTGCTCTTTCAGATCACCAAATGTAGTAAAGCTTTTCCCACAGTCAAAGCACACATGATCTCTCACTTCATTATGTGTTTTCTGGTGCCGTTTAAAATTGTTCAGCCATGAAAAACTCTTTCCACAGAGAGAACACACATGAGGCCTCTCATCTGAATGAACTTTCAGGTGTTCTTTTAGACGTGATGATGAAATAAAATCTTTACCACACTGATCACAGTTAAATGGTTTCTCTCCAGAGTGAACACGCAGATGATTTCTGAGATCAGATAAATATGTGGACCTCTTTCCACACTGAGAGCATGTATACGGCTTCTCTCCAGTGTGAATTCTCATGTGTTTGTTAAGGTCTCCTTTTTGACTGAAACTCTTTCCACACTGAGAGCATGTATACGGTTTCTCTCCAGTGTGAATTCTCATGTGTTTGTTAAGGTATCCTTTTTGTCTGAAACTTTTTCCACACCGAGTGCATGGATACGGTTTCTCTCCAGTGTGAATTCTCATGTGTTTGTTAAGGTTTCCTTTTTGACTGAAACTCTTTCCACACTGTGAGCAGGAGTGCAACTTTTTGGCTTTTGTTCCTTGAGTTTTGAAGTCACCGTGTTTCTTTACTTCATTCAGTTCTTCTTTTAGCTCTGTTACTTCCATCTGATCTAGAATGAACACAGCAAGTAGTTATAATCAGTTTAAGGAGGATCATTTCAAGGAAAATTCAATTGAACACAAACAGAAAACAAGAGAATAGGTTTCTGTCTGTGTGAGTATACAGTATCAGATCTTTGATGTTGAAGGTTTGTTATATAATTCTCATTAATTTGAATAATAAAATGTGTTTGACACACTGCTATATACAAGATTAGGATAATTTTGATGAATTTCTCTATCATTTATCATCAATATACTACTTAATATTTCACAGCCACCAAAGCAGTCAACAATGAAGAATCAAGAATGGACACCAACCTATTTGTTCCTCAGTATCTTCATGTTTTATTCTGGATGGTTCTGGATCACTCATGTCTTCAATCTCCTCTTTAATAAACTCCATCTTTAACAGTCACAGATTTCAGCTGCTACTCCTGGAGTTTGTCCTTCTCTTGTAGGATGATGGGAATATTCCCAGTATTTATTGGTGAATTGTTGTGGGAGGGGCTTCACTGCAGGTGTGAATTGTGATCACTGTGTGATACTGACGCCCACAGGACCAGATCTGGAATTGGAAAGTTATTGAATTTATAATTAACTAATTTAATTACTTGATAGTTAAGTGAATATATTTGCTGTTATAAATCGTGTTTTGACAAAGGCTGTATATTATCATCATATAAAACAGATCTACAGGGTCATCCGCGTCAAAACAACCAAATTTTAGAAACTTCCCCGGCTAAAATTTGTTATATTGTTAATATTTTTTCTGAAGAAAGCCAAACATAAATGTGATGGGTTTATATTTACTAAGTTATCCAGTATTTTGTAGAGGGGGGTAAAAATGACTTTAGAAAGATGGCAAATCATTATTTTGTGTTTACACCAAGCGTGCCGCACAAGACCTGAAAAGTGAAGCCAAAACGTCTCGATCGCCCCCCGGTGACTGGTCCTAGTATAGGTCATAAGCCCCGCCTCCCCGTGTTATACAACGGGACGTGAGACCAACTAAACAATTAAATTACACTTCAAATATCTTTTTTACAAATGTGGTTTCTTTCATTTGCTGTCGTTTTTATCACGCTGATGTAAGTTCAAGTGTCTGTTTCAAAAATAAGTTGGTTTTTAGTTAGTTACGTGATGCGGTGGTGTAACGTCATGATTGACAGCTGTGATTGACAGGTTCTCTGAGCGAAGTAGTCACTGAAGCACCAACGGACATTTTTTCGGGATCTTCGGAGGACTGAGGAGATTGTATTTACTTTATTTTAACAAGCCTCTCGTCATACTGCAATCAATTTTTTAAAAAGTGCACTCAGGGAGAGTGCATTCTGCGAGAGTGAGGGCGGAGCGTTGATTTCGTGGCTTTACTTCCTGCTCACTACTGCACAGGTCTGGTCCCGAGATCGCTACTGCGCAGACTCAAGTTCCAAGACGTCAGCGCCATATCAGGACACTGGCGGCTTCAGTTCTCACCAATGGAAAAGAGCGAAGGGACGTTGTCAATCTTTTTTTTTTACAGTCTATGGTTTACACAGAGATTGGTAGGTCCCAATGTTCAAATTGTTGAATTTTCCCATTATCAATGTATGAAACCCAAATTGGGGTATAACTTCCTGAACAGTGGATACTTATTTTGTTTAAAGAAGAATGTATGAAGAAGAATAACTAGAAATGTATCTTTTTTCCCTCTATCAAAACAATTGCATACAACATCCAACTCTAATTGCCAAAAACACACTGAAATTAATATTTCCAGTATGTATTGGTGAATTATTGTGGGAGAAAAATTCGTAAAAGAGAAGAAAAGAAACAACTGAATTTACACTAAATTACTTTCATTGCATTTAAATTGTGAACATTTGTTTGAAGAACTTTAAAAAATATAGGATATTTTAATGTGGTTTAATATTATATTTAAAACAAGGCTTGTTTAATACTTTCCCAAAGTCTGAGGGAAATAACTGAGTCATCATGTTTAAATGAGCAGCTGAGAAACCTCTTTAGCCCTTATTTGCACAGGATAATCATTTGTAATAATTGCGGAGGTTGTCTGTGATCTTAATCCCGCGCTAATCGGCCATGTCTTTAATTTGTAGAGTAAAAATTCCCCCGCAAATGACCTACCATATTTCGCCGATTTCTGAATCACACAAGATCCCCAGATAATACTAATGCAGTGCGAATGGTTTGTCTCTAAAAGTTCCCTGTTTTCACCTCATTGAGTTTCACATCTTCACTACGACACTTGGACAACGCTTCTTTCTATGATTCACTAGCTTGAAAGTCTAAAACTCTCTCCACATTAGTGCGGCTTCTCTCCAGTATGAACTCGCTCGTGTGATTCCAGTGCAGACAAACCTTATTCACGATATGAGGGCTTGTACTCTGGAGCTGGTTAATGTTAAACTCTGTAATCTAGTAACATCTCTCACCTGCAGACTGGAAATATATGGCATCCGGAGAAAATATTCCACATCGTTAACAGTATTCAGCCTCAACTGGTGAAAGTTTCAGCTCGTCTCTTTCGCTTCTCTCTTCTGCGCAGGCGCAGTGCACGATGTCATCATGTTTCTTAAAGGGGCCGCATGTTCATTCAGTCCCTCCAGAAAAACGCGGAGTTTTTTTGTGATTGTTGCGGGCAAAAATCCTTGATTATGCGGCACGTTTTCTTAAAAAAATGCGATGGAATATGCAGGATATTTATGCAATTTTATGCGATGAAATTGCGGAAACTTGCAAAAATTGCGGGAACTTGCAAAAACTGCAGTTTGATGAAAAAGAGAAAAAAAGTGATTCCCCCAACACCCTATTAACTAGGCTACTACTTTAATGTAAAGAGTCATTTCTTATTACTTCCTATGATAAGCAAGCATACTACATCACATAAAGTGCTGGGAATATTTAAGTTCTCATCTTGTTTTATTTCAGACCTTAATAAACACATGGCTTCATTCATCGTGTAATTACATCACTTCACAACGTTCCCATGGCAACAGGGGAAATGGCTGCGCTTGTGTGAAGTAAACGCAACATTTTTCAACTTTCTGCTAAGATAAATGTGACTTTTTGCAACGAAAATGCGGGGATTATGAAATCATGCAAGCCCGCATATTTTGCGCGCGGAAATCTGCAATTTATGCGGCAAAAGTGCGGCGTATTTGAAAAAATGCGTCCCCCGCATAAATATGCAGACTTTGGCTGATTATGCATTGAATCATGCGATCGCATAATCGCGTTTTTCTGGAGGGACTGTTCATTATGACATTCATTATGGTGATGTCTGAGATCTTCTGTAAAGTGGCACATTAAGCACATTTTATTGTTGTCAACAGGCTGAAAGCCTCACCAGTAGTATTTTCGAATTACCGTGCTTCCCCCCCCCCTCATATCCCCCTGAGACGAGAGATTTATGTATTTTTAGTCTGGAAAAAATCCTCCGATGACGCAAAAATCGTCATATTGCGTCATCGGATGATTTTTTGGCCAGAGGCTTAAAACTACAGCCAGTATTAAGAGCTAGTTCCGCATGTTTTCACCACGCCCATATGGGGTGGGATCTTTCTGTAGAAGCTAAGCTAACAGGCTCTTTGCTCTGTGGAGATCGAGAAAGTTTGTATAGTAGTCTAATCACAATGGCGGAAGGTAGTTTTGGAGTTGAAATGGCAGAAGAGGATTTCGACGATCTGTTGCGAGAATCGGATGTTCGCGGGTACCTGTACGAGCCGCAATACAGCGATGAACAGTTGCGGATGATGGAGGAACAAGAGGTGGTCGGAGCAGCTGCTGCAGCAGAGGAGCAAGACCTGCTTGGCGGTCAGGAGGAAGAGCCCGGGCAGACTCGAGCTGGGGCGGACTGGTGGTGTCAGTGCTCTCGCTGTGCGCCTATGTAAACAGATACAGAGTCCTATTGCTGTCGCGAATTTCAGCGATGCCATTTTCTCCTGGACGAGATCGCTGAATCCGCTGATGAAATGGCACCGCTAGCATGTGTAACTGAGCACCCTAGTTTTGAACCACACATGGACAGGGGGGTCCAGGGGCCTGTTTCAGAAAGGAGGTTAAGTGAAAACTCTGAGTATGTTAACCCTGAAATGAGGGAAACTCTGAGTTTTCTGTTTCAGAATGGGAGGTATGTTAAACCTGAGAAAGCAGAGTAAGTCAAGCCTGTTTCAGAAAGAGAGGTAACTTATACTCAGAGTCAGTTACCATGGTAACTTACTCTGTGAACCTAACCTGGTCAGGAGCAGGTTTTCTTCAGTAAACCCAGAGTTTCTTTCGGTCTCCTCCCCTTTTTAAAGAGGAAGTGGTGTTTAAACACCTCATTCATTCTTTCAGTACATTTTTATTAATAAAATTAATCTTTTATTAATAAATAAAATATTGCTTTTTTTTTTTTTTAAATAAGATGAAGTCTATATAACTCCTTAACTGGCAACTGAAAACACAGTAGTAGATTAGAGTTACATAATGTAGTTCTAAACAAATTCAACAGAATTAAACTGTGGCATTTACTGGAAATCACTGAACTGTTCATCTGTGCACCAGAAGTGGATGGACCGTCCTCCTGCTGTTCTTCCACACTCTGGGGGCGCGGGGAGAGATAAGAATACCCGTTTATACTTAGATTTAAACTTAGATTTAGACTTAGATTTAGACTTAGATTGAAAAGTAGCTTTCCTGTAGCTCAGTGGTAAGAGCATTGCGTTAACAACGCAAGGTTGTGGGTTTGATCCCAGGGGATTGCACATACCTATGTATAAATGTATAGGATAATGCAATGTAAGTCGCTTTGGATAAAAGCGTCTGCCAAATGCGTAAATGTAGATTCTATAGGCTACTCCACGTGAAAAAATGTGAATGTGTAGACACATAATATTAACATTACCTCTGTAGCAGCAGAAAGACTCTGTAGCTCTTTATCCCCATGTGATGAGCATTTGGTTGAGTACACTTTATAACACTATTTGTCATAATTTCTGGTGTATTGAGTAGGCGACTTACAACTGCCTGTGGTTCTGTATATATATAACCTTTATTTAAACAGGAAAAGTCCCTTTGGAGCCTCCTGTCTGTTGGGACAGGAGGCTCCAAAAGACAGATATTACCATCAGAATCTATTGGGACCAACAAAAATCCTAACCCAAAGTAAAATAAATGGAAATATAAAAAATAGCCTATATAAAATATAACACATATGTAAACCTCTTACATTTTATGAAGGATCTTTGGGAGTGACTGGCTCTGAAGTCCCTCCAGGTATTCCCTCAGCTGTAAATGCTGCTGCACTGCTAGACACTGGATGCTTTAGTTATTTAATATGTCACATGTTTGTAAAGCCAGGTAGCCTACACCCATACTATGCTCAAGCCTTACTTGACTGAATTATGTTTTTATATTTAATTTTCAGCTGCTGCCATGTTCTTTTAATACCTGCAGGATTGCCCCTACATGAAAATTAAAATTAGGTTGAATAACATACTGTTCTTCCAGTTTCACCTCTGATATTATAACAGTTGGGCAAGTTACTTGTATTACTAACTACAAATGACATCTTCAACATTGTAATTAGATTAATGTAATAATGACTATCTTTAGAAATTATTGGTCTACTTATTACTAATTACTAAATCCCATGTCAACCTTAAACACTTGAACAATACAAGGAGAGACAAGAAACAGCACTTTTAATGCTTTCAAATAAACAATATACAATTGCATGAATTATTCTTGAATTGACCAAAGTGTGTAGAGGGAGAAGGTTACATTAAAAATATAACTTAAAAATGTATGTTAAATAGCCTATACAGAATTGTTCTATAGTCTAATACAATTACATCAGATTTAACTTTAAATTACAGAAGAATTAAGAGTAATCCCTTTAATTAAATTACAGTATTTAGATTACTTAGTAATTAATTACACCCAACACTGTATAACAGTAATTAAAATGTGAAGAAATATGCAGACCTCTTTTTGTCTGGCGCTGTTGCCATGGTGACTCATAATATCTGTGATCCATTGATAATGGCTTTTTATAGTTGTGGTGCACGCGCTTAACTCAGAGTCAGTCAACTCAGAGTTGATTGAACTAACTCATTTCAGCTGTTCTGAAACCAAAAACTCAGAGTTTCCCATCTCAGGGTAAGTCAACTCAGAGTTCAAGTTTTAACTCAGAGTTGGTTGAACCTCTTTATTGAAACAGGCCCCTGGAAACCTTTTTCAGGATCCCGAAGATAAATTGGAAATGCCAGCCAAAGCCCGCCGGGACCAACGGACGGCTTAGTGTAAAGTGAGTATTTTGTTTGTTTTTCTTTTTATTACTAAGACGTCAGGTACAGAGTTTGGACACCCGGCATTATCACAACGTTCTTCCCACATAGTCAGCTGAGCTATTGTTGTTATATTTACATCTATGCTTGCATACTGTAGGTGCATATAGTTTGCATTGCTAACGTTGTGCTTACTGTTTTTTTAGACAATATCGCCTAACAGCCTACCGTCACTTTATGGAATGGGTCCTGCAAGGCGAGAGACTGGGGAAAGGCGAGAGACTGGGGAAAGGCTATCGTCTTGTTTTGCCTACCTGTGTTGTTCAGGATATCAGACGGAGATATCCAGCTCCTGACGGCCAATACTGTGGATATAAGGAAACTGCTGAAGCTCTGGAAGAGCTTTGAGTGTAAACGTGTTAATATATATATTTTTTTTTAAATAAAAGTTATAACTCACATTTGTTGTGGTTCTTGTTATAAACCTTTAGTGTTGCTACATTAGAGTATGTGTTAGCCTTGAGAATGTATCAGCTTAGAGAAATAGTGATTTCAATTGGAGGAAAACACTTCATATGCAGAGCTACTAAGCTACTCTTTTGACATGGTCCTGCCTTACATCAACTTTTTAATGTGAAAGTCAAAAGTTTTTTAACCCAAAATAAGTTCCAAGAAGGGAAATAATCTAGGTAGTTTGCGTAGAGTAAGTAATTGCAGCAAAATCAGTGACAGTAACCATTCAGCCTCCCTCCACAAGTCTATAATGTAGAACTTTAGTGTACACAAGAGTATAGGGTAAGATGAAGAAATGTTGTTGTTTTTTATTAATATTCACACACAAAAATTATTCTGCCACCATAGTCAAAGGTCATGTTAAAATAAGGAGATACAAAACAAAAAATTATCCTGCACAATATACAAACAAAGCAGGCAAAATATAATCAGCGGTGGCAGATTCTGATTTGACACAGTAAGAAAACTCAGGGAAGAGTAGCAGAGTGAATTTGAGGTAGGTGCCATGAGTGCTATGATAAGGTGCTATCAGTGTCGGTCTTAGAAGCGGCTTTGGAAAGTAGTTGTGGCAGCCTCCTTTGATGGTTTAGGCACGGGTGCAATGTTGGGTGGCAGCGCAGGCTGTGGCAGGGAAAGTGAGGAGGTTGGCATGGTAAACTGAATGTTTGGGTTGCGTCTTTTATCCATGACCCTCTTGATGAGTGCGTCTATAAACTGGGTGGTGTGTGGTATGAAGATTTTCTTCAAGACCCTCTGTTTGGATCTCTTGCAGAAGACTTGGTTAAACCGTGCTTGTCCTGTAAATTATATAAAAGAGAATTAAATATAGAATCTGAACTAAGATTTGACTTTGTCCTGTCTGATCGTTCCCTTAGCTGTAAACATTCTAATTTTGGATATTATACTACTCAGACAACACATAATAACATACCTGTCTTGGTTGTGTCCTGCTTCCTCTTGACAATATTCTCATTGTGCTCCAGGATGGCAAGGTGACATCGCTCCTTCATTCCCTGGAATGAGAATGCCTGGCGTTTGGGGAGGTATTTTAGAAGTGCACTGTGAAAGACTTCAAGTGGGCCTGTGTGCAATTAAAAAGAGAAAGGGAGAATGGATACAACAAATTATAACATCATCATTAGGATTTTGAAAGATAATCAATTGTGCAAGGGCAACTACTCACCTGTATGTTTGAACAGGGCCATCTTTTCCATGTCTCTCAGAAGCCTTTTGTCAAGGACCAGCAATGTCTTGAAGTCTTGAAACGCCATAGAATCTTTTTTCATCCACATGCGCTTCTTTTGCTCCTGGGCTGTTAGAGGAGCATGGTCACACCGATGCTGTTCTCCGTTTTTATCTGTCCACTCATGCTCATTACACACATGGTGTGTAATGGACTTCCACCGGCATTTCAATGCCTGTATGAAAAAAAAAAAAAGATTATTCTCAATAAGTGTAGAATTATTATGTTTTCTTCCCAAAAAAAATTCTAATTAGAATCAACTGTCTTACCTCGACGTCCCCCTTACTTGTTGCACAGGCAAACCACATATGGTTTACGACAGACCTATAAAAGAAAATACAATTAGTCATTTTGAACTTTACAAACCAATGTAAAGTCTGCTAGATTACAAACCAACACTGACCTGGTCCATGCATGGATGATTTCTTTGGCCTTTTTCTTCCCCTTATTCTGCATCTTCTTTCGGAAACCTGTGAGAAAATGCAGCACAAGTTTTGACAAACACCAACATTTTTCTTTTTAATTTGTATTGACCCAAATTCACTCAGGCTGATTTATACTTCTGCGTCGGACCTACGCCGGAGCCTCTACGCTGTAGGCAACGCGTTGGTTTTCATTTATACTTCTGCGTCGTTGTCCGCTTTGATGCGCAATTACACTTGCAGAGGGAGCATGTGAAACCAGAGGGAGCGGTCCTAGCAGACCAATCACAGCGCTTGCGTCCGCGTAGAGTTGACGCGTTGTTACATTTTTGGAGAGGTGCACGTCAGGGTACGCCGAAGGGTACGCGCGCTACACACAGCCTACGACATAGCTACGGCATGAGTTTGACGCAGAAGTATAAATTGGGCTTTAGTCTCTCACACTTTGCCCCTTACAGAGCTTTGCAGACTTCCTGCACTGTGCTAGTGTAGAAGTTTGAATTGTTCATGGTTTTCTTGAATGAACAATTTACACTAATACACTGGCTGAGTGCATCATGGGTGCAAAACTCTGTGAGGGGGGTGAAGACTGTGAGACCATGATGTGTCAGTGGGGGTAGGGATGGAGAAGTGTGGAGGTTTGTGTGTGTACAGGGGGGACTAAACAAATACATACCTTTTGCTGTGTGCCAGATGTCAAACTGATGTTGGACATTAGGAAATTGTTCCCTCATTATTTTTTGAATAGATGTGGAGCGATCTGTGGCCATCACCTCCACGTCAAGGCCCTGGTCCATCAGCTCAGTCATGCCCCTTTTGAAAGCTAGTGGTTCCATGGTAACAGAGCTGGTGGCCTCAGTAACCTAAAGTCAAGTTCGAATCATAACCATAATTTCACACTGTAATTTTCCATTATTATAAATTTGCTGCTATTTATATTCATTTTACCTGCACCAGTTCTGTGTGGAGTATCTCCTTTGTGTCATCCAACATAAATGTGTAGTGGCAGTATTTTGCACTGAAACCTGGCATGTCACATCGGCCATCACCCGTCAAGTGTAGCCTCTTTCCATCCTCCTGTTCTAAATACACTCTTGCCAAGAGTTCTGTTCTTTTTTCACTATACACTTCCTCGATTGCAGGGTGCAAGTATACCTTCTGGATGTTGTAAAATGTAGTCTGTCCCATCATTTGGACACCCATGGTCGTGCACCAGTCTGAGAGTTCTGTGTATGTGCCCCCTCTGAACAGAACAGCTGATGCTGCATGGAGGTTCACCTCTGGCATTCCCCTAACGTCACATGAAGATTTCCAGGTCCCAGCATGGCCCCCAAGACATATCCAATCCACCTTATTCTGTGCACCAACGTCAACAATAGTCTTTGACGAAATTGGTTTCCCGCACATCTGGCAAAATTTGAAGAGTGACATAAGGCTGGACTCATTGACAATTAGCTTCTTTTCATGCCAGTCCTTTTCACCTTCGTCATCTGATGATGATGTTGATGTGAGGGTAATGGTTGACTCGGGCTGATAGCTTTGATCATCTTCACCTACAGCTTCAATGCTGCTGATGGTGGTATTGAGGCCCCCAGGTGTACTTAGCAACGGTGACTTTAAAACAAACAAGAATAAAATTTTTAAAAAAATCATACAGTTGCTTTAGAATTCATTTAAAAAAGAATGTGGTGTGAAGTATGTTGGTTCTTGAGAAACTTACAAATTGTTCTTGGACAGAGGCAGAAATTTTGACCGGTGTTGAGGTCATCAGGGTTTCTTCTTCATCTTCCGACGACACTAACGCAGCAGATGCGATTGGAGTCTGAAATGACAAGTTCAATAACGTTACATAACATTTCAATGAACTGAAGTTATTCTGAAGTGAAAACAATGCGGGTTTTTTCGTTGCCCAAATAAGAAGGCAATAGGCCTACCTCTAACATAATCGCGTTTGAGGTTACTCATGGACATAGATCAAAGATTTTACCAAAAGTGGGTGTCAATTATATTTTTAAGATTACAGTAATTAACATTATTTTGTTCTTGACTGCACTACATCAGACTTAGGTAAAGTTGGTTTTATATTCGCACATTTGCACTTTTTTGCTTAAAAACTGTCTCAATAACAAGCGCAATAAAGCACATTTTTTGCTAAATAAAAGCATTTACATGATCTTTAGGACAAAGATGGTGAACTACAACACTCTCCACAATCGATCAAAATGGGCAAATATTGTTTTAATGGCATACAAATTCAGTTGAACATTCAATGTGTGTGGTAAAGAAGATAGGGACCGTCTAAAAAGTTATATTTTTTTTCCATTGTGTGCAAACAGACAACTACATTTTTGCAAAGTACAGATGTACCAGCAAATCTCTCTCACATTATGTGTTCTAATGCTATTGATTGTACTTTAGCAACAATAAAAAGTGCATTATAATGATTGTATTTAGGAAAACTGCCTCACTGTACATAATGTACATAAATATTTTTAGAATAAAATTACATTAATTCACCAAAGGGATTTTTTACTATCCGAAGGTTGTAGCATGTTCCTAGTGACCACACTGACTTACTACAGGTGAAATTTTGACTAAAACTCCTTTACTGTACGTACAGTTGACAAATATGTTTTTTTTAAATTACTGTAATTCACCCTAAGTATTTTTTCGTGTTCCAAAGGCTGTAGTGTTTTCCTATGGACCAGACTGACTTACTACAGGTGAAATTTTGACAAAAAGTCCCTTACTGTACGTACAGTTGACAAATATGTTTTTTTTTTTAATTACTGTAATTCACCCTAAGTATTTTTTCGTGTTCCAAAGGGAGTAGTGCTTTCCTAGTGACCAGACTGACTTACTACAGGTGAAATTTTGACAATACCTCCCTTACTGTACAATTATCAAACATGTTTATGTACTGAGCATATTATTACATATGTTTATTACATATGTTTATGAAATAAACTGTAAATCACCTATAGTGTTTTTTTTTATATATACCAAAGGCTATAGTGCTTTCCTAATGACCAGACTGACTTACTACAGGTGAAATTTTGACAATACCTCCCTTACTGTACAATTATCAAATATGTTTATGTAATGAGCATATTATTACATATGTTTATTACATATGTTTATGAAATAAACTGTAAATCACCTATAGTGTTTTTTTATATATATCCCAAAGGTTGTAGTACTTTCCTAATGACCAGACTGACTTACTACTACAGGTGAAATTTTGACTATAACTCCCTTACTGTACGTACAATTATCAAATAAGTTTATGAAAAAATTACTGTAATTCACCTAAAGTATTTTGTCATGTTCCAAAGGCGGTAGTGCTTTCCTAATGACCAGACTGACTTTCTACAGGTGAAGTTTTGACAATACCTCCTTTACTGTACAATTATCAAATATGTTTATGTAATGAGCATATTATTACATATGTTTATTACATATGTTTATGAAATAAACTGTAAATCACCTATAGTGTTTTTTCATATATTTCCCAAAGGTTGTAGTACTTTCCTAATGACCAGACTGACTTACTACAGGTGAAATTTTGACTATAACTCCCTTACTGTACGTACAATTATCAAATAAGTTTATGAAAAAATTACTGTAATTCACCTAAAGTATTTTGTCATGTTCCAAAGGCTGTAGTGCTTTCCTAGTGACCAGACTGACTTACTACAGGTGAAATTTTGACAATACCTCCCTTACTGTACAATTATCAAATATGTTTATGTAATGAGCATATTATTACATATGTTTATTACATATGTTTATGAAATAAACTGTAAATCACCTATAGTGTTTTTTTATATATATCCCAAAGGTTGTAGTACTTTCCTAATGACCAGACTGACTTACTACTACAGGTGAAATTTTGACTATAACTCCCTTACTGTACGTACAATTATCAAATAAGTTTATGAAAAAATTACTGTAATTCACCTAAAGTATTTTGTCATGTTCCAAAGGCGGTAGTGCTTTCCTAATGACCAGACTGACTTTCTACAGGTGAAGTTTTGACAATACCTCCTTTACTGTACAATTATCAAATATGTTTATGTAATGAGCATATTATTACATATGTTTATTACATATGTTTATGAAATAAACTGTAAATCACCTATAGTGTTTTTTCATATATTTCCCAAAGGTTGTAGTACTTTCCTAATGACCAGACTGACTTACTACAGGTGAAATTTTGACTATAACTCCCTTACTGTACGTACAATTATCAAATAAGTTTATGAAAAAATTACTGTAATTCACCTAAAGTATTTTGTCATGTTCCAAAGGCTGTAGTGCTTTCCTAGTGACCAGACTGACTTTCTACAGGTGAAATTTTGACAATACCTAATAACACTGTTTTACATACTGATATAATACTTACATTTTTATTTTTATTTTTTATTTTTTTTAAGGTTGTAGTACATTAATAGGGGCTACATTATTATTAACAGTAGTGACTGAACCTGTACGCATTGGTGCAGCAAATCTGACAGATAATGAACAGCAAGATCATGGAGGCATTCAAGATACTGTACAGTGCACTGTTTTATTTCTATTATCTTTCTAATTGTTCATGGAATACCACTGGGATTATACATAAAAGTTGTAATTAATTCCTCGTGGTTAGAGTAATATTTCAATTTCACCTCTTCAAAATGTTGCTGTTGTTGATCCTCTCTTGGTTTAAGTTGTTCTGACATTCGGACCCTGAATTTAGGCACGTCGTGACCTTCCACACTTGTAGTGATTGTAATGAATAGTAATTGGACCAATTTTTGAGTCTGTAGGACCAACTCTATAGTGCCACCACCAGTTCAAAAATGCAACATTAAAAGGGTTATAGCTTTTGAACCCTTTGATGTATATGTGAATGTAAATAGATGTAAAATGAAACTTAGTACATCTGATTCCACTCATTATGGTAATCACAATCAATATCTTACAATAAGACTCTGCCCATTACATTAGTGGCAATTTTGAAAAGTACAGTGTTAATTTTTTTGTGCTACTCCTCATTCAAATTTTGTTACATTTTTCTGAAAATTGTCTCAGTTGATCTTTGGGCCGAGCCACACAGAAGTGACTGAACAGATTTTTGATTTTTGCTACCGTTCCCGATATTTTTCTCCAAATTTGACCTGTATTTGTTGCCTTATGGTAGTTAGCTTAGCATGCTAATTGGTTAGCATGAACCATGAACCATTCCGGTTGTGGGTTTGAATGCTGTGTGGCACATTCCAAGATCGCAAGAGGTATTGTGGCCTTAAGTGGTGGAAAAGTTGCTTCTGTTCCAGACATGGTGCCTATATGTGAACGAACTCGATAAATACAACATGCAGCAAATTTATACAAAAATTATTCATTTTGAATTGCTTCTCACTTGAACTATTGGACCTTCTTCATCTTGCCAAAAACACAAGTTCCCAGTGGCACAATGATATGAGTGACAGGTATCTGACCCCGAGATAATGGGTTCGAGCCCCACGTGGCATGATTTTAAAAAATTGTGTGTAATGTTGTGTCATGTCGATTCCTTTATTATTCAACGTTGTACTAATCTTTCTTCCTCTTGGATTAATGTATGTCTTGTTCATTCTATGTTCATTCTCATCTGAACTTCTGTTCATTTTGACTTCATTTTCACCTATACTTCTAAACCAGCTCTTTTTTCTTCAATTTCTGCTGTTTTTACTATTCCTGCTCTTGCTGCTGCTTCAGGGGCTTGGCCCCGTATCACTGCTTGCAGCTATATTTCCACTTGTTCCTTAACCTGTAACCAATAATACTAACACACACAGACACAGTTTCTTCAAGATTGGATTTGGTGAGGAGGAGAGTCTTCTCAAAACATTAAGATAACATGTTCTTTCTCTCAAGGAGAGGATACTTTAAATCTAACTGTAAAGTAAAGACTTTAACTAAGAAATGGTCTCTCAGCTATAGGTTTCAATGACTCCTGAGACCATTGCTATCAGGGTAGCCTAGAAAAGCAGATGGATGTAGTGACACCTGTTAAAGAAGTCATCTTCATCATTTCATCTCTGGAAGCCAGGCTAAATGAGCAAGCACTGTTACTGCATTCCTGGCATGGGCCAGACCCTTGCGTTACACCTCAGATATCAAATACAGACATTTAAAGGATACATGAAATAACATTTTCGATAATCACACTGATAATTTCTATAACAAAGTAAAATCTCATAAGCCTAGAGAAGTCATTCAACTCATTTGATATATAGAAGGAAAACTATTGATTAATACCTTGATTATAATCACTCATTAGATATACATTGAAGCAGCAGTGTGTTCCAGAATCCACTTCTTCAGGACTTCATAACAAAAACTTAACTTGAATCATTACAATAAGGGTATTGCTTATTTATAGCGTTGAAAATATGATTAACCTAAAATATCTGCATTTTTTTAATCAATGAAAGAATTGTGTTGTACAAGGAACAGCAG
Source organism: Leuciscus leuciscus (assembly GCF_965113295.1). Lineage (NCBI taxonomy): Eukaryota > Metazoa > Chordata > Actinopteri > Cypriniformes > Leuciscidae > Leuciscus > Leuciscus leuciscus. The sequence continues at coordinate 7,335,526 of NC_138733.1, read as the reverse complement.
TTCTAATACATACTTTTACCTAATACATTTATCAAAGTTAATTGAGTGATCACTAGGAACATACTATAACCATTGGAACATGAAAAAAGGAGAAATTACAGTATTTTTTTAAATAATAATGTTTGTACTATACTTACAGTAAGGGAGGTATTGTCAAAATTTCACCTGTAGTAAGTCAGTGTGCTCACTAGGAAAGCACTACACCCTTTGGAACATGAAAAAATACTTTAGGTGAATTACAGTAATTTTTTCTTAAACTTATTTGTTTATTGTACGTACAGTAAAGGAGGTATTGTCAAAATTTCACCTGTAGTAACTAGTAAGTCAGTCTGGTCAATAGGAAAGCACTACCTTTGGAACATGAAAGAAATCCCTTTGGTGAATTACTGTAACTTTTACATAAAACATATTTGCGTACTGTATGTACAGTAGCCTACACAAAAGTACACTAAAGCAGTCTAGGTGAATACGCAGCAAATATCAAACCTGAAACTATTTTTACCCTGGTTGGCAATATTTTTTTTTTTTACTTGACTATGTTCATGGTGCTGTCCACGTATGTGGCACTGAGGTCCTACATGATCAAGCCTGCAACTTGGGTAAAGTTGGTTCCATGGTTCCGCGTTCAATATCTCGTGAGCTGAATATTGTTACTACACAAATAACATTGTTTTAATATTTAAATCTTCCTCATAACAAGCTTTCCTTCGGGTTTGCACTTTGCAGATGGTCCCTTCTTAGCAGCCTGCGCATAGAGATAATGTATTTTGTCCAGTGCGAAGGAAAGATCGTTTCGAGGAAAATTATGTTGTAGCTTCTGTTGTTTTATCTGTAGTTATATGTGATAGGTGTTTTCTGTAGCAACAACGTTTAGTTCACGAGTTATTGAACGCGGAAGTCCGCGAATGTGCGAATATCGAATATAAAACCAACTTTACCTAAGTCTACATCAGGGGTTCATCTCGCAAATGTATCTGTCTCTGCAGTCATCTCAACCAATACAGCAACAGGCTTGTGTGGTAACGTTAGCATAAATCGACAAATAGGCTAACTCGGTTTTACAGAACAGTGGCTTTACTTCGATAACAGTCAACGTATATGTAATTGTCTATCTAACGTTACTTTGCTAACTTAGCTGTTTTACTGCTAACAACTACAACACTATATATATATATATATATATATAGGCTACTGAGTGATCAGAAAAAGAGTCGAGTATTAGTGAGAGTCTTACCTCTAGGCGAATACGTTTAGTACCAGATGGCCCTGGCTGTTCGTCATCTGGGAAGATGAATATAGATGGAATTGCGGTGTCCTTCAGAATGGTTCTCTTCATTCCAATGACATTCGGTTTGTAGTCTTCCTGCTTGAAATGGAGACTGCAAATCCTACGGGTTTTCAGGTTTTCCATATCGGTGTCCTCTCCAAACTTCGGGTGGTTGATAGCCCGCAGCCACTGTTTACATCGCTCCAAATTTTTTATCTGCAAATGATGGAAACTTACTTTTTGTCCTTTCCTGGTTTTGGTTGTACATCCCGGTACAACGCAATTTAGCACCATTTCGAAGGAATGGATCAACTAACTCACAATTTATAGAGTCACGATGTATCAAAGCAAGCCTAGTTGTATCAGTTCTTCGAATACTGCCGCTTGTAACCGGTAGGCGTGGCTTGGGAGTGGCCTCGTAAGGGTAGCAAAGCAAGTGCATTCTGGGAGTTGTTGTCTTTCATCCACATGAGTCAAAAATACATTTTCTGCCTTTTCTCAGTCTAGGAAGCTCCAAATTCAAAAATAATTTCACATTTCTACTACATACCTGACCCATTTTAAATACACATTCATCTGTCCAGAGGTGAAGTATCCCTTTAAATGGAATGCAAAAACTTTAAAGCTCAATATCTCAAAACTGCTCAGAACGCAGATAGAACCTTATAATTCCAAGGGGACGACTTCGTAAAAACCACGAAGTGTACAGCGCATGCTGTAGTGTACAGTGTGCAAAAGTAGCCAACTTTCTGCAGAGACAATAGCTACAGACCTCCAAACTTTGTGTGGCCTTCAGATTAGCTCAAGAACAGTTTGTAGAGCTTCATGGAATGGGTTTCCATGGCCGAGCAGCTGCATCCAAGCCTTATATCACCAAAAAGCATCACAGAGTCCTGACCTCAACGGCAACGGCAGATACAGCTGTGTATCATCGGCATAAAAATGGAATAAAACATTGTGCTTCTTAATAATATCCCCCAGTGGACACATATATAAGTTAAAAAGAAGCGGACCCAGAACAGAGCCCTGAGGTACTCCACTAATAATAGGAGCAGAGGATGAAGAGAACTTGCCTATCTCCACAGAAAAAGACTTGTCTTTTAAGATAAGAACTAAACCACCGTAAGACTGTACCCTTGATACCGAATAAATGCTCTAAATGGCTAATAAGAATATTATGGTCTACAGTATCAAAGGCAGCTGTAAGATCAAGTAGGATCAATACAGCATTTTTATCAGCATCAACTGTAAGTAAAATGTCATTGAGCACTTTTAGCAAGGCTATAATTGGCAGTAAAACCAGATTGAAAAGGTTCTAATAACTTGGCTGCATTTAAAACTAGTTCAATTGAGAAAGCACAACTTTTTCTAAAAGTTTTGATAAAAATTATAGCTTAGAGACAGCCAGGCCGATAATTATTAAACCCCTCTCACTATAAAACCCCTAGTGTTAACTAGGGCCATATTCAAAGGAGGCTGCGATGACAGAGGCAAATCCAGATGAACAAAATCCAGTTGGCGTAGATTTTGACAGTTCACTCCTCTCCGTCGAATCCGTACAAGCGGAGGAGCAGAGTAAATAGATGAGTGAAAGAAGTCCGGGAAAACAGAAAGATGAAAAGCATATCTATAATCCCATAAGCGCCGCATCAAATGGAGACCCTCCAAGTTTATGATATCCAAGGGAAACTCCATCGAAGATCGTGTAGGAGAAACAATTGCCCGTCTGATTCTCACTCGAACTCCACCATGACTACCCGATAAACACCTTTGGGATGAATTAGAGCAGAGACAAATGTGCTAGAATAGTCAAAAATTCCCATAAACACACTCCTAAACCTTGTGGAAAGTAAAATACAGATGTTGAAAACAGATGTTAACATACAAAGAAAGAAAGAAAAAGAAAGAAAGAAAGAAAGAAAGAAAGAAAGAAAGAAAGAAAGGGAAAAATATCAGGCTGCAGGCTATATTGAACAGACAATTCTAGCTCACATTGTTTTATTTATTTTTAAGTGGTGTTAGAAATTGCTCTTTGCCAAATGAGCCGGTGTGTTATAAGTGGTGTGTTGACACTGGTGTATAACCCTATGTCTTGTGAGATCGCTTCCATTCTCTCATTTCTACAGGAGCTGTTGGATGGCAGGCGCACCGGTCTATGCTCAAAGTATACACAACAGCGTTCACAGCGTACCACTCTCCTATAGCTGGCTAGTCGATTGGGAAACACGACCTGATGGTCAGAATTCTCAGAGAGGACAGGAGGCTAAATCCACCTCACCCCAACACAACCCCTTCCAGGGACCTCTGGAACTTTCTCTGTGCATTTACGGTAATTCGAGGTACAATGAGAACTGCGCATGTGCGTAGAGAGAGATTTCTGGAGATTTCTGATCTTGGGAGTCTCTACTAATGATCTGATGAGTTGATTTAGGTGTGTTTGATTAGGAAGAGTTGGAAATGTGTAGTAGTGTGCCTCCAGGAACAGGGTTGGGAAACGCTGATCTAGCAATGCAAACTAGGGGAGAGCGGGGCACAACCAAACACATTTGGGTTTTGGCTCAATTATTTAAAAAATAGATTAATTAATAGATTAAAGGTTAGATTAATCTTTTTTTTTTTTTTTTGTACACAAGCAACATACATCTCTGCTACAAATGAACACAAAGTTTTTTTCCATGACCTACCATTTTCATACAGTTGCACTGAAAGTGACAGAAGTGCAAATGTTATAACTTACCCCATATGTGGGGTTAACTGTAACAGACAGAGGGGTTAGTTGTAACACTTGTGTGTAACACTCATAATTCAGTACTATTTTATCTGTATATTTTTATAGTGTTTTTGCATCTGTATAGATAGATATCCATACATCTATCCCTCATCCAAACATCCTTCTATTATTGATCAATATCATGAATAGAGATATAGGAAAGGGCTGCACAGTTTTGCAATAAATAAATAAATAAAATCATCAAATATTGTAATTGCAATTGAATTATATTTGTGTGTGGCAGCTGCATGCTAAATTATTATTAATAATAATAATATAAACAAGCTTAATCACATTTTAAAAGGTTTATTGCATGAAAAACAGGCTATATTCTTGTGCTATGTTTTAGCCAACAAGGAAATTAACATTTGAACTCCCCCTTGTGCACTATGGAGACGAAAGTCTCACCTCCGAATCATCCTAATCTACATTTCATTCCCTCATCCCTCACACCCCATGCTCAGATCACCTGAATTCACCCAAGAAAATATATAGTTTAATGTGAATGATTATCATCGAGTATTGTAAATTTTGGTATAATTTGAAATGTCTCAGTGCGACTGGTACAAATGTCTCATTTCCAAATAAGTAAAACAAAAGGTAATAAGGTTTTTAAGAGTTTAGGGATAACTGGCACACAAAGGAAGGTGGTCTCCTGGCAAATGGTCTCCCACCCCCAAAAGGTGTAACCTCTGAATGCAAATTTCCATTGTTAGAAGATGTTTCCATGTGAAAGAGGTTCTGTCTATATAATGGAATGCAACAAGAAGATCGGCCTTTTTGTAACTCAAGTTGGCCCATGATGCTAAGAGTGACTCTTACTTAAGAGTAAACTCTTAGCATCATGTATCTTAATGTTGGGTCGGGGCCTTTCTGTATTTCAGATTAGCCTGTGAGGCTGAGAGTAAAACTCTCAGCTTCATGTATAATGTTGGGTTCGCATCTCCTCTTTATTCCAGAGCATTTGATGTTTTGTATCGATTATCTTTGAATCGATTATGAAATTGGCATGATACATTTACCTGACATAATAAATTGTTACATTTGATTATTCTAACTGACTTTGACATTATTTTCATTAAGGAGTTAAAAGGAATAGTCAAACATTCGCTCACCTTTAATGATGCACAGATATCATTAAAACCTTTTTATTTATGAAGTCAGATGAAATAACGAGGAAAATACATATTCAAATGTATTGCAATTAATCAAAAAATACTTTGCCTCGAGAAAAGACAGTAACACGTAGAGACCTTCCGCGCTGATCGGATGGCAGTTTTGGGCCGATCGAGCATGGCTTTACACCCGCGCTCCCCAATTCAACTTTTTATGAATTTTCGCCTTTTTTTTTTAATGAAAATATGCTGTCGTGATTCATTTAATTAAAAAAATTTATGTGACAAGACAAGAATGGTTACGTTTTCGACATATTTGACATACGAATAAGCACAAAAGTTAAACTCTGTGTCTATGTCTTTTCTCCAGTATGAATTCTTTGGTGCCGTTTCAGTTGGTCATCTCTATTAAAGCTCTGCCCACAGTCACAACACACGTGATCTTTCACTTCATCATGTATTTTCTGGTGCTTTTTAAAACCTTTTAGCCATAAAAAACTCTTTCCACAAAGTGAACACACAAAAGGCCTCTTATTTGAATGAACTTTCAAGTGTTGTTTTAAACATGATGATGAAATAAAATCTTTACCACACTGATCACAGTCAAATGGCTTTTCTCCAGAGTGACAGAGCAGATGATATTTGAGATTAGCTAAATATGTGAAACTCCTCTCACACTCAGTACAGTGATACGGCTTCTCTCCAGTATGAACTCGCTCATGTACTTTCAGGTGTGCAGACTGAGTGAAACTCTTGTCACAATATGAGCACTTGTAAGGTTTTTCTCCAGTATGAATTCTTTGGTGCTCTTTCAGATGACTAGATGTAGTAAAGCTCTTCCCACATTCACAACACACATGATCTCTCACTTCATTATGTGTTTTCTGATGCTGTTTAAAATCGTCCAGCCGTGAAAAACTCTTTCCACAGAGAGAACACACATAAGGCTTCTCATCTGAATGAACTTTCAGGTGTCGTTTTAGATGTGATGACGAAATAAACTCTTTACCACACTGATCACAGTTGAATGGTTTCTCTCCAGTGTGAATTCTTATGTGTACATTAAGGTTGTCTTGTTGACTGAAACTCTTTCCACACTGAGGGCATGTATACGGTTTCTCTCCAGTATGAATTCTTACGTGTGTTTTAAGGTTTTCTTTTCGTCTGAAACTCTTTCCACACTGAGGGCATGTACACGGTTTCTCTCCAGTATGAATTCTTACGTGTGTTTTAAGGTTTCCTTTATTTCTGAAACTCTTTCCACACTGAGTGCATGTACACGGTTTCTCTCCAGTATGAATTCTTACGTGTGTTTTAAGGTTTCCTTTATGTCTAAAACTCTTTCCACACTGAGGGCATGTACACGGTTTCTCTCCAGTATGAATTCTTATGTGTGTTTTAAGGTTTCCTTTTCGTCTGAAACTCTTTCCACACTGAGGACAGGTGTGCAGCTTATTAGTTTTGATGCTCTGCTGTTCCTCCTCTGCCTCATTCAGTTCATGATTTTGCTTATTCACTTCCATCCAGTCTAAAATAAAAATATGATGTGGTTAAAATAAGTTAAAGTGAACTCTGATTTAACAGAATAGAGCAACAGAGTATCAAGTATCAGATCTTTGATGTGCCAAACTTTAGTCACTTAACTTTCTTGTTAATCCATTTAAAATGTAAATGACAAGAGCTATTCAAGATTTTGACCATTTACATGCATTTTCTGTATGATTATTTATCATCCAATCTTTTGAACTGAAGCTTTGTTACCTTAATGTTTCTCAACAAGTCAAGATAATGAAGAATCAAGAATAGACACCAACCTGTTTGTTCCTCAGTATCTTCATGTTTTATTCTGGATGGTTCTGGATCACTCATGTCTTCAATCTCCTCTTTAATAAACTCCATCTTTAACAGTCACACAGATTTCAGCTGCTACTCCTGGAGTTTGTCCTCCTCTTGTAGGATGATGGGAATATTCCTAGTATTTATTGGTGAATTGTTGTGGGAGGGGCTTCACTGCAGGTGTGAACTGTGATCACTGTGTGATACTGACGCCCAAAGGACCAGATCTGGAAAAATCAAAAAGAAGTTACTGAATAGACCACACACTGGTCACTCCACTGCACACCTCAAATCACTTCCTCCTCACTCTCAACCTCAACCTGCCTCAGAACACAACACACACTCCTCCACAGGTCACCTTTCGGCAAAACCTACGCTCACTCTCACCCTCTCGCCCTTCTCCTCTCTTCTCAACCCTCCTTCTCCTCCTCCTTCATCAACCCTAACAGCTAACGATTTTGCCACATTCTTCATAAATAAAACAACCTCCATCAGCGGCCAATTTACCAATCCACAAACTGACACACACATTTTACCAGCTAACACTCACTTTCTACCCTCCTTCTCTCTACTTTCAGAGGCAGAAGTCTCCAAACTCCTCCATTCCAATCGCCCTACCGTCTGTCCACTTGATCCCACTAACCTACTTCAAGCCATTTCATCCTCATTTGTACCCACATTTACACACATCATAAACACCTCTCTTCACACTGGTACCTTTCCCACAGCATTTAAGCAGGCTCATGTAACCCCACTGCTTAAGAAACCCACTCCAAATCCAGCACATCTGGAAAATTACAGACCGATATCTCTCCTTCCATTTGTCGCGAAAACATTTGAACGAGTTGTTTTCAACCAGATCTCTTCCTTCCTTACACAGAACAACCTATTGGACAACAATCAGTCTGGTTTCAAAAGCGGACACTCAACTGAGACTGCCCTGCTCTTGAAGCTCTGAGACTGGCAAGAGCAGCTTCCAAATCCTCAGTTCTCATCCTGCTGGATCTGTCTGCTGCCTTTGACACAGTTAACCACCAGATACACCAGATCCTCCTGTCAATCCTAAAGATGAAGGGCATCTCAGGAACCGCACTCCAATGGTTCAAATCTTACCACTCAGGTAGGTCCTTTAGAGTATCGTGGAGGGGTGTGGTGTCTAAGACCCAACATCTAGCTACTGGAGTGCCTCAGGGCTCAGTGCTTGGGCCACTTCTCTTTTCCATCTACATGACATCACTAGGATCTGTGATTCAGAAACATGGCTTTTCTTATCACTGCTACGCTGATGACACACAACTCTACCTCTCATTCCAGCCTGACGATCCGACGGTAGCTGATCGTATCTCAGCCTGCCTGACAGACATTTTTGTCTGGATGAAGGACCACCACCTTGAACTAAAACTTGCGAAGACAGAGCTACTCGTGGTCCCGGCCAACCCAACACTTCACCACAACTTCACCATTCAGCTACACTCGTCATCCATAACTCCATCAAGGTCAGCCAGGAACCTTCACAACCACTATACAACAATTGATTAATTCACACGATAGACACACAGAAATCAGCAACAGCGAGCCAAACAACGACAAATGCCAAAGTGAGCAAAAAGCTGGGGACGTGGAAGAGATACGGGTATTTGAGGAAGGTGGTGTAATGTGATTGGATGGGTGAACCGGGACGTCATCATCCTTCAGGAAAACTGACAGGCTGTAGATTGATCCAATGAACATCTGAAACACACAAACACACACACACACACACACACACACACACACACACACACACACACACACACACACACACACACACACACACACACACACACACACACACACACACACACACACACACACAACAACAACAAACTACCCACTTATCCCTATTGCAACACTCTAAATACGTACACGTACGAAACAATGATCAATTGAACTTCACAGACCACATTGCTAGAACTGCCCGGTCATGTAGATTTGCCTTGTACAACATTAGGAGGATCAGGCCCTTCCTATCTGAGCATGCTACACAACTCCTCGTTCAAGCGCTAGTTATATCCAGACTGGACTATTGTAATGCTCTCCTGGCTGGTCTTCCAGCTTGCACGGTCAAACCTCTGCAACTGATCCAGAAAGCCGCAGTTAGAGCGGTCTTTAACGAGCCGAAGAGAGCACGTCACTCCTCTCCTCACAAAATTGCACTGGTTGCCAGTTGCCGCTCGCATCAAATTCAAGTCAATTGACGTATGCCTACAGAACAACCACTGGCTCTGCTCCCTTTTACTTAAACTCATTACTTCGGACTTATGTGCCATCCAGAAACTTGCGCTCTGCAAGCGAACAATGTTTTGTGGTGCCATCTCAAAGAGGCACAAAATCTCTTTCTCTGACCTTTACCATGACTGTTCCCTGCTGGTGGAATGATCTGCCGAACTCAACCAGAGCTAGTGCTCAACCAGAGAGTCCATAGCCACTTTAAAGAAACGACTGAAGACGCTTCTTTTTCGACAGCACTTGATCCAGTAATACTAACACTTTATCTTCTAATCTATTCTGTTCTATAATAAAATAAAATAAATAAAAAAAATTTATATTAACATTTACTGCGTTAGATTAAACTGAGAAGGGTCATAGCACTTGCATATTGTTGTCCTACTGTTAGTTTAACTCAAATTCTCATTTGTAAGTCGCTTTGGATAAAAACATCTGCTAAATGTAAATAACAAAAAATACTGCGCCTTTGACTTCAATAGACGAAGTCTATTTCAATTTCATCAAAATAACAATGCGCCATCAAAATGCGCCTGAACATACCTCGTTTTCATTGGCAAACAGATGGCCGCAATTGCATTTGCTATTTAAACAACGTGGCGCAGGACGGGAAAATGATAACTGTCAGGCTGAAACTAGCAAAAAAACATTTGCGTCACACCTGGCGCTGCATTGCGCCAGGTGTATGATAGGGCCCATAGTGTATAAAACACTATGTTGCTCATTTTTATGTAACCTAGCATATTATAAGGATGAAACAGGACACAGGTTAAATTACCGTGTTGCGTCTAGGGGCCTGTTTACACCTGGTCACAGAGATATCTGATTTATCAAAACGATTCCATTTACACCTGGTCACATTGATGTTTTTTCGCAAAACGGATATAAATCCGATCTTCAATTCCCGCGTTATATGCAGATTTAATGGAGTTCATGTCACCGAAATCAACTGAGATGAGCTGCAATTTATTGATCATCAGCTAATTTCAAAATCAAAGACCACAATAGGAGGGGACGGCAATGGCACATGGTAGGATCATTTCGTTTCTTTACTTTTAATGAAGATGATAGTGTGTTAAGCATCTGCGACTTACTTTCACTTTGATTTGCGATAGTTGCGCGTTGGCTTGATGAATAGATGCTCAGCTCGTCTTGCGGAAAAACATTGGAGCCGGATCTAATTCTCTCGGTTTATGTTTTTGACATAGACAGTATATAAACTAGACACAGCGACCCCATAGGTTTCAACTGAGAAAAGTTAAGCAAATTAAAAGCTCTCACTTCCTGATGGCTGAGCGTACTGCACAGACTCAAACGGAGCTTGACGACGTAGATGTGACGTGAGCAGCCTGTCTGTCTTCTAGTAGCTGTGCCAAGAGAAATCTGAATCATTCCCTTCCGAAACTTGCAGAGACGGAGAGTGTGAGTAGGAGGTGTCCATGAGCTAGGAGCAGGAGAAACTTTTTCTAAGTATTCTGATGAATTATTTTGTCATTTTGCCTCCGAGCTTCTCCTGCTGTCTACGGTAATTTCTCTACTGTGCGATGCGTGGTTATGACGCAATCGTTAGCCTATTTCTACAAAAACGGCTTCTACGGGGCCATAACATAAGATACAAGGTAATGGAGCCTTTTATACATTGTCGTGTTTCTTTAGAAATAAATAATGGACAAATGGAGTCTTTAAACGCCTCAGATGTAAAGTTATTCACTGTCAAAGTGACGCCAAAATGAATGGGAGTCAATGGAATGCTAACAGCAGGTTTTTACGAAACATTGGTCCCCTGGTTTTTGACAAGTCACGCAGGAACTGGGCTACGGTCCCGCTTTGTCTAAAGTAGTCCGAATATAAACACTTATTATAGGCGTACTGTAGGACACAGTTTGGAAGATGGATTCATGATGTACTCGCTCATTACATAAATTCTGTAAATTTTTAACACCTTCAACAAAACAATGTGTAGATGGGGGAGGGGGGGGGTTCTTCTCAAAACTGTGAAATCATTTCAGCAAATTGTGATATTGTAACAGAACATTTTGTTTAGGTAGCAAAGTTGTTTTGAAACAACACCACTGTCTATGGTAACATCCTAAACTGTAAAATGATGATAGAAAATACAATATGAACAGCTCAAATAATACCAGTTTTGACAAAACAAAAACTTGATGAAACAAAAATGCTAAACCTCACATTTAAGCCTAGTAAATAACAGGCTGAATGAAAATGCAAATTCACTCTCTGACAGAAGGTGGCGCTTGCGGAAAAGCAGAAATACAGCGGTTACTCCTGAACACAAGCAGAGCTGCGCTTATAAACACTACTTTATTAGACAATACTGAGGAAAAATAAAAGAAGATGCCGTCAAAACTTTTATGAAGACAGTAATTTCTCTTCAGATATACATTCAAATAAAAAAACTCCTCAGATCTGCACTAATCACGTGAATGGACGATTTCAGTGTCAGAAAGAGAGTTTGCAGGTGTGGTTTCTGTAGCCTTTAATAGTATTTTTAGTCATGTACTTTAACCTGAAGGGTAAAACATAAAACACACATCGATAGATGATTATCACATAAAATGATGATCCTGTAGTTTGTCTGACACTAATGACGTGCTCGATGTGCCAATTTACAGAAGATCTCAGACATTACTATAATGAATGAGGTGAAAGCAAGGACTTTTGAAAGAGATAAAGATGATTTTTAGCAGCTCAGTTAAACGTTATGGCTCTGTAATTTTGTTTGTTAGACTCTTAATTCGCTAATTTTCAGTTACATGTTTTTTTGTTATTGTTATGCCCAATTCTCATCAATCCTTAAACAATATTTAATTCATGAGATTCGTTCAAAAACGCTGATACATCCAGTTATGGAACAAGTGAGTCATTGAATCATTCATTCAAAACGATTTGGAAAAATAAATATTTAAATATTTAGTCTAAAGAGACTGTATTGCAACAATAGGCATTTTGTCAGAGCCTCTAGTAAATTACATGTTATTTGGTTTAATTGTCTATTTAGAATAGTGGTTTATATTTTAAACAAAACATGATTCTCAATTTATCCAGAACACAGCTCTAGAGAAAGGGTGCCATTACTTTGACAATACATTATACAAATGTAAAAATATTATGTATGTAACAAATTGTCACACCAATAAAGTACCTGTAAACAAACTCACTGGATGAATGTATAACGCTTCTTTCTATGATTCACTACAGAGCTTGAAAGTCTAAAACTCTCTCCACATTAGTGCGGCTTCTCTCCAGTATGAACTCGCTCGTGTGATTCCAGTGCAGACAAACCTTATTCACGATATGAGGGCATTTATTCTGGAGCTGGTTAATGTTAAACTCTGTAATGGGAACATCTCTCACCTGCAGACTGGTAATATACGGCATCCGGAGAAAATAGTCCACATCTGCCCTTCATTCACGATCGTTAACAGTGACATATTTAGCCTCAACTGGTGAAAGTTTCGACTCGTCTCTCTCGCTTCCAGTGTTGCCAGATTAGAAATGTCGAAGTATCGTACCAAAACTTCAAAATTATCGTTTTTTGAGAAAAATTATCGTACACGAACCAAACACATAAAATATAGCTATTTTCCAACAATTTTATTTTCCAAATAATTTTACAGCCAATTTAAACAAGCTGTGTAATACGCTCACACTAACTGGAGGAAGTCTGGCTACTTAACTTTTTTTTTTGCCAAAGTGCAAAAGATATGCCGACAGTCCACATTTTGAACTAGACCATAATTAAACTATGAGACAGAGAGAAAAAAGTGCACAATTAACACTAGAAAGATTCAAATTCCGTCTCTTATAGTCGCTGTCATCATCGGATGCCACATCCACTTGTGCTGTGTTGGCAGATGTTGTTGGTTGGGGAATCCTTTTACGGTACAGATTGGATGCCGTCATGGAACTGATCTAAACTGAACTGTCTTCTTCGGCAAAACTGTAGTGTAGTGTTGACGTGCGGTCGACACCGTGTGGTGTGTGTGTGTGTGTGTGTGTGTGTGTGTGTGTGTGTGTGTGTGTGTGTGTGTGTGTGTGTGTGTGTGCTTGCGTGCAGGCAGGCGAGCCTGCGAAATGATTCGGGGTCAGAGAGAGAAGCGGTAGGATATGTGTGTTTGGACGAACGACTGAAAACTCTGAAATTATCGTACATTATGGGATTTTTTTCATTATTGATCGTACATCGTACAGAGGTCAAATTTATCGTACAAATACGATAATTATCGTACATCTGGCAACACTGCTCGCTTCTCTCTTCTGCGCAGGCGCAGTGCGCGATGTCATCATGTTTCTTAAAGGGGCCGCATATTAGAGACACCCCTCGCTGCAGCCTGTAGCACGATGACGTAGTTGGATGATCCAATACGTAGTGGACGCGCATGCGCGGTGGTGCGTTTTGGTCTGTAGGCTACAAATAAAAAATATATAAAATAAAAAAAAACCTGAATTGAAGTTAAATATAAATGATCACTTGAGTGACAACTGCGTGATCTGACTGCTGTGATCAGTTTGTATATTAAACTTAAATTCAGGGGGTGTGGTTATTATTATTATTTTTTTATGTATGTACATCATGGCATGTAGGTCTAAGTACCGGTACATAAAACTCCGTCGCTATAGAAACAAAGACGCTAAAATGCAATCATACAATGAGCTTCTCTACTACTTATTGTGAAAATTATATTTTTATATTTGCTATTAGTATTATCCATACTGTAAAATCCTTATGTTTTTATTCAACTATGTGTGGGCCTAATGAAAAATACGGGACAAATCCCGTCCCTTATTGATTTGATACGGGAGTCGGGACGCATCATCTTACTTGTTAATACGGGACGATTTCGTATTTTAAGGGACCTTATGTACAGAGCACTGTGGAAAAATTAGTATAGCCATTAAAGAAGGAACTCTTACCAGGCAAAATATCATTAAGCACTTTTTTTCTGACAAGATTTAGTTTCTTGATGCTGTTATTATTTTTGCGTTTTCCCTTGAATGTGTAGCCTACTGGTATTTTAAGTTGTTTACAGACCGTATTGTAGGCTATTGTAGGCCTACCTCTATGATTAAAATTACAGAGACAATTACTTGACTCATTTTTGCTTTCACTCAACAGCAAATATGACCTGAATAAAATAAAATGGCTTTATTTTAAAATGTTCTGTATACACGCATTAAATCCATCACATTTAGGTTTAAAATCATGTGATTTAAAATGTTGTAAAATTAACTATTTTGCATGTATGTAGAGAGAAACTAGGAAAGCATCACATTCATCTCACTTAAGACCAGCGCATGCAAATTATGTTCATGAACGTGACAAATGAACAAAAGACTCGGAAGGTAAAGTAATTATTTATGTTCCCTGTAAATTATTTTTGACTGCATTATAATGATTTAATTCAGAATATGATCAAGATTGCGTAGGTGGATGTGTTCGGGGAATTTGCCAGTTAAAAGTATAACATTTTAAGCCCCTTAAATGAACGAAATGACTCGTAAAAAGATTCATTCATTTTGATGAACGAGATCGAACAAGAGAGTCAGCAAAATGATCCGAACTTCCCCATCCAGTACGTATTGGATCATCCAACTACGTCATCGTGCTACAGGCTGCAGCGAGGACTTCTTGGCATATTATACCACGTATTCAAAGGGTTAGTCCATTTAGTAAGGCAATAGTCAGGGGCTGCGTTCGAAACCGCATACTCAATGAGTAGGTACTTAATTTCAATAAGTAGGCTACTTACTTAACGAGTGCTAAAAGAGTAGGTACTTTATAGCCAGATCTCGTTGAGTATGAATGCGAACCGGACATCTGCCATGTTGACGTTATCATGTGACCTACGACGCGTTATCACACACGCAACAACTTAAAAGATTTGAACGACACGTTTATTTCATCTCTCTGTAAATATCTTGATATTGATTAAACTTGCTTTTTGAAGAAACTGCTGCCCATTTATTTTGTGAATCCATTTAGGGTTGATTTAAGTTTTTATATTTAACCCTATTAATGTGACCCACCGTTTTATCCTTAACGATATTATTTATTTTTATTACGATATCCCAAAATTGTCATCTCTTGAATATGTTGTTAATTTTTTTATTTTTTTATATCCAAACATTTTCATCCACAAGCAAAAGTGGCTTACTGCTTTATGTTTTCCTCTTTTTCTTGTTGAATTTAACTCTCGTTTCATCCCTCAGGCCTAGTCCTATAAATAACAAAAAATGCATTTTTTAAATGTATTATAATGAATTATTTAAGAAAATATATATTAAGATATTCAACCTTGTAGGTTCTTTTTTCCTGTGTAAAAAAATCTCATATTATGTATGCAAACCCATAATATATATATATATATATATATCATAACATCAGTAACTCGACAGCCCTACCTAGAATGGTTTTCCTCAGCGTTTGTAATGTCTGCACAAAGGGCAGCTGTGCGAAGATTCGCCTTTGGAGAAAACTGTTGATTTTGTACTCGAAAAATTTAAGTATCATTAATATTAAAAATTAATATTACCTCAGAATGAATTGCATTGCTATCCCACCCCAAAACATACAATAATAACAACGATAAAGGCTGACCAATACTTAATTCTATTACTTTTTAATGAAAATGATATAATTCAATAAAACAAACAAAATGTAATGTATGTCATATGACATATTGAATACACTCTAGATGTGTATATAATGAACATATTTACATTTTCTTTTAAACAATTAAATAAAACATTAATTCAATAATTATATTTTATTTACTGACAATGAGAAATATTAATAAATTAGTAAAAGAATGAATGAAAGTGACCATCACACAATAAACAAATGCATATACAAGTCAACACATGAAACAAAGCTTTATTCAAACTACAATCATGTATGTACAGTATTAGGCTACAGGCGCTGAACCCCACATCCTTCTGCCATAAGGGCTGGTGGAGGGATGGAGGGTCTCGTAAGGGCAGGTGGAGTGATGGAGGGTCTCGTAAGGGCAGGTGGAGTGATGGAGGGTCTCGTAAGGGCAGGTGGAGAGATGGAGGGTCTCGTAAGGATAGGTGGAGTGATGGAGGGTCTCGTAAGGATAGGTGGAGTGATGGAGGGTCTCGTAAGGGCAGGTGGAGTGATGGAGGGTCTCGTAAGGGCTGGTGGAGGGATGGAGGGTCTCGTAAGGGAAGGTGGAGTGATGGAGGGTCTCGTAAGGGCAGGTGGAGTGATGGAGGGTCTCGTAAGGGCAGGTGGAGTGATGGAGGGTCTCGTAAGGGCAGGTGGAGTGATGGAGGGTCTCGTAAGGGCAGGTGGAGAGATGGAGGGTCTCGTAAGGATAGGTGGAGTGATGGAGGGTCTCGTAAGGGCAGGTGGAGTGATGGAGGGTCTCGTAAGGGCTGGTGGAGGGATGGAGGGTCTCGTAAGGGAAGGTGGAGTGATGGAGGGTCTCGTAAGGGCAGGTGGAGTGATGGAGGGTCTCGTAAGGGCAGGTGGAGAGATGGAGGGTCTCGTAAGGGCAGGTGGAGTGATGGAGGGTCTCGTAAGGGCAGGTGGAGTGATGGAGGGTCTCGTAAGGGCTGGTGGAGGGATGGAGGGTCTCGTAAGGGAAGGTGGAGAGATGGAGGGTCTCGTAAGGGCAGGTGGAGTGATGGAGGGTCTCGTAAGGGCTGGTGGAGGGATGGAGGGTCTCGTAAGGGCTGGTGGAGGGATGGAGGGTCTCGTAAGGGCAGGTGGAGTGATGGAGGGTCTCGTAAGGGCTGGTGGAGGGATGGAGGGTCTCGTAAGGGCAGGTGGAGTGATGGAGGGTCTCGTAAGGGCAGGTGGAGTGATGGAGGGTCTCGTAAGGGCAGGTGGAGTGATGGAGGGTCTCGTAAGGGCAGGTGGAGAGATGGAAGGTCTCGTAAGGGCAGGTGGAGTGATGAAGGGTCTTGTAAGGACAGGTGGAGTGATGAAGGGACTCATAAGGGCAGGTGGAGTGATGGAGAGTCTCATAAGGGCAGGTGGAGTGATGGAGGGTCTCATAAGGACAGGTGGAGTGATGGAGGGACTCATCCATGGCACCATCTCCAGGATTCAGCTCTGGGCTCTTCATCCTCAGTGCTCACACCAGCCTGCTGACATTTCAGATCCTACAAAAATGCACAAACATAACACAAAAGCAGTCATTTCAACCGCACAATGTCATTTGATTTCAGTATTTTTTAGAAGACAAAAACGCTTTTTTTCATAAATGCTGCCATCATCTTCCCTTGCAGGTCCTGCTCCACCACAAAAGATCTGCAGCAAATGCACAGAAATCAAGAATCAGAAAGGTGCTGTAATAGCTCTGTTTGAAATTACAATAATTAAAATAAACTACAACTTAATATTTAACTAGTTGTTGTTATTCATTTCTGTAGTATACTCACTCAAAGCCTTTGATGGCAGCATTCAGCTTCATGAGCCACTCTCCACCGGATAAACACACACGTTCATCTGACCCTGTAACATCCAGACAAGATTCACATTACCTCTGTGATTTATCAGCTCAACACTACATTTACATGTTGAGGTTGTTTTAACTTTTTATCCAACATAAATGTTCCTCAATTTATCAACTACTAATGGACAAATAAAATAGATAACTTATGTTTAGTTACTTTATAGATTTGTTCTACATAATAGCACACATTCATCACTCAGATGTCTATTTCATGTTGTGATATTTCAAGATTTTCGTGTCAGATGTAAATAGACATTTAAAATAAGCGTCTTTAAGATGTATGGTTTATGTAAATCCACTTTAGAGACCTAACTTACGTGTCCTTACTGGAGCTCCCGTTAGCTAACGTTATACATAATAAAACGTGTTTTTACAGCAAAATCACAACTATACTTTACTGTGTAAAGTCTTTACACCTTCAACAATTCAACAGTTTACTCTAAAGTAGTTCAACACATGCAATTTTAACAAAAGGAACCGTGTTTACTCACATTTGAAAGCACCCATTTGAAAGCACGCTGATCTCTGCGATGTTTGATAATAGCGTGGCCTCCTGGGATAGAAGAGTATCCATCGGTCGAGCACTCGAAAATCCGTCCGGAAGCAGTAAGCCATCCGGGAACTTCTCACCTACTCTTTTATGAATACTGATGTTTCGAACGTACTGCTTCCTTCATGTACTGTTTTCGCCTACTATATAGTAGGAAAGTAGGCATATTCGAACGCACTTAAGTCCAAATCTCGCGATAATTAGTACGTCACCCAGGTAATTCTCGCCTACTCTTTTCCCCATACTAAATAGTAGGGAAGTATGCGGTATCGAACGCAGCCAGGGAAAGTAAAGCTTCTTCTTCTTCTTTGGGGTTTTACGACAGCTTGCATCCAATTTGTTGCATTACTGCCCCCTACTCTACTAAATTCCCTTTACACTATATTCTTTTGTCCAATCCGGTTTCTTAAAAAAAAAAAAAAACTAAATATTCCCTGCACATTCTAAAATACTTTAAACATTTGGGAATCGATTTGCCTGCTTTTTAAAGTAAGGTTAACTAATTAGAAATAACACTTTGAACAATTTGCTATAATATTTATGGCTGCTACTAGTCAATCATTATCAACAAAATCTATCTTTTTGTTGACAAACTTTATTTGTCTAAAATTTTAAGTTACCAAGTTAACTTGGTCACGGAGCAGTTGCGTAATGTCACATTTACAATCAAGCTGATATATGGGAAAACAGCAGGACAGAGTCAGTCTAGACCAATGGAGAGTCCGGCTCAAAACACACATGATTTCTCTCATGGTCTGTATTTTCTGCTGCTGTTTAGAGTCCAGCTGTGAAAAACTCTTTCCACAAACACATATTACACTTGGTTTCAGTTTAAACAATCTCTGTTTTTCTCGCTTTTTGTCAAGACAGTATGTTTTTTTCTGTTTATTTCTCACAACTGCATGTACTATCAGAAGACAATATAGTAAACTTAGTAAATAAGTATGACATGAATATATCTAATTCATAGACAGATTTTTTTTTTACTTTTTATTTTTACACTTTTGAAGCTTCAACTCTTAAATCTTTCTAGTCTTCCATTCATTTTAACAAATAAAAAAAAGACAATCTCAATATTTTATCTTGCAGAATTTACCTGAATGTATTTGATATAGAACTGAATGTTGATCACTTGCAACAGTTTTTCATGTGAGTGTGAAGGCTTGATAAACGTCTAAAACTCTTCTCACACTGAGTACAGTCGTACGGTTTCTCTCCAGTATGAATTATTTGGTGCCGTTTCAGATTACCAGCTGTAGTAAAGCTCTTCCCACAGTCACAACACACATGATCTCTCCCTTCATTATGTGTTTTCTGGTGCAGTTTAAAACTGTCCAGCAGTGTAAAACTCTTTCCACAGAGAGAACACAAGTGAGGCTTAACACCTGTATGAAAAGTTAGGTGTTTTTTGAGATATGATGGTGAAGTAAAATCTTTTCCACATTGAGAGCAGTGATACGGCTTCTCTCCAGTATGAACTCGCTCGTGTGATTTCAGGGTTCCAGACTGAGTGAAACTCTTGTCACAATATGAGCACTTGTAAGGTTTTTCTCCAGTATGAATTCTTTGGTGTCGTATCAGACAGTCAGCTCTAGTAAAACTTTTCCCACAGTCACGACACACATGATCTCTCACTTCATCATGTGTTTTCTGGTGCAGTTTAAAACAGTCCAGTCGTGAAAAACTCTTTCCACAGAGAGAACACACATAAGGCCTCTCGTCTGAATGAACTTTTAGGTGATCTTTTAGTTTTGACGATGAAATAAAATCTTTACCACACTGATCACAGTTAAATGGTTTTTCTCCAGAGTGAATGCGCAGATGAATTTTGAGTATGGATAAATATGTGAAACTCTTTCCACACTGAGTGCATGGATACGGTTTCTCTCCAGTGTGAATTCTCATGTGTGTCTTAAGGCTTCCTTTATGACTGAAACTCTTTCCACACTGAGAGCAGGAGTGCAGCTTTTTGGCTTTTGTTCCTCGAGTTTTGAAGTCACAGTGTTTCTTTACTTCTTTCAGTTCTTCTTTTAGCTCTGTTACTTCCATCTGATCTAGAATGAACATATCAAGTAGTTATAATCAGTTTAAGGAGGATAATTTCAAGGAAAATTCAAGTGAACACAAACAGAAAACAAGAGAATAGGTTTCTGTCTGTGTGAGTATAAAGTATCAGATCTTTGATGTTGAAGGTTTGTTATATAATTCTCATTAATATGAATAATTAAAGGATTAGAGATTATGATCATTTTGATGAATTTCTAAATCATTTATCTACCAATAAACTACTTATTATTTCACAGCCACCAAAGCAGTCAACAATGAAGAATCAAGAATGGACACCAACCTATTTGTTCCTCAGTATCTTCATGTTTTATTCTGGATGGTTCTGGATCACTCATGTCTTCAATCTCCTCTTTAATAAACTCCATCTTTAACAGTCACACAGATTTCAGCTGCTACTCCTGGAGTTTGTCCTTCTCTTGTAGGATGATGGGAATATTCCCAGTATTTATTGGTGAATTGTTGTGGGAGGGGCTTCACTGCAGGTGTGAACTGTGATCACTGTGTGATACTGACGCCCACAGGACCAGATCTGGAATTTGAAAGTTATTGAATTTATAATGAACTAAATTAATTACTTGATAGTTAAGTGAATATATTTGCTGTTATAAATCGTGTTTTGACAAGGTTGTATATTATCATCATCATATAAACCTTTATAAACATATACATTTTAATGTGGTTTGATATTAGTTGCATTTAAAACAAGGCTTGTTTAAAACTTTCCCAAAGTCTGAGGGAAATAACTGAGTCATGTTTAAATGAGCTGCTGAAAACCCTCTGTCAGCAAACCCAACTAATCTGGTGCCTATTACACGCCAAACTAAGATTGCTGTGGGGACAAAAAGTAAGACTGTTAAAGGCAGGGTAGGTAGGATTTTTCTAAAAAAAAAACATTTCAAATTTGTTTAAACTGTCTTTATATACCAATACATAATTAAAATGTAAGTACTCTGAAAAAGAGAGTATAAAAATCGAGTGTCTGTAGACCTCTCACAACTGTTGTAAACACAGCTAATTATTTCCATTCACTCCCACCCCCTCCCTTCTGAGCTCCTTCCAAAGCCACGCCCCCAAAACACATGAACGCGCAACGCCAAACGCTCAGGCTCAGCTGGAAGACACATTTATTACCTGAGACGAGTGGAGAGGAAGGAGCGCGCAGTGCATGCAGTGACATCATGTCAGAATCACATGTAATAAAATACCTAACTTTATCACTATAAATATAAACAAATAAGATGGCTTTTAGTACTCACTATCAAGCTAGCATATCGAAGTTTAAAATATATTTTGTTTGATTCGGTAACGAGCGATATTTATAAGGCAAAGCTAAAAACAGGTTGCATTGATGCACGTTTTTCCATTACCATCAGTTAAACTGTGATCAAGGTGAATTTCGTGTAAGATTCATAACATATACGGTGTTTTGCATGTAAGAGTTTCCATGATGAAAACATTGTTGACTCTGATGAGGACTAACGTTACACTCCGGTGACAAGTACCGCATCGTCGGTTCGAGGACAGGTCCGGGGTCGAGGGCGAAGCAGAGGAGGTCGTTCAAGAGTGCGGGCAACCAGGGTCCGAGGAAGTAGTTTTTGCCTTGTTTGCCTTCGCTGACTGCATATGCAGGTGCTTTGAATTTTGAATGCTCTTTCTCTAGCCTGGCTCCGCCCTCCTGCGTACTTCCGCTCAATTTTATTTCCCTTCAGTACTACGTCTGGGATTGTGGTGTATTCTTTGATTTTCTCCGGCCAAATTTTTGGCGGCCTAATCAGTGAACAGAGGGAGTGGCTGAGAACGATGTCGTTGATGTCGATGATGATGTTAGTTTGAGTTGTAGGGTTACGTCACGACCAAAGGTTAGCGATTAGTTATGGCAGATCCAGAGTGACTCTGGGCAGATGGGCAGATCCAATAGTTTTAAACTTCAACAGAATACCCGCCTACAAGGAAGTTAACGCTTGTCAATGGAGAGAGGCCAGACTCTCTGTACAAATGAAATGTACGAGAGTCTGGTAGAACCAGGCTACTCTTTCTCTGCCATAATTTTACTCTTCGTAGGTTCCGCACCTCTCTTGCACTCCTCAAATCAAACGGGTGTGCGCATTTGGGCAGATCTTGTAGCAACAGTGGTGGTAGCCATGGTTGCGAGAGTGAGTGACAGTCGCCCAAACCAATCAATTGTTTCGTCCCGAATGGAAATAATGAGCTGTGTTTATTGCAGATTAAAAGGTCTACAGTCACTCGATTTTTATACTCTCTTTTTCAGAGCACTTACATTTTAATTATGTATTGGTATATAAAGACAGTTTAAACAAATTTGAAAAAACGTTTTTTATAAAAATCCTACCTACCCTACCTTTAAGTTAGCACTTTGAAACATCCGCTCACTTAAAAATAAATCACTTCTAGTCAACGACTTAACCACAAACAACCTGAATTTTATGTTTCTAAATGAAACCTGGCTAGAAGAAAGCTGCAGTGCAACAGTCCTCAATGAAACATCCCCTCCTAACTTTACTTTTATGAGTGTCTGTAGAGAAGGTAGGAGAGGTGGAGGTGTAGTTGTTCTATTTAAAGATATCTATCAATGTAAGCAAATATCATTTGAGAATTACTCGTCTTTCGAATATCTGGGTATTGTGTTAAAACAACCTACAGAACAACCACTGGCTCTGCTCCCTTTTACCTAAACTCATTACTTCAGACATTACTCCAGAAACTTGGGCTCTGCAAGCGAACGTCGTCTTGTGGTGCCATCTCAAAAAGGCACAAAATCTCTTTCTCTGACCTTTACCTGGACTTTTCCCTGCTGGTGGAATGATCTGCCGAACTCAACCAGAGATGCTGAGTCCGTAGCCATTTTCAAGAAATGGCTGAAGACGCATCTTTTCGGCAGCACTTGATCCAGTAATACTAACACTTTCTAATCTATTCTATTTATAAAAAAAAATAAAAAAAATGTTTCCTTGTACTGCGTTAGATAAAACTGAGAAGGGTCATACTTGCACTTGCATATTGTTGTCCTACTATTAATTTAACTGCTTCTATTGTTCTCATTTGTAAGTCGCTTTTGAGTAAAGCGTTTGCTAAATGAATAAATGTAAATGTAAAAGGTGCTCCAAGCATTTTGCTTATTATTTACAGGCCTCCAAAATACTCTCCATCCTTTGCTGAGGACTTTACAGAACTGTTATCAACAATTACCTCAGAGTTTAACTGTTTGACTGGTGTATGCTGGAACCAAACTATCACACTCTTTTGCTGCAAGCCCCCAGATATCAACCAAAAAACGTCAGGCACCGCAACCACCAAAGCCTGCGGGCCCAGCTCGCCCTCCCCCTCCTGTGAGAGCTCTTCGGCCTCGGCCACAATGCCAGGGCCCACACCCTCCTCCATCTGCTCGAGGTGAACCAAAAACAACTCATACCAGCCAGAGCCGCCTTAACCTAATGTTAGGCCCCGGGGCTGAGAGGTTTTGTAGGCCCCCCATCCCCTCGATTTATAGAGTCTCATTTAAAAAAAAGTGTAATATCTAGGTAATCTACATCACATAATGCATTCATTTCTTTCGAGACCTACAACAGTGAGTTTTTTTATATTGTTTTAAATTTTAATATGGTTATTAACTAGGGCTGGGGTAAACGATTATTAATTAAACGATTAGTCGGGCGATTATTTTATCGATTAGTCGACTAATCTAACGACTAATTGGAATTATTTATCCTGTCTGTTATTCGCATATCTCTGTCGAGCCGTTACTCCGATGGATTTCAAACTCGACAGCTGTCTGGGCACGAGTAAGTGCAGTGCCAAGTTTGACGTTGTTTGGATGAGAAATGCAAAAGATATGTTAAATATATTGGTAAAAGAAGCACTTAGAAGGTTGTGGTTTAAAAATAAACATTCTGACATAAACACACTGTCAGCTACAATGTTTACTTCTGAATAATATAGTATAAATGTGATAAATCCTTTTTTTTTTCATGCAATTAATCCATTGAATCAATATAAAAGTTAATTTTCACATTGAAACTGTTGAAAATACACAACAAAGTAAGTTGATCCACATATGACAGCCTCTGAACTCGGTCAATACTAATCTGGACTAAACATAGGCTACATTCAATCAGCCATCGCTAGAAATACCTTCTGAACGACGGCGACCTTCTTTTTTGACGGCGATCAGCTGTAAAATGGCTTAGGTCCTGCTCGGTTTTCGTTGACTTTGAGTACAAGAATTGAAAGTTTTTTAAAAGATCCCCTGGGGTTAACGTGTCAGCATTCGACAGAAGTTTGACGCTGTCGTGTGAGAACAAGCATCAGTCGGCATTTCTCTTCCTCCCGCGTGCCTCATCTTCTTAATCTCCTCACGTAAATGATTAGATTTCGATGGCTTACGTTTCTTCCCTACGGCAGAATCCACCACAGGTTCATCAATGTATTATTTTTTTTGTTTGTTTGTTGATCAAAAAGTGCAAAGTAGATAAGGAAAACTAGGATGCCGGGTGTCAGAGCGCCACCGTTACTGTTTACAATGCGTGGAATGGTGCGCTGTGATTGGTTGAGCGGATTTGTGGCATTCTGCAGAGAAAGGAGACGTGTGTGTGTGGCGAGCTGTACCTCCGGGAATGGTGCAAAAAAATAAATAGATAATAAATAAAGAAGCGTCGACGCAAAAAATATGACGTCGACGTAATTTTGGCGTCGACGCGTCGACGTCATCGACGCACCGCTACAGCTCTATTATTAACATATCACTGAGCACATAAACATAAAATACACTTTATTTAACAACCACACACAGCAACTAAATTTCAACTTTACGCAAATGAGAAGCGATTTTCGCGAGCGACAACCAATAGGAAAGAAGCCTTTCATTGTAGCTCAGCTCCCGTCACCGTCTCGAGTGCAGTGCAGGCAAGACAGAAGAGTTCAAGGGCGATTTCACTGTTTTATATGATTTACTGTAACTAACCACAAACATGGATATAATAAAATGATGCATGGAAAAGAAACTGTCGACAGTCTCAGTGAGTTTATGCTGGATTTAGTGCGTAAATCATTTTGTTTACAAATTAGACGCTTTGTCAGTTGTTATATACATGTTAAAGATTTTATTTTGGATGTGTTCATTGTGATTATATTGGCTGGGTTTATAAAATTGAAAGGATCATTGCTTGGTACATTTGGAAACAAAGCTTGTCTATTTCTAAATGTAATCGCGTGCATCGCTGATGATACTGTCCGTGTGTTGAAAAAAACGTAGATTAAACACACTCGCAACAGACACACCCCAAAGCGGAGACGTTACAGCGTTGCCAGCGGCACTGAGCGGACTTTTGCCGCTGTAGTGGACACGCACCGTAACGCCTCACATTCGTGCCGCGGGACCTCTAGACGCGCGTAAACGCGTCTTTGCATTGACTTAACATTGAAATCACTCGCGCCAGACGCTCTATTCGCGTTTGGTGTGAACGCACCATAACAATAACATTAGAGCGACAGCACTACCAACGCCCACAAGCGACTAGCGACATACAGCGACAAAATCTGACAAGTTAAAACAATATGACCTTTTCAGCTCATCATGAACCTGAACATGGGAGGCCCCTGAACTTGGGAGGCCCCTGGGCTTCAGCCCAGGTAAGCCCGTGCATTAAAGCGGCCTTGATACCAGCTCTCAGTGATATGTGTTGTGTCCCCGCTATGATAACAGTAACTTTCTCAAATGTTTACAGAACAAGCGGGAACCCAGTGTGCCTGTATCTTTCTCTGTTGCACAAGATATAAAGTCTAAGACCTTCAATAGCCGTACAGCAAACCCAACTAATCTGGTGCCTATTACACGTCAAACTAAGATTGCTGTGGGGACAAAAAGTAAGACTGTTAAGTTAGCACTTTTAAACATCCGCTCACTTAAAAATAAATCACTTCTAGTCAACGACTTAACCACAAACAGCCTAGATTTTATGCTTCTAAATGAAACCTGGCTAGAAGACAGCTGCAGTGCAACAGTCCTCAATGAAACATCCCCTCCTAACTTTACTTTTATGAGTGTCTGCAGAGCTGTTAAGAGAGGTGGGGGTCTAGCTGCTCTTTTTAAAGATATCTATCAATGTAAGCAAATATAATTTGGGAATTACCCGTCTTTCTGCTGACTCTGTTGATTTTCTCCTTGATTCTTTTAACTCAAAAGTTTAAAGTGTAATTGATGATATTGCTCCTGTGAAAGTCAGGAAGAAGAGTGGCAGACAAAAAGCACCTTGGAGAAACTCAACAGCAGTGCAAAATATGAAAAGACAATGCAGAAAAGCAGAGCGCATGTGGCGGAAGACAAAACTTGTAGTCCATTATAACATCTACAAAGACAGCCTTCATGCTTTCAATATGGAACTAGGCAAAGCTAGACAGACTTACTTCTCAAATATTATAAACAGCTATTTAAACAACACACGCACTCTTTTTGCGACTGTAGAGAGCAGGGCTCCAGACTAACTTTTTTCACCTCCGTCCTGGAACCGTCCTGAAAAACTATTTGAACCGTCCTAAAGTGAATGTCAACCGTCCCAAAATAAACATGTTGTTTCTGTACTTTGTTATTATCATCTATAGTTGTTAGTTACATAATAAAAACACCATTCAAATGTTTATGATATATTTTATTATATTTATTTAGCTCCATTCAAAGTAGTTATCTGTAAACAGGTAAAAAACAGATTTAATAAAAAAATAACAGGAGTTAAATGCTTTATGTATTCATGCAGAACAAATTTTTTTTTCTTCTTTTTTACATATACGAAAAATAACAAATACATACAGCTCAAAACGTTTTTGAGTTGGTTGGATTAAAAAATAACAAATAAATACAGGTGACTACATATCTCAAAAATATCATCATTCTTTATTCTTTCAAGCAGCAGACATATTTATTTGTATGAATTAAATATAATGAATCATTATTAAAGCTATTAACGAGCAGTGAATGCTTTTCTCTTTTTCTTTTGTTGCTTGATAAATATTAAGGACACAGACCGCATTAGGTTTATTACCCACTGTCACTTTAAGACATCATGTCCAATGACATGCGGATCCAATGCACTGATGCACATAGATACACTCACAACTGTTTAAGACATAACCGACATAGTTTACGTGAATACTCTCCAAAACGGACATTTAGACATATTTGTGTGCATTTGTCCACTCAGACACGAAAGAGAGCTCAGTTCAGCACGCTTCGGGTCGGGTGTGTGCGCACAGAAAACCGTACCGAATAGAGCTCTTTTTTTGCGTCGTCACTCTTATTCAGATCTATATGTCTGCTCTACTCATTCTCCCAGACGTTTAAGTTTTTTAACGTTTTATGAGACATGCAGGATTCAGCGCATGTCAGCCCGTGTGCCGCTGGGTAGATCAGCACGTTACAGTACAAATGTGCGCATCAAACGCAGGACATCAGTTCTGACTGGATCGCTTCCCAAATCGTCACTATCTAACATTTTTGTCTAGTTTTTATTCGTTGACGAAAATGTCAATAGATTTTTGTCATGGTTTGTGTCATTCAAAACTAGTTTTATTTAGTTATCGTCTCGTTTTTGTCTGTGAAAATAAGCCATGTGAGATGTACCGCGAAACAAGTCTCCGGGTGAGTAGCTGGCCAGTGATAGTAACTAGTAAGATTTACTTAATAAAATCCTCGTAACAATTTGCACAAGTATATTTTAAGTAAATTTTACTGCTATAATATCAAGTACAACTTAAGTGTCATTATCAAGTAAAATCTACTTAGTATTGAACGTAACGCTCATGAAGAAATTAAGTAAAAATTACCTATTTACATTTCATTTAGAAGCTATATTTATTTAAAGTAATTAAGTAAAGTTTATTTATTGTTTTATAATTAGGAAGCTTGCTTTTATGAAATTATGAAGTAAATCTTACCATTTAATGAAGTAAATAAGTAGATTTTATTTACATTTTTTTGTTTTCATTTACTTAGTTTTATGAAATTATAATACTCCCTATAATTATGTAAACATTGCTAATTTTTATAAATAATCCTGAACATAAATAAATGAACATTTTCTCTATATTTTTCACAAATCACACAATTTAAATACAATTAAACAGTTTATTTCAGTCATCAAAAATTGTTCTTCATACAAAAATGGACATTCACAGTCATCTCTTGACACAGGTGCATTCAGTAAAACTTCAGAATTATACTGTAACCCTTGTTTTAAACATAAAAATGTATTTAAAAACAAATTCATGCAAAACATTCAACATTCAAAAGAGCACTCTGAAATAGTGAACTTAAAGGGTTAGTTCACCCAAAAATGAAAATTCTGTCAGTAATTACTCACCCTCATGTTGTTCAAGCCCGTAAGACCTTCGTTCATCTTCAGAACACAAATTAAGATATTTTTTATTAAATCTGAGAGCTGTCTCACTCCTCCATAGGCTTCTAAGGGATTGGAACTTGCTGGCCCAGAAAATTTATTAAAAACATCGTTAATATAGTCCAAGTGACTACAGTGGCTCAATCTTAAGTTTATAAAGCGACGAGAATACTTTTTGTGAGTTCACGTAGTAAAAGAGCGTAGCGCTTCTGTGTTGTACGTCACACGTAGGCTCACTATTGGCCGACGCTGGTCATGTGTGTGATGTGTGTGGCGTATAACACAGATGCGCTACGCTGTTTTACTACGTTAAAAAAACTCGAGGTCCATAGAGAAGGAAATGAATAGTGGAATAAAGTCGTTATTTTTGTCTGTTTTTTTCACACAAAAACTATTCTCGTCGCTTTATAAACTTAAGATTGAGCCACTGGAGTCACTTGGACTATATTAACTCTATATAACTTAATCTCTTTAATACATTTTCTGGGCCAGCAAGTTATAGTGTCTTAGAAGCCTATGGAGGAGTGAGCCAGCTCTCAGATTTAATCAAAAATATCTTAATTTGTGTTCCGAAGATGAACGAAGGTCTTACGGGGTTGGAACAACATGAGGGTGAGTAATTACTGACAGAATTTTCATTTTTGGGTGAACTAATCCTTTAAAGAATACCATTACAACTTTAATGTATTAAAACATCAACAGCTGAATGTTTAAACAATTCTATCATACCATAGCATTTACAACAACTTCATCTTTAAAGGGATAGTTCACCCAAAAATGAAAATTCTGTCATCATTTACTCTCCCTCAAGTTGTTCCAAACCTGTATGATTTCCTTTCTTCTGCTAAACACAAAAGAAGATATTTTAAAGAAAGTCGGTAACCAAACAACTGATGGACCCCATTGACTTCCATAGTAAAAAAATAAAAAATACTATGGATGTCAATGGGGACCAGCAACTGTTTAATTACCAGCCTTCTTTAAAATATCTTCTTTTGTGTTTAGCAGAAGAAAGGAAATCATACAGGTTTGGAACAACTTGAGGGAGAGTAAATTATGACAGAATTTTCCTTTTTGGGTGAACTATCCCTTTAGTCTTTGAACTTTTGGGGAGAGTTTAAGAAGGATGGATACATCGATTGGATCTCGATGTTTGAAGTTCTCCATCAGCACCATGGACGACCAGTATTTTAATGATGTGCTGAGTGATGTCACTGTAGCTGTCCTCCTGCATACAGTTTAGAAGAAAAAATATAATTATTTTGAGAAACAAAAATAGAAAGTGACTTCAGCTATTTGGCCCATGGATCAACTTATCGCACGATGCTTTTAGAAACGCAGCCCTGCTTATTTTGAGACCTCATTCATGCACGATTTAGTGCGATTGAAATATTCTAGCTTTATGTGTAGACGTTCCTGGGAAATATTCAGTAAGAAAATTTAAACTTTTCCATAGTCAACAGTATAACGTTAACGTTACTTCAGCAGGAAAGCAGTTAACGTTAATTTTAAGGCCTAATATTAGCAAGCTAACTTAGCAGTTAACGTTACAACGGTATCCAATCAGTTTGAAAATTTTACACGAAAAACAGTGCTTTCCGAATCTATAAAACTACTGAAAACTTTTCCGATTAAATATAAGTTAACCAATGTAGGAAGTGAAACGTAAGGGTTATAGTGCTAATAACGTTAATGTACAATGGATAACCCAGACGCGTTAACTTACAACTTACAGTAATAATGAGGTCATGTTATAAGATGAGCATTAATGTTTATTGAGTCAAGTAAACAAGAATCATCAAAATCCACACAGACCCATGTTTTATTAAATGTAAAACAGAAAGACAAACTTACCTCAAACACGACAAAAAGCAGCCACGCAGCAGCTCACCAATCCGTCTGACCCAAAGTGGCAGTTAGACTGTCGTGTCTTCTTGTCCAAACACGCATGTGCGGATTCAAACGCGCTATACTTTTCGATTAAAATTTACTTAAAATTACTATGTTTATGTGAAGTGACTATAAAATGTTTAAATATTACAAGCAAATATATAATAAGATTTACTCTTTCCAACCAGTTAATTTATTACATGAATTAAATGTGTAGATATTTAAAATTTTACTTAGAAAATTCTAGTTCTCATTGAATTTTAATTTTATAAAGTAAAAATTATGAAGGTTAATTTAATATATATTACTATACCAAAAAGTTCGTTTTTACAGTGTAGTAACCGCATGAGAAGACGCGCTCCGTTGTAGTCAGCGCTTGGTCGGTTAATTTTGGCATTTTCTAAGTAAGTTACCCTAATAGGCTAGTAATAAATGAATACACATACAAAAATGTCTTTCGTCCTGTAGGCGTCCTGGAGAATATTTCTGTTCGTCCTAAACACATTTTCTATCGTCCCCAGGACGATAGGACGCCGTTAGTCTCGAGCCCTGGTAGAGAGACTGACAAACCCCCCAAGCCAGATTCCCAGTGAAATGCTCTCAGACAACAAGTGCAGTGAGTTTGCTTCTTTCTTCTCTGAAAAAATCAATAATATCAGAAAGGTGATCAGCACATCCTTGAGTTGTGCTGGGGTCAGACAGATCAGACCACCTGAGAAAGTAGTTACTATGTCTGATTTCAAAGAAATTGATGGCAAAATTTTGGAAGAAACCGTACAGCACCTTAAAACATCAACCTGCGCTCTTGACACACTTCCCACATCTTTTTTCAAAAGTGTGTTTAACTTAGGGGTCGACCGATTAATCGGCCGATTTTTGGGATTTTTTTACATAATCGGCATCGGCCAATATCCAGTATATCAAGCCGATTATTAGGCAGGCGCATCTGTGGGCAGCCTAGTGTTGTTGTTGTTGTGGTACACGTGTTCGACGCACGCTGCGCCTAGAGTCATTCTCCAGCAGAGTGAGCAGACCTCATCCAGTGCCTAAGGAAGGAGCCAAGTTCCTTGGAGAAAACTCCTTTATATTTAATTAAAACCTTTTGATATGTTACTGCCAACTTCGAGAAAACATATGAATAGGCAACATGACGTTCGGCTACTTTGGATATTGATAGCGTAGTTGAGGTTGCATTAGCACAGCAGAAGGGTTGCTATCATGTCACAATAAGCAAGCAAGAATTTTGCAATTACAGACAGAGAATCTGACACTTTTATTTGTTCTGTTTTGTGTGTCTTATATTTGAGAGGGTTTTCACTCAATGCAGAGAAATAAGTAATAAAAAAGTGACCAACGCACTATAGGTTAGTGAAGGACTGGCTTTGCTTTGCTAGCGTCATCGCTAGGGTTGGGTAGCTACAGACAGACCCGGTGCTAATACGGCACTGGTGCCTTAACGACCGTTATTTACCGGACCGAATATCAATGCGGATTTCTGTGCTTCATTTCGGTGCTACTGTTATGCCTGTGCTTCTCTTGGATGCTCTGAAAACGGACGTTAGAAACTTGACGCTAGTCAGCAGTTAACTTTAGCATACTGTTAGCTAGTAGCTGGATTAAACACGGTTAAAATGCTGGCCAAACAGTGTAATGTGTGACTGTATTTCACTGTAGAATAGGGGTGGAACGGTACATGTATTCGTGTTGAACCGAGACGGTACGGGCGTCACGGTTCGGTGTATAAATTTACACGGAGAATACATGGTATAAAAATAAATAAAACTTGCGTGCAAATTAATTCATGTAATGCGGAACTACTGTTAGATACGCGGGTTCTTTGGGGACACCTAATCTAATCTGAAGCAGACTGCGATGTAAAGATTGCAATGCTGGAATATGGTGTGTTTGTGGGAGAGAGGGAGGGAGAGGGAGAGGGGCGCGATCGAAAAGTCGCGTGTGTTTAAAGTCGCAAAGTGTTTACTTATATTTGTGTGTGTGTGTGTGGGAGAGGGAGAGGGAGAGGGGCGCGATCGAAAAGTCGCAAAGTGTTTACTTATGTGTGTGTGTGTGTGTGTGTGTGTGTGTGAGAGAGGCGCGGATGCGATCGAACAGTGGAAACATAAAAACATACTCCGTCATTTTGTTTAAACAAGACATCATTCAAACTGCAAAGTGTTTAAGTTACTGTTAATTAAAATTTTAAGGAAAACAAATATATTAATCTGAAATGTAGCAAATGAATTTTCAATTCATTCAGGTACAATTACCAAACATATCTCAAGGTCACAACAAGTGCAGATTGGTCAAGTGTTCAATAAATGTTTTTGTTGAGAAATCTTGTCTATCTTAAGTAATTATTTATGTTACATTTTATCTTTCAAATAGAGGTTAAAAACAAGCACATAATCGGCCAAAATAAATCGGCAGCATTAATCGGCCATCGGCCGACCCGGATTTCAAAAGATCGGCATCGGCCTGAAAAAACCCATATCGGTCGACATCTAGTTTAACTGTTTAGAAGCAGATCTTCTAGAAGTGGTAAATGCCTCACTTCTCTCTGGGAGTTTTCCAAACTCCCTGAAAACTGGTTGTCAAGCCCCTCCTGAAAAAGAGCAATCTGGATAATACCATATTAAGCAACTATAGACCGATCTCAAATCTTCCTTTCATAAGCAAGATCATTGAAAAAGTTGTCTTCAATCAGCTGAACAAATTCTTATGCTCGAATGGATACTTTGACAATTTTCAATCTGGTTTCCGACCGCACCACAGCACAGAGACCGCGCTCATAAAGATAATAAACGATATTCGCTTAAAGGTGAACTAAGTAACTTTTTTTACCTTAACTGAACAGCTTCGGAGTCATTGGAATGGTTATATTACTTATTTCGGGTTGAATGGTGGTTGTTTCGCACCCCCCTGGTGCCCGTGAGCGGAAAATACGCACTTGCAACTTTGAGCCGGCGGGCCGCCGGCCGCTGCGTCAGGAAGTCTCGCGTGATATCAGGTCTCGCGATGTAAACAATTGCTTTACGGCCAAAAGAAATCTGCTAAAATGCTGTCATTATTGCGCTCCCTCACGCTGTCCGAACCTGAATGAAGAAGACGTTTTACAGAACGTCCCATCTGCTTTGATGTCGTTGATCTATAGCCTCTGGTGTCTGAGAATCAACAACGAGTTTTTACGACAGTGTTGTCAAATATCTATTCCGAAGCTGTGGGGGGAGCTCTAGAGAGAAACCTGCGAGCAAAAAGCGAGAATACAGCGAAGAAGTCCCGAAGCTACTAAGTGCTGCTTTAAATACTGATTCAGGCAAATTATCAGTGCTGGTACTACTCGACCTCAGTGCTGCATTTGACACTGTCGATCACAACATTCTTCTTGACAGGCTGGAAAACTGGGTGGGGCTTTCTGGGATAGTCCTAAAATGGTTCAGGTCATACTTAGATGGGAGAGTTTATTATGCGACTATAGGAGACCATAAGTCTGAGTGGACATCCATGACATGCGGAGTCCCTCAAGGCTCGATTCTTGCGGCACTCCTGTTCACCCTGGGGGGTTTTGTATGGGCGGTTTGGACGACAACACACATGCATTATATAATTGCATTGCATATAATGTGTGCTGGTCAACTAGTCTAAAATTAAGAAACCCCTAGAACACAGTAAAAAAAACCATAAAAAAATATAAAAACATAGGAACATTGTGTACAATTAAGATAGGCTAATTTATTTATTTTCCAATATCCAAATATGATACTAAATACCACAGGGAAAAGGGCTTCTATTTGTGACGTGCTGTCTGCATTTGAACATTGCACATTTTAAACAGGACACGCATTAGCTGAATAAATGTTAGCCAATACAAACACATTTATATAAAACATTTGACAATGAATAGACAGGAGTCCAATGATAACGAATCACTTATTCTAAAAATAATATAAAGTATAAGTTCCGAATCCGACATATAATGAGGGCTGTTAACAGTAAAACGTCCGTCATTTAACGAATTTTAAAAGCAGGGATGGATAATACAAAATGCTTTTTGACAGAAAAAAAAACAAGCAAGAACAAAATTTAAACTTAGCCCGTCAATTTTCATTTTACAATGATCTTATGTCTGTGTGCGCGTCCGTGTTTGTGAGAGCTCGCGCAGCACTGATACAACGGTACTTTTTAATCCATAAGTAACTAACGCGCTAGTTTTCATACAAAATAAATGTAACATTATTAGGTACTTTAGTTATAATTAACACAATGTAACACATACGTTTCTCAACACTGAGAATGAATGAATAAATAAACGCCTGTTTCTCCAGACTCGCGCTTATTAGGCTAATCCACAAATCACAGCACTTTCATAATCACTAAGCCTGATAGCGATTTCAAGATTTATAGTTCAGCATTACTTGAGCATTTTATTATTTGCATGACTGAATGATGTCTTCCTCTTTTCTGAGTGACCATGAATAACTTAACGGAGTATTTTAAGATAATCCATGCGATCTGTGTGATCATCGAATCCATAAGATTTAGGGCGCTTTCACACTAGCACTTTTGGTGTGCACCCGGGTTCGAATGATGTCAGAGTTCGGTTCGTTTGGATGATGTGAACGCTGTTTTCCAAACTCAGGTGCGCACCCGCGAACCGTACTCGAGTCCGCTTAAAAAGGCGGTCTGGGGTACGGTTCATGTGAACTCGGGTACGGTTCGCTGCTGATATGAACGCAATCGTACCAAATCGCGGAAGTGAACCGCTATTGATGACGTATAATCTGGTGCGTGCCTGCGTGCGTGTGTGTTTAACAACTGTAAAAGGGTCTATATACACTTACCTTGACGAAAAGCGGGATTGACGCACTGCAAGCAGAGAGATGATTTCTGCTTGCCTCCACAAAAATTGTCTTCGGCAGGCGGGCGGACATCCCGCTGTCTTTGGAACGGTTTTAATACTTTTGCGGCAGACAGACGCAAGTGTGTTTCTGTATCTTTTCTTTGAAAACAAAACCAAAGGTTCAAAAAAAGAAGAACAAATGTGAAGCGAGCAATTCTATCCATTTTGACGCCTTTTCATAGCGAGTACGCGCCAGCTGCAGCTTGATGACGTAAGCGTACCGCGGTTTGGATACAAATAATATAATGTGAACACAGTCCATCGGGGGCAGGGGGAGGGGGGAGCAATCGAACTCGGGTTCGGAACAGGCAATCGAACCAAGTGTGAAAGCACCCTAAGTTAACTCAACCATCAACTTTCCACATCGACCCCAGGCCGTTTACCTTCAGGAGTCAGAAGTACCGCGACCACTGTACTGTCCTCGCTTATGACATCAGTCAGACGGCGGCCGCGGGAGTGGAAGGGGAATCGAGCGGGAATCTTTATTGGTGTCGATTTTCAGTCTCTTTTTAATGATAGGCCTTACGCATCTGTCAATCATCCCCGCTTGCTATTTGGGGAATGAACTCAGCGCTATGATTGGTCGAACTCTTCTTCTTTTGCTGTAGCTTGATTTGAGGACAGCGCGTGCACAGAGGCGTCACCAGGTTTTTGCGTAGTTTAGAGTGACAAATCGTACCAGCGTACTTTGAAGTCAAAATGCGTATCCGCTACGCAAAATGCGTACAGGTTGGCAGGTCTGCTAACATGAATCATGATCATTATAAAGGTTTCTTAAATGACAAAACACATTCACTTGTATGTATTTAAGAATAAAAATATTTAAAAAAATATACGATTACAGCCCCATTGACTCCCTGTGCCAATGCATTGATGAAGTCAACAGTTGGATGTGGCAAAACTTTCTTCAGTTAAACAAAGACAAAAACAAAAGAGAAAGTTCTCAAGGTGAACGCATACCTTCACTCTAGGGGTCAAACAACTAACAATCAAGCCAGGAATAAACAAGGAGTAATTATATCAAGACCAAACGAGGAACTAATTGAGCTAATTAACAAGCCACAGGTGAATGAGATGAAACAAAGAACCACATGGGAAAGCTGTGTCAACTGAAGATGCAAACAGAAAGTGAACAATCAAAACAGAACTAAACCCTGATAATGAAACCCAGTTAAAATGTTTTTCTCCAGAGTGAATGCGCAGGTGACTTTTTAAACCGGTTGCATCTCTGAAACTCTTCTCACACTGAGTACAGTGGTATGGCTTCTCTCTGAAGTCGCTCATGTGATTTTAGGTGCTTTAACCGATTGAAACTCTGGTCATAGGATGAGCACTTGTAAGGATTTTCTCCTGTATGAAAACTTTGGTGATGTCTCAGTTGTTCAGCTCTAGTAAAGCTCTTCCCACATTATTTTTTTTCATTCATGAGATTCGTTCAAAAAGCTTATAAATCCATTGAAGTCATTGAATAATTAATTCAAAACTTGGAAAAATAATTTAAATATTTAAAAATTTTGTCTATAAATAAAAATACTGTATTGCAACAATTGGCTTTTTGTCGGAGCCTCTAGTAAATGACATGTTATTTGGTTAAATTGCTCCAGAAAGGGCGCCATTACTTTGACAATACAAATGTACAAATTTGTCACACCAATCAGGTACCTGAAAACATACTAACTGGATGAATGGATATGCTTTGCTCACTGTGACACTTGGACAACGCTTATCTATATGATTCACTATAGAGCTTGAATGTCTTAACCCTCAGGTTGTGTTCGAAACTGTAACACTTTTTTTGTTCCCAGTCAAAAATGACCGGCCTATAAAAAATAGCTTATAAATCACTTCTTATGCTCACCCAATATTGGATTCAATCTTTATGTCAACTTGCTCTCTTTCAATTAGGACTGGTTTTATATTTCTATTTGCATCTGATTAATCGTAGGCCTCATTTATCTGAGAGTATGCACCTCATTTTTTGAGCAAAAAAAAGCATAATTTTTTAATATATTTTTATAATTTTGAAAATATTAAATAAAATATGGAAAAAAAATGGCACTGTTGATCACACTAGTCTACTTTAATTTTTCACATGTTTTAATCTTTAATGTTTTGAAAAACTTTTATTTTGTACAAAATGGCAGTCACACTTGTGGTTTCCCCGGTCAAAAATGAACATACAAAAACCATTTGAGAAGTAGGTATACCCTTTGTGAACAAAGTCACTAAGTTTCAGTCCAATGGGATAACATTAACTAGTATGTTCGGGAAAAAGAAAATCTTCTCTGGGTCAAAATGACCCGAACACCACATTAGTGCGCCTCCTCTCCAGTATGAACGATATGAGGGCATTTACTCTGGAGCTGGTTAATGTTAAACTCTATAATCGGAACGTCTCTCACCTGCAGACTGGTAATATACGGCATCCGGAGAAAATATTCCACATCTGTCCTTCATTCACGATCGTTAACCGCGTCACTTACAGCCTGAACTGGTGAAAGTTTCTGCTCGTCTTGTCTCTCTTCGGCGCAGGCGCAGTGCGCGATGTCATCATGTTTCTTAAAGGGGCCGCATGTTATACCATTGTATTCAAAGAGTTAGTTCATTTAGTAAGTCAATAGTCAGGGACAGTAAGGCTATCGATTTCCCTGCTTTTTAAAGTAAGGTTATCTAATTAGAAATAAAATTTTGAACACTTTGCTATAATTTCTCTGTCTGTAACTAGTCAAAAATCTATCTTTTTTGTTGACAAACTTTATTTGTCTAAAATCTACCCATCAATAACTTGGTCATGGAGCAGTTGCGTAATGTCACATTTACAATCAAGCTGATATTCTGGAAAACAGAGGAAAATTGCATATTTGTCACCCCAATATCTTGAATATCTGAGTCCAGCAGTGAATAACTCTTTTCACAAACACATATTAGACTTTTT
Organism: Leuciscus leuciscus; assembly: GCF_965113295.1. Taxonomy (NCBI): domain Eukaryota; kingdom Metazoa; phylum Chordata; class Actinopteri; order Cypriniformes; family Leuciscidae; genus Leuciscus; species Leuciscus leuciscus. The sequence continues at coordinate 7,297,025 of NC_138733.1, read as the reverse complement.
TTTTCTTTTTTTTTTTTTTTACAATCACAGTTAAAAGCTTTTTGTCAAGACAAGTTTTTTTTTATTTTTATAAATGCATGTACTATCAGAAAACAATATAGTAAACTTAGAAAATAAGTATGACATAATGATTGAATATGATTTCACTTTTCAAACTTCAGTTAGTGTGTAATGTTGCTGTTTCAGCATAAACAACATCTGCAAAGTTACGACGCTCAAAGTTCAAAGAAAAGGTAGATATTTTATTTTACAGAAATCACTTTTTAATTACTACAACAAATGGCTGGAAGGGACTACACAACATTCCTCCCGGGTTAGTGACACCATGAACCCTCAAATTTACATATACCCCGCCCCCTGAACACGATTTATAGATTATCAAGACAGAATATGCTAATCAATGACTAGAAGATAACTACACATAAGCTACATAAATTCACCAATTAACCATTCAGACATGTTATCAACATGTTGTCACTTCTTCCTGAGTCTCTACATCTTTCTGACTCCAGTTTGAACATAAAAGTCTAAAAGTTTTTGACATTTTCAGTGCATGTCTGTGTGAGGTAAAAGGACACAACCTCTTGAAGCTCCGCTCTCTGTGCCGGGAGCAGCAGCTCATTTGCATTTAAAGGGACAGACACAAAACGGTGTGTTTTTGCTCACCCTCAAAAAGGGACAATTTTAACATGCTATATAAAAAAATATATGTGGGGTATTTTGAGCTAAAACTTCACATACATAATCTAAGGACATCAGAGACTTATTTTACATCTTGTGAAAAGAGCATTATACCACCCCTTGAAATCTTTCTAGTCTTTCATTAATAAAAAAATAATAAAATAAAAAAAATAGACAATCTCAATATTTCATCTTGCAGAATTTACCTGAATGTATATGATATAAAAACTGATGTTGATCACTTGCAACAGTTTTTCATGTGAATGAGAAGGCTTGATACATGTCTAAAACTCTTCTCACACCGAGTACAGTCGTACGGCTTCTCTCCAGTATGAACTCGCTCGTGTGATTTCAGAGATCCAGACTGAGTGAAACTCTTGTCACAATATGAGCACTTGTAAGGTTTTTCGCCAGTATGAATTCTTTGGTGATGTTTCAGATTGTCAGCTCTAGTAAAACTCTTTCCACAGAGAGAGCACAACTGAGGCTTAACAACTGTATGAACAGTAAGGTGTTTTTTGAGATATGATGGTGAAATAAAATCTTTTCCACACTGAGTACAGTGATATGGCTTTTCTCCAGTATGAATTCTTTGGTGCAGTTTCAGATGACTAGATTTAGTATAACTCTTCCCACAGTCACAACACACATGATCTCTCACTTCATTATGTGTTTTCTGGTGCTGTTTAAAACTGTTCAGTCTTGAAAAACTCTTTCCACAGAGAGAACACACATAAGGCCTCTCGTCTGAATGAACTTTCATGTGTGTTTTTAGACGTGATGACAAAATAAACTCTTTACCACACTGATCACAGTTAAATGGTTTTTCTCCAGAGTGACTACGCAGATGAATTTTGAGTAAGGATGAAGATGTGTAACTCTTTCCACACTGAGTGCATGTATACGGTTTCTCTCCAGTGTGAATTCTCATGTGTGTCTTAAGGTTTCCTTTTTGACTGAAACTCTTTCCACACTGAGAGCAGGAGTGCAGCTTTTTGGCTTTTGTTTCTTGAGTTTTGAAGTCACAGTGTTTAAAGTCTTCTTTCAGTTCTTCTTTTAGCTCTGTTACTTCCATCTGATCTAGAATGAACATATCAAGTAGTTATAATCAGTTTAAGGAGGATCATTTCAAGGAAAATTCAAGTGAACAAGCAGACAACAAGAGAATAGGTTTCTGTCTGTGTGAGTATACAGTATCAGATCTTTGATGTTGAAGGTTTGTTATATAATTCTCATTAATATGAATAATTAAAATGTATGACACATTGCTATATGCAAGGTTAGGATCATTTAGTTGAATTTCTAAATCATTTATCATCAATATACTAATTATTTCACAGCCACCAAAGCAGTCAACAATGAAGAATCAAGAATGGACACCAACCTATTTGTTCCTCAGTATCTTCATGTTTTATTCTGGATGGTTCTGGATCCCTCATGTCTTCAATCTCCTCTTTAATAAACTCCATCTTTAACAGTCACACAGATTTCAGCTGCAACTCCTGGAGTTTGTCCTTCTCTTGTAGGATGATGGGAATATTCCCAGTATTTATTGGTGAACTGTTGTGGGAGGGGCTTCACTGCAGGTGTGAACTGTGATCACTGTGTGATACTGACGCCCACAGGACAAGACCTGGAATTGGAAAGTTACTGGATTTATAATGAACTAAATTAATTACTTAAAGGGATACTTCAGGATTTAGCAGTAAGCTTTGTATTAGTAGAAAACCTGTAGTATTTTCGAATTACCGTGCTTTCCACCCTCATATCCCCCTGAGAGGAGAGATTTATGTATTTTTTGTCTGGAAAAAATCCTCCGATGACACAAAAATCGTAATTTTGCGTCATCGGAGGATTTTTTGGCCAGAGGCTAAAGACTACAGCCAGTAGGAGGGGCTGTCCCGCATGTCTTTCTTTGGAAGGTAAGCTAGCAGGCTCTTGTTCTGTGGAGAAAGCTGAGTAGTAGGAGAAAGCTGAGTAGTAGGGGTTACCATCCTCTTTTTCCCGGACATGTCCGGCCGTCGAGATCGTCCAAAATGTCCGGGATTCGGCTTTTGCTTTCTGCAGTCACCATTCATTGTTTACATGCAAACCTTTTGTTTCAATCTAACTAAATTCATTCCGATTGGTGAATCTGAATGCAGCGTTTACATTTCTTCTACATAAAAGACCTATTTTAAATACACATTCATCTTTCCAGAGGTGAAGTATCCCTTTAATAGTTAAGTGAACATATTTGATGTTAGAAATAGTGTTTTGACAAAGTTGTATATTATCATCATATAAAACACAGGGCTTGACTTTCAGCGCGGGATTGCGGGTATTGCGCATAATTTTAATAATTCCCGCAGGTCTCCCACTTATAATGCGGGAAATTCCCGCAAACATTGATTCACTTTAGTCTGTAGGTTGTATTAGTAAATTAATCCACACAGATTATAAAATCAAATCAGTCAAATTTTTAAAACTGTCTGCGAGACGCAATTTCTCAAACAGCGTGAGTGATTCAGCGGTGCTGCGTCTTCTATCAGCTCGTTAAGTGCCGCGGGCGGCGATAATACACTCTCGCGTTTCGGGAGTCGGCATAGACGGAATTGTCACTTGCATAATCGGGCCAGCATTGCATCATGAGTAACTAAAGTTTACCATTTGCACGTCTTTAAAAGTTTTACCAGTTTAAACATTCACGCGATTTTAAACTATTCGGTACTTGCGCGCTGTCTGAGAGATGTTTCTCTGCACAGCTCGCGGGTAACAAAAGTTATTTTTCGTGGATTATATCGCTTTAACAGTCAAAAATATGCGAAAATTATGTCATTTTCGGTCTTGGTGAGTATCCTCTAAACACAGTCGGTTATGTCTTAAATAAGCATTAATCGCACGTGACCGTATAATGAAACAGGATCCGTGCACTAGCTCTTAAAGGGACAGCAGCCATACGTGTCTGTCATTAATTTGGTTGTCAAAACAACAAACCATGGCTTTAATTTTAAGGAATCAGGATTAATAGCCTATGTATTTAATTTAGTCAGGACTAAAATACTACCCAGTGTTATTTTACATTTGATTACTTTATTCAGTCTCTGTAGTATTTCTGAATACTAGTGTTAGACCTAAGTAAAAACTTCTCTCTTTTATTTCTATTTATTGGTATCTTTATTCTATTGTATTTATTTGTGCTACTTTTTTTCAATTTAATTCAAAGATTGAAATCAAGCTTCCTTGTGTTGTGTAAATTCTTAAGACCAAAATTACCCCATTGTAAAAATGCGATGAGTGAGCATACATTTAGGCGAGATAAATGTAATTAAAAAAAAGTCTAAACTCCCCCCCTCAAATAAAAAATTCCCCCCCATAAGAATCACCTAAGGGGGGATTTCCCCCCCATTTTCCAAAATGAAATTCAGGCCTTGAAACAGATCTATAGGGTCATCCGTGTCAAAACAACCAAATTTCAGAAACTTCCCCGGCTAAAATGTTTTATATTGTTAAAAAAAAATCCTAAGAAATTTACATATATGCACAGTTGAGATCTGGTTTAATAATTTTTTTCCAAAACCGCGGATAAGCAAATGTTCACGATATGATAATCGTACATGTTGATATCATGACAAACCGCCATACCGGTATACCATTACAACCCTAGCGGCAATCAAGGCAACAAACACTTTGAGGGTGGAGGGAGACAGCCTTCGCTCCAACCCATCTTGCAGGAAGGAAAGCACACCACTCAACGAATAGGTTCCACTTCAGAGCGTAAGCATGCCTTGTATTAGATTTTGTACATGCCTTAGATTTTTTGTATGTAGCCATCTGATAATAAAGGCTTATTCATTCTAAAGAGTGCCATTGTCATCCTAAAGTTTTCTTTGATGGACTAGTAAAAATCACAAGACCATAGAGCACCTTGACTGGATACTTCTCTTTTAGATGCGCTCTCTTCTATTGGACTTTGTTTGAAGATTAATTCATACCCATGTACTAGGACTGCACAATATATCGAAATTATCGAAATATCGCAAATGTATATATCGCGCTATGCATATCGCAACGGCTTGCAATAACTGGGGTCATGAACAAAAGACAAAGAGAAAATCACTCACTGCTCTTGGCTGAATAACTTTTGTAGCTTTAATAATAATCAGTATTTAAATCATGCAGTGAAAACTAAGCAGTGTTTTATTTTTACATTTGATTATTCCGTTTCTGTTGTTAAATAACCCTAATGTAGGATAACCTGAAACCCTGAACCCAGTGGTTTACACCGATGTTAAAATAACACTTCTTATGCTACAGTAAAACACTGTTTCAAAATCGATTCATCGATGCATCGCGATTCTCTCTCCAACGATTCTGGATCGATTCTGAGAATTTCAGAATCGATTCTGAACTTAGTTTTTAACCAGATATGCGATGACGCGGAGTTTGCTTTAGAAACACCCGTAATCTGCTTTCTTCCAATTCCTCACACACATACATACACCAATCAAACTTTCCGTAAAATAATCTTTCATAAATTCGGAAAGGTTGAAGCGAATTACAAGGACATTCACAGGCTTCATTGCACAGGATGCGCTGTGAGAGACTCGCGCTTTGTTTGATGTTACGTTACACTTGAAGCGTGCTGTCTCGCCTTTCGGTATTTTCCTTACAAATGCTCCACGAAGTCATCATTTATGTGGTTTGGAATGCAATAGCCTTTTATATTTAAAATATGAACCTCACTAACAGAAGGCTGCGTTCAATTTCAAATGCTGACGCGCGCTTTGTTTGTGTAGACTGCTCGCGCATGCGGCTGTGCGACTCCGTGTAAGTGGTTTAATATTGTGCAAAATTAACGTAAACACAGCCAGTTATGTCTTAAGCGATTAAACGGACAGGAAAAACCACTTTACTTCTTATATTTCAAAAGAGATCCGTGCGTGAATGCAGCTTAATAGATCTCTCGCAGTCTATGATGTCATAGTAAAAAACAACATCCTAAAGATGAAGAAAAATCACTCACAATTCTTGAATGGAAAACGTTCAGATAATCTTAAATAGGCTACTGAAAGCACTTTTTGTTTGTTTGTTATGTTTCTATGCTCCTCTTTATTATTTGCTACTTAGCCTACTTGTATGTTTTGAAGTTATATTAGTTTAAAATGCTTAACATACAACTGTTTTAAGTATTTTTTATTTATTTTTGTAATTTAAAAAAAAAAAGTACTTAATTACCTATGTAAACTAATGAATTAATAGGGAGGGGAGAGGGGAGGGGAGGGGAGGGGAGGGGAGGGGAGGGGAGGGGAGGGGAGGGGGGAGGAGTAGATAAAGAATCATTCTGGAATTGGATCAGATCGTGAGGTGACTAAAGATTTCCACCCCTAACATTACATACTGTGAATCGTTTTTTTGAATCGAGAATCGTTTTTGAATCGAAAATCGATTTTGAATCGAATCTTGAGCCTAAAAATCGATATCGAATCGAATCGTGACATTTTCTGAATCGTGCACCCCTAGTTGTTCACTTTCAGTTGTAGGGATGTTTTCTTGTCACAAAAAGAATGTGAAACATGTATGTAGGTTATATAATTTTAAATATATTTTAAAGATAATTTAAGTTTATTTTACACACTTTAAGCATTATCGTATCGCATATCGCATTATTTAATGAGTTATCGCATATCGCAGTTTTCTTCAATATCGTGCAGCCCTACCATGTACTCACATGTTACATACTGCACCTTTAACAAAAGGTTATTCTCATAAACTTAAATCATTTCAGAAAATTGTAATGTTGAAACAGAAAATGTTGTTTAGGTGGCAAAGTTATTTCGAAACAACACCAATGTCTATGGTAAAATTGTAAACTGTAAAATGCATTACATACAAAATGCAATTTTGTAAAATGCTAGCCTAAATTATTTGAACAACTTTGCAGTTCAAATGATACCAGTTTTGACAAAACAAACGCTTTTATAAAATGATGAATTTCATATTTGAGCCTAATAAATGATTATAAATGTGTTTTATCAAAAACGGCAGACAGGCTGAATGAAAATACAAATTCACTCTCTGACAGGCACTTATGGGAAAAAGCAGAAATACAGCGGTTACTCCTGAACACAAGCAGAGCTGCGCTTATAAACACTACTTTATTAGGCATTACTGAGGAAAGATAAAAGAAGATGCAATTGAAACTTTTATGAAGACAGTAATAATTTCCCTTCAGACATGCATTCAAATAAAAACTCCTTAGATCTGCACTAATTACGTGAATGGACGATTTCAGTGTCAGAAAGAGAGTTTGCAGGTGTGGTTTCTGTAGCCTTTAATAGTATTTTTAGTCATGTACTTTAACCTGAGGGGTAAAACATTAAAAACACACCTATAGGTGATTATCACATAAAGTGATGATCCTGTAGTTTGTCTGACACTAATGACGTGCTCGATGTGCCAATTTACAGAAGATCTCAGACATTACTATAATGAATGAGGTGAAAACAGGGACTTATTGAAAGAGATAAAGATTCTTTTCAGCAGCTCAGTTAAACGTTATGGCTCTGTCATTTTGTTTGGTAGACTCTTAATTTGCTAATTTTCAGTTACATGTTTTTTTTTTTTTTTTTTTTTTTTTTGTTATACCCAATTCTCATCAATCCTTAAAAATAGTTAATTCATGAGATTCGTTAAAAAATGCTCATACATCCAGTTATGGAACAAGTTAGTGAGTCATTGAATAATATGGAAGTAGAATAATGTCAAATGTTTTTGAAATAAAAAGCCTGTTGAATTGCACTACTTGAAAAAAAAATAGGCATTGCATTAACCATACTTGCATTTTAATGCATTGTATTTTTAGTGCTTACATTTTTATGGGCTGAAATTCAACATGGTTGAATATTTAAGCTGTGAATATTTCAATTAAAAACATTTCAAACACCTTTTCATTATTAAAAATTCAATAATCCATATTCACCTTTCATATTTCACTTCCAGAATATTCAAACTGTTTAAAAATACAACCAATAATATTCAACAGGCAATTTTCGGTCCATTTTATTTCGCTTTGCAAATTCGTTCCACAAATTCAGTGGTTCAAATTCGACAGTAAATTCAACATTGACGTCCAGGAACTGCAGGAAAAGCAGTAGATTGCCGAGCATACTCTCCATCTGCTGTTAGTCGACCTCACCATCAGATGGTGCAAAAGCGCTTGTTGCTGACGAAGACATTCATTCATCAAATGAAAATGATTATCTGTGTCAGTATATGCGGAAAAGATGATAAACACACAAAAGCTGTGTTTATGTTTCATTCAATAACTTCATTGTTACTTTCCCTGTGTATTCTACATGTCATCAGCTTTCTCTACCATGAACAGGACTATAATCGGTTTCCCTCAATACCTCATACTCAAGGATTTCCCTTCCGTTGATAGTGATACCAATCTTGCACCTTATTAGGGAAGTAGGCTGTAGGCTATTATATAGGCTACAGGCAAGAAGATGGACTCAGAATATGAACTTAACGCGCAAAGTTTCATGCTGAGCGTTTCGTGATATACTGGCATAAAATCAACGTATACACATATATATAGTATGCATACGTGTATTGCATTAGCTTAAACTGTCACAGCACTTGCATATTGTCCTCCTATTGTTAGATTAACTGTAAATCGCTTTGGATAAAAGCGTCTGCTAAATGACTAGCCTAAATGTAAAAATTGGCTTGACATTGGACATTCGCACATTTAGGGACCGTCTCTAAAGTTGCATACAACATTGGCATACACGTTACTAACTTCAATAGCAAACTTAAAAAATCCAAAGGGTGTGCATTATGCCTGACACTAAATTAACACTTTACAGTTGGTTTTATGACTGTAAGTCGTTCTATTCAAATGCTATCGGAGTTAGAAACGTGTATACCAAAGTCGTATACACTTTAGAGACGCTCCCTAAATGTGCGAATGTCCAACATCAAGTCATCTGTATGCCAGTCTATCACTGGGAAACGCTCAGCATTAAGCTTTGCGCGTTATTCTGAGTCCATCTGCTTGCCTGCGAGTTTGGTCTTTTACATCACTGTAGTCCATTAAGCTACGTTAAGCGTTGTATATGTCCAGCAGGGGAATCCTGAAGTATTGAGGGAAACCCTAATAGCCTGCATGCAGCACATCCACAATATAAAGTTAAGGCAACTAAACAACCAAGAGAAATATATGTCAACCTCAAAAATTTAACATTGGATCTGTATATCCGCATCGGGGAATAACATTATAATCTCGTTCACGGTAGAGAAAGATGCATGTAGGCTACACAGGAAAAGTAACCGTGAAGACACTGAATTGAACATAAAACAGCCGTCATAATAATCACAAATACACTTACATTGCTGTAAATGAGTTTTATGAATGAATGACTTCAACACGCGCTTTTGCACCATCTGCTGGTGAGGTAGACTAACAGCAGATGGAGAGTATGCTCGGCAATCTACTGCTTTTCCTGCAGTTCCTGGACATCAATGTTGAATTTACTGTCGAATTTGAACCACTGAATTTGTGGAAGCGAATTTGCAAAGCGAAATAAAATGGACCGAAAATTGCCTGTTGAATATTATTGGTTGTATTTTTAAACAGTTTGAATATTTTGGAAGTGAAATATGAAAGGTGAATATGGATTATTGAATTTTTAATAATGAAAAGGTGTTTGAAATGTTTTTAATTGAAATATTTCACAGCTTAAATATTCAACCATGTTGAATTTCAGCCCATAAAAATGTAAGCACTAAAAATACAATGCATTAAAATGCAAGCATGGTTAATGCAATGCCTTTTTTTTTTTCAAGTAGTGCAATTCAACAGGCTTTTTATTTCAAAAACATTTGACATTATTCTACTTCCATAGAATAATTCATTCAAACCGATTTTGAAAAATAATAAATAAAATATTTAGTCTATAAATAAAAAGACTGTTTTGCAAAAATTGGCTTTTTGTCAAAGCCTCTAGTGAATGACATGTTATTTGGTTTAATTGTCTGTAGAATAGTGGTTTCTATTTTAAACAAAACATCATGATTCTCAATTTATCCAGAACCCAGCTCTACAGAAAGGGTGCCATTACTTTGACGCACCAATCAGGTACCTGAAAACAAACTCACTGGATGAATGCTTATATTTTGCTCACTGTGACACTTGGACAACGCTTCTATGATTCACTACAGAGCTGTAAAGTCATAAACTCTCTCCACATTAGTGCGGCTTCTCTCCTGTATGAACTCGCTCGTGTGATTCCAGTGCAGACAAACCTTATTCACGATATGAGGGCTTGTACTGGAGCTGGTTAATGTTAAACTCTGTAATCTGGGAACATCTCTCACCTGCAGACTGGAAATATACGGCATCCAGAGAAAATATTCCACATTTGTCCTTCATTCACGATCGTTAACAGTGACATATTCAGCCTCAACTGGTGAAAGTTTCAGCTCGTCTCGTCTCTCTCGCGTCTCTCTTCTGCGCAGGCGCAGTGCGCGATGTCATCATGTTTCTTAAAGGGGCCGCATGTTATACCATTGTATTCAAAGGGTTAGTTCATTTAGTCAGGGAAAGTAAGGCTTCTTCTTCTTTGGGGTTTTAAGGCAGCTTGCATCCAATTTGTTGCATTACTGCCCCCTACTCTACTAAATTCCCTTTACACTATATTCTCTTGTCCAATCCGGTTTCTTTCGAAAAACCTACAAAATATTCCCTGCCTTTCTGTTTCTCTGCACATTCTAAAATACTTTTAACATTTGGAAATCGATTTGCCTACAAGGTTAACTAATTAGAAATAACACTTTGAACAATTTGCTATAATATTTATGGCTGCTACTAGTCAATCATTATCAACAAAATCTATCTTTTTGTTGACAAACTTTATTTGTCTAAAATTTAAGTTACCACGTTAACTTGGTCACAGAGCAGTTGCGTAATGTCACATTTACAATCAAGCTGATATATGGGAAAACAGCAGGACAGAGTCAGTCTAGACCAATGGAGAGTCCGGCTCAAAACACACATGATTTCTCAAAACTCTTTCCACAAACACATATAACACTTGTTTTCAGTTTAAACAATCTCTGTTAAACGCTTTTTGTCAAGACAAGATGTTTTTTTCTGTTTATTTCTCATAACTGCATGTACTATCAGAAGACAATATAGTAAACCTAGTAAATAAGTATGACATGAATATATCGTCGCTGTCGGGCGGAAACCTCGTATGTCCAAATTTGGTCAATTTCATATTTTTTCACAAATCGATGCTATTGGTCAGTCCCCACGTGGTTCTGTTATTTTTACAAATTATTAACCAATCTAAACTGTTGAAAATAGCTTGAGAGCAAATCTCGTAACTCCATTGGACACTTCAACTGTCTGAGAATCCTCGTAACTCCACCTCTTCTTCACTCCGCGGGGGGCGGGAGCCTCGCGGCATTTTGTCTCCTCAGGATTGAAACTCGCAACGATTAAGAAACCCTCGTCGAGCAACACGTAAAGCAAGCCTTAACTCTGATTTTATCTGTGTTAAACTATGATATCAGTTATTGATGCATTTTAAATGTCTACGTATTACTAGGCTTATTATTAGGCTTATTATACTTGTGCATTGAAGTTTTAAAATGTATCTAATATTATACTTGAATTGAATTAAAAGTTTTGGATACCAGCTTTAAATGATTGTTTTTATTATTATTTTACTGACTCGAAGTTGGCACTGTGCATGTAAAATACCCCAAGTAGCAGGTTTTATTTATGGGAGAAAAAGGGTCTGTCTACTGGCGCCAGTAAGTTAAGCCTATTTTTGCATAACTCTGTCTGTTTTTTAGACAATAACGAGTGAAAATAGTTAGGTTAGATACATTTGAGTTGGCTTGTTTTGTTAAAAATCGATAGCTGTAATGCTTCGGTGCAGAAGGAAGCCCGTGAGCCACGGAGGTAAGTTTGCGTGCAGATTAGGCACATTTCCACCTATTAGACAACGTTAGTCAGCTCATCATTTTTTTGTTCTGCTTCACTTATAGCTCTTAAACCTTTAAAATGGAGTTTAGGAAGATGTATGTAACCACGGTCGTTAGCTTTGATTAACTATTGAAGCCTTTTCTCTTGTCAAAAGGCTCAACGCGACCGCCGATTTTGTTTGCGTGCAGATTAATTTCCACCTATTTTAGACAGCCTAATATTTTGGTATTGCATCACTCATATCTCTTAAACGTTTAAAATGGAGTTTAGGAAGATGTATGTAACCACAATCATTAGATTTGAATAGCTCTTAAAGCCTTATCTCTTATCTCTTATCAAAAGGCTGAACGCGACCGCAGACTGTGATAAACACTGCTGGCAGCAGCGCCGTCTGTGTCCGTACCATTCTAATCAATGACAGCGTAACCTCGTATCTCCCCGCTCCCAAGTCATAAATCTCGTATCTCCGATTAAACATGATTTTAGGGAAATGTTGTGTTAATGTTGGTATACAACAGTATATGATAGCAATATAAGGTATAATACCAACTTTAACGATACAATGTTTAATAACTCAAAAAATATGCAGTTTTTTTAATTTCCTGAAAAATAATGGTTTTGGAGATACGAGGATTCCGCCCGACAGCGACGATATCTAATTCAAGATAGACATGTTTTGGATAAAAAGGCAATCTCAATATTTTATCTTGCAGAATTTACCTGAATGTATTTGATATAGAACTGAATGTTGATCACTTGCAACAGTTTTTCATGTGAGTGTGAAGGCTTGATAAACGTCTAAAACTCTTCTCACACTGAGTACAGTCGTACGGCTTCTCTCCAGTATGAATTCTTTGGTGCCGTTTCAGATGACTAGTTGTCGTAAAGCTCTTCCCACAGTCACAACACACATGATCTCTCACTTCATTATGTGTTTTCTGGTGCCGTTTAAAACTGATCAGTCTTGAAAAACTCTTTCCACAGAGAGAACACAAGTAAGGCTTAACACCTGTATGAACAGTTAGGTGTTTTTTGAGATATGATGGTGAAATAAAATCTTTTCCACACTGATTACAGTGATACGGCTTCTCTCCAGTATGAACTTGCTCGTGTGATTTCAGGTTTCCAGAATGAGTGAAACTCTTGTCACAATATGAGCACTTGTAAGGTTTTTCTCCAGTATGAATTCTTTGGTGCTGTTTCAGATGGCCAGTTGTAGTAAAGCTCTTCCCACAGTCACGACACACATGATCTCTCACTTCATTGTGTGTTTTCTGGTGCCGTTTAAAACTTTCCAGCCATGAAAAACACTTTCCACAGAGAGAACACACATAAGGCCTCTCGTCTGAATGAACTTTCATGTGTCGTTTTAAATCTGATGACAAAATAAACTCTTTACCACACTGATCACAGTTAAATGGTTTCTCTCCAGTGTGAATTCTCATGTGTTTGTTAAGGTTTCTTTTATGACTGAAACTCTTTCCACACTGAGAGCAGGAGTGCAGCTTTTTGGCTTTTGTTCCTTGAGTTTTGAAGTCACAGTGTGTCTTTACTTCATTCAGTTCTTCTTTTAGCTCTGTTACTTCCATCTGACCTAAAATTAACATATCAAGTAGTTATAATCAGTTTAAGGAGGATCATTTCAAGGAAAATTCAAGTGAACACAAGCAGAAAACAAGAGAATAGGTTTCTGTCTATGTGAGTATACAGTATCAGATCTTTGATGTTGAAGGTTTGTTATATCATTCTCATTAATTTGAATAATAAAAATGTATTTGATACATAGCTATATACAAGATTAGGATCATTTAGATTAATTTCTACATCATTTATCATCAATATACTATTTATTATTTCACAGCCACCAAAGCATACAACAATGAAGAATCAAGAATGGACACCAACCTATTTGTTCCTCAGTATCTTCATGTTTTATTCTGGGTGGTTCTGGATCACTCATGTCTTCAATCTCCTCTTTAAAGGGATACTTCACCTCTGGAAAGATGAATGTGTATTTAAAATGGGTCATTTATGTAGAAGAAATGTGAAATTATTTTTGAATTTGGAGCTTTCTAGACTGAGAAAAGCCAAAAAAAATATTTTTCGCTTATGTGGATGAAAGAGAACAACTCCCAGAATGCACTTGCTTCGCTGCCCTAGGAGGCCACTCCCAAGCCACGCCTACTGGTAAGAGCGCGCAGTTAAACAACAACAAGGCTAGGCGCTACTAGTGAGTCTCCGTGGACCGTGACGAGTCTGCACGGGATTTCGAGATCGCCCAAAATGTCCGGGATTCGGCTTTTGCGTTCTACAGTCGCCATTCATTATGTTTACTGTGGCGAGCAGGACGAGGCTGAGGGGCGCAGGAGAACAGCGTGAGGCCGGTGGCGTGATTACTGATGAGCGTGTGAGACGGGCCGGTCTCGTATCTCTCACGGAGGAGCGGGAATTTTCTTAGCAATGTTAAAACGCACATCAACCGATCACTTGTTTAGCGTTCATGTAAACACTACATTCAGATTCACCAATCGGAATGAATTCAGTTAGATTGAAACAAAAGGTGTGCATGTAAACACTGAATGGCGACTGCAGAAAGCAAAAGCCGAATCCCGGACATTTTGGACGATCTCGACGGCCGGACATGTCCGGGAAAAAGAGGATGGTAACCCCTACTACTCAGCTTTCTCCACAGAACAAGAGCCTGTTAGCTTAGCTTCCAAAGAAAGATGGCTGACACTATGTGTACATTCTGTGAGTGAGATCCCACCCTCTATGGGCGGGTTGAAAATATGTGGGACAGCTCCTCCTACTGGCTGTAGTCTTTAGCCTCTGGCCAAAAAATCCTCGATTGACGATTTTTGCGTCATCTGAGGATTTTTTCCAGACAAAAAATACACAAATCTCTCGTCTCAGGGGGATATGAGGGTGGAAAGCACGGTAATTCGAAAATACTCCAGGTTTTCTACTGATACAAAGCTTAATGCTAAATCCTGAAGTATCCCTTTAATAAACTCCATCTTTAACAGTCACACAGATTTCAGCTGCTACTCCTGGAGTTTGTCCTTCTCTTGTAGGATGATGGGAATATTCCCAGTATTTATTGGTGAATTGTTGTGGGAGGGGCTTCACTGCAGGTGTGAACTGTGATCACTGTGTGATACTGACGCCCACAGGACCTGATCTGTAATTTGAAAGTTATTGAATTTATAATTAACTAAATTAATTACTTGATAGTTTAGTGAATATATTTGCTGTTATAAATCGTGTTTTGACAAGGTTGTATATTATTATATATAGAGTGAAACTCTTGTCACAATATGAGCACTTGTAAGGATTATCTCCGGTATGAATTCTTTGGTGCCGATTCAGATATTATGAAAAAAATAACTTAATCTCGCCTTTGTGGACAAAAATGGGCACCCATTGGAATGAATGGGAAAAACAGTAATTCAGAGCTTTTTTTTTTTTTTGTCAAATAAAAATCAATAGATCCAACAAAATGCATATCATGCATACACACAAATGAAGGGGTGATCCTGTACAATATTCTCAATGTGGCTCACACTCACACACAAAGCATTCAATGAGCCTATAACAGAGCAGTTTTTTTTTCCTTCAAATTTTAGTCACTCACACATACAAAAACAAAGAATTGAATGAGCCAATGACTGACCTTTTTTTTATTTTTTATGTTCCAATCAACCACCTGTGCACGCACACACACAAACAAACACACACATGCACTCTTCAAAGTCAGATTTAAGTCTTAAGGGAATCCTTTGAAGGAAAGATCTATAATAATATTCTTTTTTATTTTTAAAAGTACTGTATTTTATTTTATTTTTCTAAACTGTTTTAATTATTCTTATTTCTTTTAATTATTTTAATTTCTTCTATGTAAAGCACTTTGAATTGCCATTGTGTATGAAATGTGCTATATAAATAAACTTGCCTTGCCTTGCCTAACTGATTTTGACATTGTTCATTGAATGGTTAAAGGAATAGTCATACATTCGCTCACTTTTAGTGAGGCACAGATGTATAATAATAATAATAATAATAATAATAATAACTTTAATTTATATAGCGCCTTTCACAAAGCCCAAGGACGCTTAACAAACAGCAAAGAGGGGGGGGGGGGGGGGGGTAATAAAGGGGAGTAAAACCAGGGCAGCTATAGCCCATATGCCTCAGCGAAGAGGTGTGTTTTAAGCTGTTCTTTGAAAGTTGCCAGGGTAGGTGCAGAGCGGATGGCATGAGGAAGTTTGTTCCAGAGTGATGGTGCACCCACACAGAACGCTCTATCACCAAACGTCCGTAGCCTGGATTTAGGGACAGCGAGCAGGTCCTTGTCTGAGGACCGCAGAGACCGAGCTTGATTGTAGGGGTGGAGTAGATCAGAGAGATACTGGGGTGCAAGTCCATGGAGCGATTTGTACGTCAGGAGGAGGATTTTATATTTGATCCGTGATTTAACGGGAGCCAATGAAGCTTCTTCAAGATTGGAGTGATGTGAGATCCGAGTTTAGTGTGGGTAAGCATCCTAGTATAAAACCTTTCATTTATGGAGTCAGATGAAGTAACGAGTAAATACATATGATTAATGTATTACAAATTTAACCAACCAATACTTTGCCTGAGTGAGGACAGAACATGTGATAACCTTCCCCGTGTATTGACGAACCGAGATTGGACCAATATAGCGGGCCTTACAATTACAATAAGACCAAAGATGGAGTGGACAGCCTTGACCAGGTATTTTACTACTTTTTATTTTTTTGCATTGTTTACTAATTTTCCTAAGACAAATTGCTTGTGGTTTATAATTTGTAACAAATGTATGAATGGCTAAGTGAATAAATGTAAATGTACTTTTGCCAGTAGAGTGTTTGATTTTTATTATTTTTCTGTGTGTATTATTCAAGATGGTTTATTGTTTATTGTTAAAAGGATCCCCATTAGCTGTCAACCAAAATGAGACAAGCTAGTCTTCCTGGAGTCAAAAAAAAAAAAAAAAAAAAAAAAACACATAACAGTGATAATGTAAAAGCAGTAAAAGTAGCCATCATTATAAACATCATCAGAATTTTTTCAGAAAAAATTATTACAGTATTACATTCATTATTACATTCATACAGTAGGCCTAAATATGTCCATTCCCTACTCACAATTTTAAATAGTGCATTCTCAGATGGTACTTGAAAGAGACTTTGCCATTAATTTTACGTATATTCAGTGGCCAATTATTCCAATGATTGATGGCACGATAAATAACTGTTCTCTTTAAAGCATTTGATTTTGGGTGTGATAACATCATCTGGCCATCATCAGACCTAGTCAAATGAGAATGAACCGGTCACACCTAACAATTTGGTTATATAAGAAAACGGGTTGAGAAGAAAAGACAGTGTTTCTGAAAAATGTTGTTGTATTGAAAACCAGCCTGTTCTCCACCGTTAACCATAGCCCCTTTCACACAGCGCTTTGAACCCGGGAAATTGCCGGCAAATTGCCAGAGCGCCTGCTGTGTGAACGCAAACTCGACCCGGGATTGATGCCGGGATCGATGCCGGGTCGGGACCTAGTAACATTGCCGTGTTCAGTCCCGGAACGCGCGCTGTGTGAACAAAAGCCGTAATAATGCCGTGTCGTAGTGATGACGCTGAAGCCGGGATCGTTCGGCAGCTGTGAAACGGTACGTAATGCGCAAGTTTATGATCGAATCAGAGAAAAAATGCACAAGCGTGGTTTCGAGAGAGAGAGAGATCGCAGCTCATAAGCAATCTTAAGACACTGCTGAGATTACAAGTCACATCGATGTCACGTGTCTTTACGGCATTTTTACGGGTTGTGTGTGAACGCACTCTCTCTGAAAATCACTGGCAGTGTGAATGAACCAAAATCAAACGAACCCGGGTCAAATCCCGGGTCACTTTATCCGTGTATTTTCCGGAATCTCTGTGTGAAAGGGGCTCATGAGAGTCGACGGTGCATACTGATAGTGTTTGTTCTGATGGGACAATGTAATACTAACCTGGCAGCTCTGTTTTGGGAAGTTTGTAATTTCTTTAATTTCTTGACCATAAAGGGGCACAATAATCCAGGTGATTTAATTGAAAGAAAATTAAAGATTTAGCCACCTGTCCCACGATGTGTGTAGGGACATAAGAAAGACATTTCCTCACCATAGCGATACCACAACCCATCTTCTTCACTATGATATCAATATGTTCTGCCCATGACAGCTGACTATCTATTATTGTGCCCAGTAATTTTACTTTATCTACCTGTTTTATAGGTTACCCAGACAAGTTCAAACTCATCTTTGGTGTAGATGACAGTTTATGACATAATAATTGAATTGAATTGATAATTCAAGATAATTGAATTGGTTTTCGAGATGTTCAGCACCAACTTATTCCGTTTTATCCAATCAAAAACCATATTGAACTCAGCTGATAAAACATTGTCCAGTTCACTGACAGTTTTTGCAGCATAATATAATGTGGAATCATCAGCATACATTTGTACAGTTTCTTTACACAAAACTGATGGTAAATCGTTTGTGAAGATGGCGTATAAAAGTGGTCCCAGGCAGCTCCCTTGTGGGACCCCGCAGTCCCAAACCTTAGGGTGAGACCAGCTGCAAGTGTAATAAACCCGTTGCGTCTTACTTGTGAGATAACTCTTCATAAATTGGAAAGCAGTTGGACTAAATCCATAGCATTCTAGTTTACCGATGAGTAGATTGTGATCTATGACACCGAATGCCGCAATATCAAGTAATCAGTAAACACTGTCAACTAAAATCAAGTAATACTGCACCAGTCATCTTTAAATTATCCATTTCCTTGAGCCAGTCATCTGTCATTACTGTAAGGGCAGAACAAGTTGAATTGTTATGTCTATAAGCATGTTGGAAATCTGTGTTCAAGCCGTTACATCCAAAGTATTCCTGTATTTGTGAGTGAACTATTCTCTCCATCAGTTTACTAAGAACTGGGAGAATAGTGATAGGTCTACTGTTCTTCCCAGTGAGTGCTAGTCTGCCATCTTTAGATAAAGGAATAATTTTACCTTCTTTCCAGATAGTGGGAAAAACACCCCTTTCATTAAGCATGCGTTTAATATTTGACATAACGGACCGCAAACATAGTCAGCTGCCAGGCCAAGTACTTTACTGTCCAGCATGTCAGTACCCACTGAGCTGTGTTCGGGCAGGGACTTCGACAACTTCCTTACTTCCCACTCATCCACACTATTAAACTGGAAAGTGCAACTCTTATTGTGCAACTCACTATTTTTTCTCAAGTTTTAAAAAATAAGATGACATCTGTTCTCCAAATTCTAGCCACCTTTGCCTTGACCTAATGAAAGCACCTTCAGCTCTTAATTTATACAAATCATCTAACTTAATTTGCAAGTCAACTAAATACGCTTTTTGACTATCTGACAAATTTTCAGGTAAAATCTTGGTAATAGACGAGACAACTTCCATTTCTTCAAGCCGTTTTGAATTTGCCAAATTAGAACTATATTTTCTTAAATTCCCAATTTCAAATTTTAACAGTCTTGTTTAGATTTACTACAATAAAACCCAATAAGTCTTTCCAGCTCTGACTTAAAGGGTAACTAAACCCTAAACCAACTTTTTTTAGTTAATGATCTGTAAAAATGGGGCTTTATTAGTGCTGTTCATTGATTCAAGCAGTTTTTTTGACATTTGTGTTTAAAGTGTTTTAATTTTACAAAATATGGTGTAAAAACGTCTGAGTGCTGCCCTCTTCAGGTTGAACGGTGGCTACTGCAGTTGAATTTTCCTATTGGAAGTTGTGGTACCCTCTGACGTCAGAGGGTACCAGCTAACCACGCCCTTGCCTGCAGAGAGATACGTCTCAGATGCACGCCCCCTCTCCACTGGGCTCTGCCCACTTTTCCAGCATTTTTCAAATATTGCCAGTGGGTGGAGTCAGGCTCTGACCAGGGGTTTAGTTACCCTTTAACCACATCATGGTTAATTGATGAGCTGTTCATCTTCCAATAAGAAGAGCCCCTGTTACAACTAGCTTCAGGAGAAAGCAACATTTTAATGCAAACAGCCTTTTGATCTGTTAATGGAGTCGCCGAAATATCAACACAAATAGTATCTTTGTCGAGATTCCTAGAGACTAACCAAAAATCAATTTGTGAAAGTCTAGATTAATTTGTATTGCTCCATGTGTACACTATTATCATTTATGTTCTTGGCCCTCCATATATCTATAAGCTCGAACCTATTGATAAATGTTTTCAAAGCAGAGTTTGAATTTGTTGGGCGACCAGGTGGCCACCTATCAAGGGATTCATTTAAGACAACATTAAAGTCACCACCAATCAGTAAGTAGGCGTTTGGAAATTTTGACTGCCAACAAGCAAGCTTATCTTCCATAAAAAATAAGAACTGATCATTATCAGATCTAGAGTTATACCCATAATAATTGACAACAATAAGATTCACATTGTAACACTTTAGAATTAACCAAATAAAGTGCCCATACACTGTCAGAAATAGAGGTACAGTAGGAGTCAATTTCTGTCCCCCAAGGTACAATCTACACTAACGTACCCTATAGGGCATATTATTGGACCTCAAGGTACATATATGTACCTTTTTGAGGGTCAAAAAGCATTAAAAGTTACATATATGTACCGTTTCTTTTAAAGGTTAAGGTACAATATTGTACCCTTGAGGGTACAGCCCCAGTGACAAGCCATTGTACCCCTAAAGGTACAATTATGTTCTTTATTTTCTGAGTGTGATACTCGCATGTAAAACATCACCTGCAAAGATACCCCTGCTGAATGCTCCGAACCATGAGAGAACCATATCTCGCTACCCCACTGAGATTTCCAAAAAGTTCTGTCATTATCTTTAGAATGAGACTCTTGAAAAAACACAAACTCAGAGCCAAACTGTCTGGTAAACAAAAATAAGGCCTTGCGCTGAACAGCATCTCTTAAACCCCTGGCGTTTAAAGACAAAACGGAAAAAGACATTTAAAGAACACAAACACTATTAACCTGCTGAAAGACAGAACGAGGGAATCAAACAATTATTGAAAATAGGTCACAAAATCGAAAAGTGCTGAAAAAGGTCAGATAACGGCAGCACCATTTTATACCTCAAAATTTGCAAAAGGAACTATAACAAATGAACCAGGGACAGCCTCTAAAAATAATGTGTCAAAATCCGTATCACTGTCTTCAAAGTATACCTGACATATCAAAATTGGCAACGTAAGGTATTAAGATGAACACATCTCATGTAGAAAGAACGATTTCAACCTGTCCTTGAATGAAAGCTCTGCCTCTGACGAAGTATGCCGTCTTCCCCTCTGCACTTGCCTTCTGAACTAACAACTAACTTCCTTCTTTCACGATCTCCAGCCGTAAAGTCCTCCATGAAACGCAAACCATTCTTTTTCAGGTATGAAGAATTCTTCGCGGCCTTCCAGACAGCGTCTCTGTAAGAGCGGACAGAAAACTGCATAATGGTCGCCCTAGATCTTTTCGCGCCACCTTGTTGAATCTTCCCGAGATGATGGACCATATCAATAACTTCTGGGAGCATGTCCTTTGCACTAGGAAGAACTTTTTGACAGATTTTGACTACTTCAAGACGGATGTCTTCGTGCGCAGATTCTGGAATCCTGCCAATCCTCAAATTACGTCTTCTCAAGTGTGTTTCCATGTCATCCATCCTTCGTTGCATCTGCGCTACGGACCGTTCAACATCATCCACACGCCGCTTAAGATTTGTAACCTTATCAACAACAGCTTTCAAATTGGCGGACATGTCAGAGATCTTTTTTTCTATGCCATCAGAGCGGCTGTTGATCCACTGCGTAATGCCTTACAGTTGCAACGAGACATCAGCTCAGCATCGTCACTTGCTCTTTTCTTTATGATCGGCGATTTACTCGGGGTGATAGGCAATAAGGCTGGGACAATATACCGATGCATCGTGAATGGAGAAATGATTCTGGATCGATTCCAATTTTTCCGAATGCATCGCGATTCTGTTTCGAATCGATTAGCAGATGGCACTACGTGTTTTAGAAACAGTGTGCTTGTGAACCTTCTATAAAATAATCATTCATAAAGTTTGAAAAGGTTGAAGCGAATTACAAGGGTGTTTTCAGTGGGCTGTTTACATTAATATCACGTCATAAAAGCATTCTGAGGTGCAAGTACATTCTCAGACTCAGCCGAACGCACAAGCGCTCATCTTCGTGAGCATTTTAGTGTGCGGTTAAAAACTAGCCTTGAGAGCAATCTGCTGTTAAAAACTAAGCTCAGAATCGATTTGCGATGCATTCGTAAAAAATTTGAATCGATCCAAGAATCGCGATGCATCGATATATTGTCCCAGACCTAATAGGCAATACAAGAAACTCCTCTTCAGCTAAACTAAACATATCTTCCTCGGTCGCGCAAGTGACCACGTAATCATGGCCACCGCTGGCTGAGGAGCACGTGTTATCATCAGCCGGTTTAGCAGCGACCGAAGAGTAATTCGAATGACCACATTTACACCCCATGTTTACACAGAACAAAGGAAAACTTAAAGTCAGAGTCGTAACAAAATAGCAACACAGTGTACAAATAACAAAAAGTTATTTTTGCACTAAGCAGAGTTGGTGCAAGAGCTCGAACAAATGGGTCTGATCAGGTAGCCATCTCTATGGCTGCAACTAGTCAATCATTATCAACAAAATCTATCTTTTTTGTTGCCAAACTTTATTTGTCTAAGATTTAAAGTTACCCATTAATAACTTGGTCATGGAGCAGTTGCGTAATGTCACATTTACAATCAAGCTGATATTCGGGAAAACAGCACTCTTGATTTTATGTTGCTTGGTTGTATGATGCTTGAGTTGTTCCTCTTATAAATATAAAACCAGAGGAAAATTACATATTTGTTACCCCAATATCTTGAATATCCAGCAGTGAAGAACTCTTTCTACAAGCACATATTAGACTTGTTTTCAGTTTAAACAATCACAGTTAAACACTTTTTGTCAAGACAATTATTTTTTTCTGTTTATTTCTCATAATTGCATGTACTATCAGAAGACAATATAGTAAACTTAGTAAATAAGTGACAATATACATCTAATTCAAGATAGACCTACTAAGCACACAATCCATGCAGAGAGATTTTGCACAAAAAAAGATTTACACTGTTGAAGCTTGAACTCTTAAGTCTTTCCAGTCTTTCAATTATTTAAAAAAAAAAACAAAAAAAAAAACATATTCTCCATATTTTATCTTGCGGAATTTACCTGAATGTATTTGGGGATATTTTGGGGATATTTAATTTAATTTTATCAATCAATAAATTCCTCTTGAAACAAACTTTGTTGTATTATTTTAATTTAATACTGTGAAGCTGCTTTGATACAATCTGTATTGTGAAAAGCGCTATACAAATATACTTGACTTGACTATTTGAGATGAAAACAAATGTTGATCACTTGCAACAGTTTTTCATATGAGCATGAAGGCTTGATGAACTTCTAAAACTCTTCTCACACCGAGTACAGTCGTACGGCTTCTCTCCAGTATGAACTCGCTCATGTAATTTCAGGTTTCCAGACTGAATGAAACTCTTCTCACAGTGAGTACAGTTGTACGGCTTCTCTCCAGTATGAAGTCGCTCATGTAATTTCAGATGTCCAGACCGAGTGAAACTCTTGTCACAATATGAGCACTTGTAAGGTTTTTCTCCAGTATGAATTCTTTGGTGCTCTTTCAGACATTCAGCTCTAGTAAAACTCTTCCCACAGTCACAACACACATGATCTTTCACTTCATTATGTGTTTTCTGGTGCCGTTTAAAACTGTCCAGCAGTGTAAAACTCTTTCCACAGAGAGAACACAAGTGAGGCTTAACACCTGTATGAAAAGTTAGGTGTTTTTTGAGATATGATGGTGAAGTAAAACCTTTTCCACACTGAGTGCAGTAGTACGGCTTCTCTCCAGTATGAACTCGCTCGTGTGAATTCAGGGCTCCAGACTGAGTGAAACTCTTGTCACAATATGAGCACTTGTAAGGTTTTTCTCCAGTATGAATTCTTTGATGCCGTTTCAGATGGTCAGGTAAAGTAAAGCTCTTCCCACAATCGCAACACACATGATCTCTCACTTCATTATGTGTTTTCTGATGCCGTTTAAAACCGTTCAGTCTTGAAAAACTCTTTCCACAGAGAGAACACACATAAGGCTTCTCATCTGAATGAACTTTCATGTGTTTTTTTAGATGTGATGACAAAATAAACTCTTTACCACACTGATCACAGTTAAAAGGTTTTTCTCCAGAGTGAATACACAGATGAATTTTGAGTAAGGATGAAGATATGAAACTCAATCCACACTGAGTGCATGGATACGGTTTCTCTCCAGTGTGAATTCTCATGTGTGTCTTAAGGTTTCCTTTTTGACTGAAACTCTTTCCACACTGAGAGCAGGAGTGCAGCTTTTTGGCTTTTGTTCCTTGAGTTTTGAAGTCACAGTGTTTCTTTACTTCATTCAGTTCTTCTTTTAGCTCTGTTACTTCCATCTGACCTAAAATTAACATATCAAGTAGTTATAATCAGTTTAAGGAGGATCATTTCAAGGAAAATTCAAGTGAACACAAACAGAAAACAAGAGAATAGGTTTCTGTCTGTGTGAGTATACAGTATCAGATCTTTGATGTCGAAGGTTTGTTATATCATTCTCATTAATTTGAATAATAAAAATGTATTTGACACATAGCTATATACAAGATTAGGATCATTTAGATTCATTTCTACATCATCAATATACTACTTATTATTTCACAGCCACCAAAGCATACAACAATGAAGAATCAAGAATGGACACCAACCTATTTGTTCCTCAGTATCTTCATGTTTTATTCTGGATGGTTCTGGATCCCTCATGTCTTCAATCTCCTCTTTAATAAACTCCATCTTTAACAGTCACACAGATTTCAGCTGCTACTCCTGGAGTTTGTCCTTCTCTTGTAGGATGATGGGAATATTCCCAGTATTTATTGGTGAATTGTTGTGGGAGGGGCTTCACTGCAGGTGTGAACTGTGATCACTGTGTGATACTGACGCCCACTTGACCAGATCTGGAATCTGAAAGTAATTGAATTTATACTGAACTAAATTAATTACTTGATAGTTTAGTGAATATATTTGCTGTTATAAATCGTGTTTTGACCAGGTTGTATATTATCATCATATAAACCAAATTTGAGAAACTTGTTCTGAATGTTCTGAAGAAAGCCAAACATAAATGTGATGGGTTTATATTTACTGAGTTATCCAGTATTTTGTAGAGGGGTGTAAAAATGACTTTAGAAAGATGGCAAATCATTATTTTGTGTTTACACAGAGATTGGTAGGTCCCAATGTTCAAATTGTTGAATTTTCCCATTATCAATGTATGAAAACCAAATATGGGTATAACTTCTCAAACAGTGGATACTTATTTTGTTTAAAGAAGAATGTCTGAAGAATAACTAGAAATGTATCTTGTTTCCCTCTATCAAAACAATTGCATACACTGTAAAAAATGTCTAACCTCTCCAAGTCAAAATTTTCTAGTGACTGGTCACATCTAAATTTTTTAATTGGCCCAAGTGCAATTCTTGTTGCAATAGTCTGTTAACATTGGCTCAATGAGAAATAATACGTCAGACTAATTGAAAAATTTAGATGTTATCAGTCACTAGAAATTTTTGACTTGGGGATGTAATTTTTTTTTACAGTGTACAACATCCAACTCTGATTGCCAAAAATACACTGAAATTATCTGAATATTTCCAGTATTTATTGGTAAATTATTGTGGGAGAACAATTTGTAAAAGAAAAGAAAATAAACAACTGAATTTACACTGAATTACTTACATTGCATTTAAATTGTGAACATTTGTTTTAACAACTTTTAGAAATATAGGATATTTTAATGTGGTTTGATATTAGTTGCATTTAAAACAAGGCTTGTTTAATACTTTCCCAAAGCCTGAGGCAAATAACTGAGTCATCATGTTTAAATGAGCAGCTGAAAAACCTTTTTAGCCCTATTCGCACAGGATAAGTATTACCTGGTGACCTCTAGTCATTTGTAATAATTGCGGAGGTTGTCTGTGATCTTAATCCCGCGCGAATCGGCCATGTCTTTAATTTGAAGAGTAAAAATTCCCCTGCAAATGACCTACCATATTTCGCCGAACACAGAGGTCCCGTGATAATATTAGTCCTGTGCGAACATTTGACGAATTTGAACTAGCCTCGGGTATAGTTGGTGCTGCAGGGAGTAATGCCATAATAATAAAAGTATAGTGGCAACGATATGCGTCTGTTCATTCATTCTTGTCAAAGTTACCCGCCGAATTGACAACACGCTGACGTCAGACGCACATCAGTTTACAAACCAATGTCAAGATGAAGCCCATATAGATGATGACGACAGGACGCAAGTACGTCACGTAAAGTTCTTTAGTGCGCTCGCATAATTGCAATGGGAAACCAAACCAAAACTAACCTAATGTATACAATGTCTCAAAACATGCACTTTGGTTCGGACCTTGGTGCGGACTATCAGGTGTGAAAACGCCCTGAATATCAATAATTATCAAAAAAGTTCACGGTCACTAAGGGCCGCCAAAACGTACATTGTGGGAGGAGCCTATTTTACAAAAAGGGCTATAAAGTTAATTTCAATCACAAAATCTCATGTGGAGGGCAGTGGTACGGCCTTCTCTCCAGTATGAGCTCGCTCGTGTGATTTCAGAGATCTGGACCGAGTAAAACTCTTGTCACAATATGAGCACTTGTAAGGATTATCTCCAGTATGAATTCTTTGGTGCCGATTCAGATTGTCAGCTCTAGTAAAGCTCTTCCCACAGTCACAACACAAATGATCTCTCACTTCATCATGTGTTTTCTGATGCAGTTTAAAATGATCCAGTCGTGAAAAACTCTTTCCACAAAATGAACACACATAATGCCTCTCATCTGAATGAACTTTCAGGTGTTGATTTAGATTTGATGACGAAATAAACTCTTTACCACACTGATCACAGTTAAAAGGTTTCTTTCCAGAGTGAACGCGCAGATGACTTTTTAAACCAGTTGTATCTCTGAAACTCTTCCCACAATGAGTACACTGGTACGGCTTCTCTCCAGTATGAAGTCGCTCGTGTGATTTCAGGTGCTCCGACCGACTGAAACTCTTGTCACAGTATGAGCACTTGTAAGGATTTTCTCCGGTATGAAAACTTTGGTGCTGTCTCAGTTGGTCAGCTCTAGTAAAGCTCTTCCCACAGTCCAAACAGACATGATCTCTCACTTCATTATGTGTTTTCTGGTGCAGTTTAAAATGATCCAGCCTTGAAAAACTCTTTCCACAGAGAGAACACGCATAAGGCCTCTCATCGGCATGAACTTTCAGGTGTTTGATTAGATGTGATGACGAAATAAAGTCTTTACCACACTGATCACAGGTAAATGGTTTCTCTCCAGTATGAATTCTTATGTGTGTTTTAAGGTGTCCTTTTTGTCTGAAACTCTTTCCACACTGAGGGCAGGTGTGCAGCTTATGAGCTGTGTTGCTCTGCTGTTCCTCCTCTGCTTCATTCAGTTCATGTTTTTGGGGTTTCATCTCCATCCAGTCTAAAATAAAAATATTATGTTATTAAAATAAGTTCAACTGTATTCTGATTTAAAAGAAGAAAGCAATAGAGTATCAAGTATCAGATCTTTGATGTGGCAAATTTGAGTTCTGTCATTCTCTTGTTAATCCATTTAAAATTTAGATGACAAAAGCTATTCAAGATTATGAGGTAATTCCATGTCAACTCAACCAGAGGTCCCCGGCCTAATTTGGATGAAAAAAAAAATAAGTGAAAGAAATACATAAACGAAAGTCAAAATAATAAATGTCATGACTGTATAATGACTGTGTAATCCACTGTTTTGTAGAAGGGGGTCAAAATTATAATTTTCACCTGAAATTTGGAGCCAAATTACAAGGGTGTAAAAATGACTTTAGAAAGATGGCAGCATCGTTATTTTATTTTTGCACAGAGATTGGTAGGTCAGGTTCCACTTCAGAGCGTAAGCGTGCCTCTCGCAGAAGTGATGGTGTCTGCGACTGCTTGTGGTAAGTTCTCTGTGTCCCGTCCAGGGACTAGATATGGATTTTCCAGAGGTCTGGACGCCGGTGTCATATGGTGCCCCGTCTCTGAGAAAGCAGATCCTTGACCAAGGAGTGTCTTCGCGAGGACCATGAGTTCTGG
The DNA here is from genome assembly GCF_965113295.1 of Leuciscus leuciscus. Taxonomy (NCBI): domain Eukaryota; kingdom Metazoa; phylum Chordata; class Actinopteri; order Cypriniformes; family Leuciscidae; genus Leuciscus; species Leuciscus leuciscus. The sequence goes on along the minus strand of NC_138733.1, from coordinate 7,269,030 downwards.
GAATCAGGTTCCGATTTGGCCAATAAGGGGCAACTTGCAAGACCTGCTCCTCGTCCTCCCTGACTTGGCACAGTGTCTGTGTGAAAAGGCTCACTGGGGGAAATGTATACTTGCGTAGGCCCCGGGGCCAGCTGTGTTCCAACGCATCCATGCAGAGGAGCCCCTCGGTCAGGGAATAAAACAACCAGCAGTCGGAAGAGACCGAAGAGGGAACAGGTTTTAACTGTGCGAATCATCGAAGTGGTACCATCTCAGCTGGACTGCCTAGGGATGGAGTTTCCACACGCCAGGGGGCCACAGGCAAGTGACAAAGGGATTAAGTGACACAAAACAACCTCAGATGCTTCTGACTCCATAGGAGGAGATGGCAGGCGAGTTGCGACATGCAGCAGGAGCGTAGACCAGCTTGATGGTTGATGTATGCAACGGTAGCAGTGTTGTCCATACAGACCAGTACCAGCTTGCCTAGATTATGATTATGAATTATGATTATGAATGATTAAAAATTAAGCGTAGCGTCATTTCTGGCAGGTCACGTTAGTCAAGCTCGCATCAGCTGACACTCCTTCAGTATTATCAGCAGCTATCGCGTTTCTCAGGAGCTAATTAAATGGCAAAACTCGGCAGGCAAACCACATCATCTCACAAGGAATATTGCAATCAGGAATTTAGCGAGATAAATTCGTTCCCCACAAGAATTTCACCTCCGATTCATTCAAGTTCGTGAACTTGAACTCGAGATTCGCTGCATTGATCATAAGCTGCCTGATTCGGAAGTGACCTCAGTCTGCATTGCTGCTTGCATTGCTGCATTATTGACACAGGACCAGATGTGATTCACTCTTCATTCATCTCTGAAAGACTTCACGAAGCTAAGAAAAGTTCCTTTTAATGCTTATTGCTAAAAGCTATCAGGGTATTGGCAACATGCTTGTTGCTAATGCTATCCGTGTTGTTTGGTCTTTTCTAGTCATTTTCATTAAAATGCTCTTGCAAGGCTTATGCGATCATATTGGCTATGTGCGTTACTTATCTGTTGTCATTGGCTCTTTGGTCATTGTCAACTGCTCGCGTTGCACATACTGTGCTTTTAGCACTATGCAGCACAGCTTCAAGCAGCTTGCGGTGATAGTTAGGAAATAGCTATCCATGGTGCAAACGGAATAATTTCTGCTGTGGCACAGCTCTGAAATGATAGTAAACAGTCACTAAGAACTGAGTTGAGTCAGTTCAGCGTTGATTCTGCCGGGTATCGGACACGCTTGGTCTATCTAGTTCTTGGAAACATGGCGTTCTTAAAGCTATAGTGTATTGGAAATATGCTTGCTCTAAAGGCTATCTGTTGTTATTGAAACATTCTTGTCCTTAAGGCTGTTTGGTAGCTATTGGAAACATGGTTGTGCTTAAGGCTACCTGGTTGCTATTGGAAACATGCTCAGATTTTTTTTAAAGCTTAAAGGGGGGCGCGACCAAAAAAGTTTGAGAACCACTGCTCTAAAAGCTGTTAGTGCTATTGGAAACATGGTTGTTTTAAGGTTATTTAGCCCAGTCGTTATTTGGAACTTGGCTGTGTTTTAGGCTTATATCTGATGTCATTGTCACACTGTCGCACAGAAGTAATCGAACACCTTCGGGATCTCTTCATGGAGAGAAGACTCAATTCAACGAATAGGTTCCACTTCTAAGCGGTAGCGTGCTCTCACAGAAGTGATGGTCTGTATGGCATAAAAATTATTGCGGTAGTTACCAGAACCTCCACGTCCCGTTCTTTTTAGAACCAGACCTAGAACTCTCTAAGGTCTAAACGCAAGTGCCATCATGCCACATCCCTCAGGAAGGGCTGTCGAGAGGAGATGTCTGGTTGGGCCAATAAGGGGCAATTAGCAAGACCTGCTCCATCTCCTCCCTGACTTTAGCACAATTGTGTGCAAGAAGGCTCACTGGGGAACGCATTTCTGCGGGGGCCCCGGGGCTAGCTGTGGCCAGAGTTTTTTCTGTATCAAGGGATGTCCACTCAGACAGGAGAAAAAAAACAACTGGCGGAGGGACGAGTCCGGAGGGGCACAAGATGTAACTGTGCGGCCCCGAAGTGGTCCCAAACAGCTGGACCACCTGGGGACGGAGACTCCACTCTCCCTGGGCCATAGGCTGTCGTAAGGCTCGTCAGTGGCACGATTGAGCAGTCCAGAAGTAATAAGAGGAATGAAGCGACCTCAGAAGCTTCTAACTCCGAGTAGGAGGTGGCATGCGAGGGAAGCGTAGCGTAACGGTCGCAATGTTGTCTTTTCAGACCAGTACAAATTCACTGAGTAGCGGGGTCTCAAAGCGAGATGAACTGCAAGCAACTCGAGGCAATGGATGCCAATGCAGTCGGAGGGCCGCCCAGACCTCATTACTGCATACCCTTTGTATGTGGCCCCTCAGCCGGTATTGATGGACACTCGTTCTATGGACCGTTGGTCCGGAGAAACAATAGGACTGTTACGGACCTGTTAGGGTTTGGCGACAGGCCAGGGTGCTTTCACAGGGAGCGTGCCGCTGTGCCACGGCCACCTCGGGACTCGGCCGTTAAGTCAGTGCTGAAGCAGTCTTCATATGGAGGAAGCCGAGAGGCTGCGTCTACCATATGCCCCAGGAGCTTCTGAAGAGTTTCAGTGGGACCCTTTCTCACTTTAATACAGCACTAACCATCCACACACTCTTTTTAGGAAAAAGCTATTCAGGCGGTTTCTAGCAGAGAAAGGTGCCGTCCACAACATGGTAAGCTCTCCATGCACTTCGGCAATGAAAGGCACTGGGGCGGCGAGCTGAGAACCAGCGCGGCCCGCCCCGAGATACCAATCCTCCAACCGAGACTGAGTGAGACACGGTGGAGGATTCCACTCAAGCCCGGCAGCCTTGGCGGCCGATTTCAACATAGCTGACAATTCTGGATCTGGCTCGGGCAACGTTACACTCCCAGAGGGAGATAATGCAGCTGAGTCGTCATCTCCAGAGGCTAGCTCACCCTCCGATGCTGCTATCGACATCCTATTCTCTGGGGGAACCCCAATTGAAACGGCTGATCAGTCCATTACAGAGGGACCAGCACGTTCAACATGAAATTCCACCGGCTGCGGTGTGATGGAGGAGTGAGGAGCCCACAGACAATGGTTACCAGGCGAGACATCCATCACTATCCTCCGATCACCCATTCCACACCGCACCCGGGGGTGGGGCATGGTACTGGGGACTCCAGCTTCGCGGACGAAGGCGAGTCTCGATCTCTACTGGAGATACGCCATTACGTCGTGTGCAGAGTGATGTTTACATTTAAGCTGGCTGGTGAGAGAAAATGGCACTATCAAAGAGTCTAAAGAGGAAAGCTGACAGCGAAAATAGGGCATACAAAGAAGAATGGAAAGACAACTATGTGTTCATCCTACTTAGTTTTGTGAATACTTTTAATTTGAAGGCAAAATCACTAAAGACGAAGTGATTGTGAGTAACTGTTGCTGTCATGACAGATCTATTTCAGAACTAGCTGCTATCAAAATAATCTGGCTGCGGGCGCGGGCCAGATATTATTGCTGGCGGGCCAGTTTTGGCCCACAGGCCGCCTGTTGCCGACCACTGCTCTAGGGGCACTCCTGCCCGGAGAACGAAGGGTCTGACCACGGGCTGAGGGTTTGGCGGCAGACTGGGGTGATTGTCACACGGAGCGTGCCACTCTGCCATGCCCTTCTCAGGACTCGGCTGTGAACCAGTGCTGAAGCGGCCACATATGAAGCAATCCGAGCGGCATTACTGAGGCTGTGGATGCTATATGCCCCAGGAGCCTCTGATAAAGTTTCAGTGGGGCCGCTGTTCTGCTCTTGAGTGTATTCAAGCAGTTGAACACTGACCAGACACGTTCCTCTGTGAGGCGTGCCGTCTGGTGGAATGAGTCCAGCTTCATACCGAGAAAAGAGATTATAGCAACATTTCTAATTTACATCCGCAGTCCCTAGGCAGGTACACACAAGAACAAATACTCAGCTATACACACACACAACACTACAAAGAGACAATACCCCAAACACATTATTACCATTTCTACAAATTTTTTTTACACAACTGATTCGTCATAAGCCACTTCTTCAGATGATCTTTAAAACCGTGATAAGTAGAACATATTAACTGCGGTAAACTATTTCAATATTTGCTCCCTATTACAGATAATACTTTCTGACCAAAAGATGTTCGCCTTTATGGCACTTCACAATCCTCTCTAATGACAGACCTGGTACCAACACCACAATCTGTCCTCTGCTTTATAAACTCATTTAACAGAGGTGGGGCAAGCCCATGCCAGACCTTATGAATAAAAAAGGCATATTTGAAAATTAAAATTCAATATATATATATATATTTTTTTTTAAAGAATTTGACAGGAATGAAATGAGACGGGGTTTTTTTATCCAATACTTATCGCCGCCTTATACAGTGATTCTATTATTTTTTTAGTTTTGTCACCTATGAATGACAAAGTATTAAAACAATACTGAATATGTGAAAAATTCATTGAATGTAAACACAACCTGGCAGCACAGACTGTCAAGAAGGGCCTAATGTACTTGAAATTCTTTAAATTAAATTTTATAATATTAGACAACTTTTTTACGTGACTTTTAAATGTTAGAGTAGAATCCAAAGTAACCCCAAGATACGTAAACTCTTTAACAATTTCAAGCTCCTCCCCTCTCAGGAATACATTTATGTGTGTCATCTCTACTAACTGTTGCAAACATCATACACAGGTTTTTTTTTTTGTGTTTGTTCAATAATAAACCTGTCCTGGTTATCCAATCCTGAATAATGGTCATAGCAGAAGTCAAAGTAATCAAAGCTTTTTCCAAATTCTTAGCATTGGTAAAAATTACTACATCACCTGCATACATCTGAACATTTACATCTTTATATACTCTTTACATCTTTATATATGAATATAGAGTGAAAATAGAATTGCTCCTAAAATTAAGCTCCTTGTGAAACCCTCTTGGGGCAAGCGAGGTAAGAAGATTTTGTACCATCAATACGCACAAATTGTTTCCTATTTTAAAGATATGATTTTATCCAAAGTTTTGCTTCCTCTGAATTTTTTTAATTTGTTAGTTAAGATAAAAGCACCTGATGGTCAACAGTGTCTAATGCCTTCTTTAGATCTAAAAAAGACAGCACCAACACATGCACTCTTATCTAATAAGCATTTGAATTTCTCAATAAACAAACAATTTGCTGAATCTGTTGAATAACTGCTGCAAAAAAACAAATTGTATTGGATATATAGAAGTAAAACCCTTATTTAGATGATTGGTCAAAAGCTTAGCAACACATTTTTCTGCTACCTTAAATATAATCAGAAGGATGCTAGTTGACCTATAATTTTTCAAATTTGATTTATCTCCTGTCAGGGGTGTCGAACTGGGGGTAAAACCAGTACTGATTACCAGGGCCCCAAGGGGAAAGAGGGCCCTTGTAAAGCCTGGAATATATTTTATTTTACCTGGATATTTTCATTTCCTAATTAAATTTCCTAATGAATGTAAGATGAAATGTAAAGTTAGTGTATTGGCTGAATAACTTGGTTGATTGATTGACTGGTCCCACCTCTTGCTAATGCGTCAAATGGTTTAGTCCATCTGCACGCATTTTGTTTATGTTAGTTAGTGGAGCATCTAGTGGAGCGCAAACTTCTGCTGTAGAAAGCCAAATCAGGCCACCAAAAAAAGAAATGAAAGACAGGAGAAGGAAAGAAAACAAAATGAGGGGAAACATTGGTAACTGACTTCTTTTCAAAGAAAGGTGAGCACAAACTAGAACACAACATCTATAGTGCTAAACTGCTTGAATATCTTTGCGATCGTTAGTGCTAATAATGAACTGAGACAACCCATTGAAAGAGCAGAACATACACTTTCAGATGATAATTTGGTTAGGCTATACATGTAATCTGAGGTAAAGGCTAAATAAATAAACTGTACACTAACAATGCTGTTTGTATTGAACACATCATTATAATAGCCTAAATTGAAACCTGTTTAATTTTAAATTAATAGGCTATAATATCTAAAATTAGCAATTTTATAGCCTACATTGGGTGTTATACAAAAAAATATTGTAATATCATTTTAAGCTTAAAGGTATAGCGGAGGATGTTTTACTTCCTGGTGGGTAACCTATACTATTGGTCCTCCTAATTGTCAATCATTCTGGTGAATCAATCAAACTTTTCAAAAAGTGGAGAGGGCGGGTCTTATCTAAAATTTGGAAAGATCCTCCGCTATACCTTTAACCTTAACCTTAGTAACCACAGTAAAGTAGGCTAGAGAATGTTGGGAAAGGAGGTTTGAAATGTGTGTAGACATGCACACACGACAAATTATCGGGGGTTGAGGAACATGGGGGCCCATCAGGACTGCCTATGCATAGGGCCCAGGATCTTGTGCTACGCCCCTGTCTCCTGTAGCCACCTTGCTGCTTGCCTAAAGGACAAATTTACAATGTGTGTTATTGGGCGTACTAAAGAATCTTTATTAGCTTTTTTAAAATTTGTATCAAGCCCATTGCCTCCTTTGCTTTTGAGTTTTCTAATGCATCAATAATAAGCCTCTAAGTAATGTCCTTTGTGGTAAAAAGCTGGTATAATTCATCATCTGAATTTATAAAATGTGTATTAAAATTAGTAGCTATAGTTAAAGAATCCTTTACTAAAATATTGTTAATTTTAAGTTCAAAACTTTTATCCATGTTCTTTTGTTTTCCAGCTAATTTATTAATGGTTTGCCAGATTTTTTCCCAACCCCTTTTGATCCCCTCAATAATGTTCATAAAAAAACTAAAAAAAAAACTGGCTTTGGCCTTTCGTAAAGTCTTTATTACTTTATTCCTCATAGAAGTATATTTATATCGATCAGTAATAAGACCAGAATTCAATAATTTTTTAAGGAGCTGATCTCTATCCTTCATCAATTTCCTACATTCAATGTTAACCCAGGGCAACAAGCCTCTGCACGGGGGCAAGTTTGCTCTTTTTCCAGGTGACCCGAAGCCCCAACTGGCTGAGGTACAGCCTGAAGGGAAGGACTTTATAGGGAACGGTCTGTGTCGCGGGAGGATGAAATGAAAGTACGCATCCTTCAGTTCGATCGCTGCAAACCATTCTCGGGGACAGATGCATACGACGATGCATTTCTGTGTCAACAATTTTGAACGGGAGCCTGTGTAAGGTGCGGTTCAAGACTCCCAGGTCCAAGATTGGTCGAAACCCACCACCTTTCTTGGATACAATGACGCACGGGCTATAAAAGCCAGTCTTGGAGGGACTGGATCTATTGCGTCTTTCACCAGTAGGACTGCGATTTCTGCTGTCAATACAGGAGCAACCTCGTTCAGCACGGAGGTGAAGTGGACACCCCTGATCTTGGGCGGATGCCAGGCGAACTGAATCGCATTTTAGACGGCTAGCTGTAGTCTCGCGCTGAAGTCCCGTGGGAACTCAGTTGTAGCCGCAACACGACGCTCCTCCCACGCGCGATTTTTTTCCCCAAACCACTTCAGCGGAAATCCCGCCCTGCAGCTGATTTAATTGGTTTAGGTTACAGTGACGATTGACATGACCAATGAAAACCTTAGAATCAGCTGCAGGGCGGGATTTCCCCTGAAGTGGTTTGGGGAAAAAAAAAAAAAAAAAAAAATCACACGCACTTTTTCCGGCTACAACTGAGTTCCCACGGGACTTCAGCGCGAGACTACAGCTAGCTGTCTAAAACACTATTTAGGTGAGTTTAAACAATGGCTAAGTTGCTAAACGCATCTTGTTGTCATGTAAGGGCCCTGTTCATGTTGGACAGACATTTTAATTGCATTTTGTGTCTGTTAAGAGGCACAAAGACACTCTTTAGGTTTATGCCCCCAGAACTGCCGTTTTAGCTGAATGGGAGCTCTGGGCATTAACTGTAACAGCTCCGTGTTGCAAGCACCGATCCGGTTCGTTTTTTTTTTTCTATAGACAGTACTCACAAAGGTTTAACGATCAAGATTAACTTAAAAATTCACCGGAGTTCTCCTTTAATCAGCAGCAAAAGTAATTCTTGAAAAAATCAGCACCGTCATTTTATGAAATCTAAACATGTTGATAAAAACTATTAGTTCTCTTATAAAATTAATTAATGTATTAATTACATTATTTATATATGAATGTAAAGAACCATATATATCAACATTGATAATGATAATGAATGTTTCTTGAGCATCAAATCATCATATTAGAATGATTTCTGAAGGATCATGTGACACGGAAGACTGGAGTAATGATGCTGAAAATTCAGCTTTGATCACAGGAATAAATTACAGTTTAAAATATATTAAAATAGAAAACAGTCATTTTAAATTGTCATAATATTTCACAATATTACTTAAAAACATTAAAAAAATCTTACTGACCCCAAACTTTTGAACGGTAGTGTATATATATATATATATATATATATATATATATATATATATATATACACACACACACACACACTACACACAAATAATATACAATTAAATTATTTTAAATGTATTATGGCAGCTTTTTAATGGGGCAACAAGATATGATATATATGACAGAACAGAACAAGTTAGGCTTTTAATAATCTTACAGTGCAAAAAAACACGAAAATATGAAACACTTCAAAACAGAGCGGCACAAAGCACCTATGCATTTCGCGGGTGCAGAATGATGTGCTCAAAGTAACATAGGGTCACAATACGAATTTAAAACTTCACTGCACAAAGCAAAGAAATGTCGAGCTAACAAATCGTTTCTTCACAATTTTAAATTCCAGTTATTGTGCGTTTGATGCCAATTGATAGCCTAGTCCTTGTGCTGTATGTGATCTAACAGGCACACGGTAGCGAGTCATTTAGAAACAACAATTAACTAAAGCAAAATAAAATAATTTTATGCAAATCCACAGCCCTTTTTCTACAGATCAAGTATTATAACGTAAATATATCATATTAGTGAGTGTTTCCTGTCGTAACCAGACTAGGCGCGCTGTTTGAATGCTGAACAGAGAATGATTGACAGCTGCAGAGGAGGGAAGACGAGTTTCTGTGAATTGAATTTTCTTTAATTTAACGATGTAAATATATTTCTGTCCCTCACATTAAGCTATAGAATGGCTCCAGATGACTTTGAATATATTGCTGGAAAACTTAATTAGTGCTTGTCTATTTCTTTTGGTCCATGACTCCCCCTTGTGCCGAAGGCCTATAAAAGAGCGCAATAATCGCGGTTGTCTAAAACAATCGTGGTTAGATCAAATAATCACGATCAGACGGTTATTTAATTATCGCGACAGGCCTAGTGCAGCCCGGGCGAACTCGAAACCGCACGCTCACACGACAAGACAGAGTGCAGGAGAATGAGCATAAGCTCATCCTGTGCGCTCAGAACAGAAGAATACAAATGAATTGAGCATGAGTGTCTGAATACCGACACAGAGCCAAAGCCAAACTAGACAGAAGTGCCGGGATCCAAAGAACACGCCCCGCACATAAGCGCACGGCTCGAGAATGCTCAAAACCGCATGATCAGACAAAGACAAGACAAAACAGGAGTTTCGGAGCTCTGTCACAAAACCAAGAAATAAACTACAGTAGACAGAAGAGACAGAACCCTGACAGACACAGTGGACAATACTGGCTTTTGTGACAAAAAGTGTTTAGGGTTCAGTCAATCTTGTCAGTCGTCTATTTCAGCTGAGGAGATTAATGTTACAAAGACACACCGGCAGACAGTATGGTGAGTAAACGAAAATGCGTGCTTTGGCGGAAATGCGTAAACGGGCGTTACATGAAGATGTGAAGAGTGTCAAAATAAAAGTATAATAATAATAAAGGTAATATCGATTTTACGTGTGGCATCGATACATTGTTACACCCCTATTTGAGTCTCGACCGTGCACCAAGAGCGCCGAACGGCGCGTGCTGGTTTGCCGTGACAACCCGCGCTGTCAGCCAGCAGCTCAACGGCACGCTGAGCAGCTCAAGCCTTTACGAGAAAGGTGAGACGAACACCGTGCTGATGTGGTCATGCCTTCGTGAGAGAACATGAACCACCCACGAACGCAGTCTCAGCACGCTTAAGCCCAGGCATGTGAAACAGTGACCGTCAAATGAGGATAGGAAACGACCGCACCCAGAAACACACAGTTTGAATGACATCTTGAAAAAGACGCAGTGTCAAACAGTGTATGCTCTTTCAGGAAACTGCTCTCTCTGGTGTCGAAGCGCACAAGGGAATGACCGCGGATACACAAACAGGACGATAGTGCGTCGAACCAGGCATTGTCTTGAAGAAGCAGACTAGTTTTCTTTTCTTCTTTCTTTTTTTTTATAGAGTAAACACGCTCAGATAAGATTGCAGAGCAGGGACAGTAGAACCGCTCGGCTCAGAAGTGAAAAGCAAATATGCGACGCACCTACTGCTCATTATATGCTTGAGCTGGATTAGCTAAAATCCAACAAAGATTGCTAAAGTCAACAGATTTTACTAATAGACCTACCAATCTCTGTATAAAAATAAAATAATGATGCGGTCGTTATAAGGACGCTGCTGGCACTCGTGTTATCCATTGTAACATCTGAACACGTTCACTTATGTCTAACAAAACATCCTATGATTGCGGAGCGTAGGGGTGTCCTCCTTCTTATTTTTAAAACCCTTTTGAGCTCTGTTTTCTGTGAGCGAGTTAGGCAAGTTAAATGTATTTTATTTTATTTTGTTATTGGATTAGGTTATTTAATTTCTCCTCTTTTCTTTTTATATTTGTTTTGTCTGTTATTTTGGCCTTTGGACACCCTGAAGAGATTCTCTCCATTTCACTTGTTATTCTTTAATCATTGTAATACTTTTTCTGCTTAGTTTTGAGTATTTGTTTATCGACCGGAGTGAGCCGTTGCTGGGATTCCATTACCACTACCCATCTTTATTTTATTTTATTATGCCCTTTTTTATATTCCCCCTAGACACTCAGTAAATATACATCTGTGACATTTAATATTTTGCCTCTCATCAGTATTTTTGTTTGTCTTTCTTCAGAAAAAAATATTAACATAAAAAATTTGCACCAGGGGAGTTTCTGAAATTCGGTTGAATTGACATGGAATGACCCTTTGACCATTTAGATGCCTTTACTGTATCATTTATCATCTAATGTGTTGAACTTAAGCTTTTTTACCTTAATTTTTCACAACAGTCAACAAAGAAGCATCAAGAATGGACACCAACCTGTTTGTTGCTCAGTATCTTCATGTTTTACTCTGGATGGTTCTGGATCTTTCATGTCTTCAATCTCCTCTTTAATAAACTCCATCTTTAACAGTCACACAGATTTCAGCTGGAGTTTGTCCTTTCTTTTGTAGGATGATGTTATATTCTCAATATGATATTGAATATGATGTGAAATTAAAAATTTGTTTTTATTTGTGAATTGTTGTGGGAGGGGCCTCATTGCATGTGTGAACTGTGATCACTGTGTGATACTGACGCCCACAGGACCAGATCTGGAAAAAGTCAAAAACAAGTTACTAAATATATAATGAACTACTTTAATTACGTTAGTAAGTGAGCATATTTCCTGTTTTGACAAGTTTGTATACTAGTATTATCATATAAAACAGGCCTATAAGAAACAATATACAGCATCTGTAATCGACATATATTAAATTCTTAAATTAACATTTCAACTAAACGTAGAAACGCTTTCAATGGGAACATTTTAGCAGTTGTATGTCCCGTATTTCTATCGACTGAATCATCGAATCGAAGCATTGTTCTTTTGAGTCGATTCTTTCGGTGAAAGTGTTTGCAAGACGGTGTCGCCCATGATTTCTTACACAATATTATGGTTGTGCATTGCTGCCACATATATTATTTTTCCACTCAATTATGTCGTAATAAACAAGATGTTATGTCGTTAAAACATCTTTTCTCGTAATAACGAGATGTTATGCCGTTTTAACAACATATTTTCTTGTAATAATGAGATGTTTTGTCCTTTTAACTACATCTTTTCTCATAATAACTAGATGTTATGACGTTAAAGGTGCATTAAGCAACTTTTCATGTTAAAAATACCCGTTTTTCTAACCCATACATGCTTAAACAATTGCCTGATGGGCTGAATGAGCCCTTCTCTGATCACTGAGATTGTCTCTATAATCCTGTAAAGTAAAATAAATAAGAGGGATTCGGGACGGAATCGACTGGGCGTGACGTCATGCGCGTTCACGCTCACCTGGCTATGTCTGGCAGGTATGTGTATTCGCCGCCATTATCCGCATCAGCGAAGACAACTCAAGCGACTTTTGCAAAAGTAGAAGATGGATTCAAAGAGACCGGCTTCTAGTTCATCCCAAACCCCAACGCAAACTCCACGTAACCGCGTGCACAACTCTGGTTGCAGTTTCGCGTGTCGCCAGAAGGGGGCATAGTTCTGCAAAAACTCAGAGACTTGCTTAATGCACCTCAAGTGAAACTGCAGCCAGAAGTGTGCACGCTCACGGACAAAAGTTTTCTTTTTTTTATCTTGCGTGGAGTTTGCGTTGGTGTTTGAAATGAACTACAAGCCGGTCTCTTAGAATCCATCTTCTACGGAGAATGGCGGCGAATACACAAACCTGCCAGACAGCCAGGTGAGCGTGCCGTGAACGCGCATGACGTCACGCCCAGTCTAAAATTCCGGCCCGAATCCCTCTTATTTATTTTACTTTACAGGATTATAGAGACAATCTCAGTGATCAGAGAAGGGCTCATTCAGCCCATCAGGCAATTGTTTAAGCATGTATGGGTTAGAAAACGGGTATTTTTAACATGAAAAGTTGCGCAATGCACCTTTAACCTTTTTAACATTAAATTAATGCATCTTTAAAATGAAATATTTTCTCGTAATAACTGGATATTATGTCATTAAAACGACATATTTTCTCATGATAAGGAGATCTTTTGTTAAAATGAAATATTTTTCACTTTAAAACAACATATTTTCTCATAATAAGGACATGTTTTGTACAGTGACTTGTAATATGCCTTAATCCACATTTGAGAATTTATATAGCATATCGTGCCTTTATCTCACTTTACAGGAGAAGAAAAAAGCATATGTAAAATACCTTCCACTGCCAGGTATCAATGGCAGGGCCCATTAAAGAGATTGTTGTGATTTACTGGTACAGTTCACAGATAGCCTACTTCATCTAAACCAAACTTTCTCAAACTTTGTGGGGCCATGGACCGCTTATAAGGTAGAACATTTTCCAAGGACCCCTCATAATTAGCCTATGACAGCGATTAAACTCAAAGTGAGTGGGTGGGTGGTAGTAATAAACATTATTATTGTTTTATTGCGTATCCCCAAATTGTCTATGTTATATGTCATTTTAACGACATAACATATCGTTATTACGAGAAAATATGTAGTTAACACGATCTAACCTCTCGTTATTACGATATAATTGAGTGGGAAAATAATATATGTGGCAGCAATGCGCCACCGTAACGTTACTATATAAACAGATATTTTTGAGAGAGAAAGAAACATCTCTTACGTGTATGTAGAGTGGAAATAGCATCCAGCGAAAATACTCCACAAGCGTCCTTCATTCAAACTCTAATATAGGCTAGCCTCGTCGATTATTATGAACTTGAACTGCATGGTCTTAAAACGTTCAGCACTGCGATCTTCTTCATCATCTTCCTCTTCTTCTTTTTATTGGAGGCTTGCATTCTTAAATAGAGCATTACCGCCATCTACTGTGGGTTATGGATCAGGATATTTTACACTGTATTAATACATGTTCCACTATTTATCTGACTCCACACCAATCATATAATCCTGTAAGATATCTCAATCATCTCAGATATGATCTGATAATCAATACCTCTATGGATCTTACCACAACCAAACAATGATTTATTGAGACCCAATCCCATCGTATTTATGTGAGTCCTCAATGTAATGTTCATATCAAACCACATTCCAGGAAATCATATCACTTTAACTTGTTCTAATTCCTCATTATATAATTCTAGATGTATATTCCTGCTTACCTTTTTATTTGTAAAGAAAATAAATGTGGTTTTCTCTACAGATCATTTAAATTCCCATTTATAAGGCCATTTCCCGACATGATTTTATTCCCAACATTTTTATTAACAATATAATCCACATTTCTTTCTCTAATCCAAAGGGCTCCATCATCTGCAAACAACGATTTTCCTTTATTCATATCTACTGTTGCAAATTCATCATTAATCATAATAATAAATAATAATGGACTTATGACATTATCCCTATAACATTATCCCAATCTAACATTATTTGAGAATGACATTATCCCATTCTCAATCAAACCTTTTTCTGATATATACTCTCCTTTCTTCACTTTTATATTTCTTTCTATTAAAAATTATTTAATCCAATTATATAACCTATTCCAATCTGTTCTAATTTTATTAGCAAACCTTCCTTCCATAACATACCATAATCCTTTTCAATAACAAAGAAAACTGCAACTGCTTCTTCATTTGTCAAGGCTTTCCTTATATCCGATTCCAAACTCACTACTGAATCCACTGTTCCCCGTCCGCATCTAAATCCACTTTGATACGGAGAAAATAACTTAATTTTCTCCAAATGATAGCCGGCCAGTGATCATTTTTTCCATTAATTTACACAAATGTGTAGTTCATTTTGGTCTGTAATTTACATTTGGATCATTACCTGGCTGGTTTCTTTATAGGAGTAATTAAAGCTTCCTTCCAACTCTGAGGTCAAATCCCTTCTTCCCATCTTCTGTTATAGAACTTTAATAGTATTCCAAGTGATTCTTCACTTAACTTTTTTAACATTAAATAACTTATTTCAGCTCGTCTTGAGCTGTTACCTTCATTTTTATTTTATTTTTTAATCCAGGAAATGAAAAAGGAAAATCCAATAATTGCCCTCTTCCTTTCAATTATACATGATTGTTTCTTAGCAGCTTCTCCCTAATTTCCTTACTCTCCTTTGTCAAGTTATCTGAGCTATTTATTTTTAAAAACTCATTTCTGCTTTCTCTTTGTCACTTATTGCATTTTCTTCTCCCATACTTAACACGGGATATTCATATTCTTTCCTAAGTCCACTCATCTTTTTAATCATGCTCCACATTTCCTCAACTGGAGCACTTTTACCACAAAATGAAGAAATTATTTTTTCTTCTCCAAAACTCTCTCTTTACTTCCCCTTATCATTTTCCTTGTTTCTGCTTTTTTATGTTATATATTATCACATGTTCACAGCTATGTGTTTTCTTCAGTATTTTAAATGCTTTCCTTTTCTTTCTGATTGCTATTGTTCAATAGAACGATTTTCTCTTTAGTTTTTTTGGAATACATTCTCTTGCAGCATTCTGTATCACTGAAAATAGTTCTATATTTATCCTTTCAGTATCTTTCCCTTCGTTAATCTTGATCATTTTCATTCCATCCTCACTCATTATTTTGCATTTTTCACAATTAGCTTTCTCAAACTTCCATTTTTCCCTCCTTCCTATCTCATTATTTACAATTTTACTATAGGAAAACGATCACTACCAACCTTTTCTTGGTAACATTAACTAGTCATTAATAAGTAACTATGCAGGAATATAATACAGGACTAATTAACTAGTATTTTTTTGTTTGTTTATTACATTAATTTGTAATAATTACCTATTAGATCTTAATGATGCCAATCTCATTCAGTTATTGATTACCTAATAAGGAACTATCTTAGTCCTAAATTCGATATTACTTATTGATTAGTTAAGCTTGTTTCCAAATTAGTTAATAGTAGCTGAAGTGTTAATGTACTGTTAATTACTAATCACAACATTAACGTGTCTGAGACGTTAGAAATTGTCTTTTTTTTTTTATTGTCAATGTAGTCATAAAATTCATCACTAATTACTCAAGTATAGTCACTCAGCAAGTGAGATTATTTCACTTTAAAATAACGGTCCAGATCACAAGTAGTTCCTGTTACACTTGAGTAATTAGTGATGCATTTTATGACTATATTCAGAGGAAAAATTATGACTGATTACGTCTTAGACACATGATGTTCTTTATAATTTGTCAGTTATTTAATAGTTATTAGGCCAATCTCATTAAGTGATTATTGATTACCTAATAAAGAACTATCTCATAAATTTGATATTACTGACTGATTAGTTAAGCTTGTTTCTATATTAGTTAATAGTAGCCAAGTCAAGTTAACTTTATTTATATAGCGCTTTTTACAATACAGATTGTTTCAAAGCAGCTTTACAGAGATAACAGCAAAATAATGCAACAAAGTTTGTTTCCAGAAGAAAATAGTGTCACAGTCCAACTTCCAAGTCCAAGCTCAGTGATGTTTAATTTTTGTTGTAAAAGTTATTAATTTAGTTCATATAGCTAGTTCATAGGTGAAGTGTTAATGTAGTAACTGCTGCTACTAGCCTACTCATTAGTCCTGGATTACTTCCTGCATTATTAAATACAGACCATTATTCTAAAGTGTTACCCATTTATTTAATACTTCCCAATTTATAATTCCTCCTATTGTATTCCAATTGTTACTTAGATCTGATTCCCTTTCTGAATTCACATCTATTCTTGTGGAGTTTCTTTGAATATTTCTTAAATTGAGTGGTGCAGTGGTAATGTGCTTTGTTCATTAGTTGATAATGAACTTGCTATTTTCGGAAGTATTTGTGTGATGTGTTTTTTGTTTGTTTTTTTTAAACACTTTTTTGAAGCTTTATTTGTCTATGACCCGAACGCGTCTCCGTGGCGTTTAGGCTTTCAGGGTCATTCAGCGCCACCTAGAGGAAGACAAGCGAGTAACACTTTTCCTGCTCGACGCGACACCATCAGGCGCGTTACGGCAGATGTTTACGACAGTACGAGGGCTGCTTCACGGCGGATTTTCGTGTGAGTTTCATTTCTTTGTTTGTGACTGTTGTAACTGACGTATCTTCTTAAAATGACTAATATATGCGATGGCTGTATGTCTGGATGATTTATTTTTAACGGTAAACATGTTTAGTTAACTTAAATTCCCTATAATATTATTCTATTGCAGATGAATCTGTGTTCTTAATTAATTCTACAACATTCATTACGTTAATATACAATGAAAAAGTTTAGGTAATTGTTTAATGGAGACAAACAATGTTTGTATAATGCAGATTTTTTTATATTTATTTCCAGTGTCTATTTGTTTTGGTTTGTATTCATGTGAGTGAAATATTTTTTAGGCTAAATGTAGCCTAGAATAAAATGAGATTTAATGAAAGACAAGAAAATTAGTTTTAGTGCTTCTGCAGGTTTTACGAAATTAATTTAAGACCTTTTTATGACCAAGTAAAGAAGTTATTAGCAACACTTCCGAGTTTGAAAACACCACTTCCAACATTTTTAACATGTTGATATTCATAAAAAATTCATTTTAAAAAACAAAAGTAGCTTCAATACCTCGGCTCTCAAAATCTAGAATATTAAAATATATTTTACTGTATCTTCTGATCACACTTCTGGTATTTTTTCTTGTTTTCCAAGTGCAAATGTATAAATATTCTTAAATCAAGATGCATTCACTGCAGATACAGAAAGTCTTGATTTCTGTGAAATTGATCAAAAGTAAGTGAGTTTATGATTAAAACAAGACCAAATATCTGCCAATGGCCTCAGATAATTAACTTATTTCAAAAGGAAACTTTCATAACTCTGAGAGACATATGTGTTCTTGTTTTAAGCATAAACTCACTTCATTTTGTTTAAGACTTCATTTTACATTTGCATCTCAAGTAAATCTCAGTTTAAAGATGTTTAGATATTATTTGTATAGAAAAATAGGACAAAATATTGAGGAAGATTTTTTTTTTTTGTTGTTGTTGTTGTTTGTTTTGCAATGCATGCAAGATTTAATGCCATGACTTTATGAATTTAAGACTTTCTGCTCTCATTTAAGACAATTTTAAGGCCTCAATTTGTGCAAGGGTGATTTTACAAAATAATTACTGACAAAAAAAACATAAGACTATCTAAAACAGGGAATATTGATATAGTTATACAAACATATATTCATTTTTCTTTTCTTTTCTTCTTCTTATTTTTCTTTTTCATAGATATGGTCTTTTAAACCTTTGCATCACACAAAAATCATCATTTGCACAGTTATCCAGAACTCTTCTCTCTCTTGATTTGATTTTCAATCATATGTTATTTTTTGTAGATCTGATGGAGGTGAAAGAGGAAAGTGAAGAACTGAATGTAGTGGAGGAGTGTCAGAAACCTCAGAGTCTTTCAACCGGAGGAGAATCTCTTAATCTCTCAGAGACTGAAGAAAAGGTCTCCAGAAAAATAACTCGAAGAACAAAAACAAAAAAGTCTTTCACACACCGTCACTGTGAAAAGAGTTTTGAAGTAAACAAACGCCTTAATAGTCATATAAAAATTAACCCTGTAGAAACTCCTTTCACTTGCCCGCAGTGTGGAAAGACTTTCGCACATAGAAGCAAACTTCAGGTTCACTTGAGAGTTCATACTGGAGAGAAACCGTACACCTGTCCTCAATGTGGAAAGAGTTTCATACTTAGTAACAGACTTAAGAGACACCTAAGAGTTCATGAGAACCTGCACTCATGCCGTCACTGTGAAAAGACTTTTGAAGTAAAGGAACACCTTAATAGTCACATACAAATTCACCATGGAGAAACACTTTTCCCTTGCCCGGAGTGTGGAAAGAGCTTCACACATAGAAGTAAACTTGAGGCTCACTTAAGAGTTCACACTGGAGAGAAACCGCACACCTGTCCTCAATGTGGAAAGAGATTCAAACAAAAAGGACACCTTCGCAAACACATGAGAATTCACACTGGAGAGAAACCGTATACATGCACTCAGTGTGGAAAGAGTTTCACCGGTGCATCAACTCTCACTCATCATCTGCGCATTCACTCTGGAGAAAGACCATTCAAGTGTGATCAGTGTGGTAAAGATTTTATTTCATCACCACATCTAAAGTCACACCTGAAAGTTCATTCAGATGAGAAGCCTTATGTGTGTTCTCTCTGTGGAAAGAGTTTTTCACGGCTGGACGGTTTTAAACTGCACCAGAAAACACACACCGGTGAGAAAGATCATGTGTGTTTGGACTGTGGAAGGAGCTTCACTACATCTTTCCAGCTGAAATTGCACCAAAGAAATCACACCGGAGAGAAACCTCAGTGCACTCAGTGTGGGAGGAGATTCAGCCACCCAAGCAGTCTAACGGTTCATATTAAAAAGCATTGTCGAAAGTTGACATATTGATGAAAGAGTTTAGTGTGCACTACAGAAAAGTAATTTGACAAAATAATTTAGACCATATTAAGTTGTTTATAAAAAGTTTGCAACACATCCTCTGAAGCTATAAAGGGATCTTAAAGGGACAGTTCACCCAAAAACAAAAATGCTGTCATCATTTACTCACCTTCAAGTTGTTCCAAACCTGTACAAGTTTCTATGTTCTGTTGAACACAAAGGAAGATATTTTGAAGAGTGTGGGAAACTGAACAGTTCTGGGGCACCATTGACTTCCATAGTTTTTTTTTTTTTTTTTTTCTACTATGGAAGTCCATGATTTCCCCCTTATTTGCCTGTTTATCAATGTGAACCTGTTTTAAAACAATCCTGTATAAAAAGCTGTAGAAATAAAGGTGATGACTCTAATGTGCACCAGAACATTCACACTGGAGAAAGACCATGCAAATGTTAATAGTGGCTATGTTTCCATCCACTTATTTGTATGTGCATTTTTGGGAATGTATATGAAAACAGACCCACTGTGGCCTCTCCTACTGCAGCAAATTAAATTTTTCTTAGTGATATTTGCCCCTAGTTTATCAGGTAGGGATGGATTTATTCTCTTCGCCTAGCTGGATGGAAACTTTGTTTTTATTCGCAAATGTTTTTATGCGATATAACAATTTTGTTAGTTAAATTCGCAACTTTGGATGGAAACATATCTATCGTGACAACAGTTTCACTCTGTCTGGAACCCTGAAAGCTGATTTGTTTTGTGTTCACTTTTTTCAATGATCAAAGATTTAAAAAATAAGTTTTCTTGTATTTTTTATTAAAACTGGAATAATACAAAGTAAAATAATATTGTGTATGAGTAGCAACTATACCTGTAACATGAAGACACCCTAATTAGGATGTAAAGCAGAAAAACAATTTTAATTTTAAACGTAGAGTAGAGGTGACTAGCTTGCCTGATTTGTATGATGATAGTGTATTAATCGCTTACTAGTGCAGCGATGTGATTTATTTGTGCGGCCCCTTTAAGAAGCCATGACAACATTGCACGCACTAACTGAGCATGCGCAGAAGAGACAGAACCGCGACCAGTTCGAGATGAACGTTGTTAATGGTAATCAGATTGAGATAAAAGACCATTGCGGGCTATTTTCGTCGGATGCCGTATATTTCATTCTGCATGTAAGAGATGTTCCTAATCTACATGTGTTAGATTAGTTAGACTAGTGTTTAAGTGCTCAAAGATGGAGTTTACTAAGGAGGAGATTGAAGACATGAGTGGTCCAGAATCACACAGAATAAAACATGAAGATACTGAGGAACAAACAGGTTGGTGTCCATTCTTGATTCTTCATTATGATTACTTTGGTAGCAGTGAAGTGGTAAGCAGGATATGGACGGTAAATGATACAGAAATGCATCTAAAAGATCATAACATCATCCGATCCTAATGCGTTTTATGGGTGGCACTTCCGGTTTGGGAAAGTTCTGCTGAAACAAATCGTTTCAAATTATAAGGTTGCTCTACACATAATCCTTATCCGTCATTTTGACTGAATGAGCAGTAACATTTTCTTCATCTTCTATTTTCAGACGTCAGGATAGTAATGTAACGCTCGGTTTTTGGTACATTAAGAGTATCGATGGCAATCCTGATTATTTCACACGGATGCTTTTAAATGTAATGTTCTCCTCTTTCCACTTTCAAATGTTTCTAAAGCATATGTACTGTCTAATGACAAAATCACTTTGAAATATTAGGCTAACACCCAGTGTTCCAGTTAATGAACATTTCTGATCAAGACAACATATGTTACATATATATTTAGATTATAATAAATTAGGTTATTTCATTCCACTGCATCTAATATGTTTTTAACTGTTGGTGCTTTGGCTCTTTATATTAATTAAAGCTATGCATAAATGCTGTTTTGTTCGTAATTGTTTACGTTATTTACAAAATTATATTTGATTTATAAATGTTAGTTTAAACTTTATGCACTATTTTAGTAGGCAAGCATGTCATCTCATTGCTTTAACCCTTGTATGGTGTTCGGGTCTGTTGGACCCGTTTTCATTTTTTAGCAAAAGAAAAATGATACAATTAATTATTTTTTCAAACTGAGACTCATTGGCCTTGGCTCATTTTCTGTGAGGAATATATATCAGAACACATTTTTAATGAAAACACACTGTACACCCCCCCCCCCCCCCCCCCCCTACACATTTATATTACACACAGGATATTCGGGTCCACTGGACCCGGGGCTAATAAAAGTGTGGAAATTGTAGGTCCTGTGTACCTTTACTCTGTCCTCCTCCTGTCAGGGCCTGCTGTTAGTGTGTGTATGTTCTTGTATATGGTTTATGAGGACACAAATGTGTATAATGACATGGGTATTACAACGTAAACATGGTTTATGACGACATCTGTGTCCTCATACTAAAACATACTAAATGGTGTTTTTTGAAATTCAAAAAATGCCAAAAGTTTTCTGTGATTGGTAGGTTTAGTGGTAGGGTTAGTGTAGGGGGATAGATTATACAGTTTGTACATTAGAAAAACCATTATGCCTATGGAGAGTGACCATACACCACATATCCAAGTGAGTGTGTGTGTGTGTGTGTATGTGCATGTGTATGTGTGGGTGTGTGTTTTGCGTGTGTCTGTGTGTGTGTTGTGGGTGTGTGTATGTGTCTGCATGAGTGTGTGTGTGCGTGCGTGTGAGAGAGAGATTGTGTGTAAGTGTGAAAGAGTGCAAGAGTGAGTTTTGTGCTTCTACTCCTGCCATTCCCACACGAGGTTGCAATTCTTAAATGTGATCTAACAAAGGTAAAGAGAAAATATTGACCATATATGCTGTTTATATTGCTTGTAATTGGGATGAAGTAAACATCTGTTGAGTATTTTAACATAACATTTTTGATTGTGTTGAATTAAAAACCCAAAAATGCAGCGGGTCCACCAGACCCACCAACACTGGCTGAGTAACAAAAATATGAACACCACACAAGGGTTAAATAAGCAATTTAATGCATTATATTGACATTTTGCTCATTGCGTCCTCTTGTGGCCTCAGGAGACAAGCAAAAAGTGAATCTTCATAACATACAATAAAGATGTTGTTTGGTTAAATTTCATTTTGTGTTTGACTGTTAAAACTAAAATTAGCCTACTTGTCGGTTACCTTTAATAAATTGGGTAAATTAAAAATACAGTGCTTACATTCAAACCTTTTTTCTACTGGTCTTTGTTTAAAAAAGGTTATATTTTATATATATATATATTTATAGATACCGAATGAAAAGAAACATTATCTTATCGTGATCATTTATTTAGCTGCTTACTTTTGGGGTTATTCATGGTCTGTTGGAGTAATTTGTTAATGCTTTTATACTGTTAAATTGGCTTTTAAATGTTCGATTGATGAAGGGCGAGTAGAGTAATGTAATCTCATTGTACCCAGTTTTTGTAAATGCTTATTGCATTCATAGAGCAAACCTTTCGCTGATTGTTTACAATTTAATGGAAGTTACAGCCACAATTCACGCATACTGTCATGGGGCGTATAGGAAAAAGGTGGATAGCAGTTGTAATAAATTAATCTCCCATTTCTGTTGCTTTCTGCTATTAAATCAGAGTTCTTTTGAGCTTATTTTAACCATATAATGTTTTTTGTTATTTTAGATTGGATGGAAGTGAAACAGCAAAGATATGAACTGAATGAAGTGGAAGAAGAATGTCACAACTTTAAAACTCGAACAAAATCCAAAAAGACGCACACCTGCACTCAGTGTGGAAAGAGTTTCACACGAAAAGGAGACCTTAACAAACACATGAGAATTCACACTGGAGAGAAACCGTATACATGCACTCAGTGTGGAAAGAGTTTCAATCGGACAACAGCTCTCAGTAAACATCTTCTCTGTCACTCTGGAGAGAAACCATTTAGCTGTGATCAGTGTGGTAAAAAGTTTATTTCATCATCAGATCTAAAAAGACATCAGAGAGTTCATTCAGACGAGAAGCCTTATGTGTGTTCTCTCTGTGGAAAGAGTTTTTCACGGCTGGATCATTGTAAGCAGCATCAGAAAACACATGATGAAGTGAGAGATCATGTGTGTTGTGACTGTGGGAAGAGCTTTACTAGAGCTGACCAACTGAGACAGCACCAAAAAACTCATACTGGAGAAAGACCTTACAAGTGCTCATCCTGTGACCAGAGTTTTTCTCATTCTGGAAACCTGAAAGAACATCAGCGAGTTCATATTGGAGATATGCCGTACCAGTGTACTCAGTGTGGGAAGAGTTTCAAACATAAAAAAAGCATTCTCTATCATAGAAAATGTTGTAAGATGATGTTACAGTCGTCTTTTAAAGACATGAGAGATCCAGAACCATCCAGAATAAAACATGAAGATACTGAGGAACAAATAGTTTGGTGTCCGTTCTTGATTCTTCACTGTTGACGACTCTCTCCACCATTTACTGTAAGAGGATTTACAGCTAAAACCAGTAGACCAGTAATGGTGAATGAAGACCAGGACTGCGTCCGAAATATCGCACTACTTCACATGTTTCTTTGTATTCTAAGTTGAATTTTATAAAATGTTTGTTTTCATTATATTGTATTTATGAAATGTTGTTGTTAAATGTTCGATACGCGTCTGCTATGTAAAGCTCAAATACTACTGTAGGATTGAGAATAATCCAAGATATTTGAAATGAACAAAGATGTTTGCTTTACCGTTGTCCACCCCCTCTTTCTACCACAAGGACTGTTTGGAGTTCCCGAAGGCACAGAGATAGATACTTGATAGTGATCAAGGCCTGTAGGCCAAGATGTTTGTACTTTGGGGGTAGATGAATTGTCACACCTTTAGTACGGTGGGGGAAGTTGTAATTAAATGATTGGTCAGCTTGAATGTCTCACATTTGGGTCAAAGTCACATGGTCAGGGAAAGGATAAAAGATGTAATGCCCTTTTCACGCATAGTCCGTTTGCAGTGTGTATGCGGTGTGTGTTGCAGTGCAGGAGCAGCACGCGCTATAGTGCTTTCACAGTATAGTGCTGTTGCAGTGCGTAACTGATCCGCGGCTGTACCACAAACACATTTACTCACTATTTGTATTTCAAATCCAGAAGTTATCAGCAACTTTTATTTAATAAAAGTTTTGTCAGCATTGCGATTCTCTTTGTACACATATACACTCTTTAATAGACATATTCACGTTTAAAAACTATTTAAACGTATTATTCAATGCATTACTTCTATATAGATTATATATTAAGTTGCTCAAGCAAGTGGTAAAATATGTAACCATGTAGTAGGCTACTTATATTAAAATAGCATACATTTTAAATTAAAACTTAAAATGACCTTTTCTTTTGCATAATTTAAATCTTTATACAATAAATCTTGCATGTCACAGAGAACTTGTTTTTCCACCTCCACGAATGAGACGAGTGTTGTTCATTATGTCGCCTTGTTGAGGTAAATTGTAGTTTTCCTTGCTTTACCCCGGTCTTAAGGTGAAAAAAAGATGACTATGAAAAATAGTAGTATTTAATTAAATGCATTTATGGTGAGATAACTACATTTTATTTAATTAAATGCATTTATGATGAAATTACTACATTTTCATGTCAATCTGTGTTCATTTTGACCACGAACCATGCGCTGTCACTTTAATTCAGCGCGTGCAGCACAGCAGAAATAGACGATCTCTGCACTGCTGTATACCCACCGCAACTGGAACGCATTGCCGGACTGCATCCGCGTGCAGTGTGAAAGCTCTACAGTATATAACAAGCAAAAATCGAACCGAAATTGACTGGCCGCGTGCATGGATTTTGCTTCTTCATCATGTCCCTTTGGGTCTAGCACAAACACCTGGCTGGATGCTGCGTGGAGATACTGTGCAAGATAAAAAAAAAGATGAAACTAAATAGATAATAGATAATTAACAGATAGATAACTAAATAGTTAACCAAATTTCATACATGAAACTATATCCATCCATCCATCCATCCAATCAATCCAGACTCTTGTGTGTGGTGTAGACACAGCCTTTGTTTGTTTATATTTGAATTTTGATGGCTGGTATTTGAAGTCTTGGCTCATCTGAATTCATCTGAATTATGAACATCCTCTAGAATAGAGTAACTATGTCTAATCATAATGTATTAAAAAAGGACCATAAAATGTATTCACCAAAAACATCCAATGATTCTCGTCGACATTCAGGAAACTTATAATTCCCTCATAGTCATAAAAGTCCACCTGAAATTTCATTGATACATTTCATTGTTTTATAACTGTCTTAATTTTTAAATTATTAAAGATAATAAAAGATAAAGATTAGGTTTACCTTTGAGAGAATGTTTCTCCGTACTTTCTCTCTTTCGTCATTAATTATTACATTTGCTGTGTAGTGATCTAATTCTATGTCCCTGGTCACTGTTATTAACTAACAAATGCCAATAGCATTGGATTGTCTAAGATCAAAAAAAAAAAGGATAGTTTCTTCATTCAGTGATTAATTGATATTGATAACATTGTCATCTTTAAATTTCTATATCCTGTATGTTCACAGATAATTTTTCAGTTGCAAAGCATTTCCCAAAGATATGAATAATTTTTTTCTTACCTCCCCCATCAGCCATTTGTGTGGCTGGAGTGTTTTCATTTCTGAATGATGGAGGATGTAAGACCTTTTTTTTTGTCTTTTGACTGTATGATGGCAACAACTATCTCACATGCTTTCTTAGACCACAGAGCTCTGACCTGAAATGGGATATTTGTAAAATAAATACTGAGTTACTGTAGTGTACGCAAGTTTTATAAAAAAAAAAAAAAATTAAAGATCCACACTTGCTTGTGTCTTTTTAATAAATTACAAACGAGTATGAACAAATTTTTCATTCTTAATTTCTTTCTAAATTTCGATCTTTAATTGCAATTAAAAAAAAAATACAATTTAAAGAAAATGTTTCACTGATCTTTTCATCTGATGATAGATCAGTGTTTTGAGTTACAGTTTTTCTCAGTCGTTTTGGTGCATTTCTCACATCACTATTTACATTTGCACAACAGTTAGTTCAACCTCCACAACATTTAGTCATTTGTGCACATCATAGTAGCAGTTTCTCATTCCTTCCAACAAATTGCAAATGCTTTTGGACATGCATCAATTGCTTTCATACAACTCTCTTCTGTTTTATAACATTATCATTTGCTTATGTCATGTCAGTCAAAATTAACTATACTTGTGAATGCTGAATAGTCATTCCATATAAAACTAATAGTCCTCATTTCATTTCTTGAGTCATCATTACATACAAAAATGTTGTCAAAATCTGTCAAGCTAATTTTACACTTTTTTTTTTTAATCTTTTTTTTTTTTCTGAAAATGTCTCCTAAATTGAACAATTTGCAATTGAGCAAGAGATGATATTTGCTGTGATGTAGATGAAATTATGTGGCCAGACAGAGAGGAACGTCTGGGTGTGCATGAATGATTACAGTATGTATGTTGTATGTTCAGTTCCAATATGTACTGCAATATTGTTTCCAGTTGTGCACAGCTCTACCCAAAGGGAGTTTATGTTTGTTGTAAATAAGGGTGTATTTTTTCTTTTGCACAATGCTGTGAACAAATTAGAATTGCAAAGAGCATATGCAGTAGCCTAAAAATGTGAAACATACATATTCAGTGTCTTCAGTGTTACCTCACTAAATACAGTAATGTGTAACTTTACTGTATTTTTCAAATGGCTGTGCAAATAGTATATAGTGCTGTCTTGAGCATTTTCAGGTAGTATCACCAAGATCTGACTTGTTTGCATTGGAAAACATTTACAGAGTAAACTGTCATAATGAAAACATGACAAAGCCATTTGACTATCTTGTTCATAAACAACGGAGTCAGGACTTTTCATCTTGATGACACTGACACTTTCATTGACATGAATACTTGCTTTTGAGGAATGAGCTATCTCCATTTTGAGCAAGTGACACGCTTTTGCAGGTTATCAACTAGGTTTTGCAGTTTGTACTAATTGTTTTGAGAACTGCATTCACTGTTGTGCAAATGTAAATAGTGATGTGAGAAATGCACCAAAGTGACTGAGAAAAACTGTAATATGAACAAAAGCTTTATGGCATGATTGAGAATTTCATAGTACCTGGGCTGATGTGACCTCTGACTGACCCTCTGAAGTTTGCTTAGTTTTGCTTCTTTTAGCTTGTGGCACTTCCGCTGGATCAAAATCTGATTTTTCAGATAGGGGCCTCTTAGCCAATTTCTCGTTTAGCTGGTCAATGGTCTGTTGCTCTGGAGATGCAAGATTATGCATAATCTGATAGATAGATAGATAGATAGATAGATAGATAGATAGATAGACAATATTAAAGGTGTTTTGAGTTAAAGGTGCATTAAGCAACTTTTTCATGTTAAAAATACCCGTTTTCTAACCCATACATGCTTAAACAATTGCCTGATGGGCTGAATGAGCCCTTCTCTGATCACTGAGATTGTCTCTATAATCCTGTAAAGTAAAATAAATAAGAGGGATTCGGGCCGGAATTTTAGACTGGGCGTGACGTCATGCGCGTTCACGCTCACCTGGCTGTCTGGCAGGTTTGTGTATTCGCCGCCATTCTCCGTAGAAGAGGGATTCTAAGAGACCGGCTTGTAGTTCATTTCAAACACCAACGCAAACTCCACGTAAGATAAAAAAAAGAAAACTTTTGTCCGTGAGCGTGCACACTTCTGGCTGCAGTTTCGCTTGCCGCCAGAGGGGGCATAGTTCTGCAAAAACTCAGAGACTTGCGCAATGCACCTTTAATATAAACAAAAGCTTTATGGTATGATTGAGAATTTCACAATACCTGGGCTGATGTGACCTCTGACTGACCCTCAAAAGTTTGCTTAGTTTTTCTTCTTTTTGGTTGTGGCACTACTTCTGGTGGATCAAAATACTTTGAATGATGTTTTGCTTTCAGATAGGGATCTTTTGGCCCATTGCTCCTCTTGTTGGTCAATGGTCTGATGCTTTGGTGATGCAACTTGGTACAGACTACCAAGATTATGCATCATCTGATGTTGTGTATACCTTCCTTGCAGAGAGTTAAACATCTTTGTAATGAAATCAGCTGGACGCAGGAACCTCTCTCGGTGTAATATGTGATTCTTCACTATTGAGAACCACTGCTCCACATGGCAATTTGTCTCCCTTGTTTTTATTTCTTTTGTACTCTCTTTGGAGAATCTGCTCAGGTCCCCAAGCAACATGCCACTCCAAAGGGGGAAAATGCCCATGTAGTTGCTCATGATGATCCCTGGGCAGTAGAATTCATTATTTGTGCCACTCTCTGTCTGTGTGCACCTGATCTTCTCTAGAACACCATTGAATAAATGTGTGAAGGGAGATTTGCCACATATTGTCTTGATGTTGCTGCTCCTCTCCATGTCTTCTGCGTATGGTGGAAGTGTTTCATCCATAGTAGTAGGTTTGGACTTCAGGATTTTTTGGTCCAGTGTGTTCTTTGCTGCCATAACTGCATTGGACTTGTTTGCTGACATGAGCCAACATAGCCATATCCTTAAAGTGGTTAAGTGCTTCTTGTAGAGTGGTGATGTTAAGAAGAAGGCCAAAACAATAGGTGGCATATTCCTTTACAGCATACTCGCCAGTTTTCTTAGAAAATCCTTGAGTTACAGCCTTTATTATATGAGAAGAACAAAGATGGAGCACTGTGAAATTGAAAGCATCTGCACTTTTCACTTTTTGGCTGACAATTAAATGTGCTCTGTTTAAGTAGGATGAGACACTTTCTTTATTGAAGACCAGGAGGACACTACCAATGAGTGCCCAGCTAAAATCGGTCTCAACCTGGTGGACCTTCCGTGTCGTTATCTGGCCCAGTTGTCTCAGTGTTTCCATCTGCCAAAACGTGAGAGTTGCTATGGAGTGCTCATTTGATATGAACTCAGACACAGTAAGGGGTGGCTTATCTTTTCCCTTTCCAGGGAGAACAAGAGCATAACAGAGAATCCTTTTGGTTTGGTTGGGGATGCGTGACATGACACTGCCTGTAGCATCTAGATGCAATGTGACTGGGGTGAGTTTTTTAAATGATCTGCCAGTATTCGTAGACCACAATCTGTGTACAAATGGACACCAAATGGGTCCACTTGTAAGTGTTGGATATAGCCTGCCACTTGAGAGGCAGTACCACTGCACTCCTTCAGTATCTTCTGACAGAGCATCATCTCCATGATAACATCATCGTGGAGTCTGGTGCTTTTCCTGACTTCACTAGATATGACTCTTAAGTCATCCATAGAAAGGCATCTGGAGATGTTGCCAGCCAAGAGCTCATCTGGTGGTGTGTTTCTCAGTGATTTATAGTAGTGCTGGCTTACTCCTTTTTCTAATGCTGCAGCAATTTTTCCTCTTTTGGTGAATTTGGCATTTCTGAATTTTAAATATTTTTTTTTGTGGGTCACTTCACCAATTCGTAAAACATGGATATCAATATGCTTCTGGCATGGTTTGGGCTTTGTTTGAATGGAAAATCAGTATTTTGCTGAGCAATCTTCAAAAATACAGATGGCAAGTGCCTTGAAATCAGGTGCTCTTTTTTTACGACTCTTCCTGCATTTTACATGCTGATACTTAAATGCCAGTACACAGCAGGGATTTACTTTTGTGAATGCTTCATACAAGACATCTGTCCAGGGCTGTTGTAACTGAGTTAGGCCTGCATGTGGCTTTATTTTTTTCCAGGTTTTTGTTTTTATGGCCACTACAAAACTCTTTGGACCTGGTCTTGTTTTCCTCCATTTTCCCAGGTCTGTCTCATCATCATCCTCATCTTCATCTGCAGTTTTGTTCCTGTCTCCAGCCTCATCTCTCCTGTCACAAGCATAATCCTCGTCCCTCCTTTCCTCTGTACCGATCATTTTGTGTATACAGTAGTGAAATACATAGCAATATTTGCATATGATTTAGCAGTTTATTGTCATAAATATCAAAAATCTAAAAGGTGTGCATCATACATGAGACCTGGGTGAACAGTGTACAATTGGTTTTATGACTGTAAGTCATTGTCTTCAAATGCCATTGAGCTTTAAATATTGTCATATTTTGTATATGATCCCATACAGTAGTGAAATACATAGCGATATTTGCATATGATTTAATAGTTTATTGTCATAAATATCAAAAATCTAAAAGGTGTGCATCATACATGAGACCTGGGTGAACAATATACAGTTGGTTTTATGACTGTAAGTCATTGTCTTCAAATGCTATTGAAGTTAGAAACGTTTATAACCGATGTCGCATGTAATTTTGAGACGGTCCCTAAATATGAGAATATCGAACGTCCAACGTCAAACCAACTTCATGCCAGTCTGCAAACGGAGTATATGTAACTGTTGCTCTGTCTCTTTGATGCTCTGGCCTTTTTGATTCTCTGGCCCTTCTTGGCTTTGGGTCTCTCTCTCTCTCTCTCTCTATCTCTCTCTCTCTCTCTCTCTCTCACACATATATGCTGTGTACAATTAATGGTATAAGTTATTATCATCTCATACATCTTTTAAGTGTAACCATAACTATATATTGTCATTAAATATTTTCAATTACAAAGGATGTGCTAACTAGTTTTGATTTCATATTGACTTTGAAGTGCTACCTATTGCAATACAATATCGTCACTCTATAGCAACGCTCTCCCACATATTAAGCTATTGTTACTGCACTTATTTCCATCAGTGGCTGGTAATAGACAAGAAATGTACAGTTTTCTACCATCTTGTGTACTACTAATGCATTGTATTTGTTTTATTTGCTATAGATTGTAGCGCTTTGGGTTTTAGAAAAGCGCATTATAAATAAAATGTAATATCGTTATTATTATACACTCGAGTATGCATTTATTTTGATAAGCAATTATTTCACAACCGCTAAAAAAGTATGTTCTATGTAGTATGAATGTAATCTGTACGTACTACATTGGCCATGTTGTTATTATCATGTGACCTACTAGCATCAGTTGCATCGCTTCACTGTCATTCATAAATCCCTTGTGGAATAGTAAAGTGTCCATTAGATGCACACTTCAGACTCTCACCAGAAGTTGTAGGTCATCTGGGTACTTTTGTCTGCTCTTTTATGAGTACTGGACTATATAGTAGGGCTGGGTATTGATTCAGATGTTCCAGTTCGATTCGATTTCGATTCTAAATTTGATTTTCGATTCGACTCAATGAATATAGATTTAATACAAATCCAATATTTATAAAAAAGAACAGTGAACATAAGTTTACAAGTGGTTAATTAATAAAAAGAAATTAAGAGCCACAAACCTGTATATTAAACTCTTTTTATGTTAGGTATAAAACAGAACCCAACTCTATATGTCAAATGCATACAATTAATAGACAGGATTTTGATGCAAGATGAAAAATGTATGCTGAAAATTGGACAAGTCAGAACAGTGGCATGCCTTGATCAAACAGGATCAGGTTATTTAATGTTTAAGATAAAACAAACATAAAATCTCACAGCATTAGCTAACATGAGGAGGAGTCGGTCAGCTGCTCGCAGATCACACCTTCCTCAAGAGCTTTTGTGTAATTTCGCTAAAAAGGTAAGTATCATCATTTGGCTAATACAATTTCACCTAAAAAAACAAACAAACAAAAAAACACACACACATACAAACCTGTGAACAATGACTGATATTGATTTTTGGTTAGGAAAAAAACAAAACCTTTTGTCTTTATGCACCTCCTGAACAGTGTCAGTGTCCCAAGTTAAGCAAGGCACAGCTGCACCTTTGTCTCTATGATAATGTGAAGGTATGGGTGATACTGTCAGGCTGATTGGATTAGCATCTATGCAAACTGTTGTGCTGATGAGATCAGGGCTGGAGAAATTCCGGTAACGAGCTGACTCCTGTACTTCATTTGCATGCTGTAATGCAATGCAACTGTAATGCAACTGTAAAACGATCTCTGTTCCCCTTATCAGTGTTAATGCATTAGTGATCTTTCTACTAAAACCGCTTTTTTAACAGTTTGAAAGTAGGCTACCAATTGTTTGAATAATGTTATTTTAAATCATTTAATGAGAGTCAACTAAAAGTCATTAACATAACTTTACCTGATCTCATTCTGTAAGAACATAGCTACACGTGTTTGCAGGAGATTTAATATTTACTAAACATTTGCTAAAAAAAAAAACGTAAAAAAAAAAAAACTTGTGACATTGAAGTTGTAACGGTCAAAACAATATTTACACACTAGTATGCAGGGCGCCTTTAAGAGACTTTTAGATCGCTTATATTACTTACTGCGTGGTAATGACTTCTTAGAGACTAATGTAAACATCAGTAGACAACAGTAATACACAGTACCGATCCGTACAATGCAGTGGAAAAGCGCGATAAGGAGGTTTCTAGTTTGCCTTGCAAATCCAAAAGAACAAATTGAGGATGCGCAGAAGAGAGACACGAGCGCTGAAAGTTTGAGGACTGATTATTTGTTTAATCAAAGCGAGACTGTAACGACCGTGTAAGAGTTTGAATGAAGGACAGTTGTGGAGTATTTTTCGCTGAACGCTGGATATTTTGTAAGTTTTTGCCACACGTGAGAGATGACATGAACCAACTCGAGAGATGAGGTAATTATTTTTCTGAGACCCAGGGTTTCTCCTCTGTAGCGGACATTATATTGCGAATTTCTCTGACATCGTACATGTCACTATTTAAAGTCTGGAAATCCTGTAGAGAACACATTTCGCTAAAATTGCATTTTGTTTGTGTGTGTATTAGTGGCTTTTTTCGCCTCTGTGAAAAATCACTCTCTAAGTCTGGGGGTTTTAATGCCAGAATAGAGAGTTTATTAGCCTACATAGAAATAAAGGCGAGTTGGTCTACAGAACAACTGATGGACCAGCTCTCGCACACTCTTTTTATACAGTTATCGCTCCACCAAGGTGGGAGTCAATACGTCTTATACATTTTCTAACTCTGAACCACTTTTATTTATTAATTCTTCCATTTTTTGTTGTTGTGAATTCAGTCTGTTTTTAGAGAATGGAATAAGAGGCCCATATCTATTTACATTACTTTACGAGTCGCTCTGCAGCTTCTGTGAACATAAAGCCCGCCTACTTTGATTTGATTGGTCATCTCAAATATTCTGACATGACGAGCAGTGATCAGACCAATGAGGCTCAGATGAAAACACACACACGCACACACCCTGAGGGCGCCTACTCTAGCCTGTTAGTCAGAGGTGTAGTGGTAAAAAAAGAGGTGGGTAAACTGTAAATTCTGGTGGACCACAACGTGGTCACCCGGTAAGGTGGGCCACTGCCTACCGGTGTATGTGTATCCTGATGACATCACTATAGGCTATCATTTGATGGTACTAACAAGGGTATCACTGGTTTGTTCCCTCATCATAGGTCACACAATCACTATTCAATACATTAATCTAAGTTCTTGTTAAAGAGACTCAAGAAGGAATAATATGGTTGAAATCTATAAAGTTTACTAAATGACAAAACAGAGAGAACAAAAATATTTAAGGGAGATTGAGAGGGAGGCTTATATCCAGGGCTTCCAATGCAATGCACTTGTACATAATGATTAGGGATTTGGGATTATTTTCATAGTTGATTAATCTGTTGAATATTCCCGCGATTAATTGATTAGTTGTTTGATCTATCAGAAAAATGTGGATCAGTGTTTCCCTGTAGAGGGAAAAGTCTTTAACCTGGTGCAGGCTTGATTCCCTCTGAATCTCTTGTAAAGCTGGGTTTTGACATGCTCCCTACATTAAACGGTTTAATAGCTGCCAACTTTTGAGTTTTGCTTGGAGTGAGATTTAGGGAGGGGTTGTTGGGATGTAAAAAAAAAATCTTGCATCACAATAAGTGTATTGTGATTGTCAAAACATTTTAGTAACTAAACTGATTTTGATTAGGTATAATGTTTATATGGTACAATTTCTGGTATTTCAATCAATTATTATTAATTGAAACAAATTTCAGGATTTCAATTCAGTTCAATTCTTGTGATTTGGTTTAATATTGACTAATTTGGATAAATATTAGGTAGGCCTACACAAGATAGGCATTAATATTTCTAAAAAAAAACAAAAAAACTCACCTAATGCTGTAAACATACAGATAGCTGGTATCAGCTGGTAGTATTATATTTAAGGTTCAAAATAACTCAAATTAAATAATGCGTTTTTTGTCCCTTTCCGCGCTTGAAAAACACTGATTGATCAATATTATGTATGATGAATAAACATTTCGGTAAGTTGTACTGTTTCTTTTAACATTGTTCATTCGTGTTTATTTACTATTAGCTAGATGATCGTTTCACGTGCCGCTAGGGATCTGTCACGTCACATTTGCAAGCGCCAAAACGGTATTTTGTTTGAATTTCGTAATAAAATTGACAGAATCTGAGAGCTGAGATTTTCTTTTATATCTTAAGTAACTTGCTCTGTCTAGTCTTTCGGTCTCCGTGTCCTCTTTGCTTCACGATTTTTCTGTGCGTGAGAAAATGGATGTGTGGCATGAGCGTGTGAAAAGTGTCAATTGCGTGTGTCTCACGGTGAATGCGTGAGAGTTGGCAGCTCTTTAATAAACCAGCTGCCTATGAATAAAAAAAAATAAAAAAAAACTTTTTTGCCTCGTTTTAATGATTTCCTGTTGCGGCTGCGATCAAGTTTCATTCTCGCGCAGCTTGTTTAGTAACTTCACGAGCGTGCTTTCTGCTCCGTGTGTGCGCCGTTCTCTTTGTTCCGTGTGTGTGTGTGTGTGCCGGCGCGCTGCGCTCTCTGCTCAATGTTCTGCTCCGTGTTTGCGCTGCGCGTTCTGCTCTGTCGATAACGGCCCAAATGCTCGAATCATGTACCAACCGGCAATCACAATAACGTGAAATTTAGAGGTGGATAAACGCAATTTAGAGGTGGATAAACGCAATTTAGAGGTGGATAAACGCAATTTAGAGGTGGATAAACGCTATATCCGAATTTTGGGAGGTGCGTAAACGGCGTTTACGTGCGTTTAGCCTCCACTACATCCCTGCTGTTAGTCCTCTAAAATGTTATATAACATTGAGGAAATGCAGAAATGATTTAGAAACGCACAACAGCAGCTACATATTGAAAATACCCCCCAAAATTGTTTTACCATCGCTTTGGCGATACCCACTTTTATAGCGCATACCCACTTTTTGCACCACTGCTTACCCGCATAATGTGCTTTTAATAACACTGTTTAATATCAAGCACATCCTGCAGTTTAGCAACAGTAGACTGCATTTTACATCACACTTGTTTGGCTGAGTGGATGGTTAAGGTTTTGGGCTTTTGGGGAGGAACAAAATGAGACCGCTGTGAAGGAAAGGAAGGTGTTCTTGACGTAATGCGGCAGCGGCACAATACTCGTCTTACCTCGATTATCCAACGCTATCTCACGACCAATTCGTACGAATTCGTACGAGTGATTAAAAGGTGGATAATTCGTATGAATTCGCATGACCTCACTTGTACGAATGCGTACGATTTGTCTAAACCCACGTGATGGGTAGATTTAGGGGCGGGGTCTGGGGTAGGTTATTCGTACGAATTCATACGAATTGGGTAAAATTTGTACGAATTGCCATGAGATCGGGTTGGATTATCATGTTTTCATAATCATTTGGAAGCCAAACTCAACATCAGTTAAGATTAATCGGACAGCCCTATAGGGGTTTTCTACATGTTTAAGTAGGCTAGTTTTTATTAATGTTTGAAATGATATTTTTCACATTTGCAGTTAGGTTCATATGCGAACACTTGGCGTAATAATAAAAGTGTTCATGCATATGTGTAGCATGTTTATCAGGCATTTTGGGAGACAAGTGATTAGGGAAAGAAATTATATATTACTTCCATTATTACATTACTTTTTCAATTACGTGATTATAGATGCACCAAGAATGCATTAATATGCAAATTACATACAGCATTGTAAAGGATTACCCATTTATGGCCATGTTTACACACATATTGCATAAGTAAAATGGTATATCAAATCGTTCTGTTAAATCTTTCACAACATAGTTGAGAATCACCAATACAAAGTTAGAAAAAATCCTGAAACCTAAAAAATGTTGGTGAATGAAAAAAATAAAATAATTAAAGAATGTAACCAGCTAACCTGTGCTGTTTTATTATTGTTAAAAAAATCTTAGGTTACACCAAGATGAACTTGCTTCTTTCAGATGTTTTATATAGTAATAATATACAACCTTACTTTGTACAGCACATTTGTTCACATGATTTCTGCATAATTAAAGTAGTTCAGTATATATTTAGTCCCTTGTTTTTGATTTTTCCAGATCTGCTCCTGTGGGCGTCAGTATCACACAGTGACCACAGTTCACACCTGCAGTGAAGCCCCTCCCACAACAATTCACCAATAAATACTGGGAATATTCCCATCATCCTACAAGAGAAGGACAAACTCCAGGAGTAGCAGCTGAAATCTGTGTGACTGTTAAAGGCATGAGTGATCAAGAAACATCCAGAATTGAAGATACTGAGGAACAAACAGGTTGGTGTTCATCCGTGATTTTTCATTGTTGACTGTTGAAAAACATTAAGGTAGTTCACTAGATCTAGTGGCTGTGAAAAAATGAGTACTATAATTATAATAGGGCCTGCCCCATGACTGAAGAGTTGATCCAAACCAATAGTCAACTAATCGCTTGTTATGATATTAATTTAATGACTTATATGGGTCCCCACAAGCTTATACTTGTCTGTGGGTCAAGTATACGCTGAGTTTCGGTTAAATTTGTGATGCGCTATGACCAAAAATGTTGGAAAATTCGAAGTTCTTTCCGAAGTTATCAAGGAAAAAAAATGCAAATTTAATCAACTTCAATGGTCTGTAAGGGGTTTTACAATCAAAGACCCAGAACCAGATATGATGAATGAAGACCCGGAGTCAGAATTATAATAAATTAAAGAAAAGATTGATTGAAGATATGTCATAATCTGCAGTTTCATCAGCAGAAGTCAGCTTCAATACTCACAAAGAGTTTGTAGGTCGTCCCACTTACAGTTACAAAGATCACAGCAGTTATACCCTTCACCAAGGTCTAAGCTACGACCTTGCTTCAGGTTGCAGTTTCTGATTGGCTAAGAAATAGATAAACATAGTAATTTTCCACTCATATACAGACTGAGGCATATCTCCATCGATTATGCAGCTGACACTCGGAGCCTGAAGTTAGGCACGTCGTGACACGTCGTATCCGATTGCTGGGTGCCAGCATGTCCAGAACAACAACTCAGTCAATCTCCAATAATGCCAGTGGTTCCTTAACCTTTAACCAAGAAGACTAACACACACACCGACACACAGCTTTTCCAAGGTTGGATTTGGCCAGGCTCTAACTATAAACAGGAGAGACCTCTTAAAACATCAAGATAATGCGTTCTTTCTCTCAAGGAGAGCTACACTTTAGTCTAACTGGAAAGTAAGGCTTTAACAAAGAAATGGTCCCTTAAACTATAGACTTCAATGACCCCTTTATGTTTTAACACATGTTAAAGACCTTTCTCAAACACAAAACAAGTCCCTATTTCATTTCTGGAAGCCGGGCTAAATAAGTCAAGTCAAGTCAAGTCAAGTTTATTTGTATAGCGCTTTTCACAATACAGATTGTATCAAAGCAGCTTCACAGTATTAAATTAAAATAATACAACAAAGTTTGTTTCAAGAGGAATTTATTGATTGATAAAATTAAATTAAATATCCCCAAAATATCCCCAACTGAGCAAGCCAAAGGCAACAGTGGCAAGGAACCGAAAAACTCCATCAAGTGACCTAATGGTGTCCTAAAACTCCATCAGGTGACCTAATGGAGAAAAAAAAACCTTGGGAGAACCCAGGCTCAGTCGGGGGCCAGTTCTCCTCTGGCATTTATGAGCTAGAGACCGGATTGTAGTTAAGTAGTTAACAGTGCTAAATAAGCAAGCACTGTTACTGCATTCAGATATCAAATCGAGACATTAGAGAATACATGAAAAGAACATTTCAGTAATCACACTGGTAACTTCTATAACAAAGTAAAATCTCCAGAGAAGTCATTCAACTCATTTGATATTTAGAAGGAAAAATATTGATTAATACCTTGATTATAATCCCTCATTACATACATTGAAACAGCAGTGGATTCCAATCCACCCCCTTCAGGTCAATAAAGCAAGGTCATCATTAGAGTGTGTAGTTATGAGGTGTGTGCGGCTCAAGCTCAAAACATGCAGCAAACACACAAAGAAAAATGAAGGGAGTGCGCCGTAGTTACGTATTCTAAATATATTCGTGTCTTCAAGCCATGCAATGGATTGCAAGGAGAAAATCTAACGCAACTTTGAGGGGACCAAGCGAAACATGATTATGTATTTCTGCTGTATAATATATAATGTAATACGCTCATAATAGACAGGACTGTTAGACAGATCGTAAACTAATGAACACGGAGAATGCCAGAACTGTTTGCTCGGGCTCTGGCGTTCTCAGTGCCGTCAAAATAAAGGTCCGCCGCTGTCAAAATAAAAGTCACATCAACACGCGCGGCTTAGTTCTCGGGGAACCATCCTGGACTCGTTCCTAGACCTACCCGGTGAGAAAGCCCCTATTGTCTCCGGATCAATACTGGTTACAGCAGTAATGAAAGGGAGAGCGTGCAGTTTATTACAGTTCATCTGAGTTGTTTTACGGAGTTGTTAATGCACACTTCTTGCTAACACTGTTTTAAGCTCTTACAGTGATTTTCTGGAGTGAAAGCGGACGCTTCATCTTTTCAAGTCAAGTCAAGTCTTTTATCTTTTATGTGATTATTTTGCAGATAAACTTCATAAAACTCATCAGTAAAGTTTTGTACTAATAGTGGATAAAAGCAAGATGTCTAGTTATAACCATAATTAAACTAAACTGTACCTGTTCTATCTCCATGCAGCATATATTCTTTGGCTCTTGGCATTATTGTCTGACTCGGTTGAAACATATAAGGCTGAATGTTTCAGCTTTCTGACATTTTCAGTGCGTGAGATTGTCCTCTTTTGTTGTTGCATGAGCTCTTGAAGCTCTGCCCTCTTCTTGAAAGGGGAGCCGAGAGCACCAGCTCATTTGCATTTAAAGGGACACACACAAAAACAGTGCATATGCAGTGCAGGAGCAGCACACGTAATTGTGATTTTACACATTGCAGAGCGCAAGTGATCCGCTCCACTGTATACCACAAACTCAACATTTAGTCACTATTTTTATTTATAAATCCAAAAGTTATCAGCAAATTTTATTAAAAAAAAAAGTTTTGTCAGCATTGCCTTTCTCTTTGTACACTCTTTCATAGACGTATTCACATTTAAACACAATCAATTTAAACAACGTATTATTCAATGAATTCTAGATGGATTTATATATTTAGTTGCTCAAGCAAGTGGCAAAATATTTGCTGTTTGAGCTGAGCTGATAGATTATCCGTGTGGCCCCAATTAACGCAATTTCGTTCAATTTTTTTTGCATAAACAATATATCAAGCATTTATCAAACTTTTGTTATAATATTATCAAGGAAAATTAGACTGCAATAATTATTAGTGTTTTATCGGCCAGCCCTAATTAATAGATTCATTGATTGTTAATTTAAACAACAATCGATTTGTCGTTTGATATCCCTAGCACAAATACTTGGATATGCACCAATGATACTGCAGATTTATCCAGGTTAACGTTCGATCGAGCGGCCATGTAAAGTGTAAAACATTAGGGTATGAAGACTAACATTTTTACTGTTTAATGTTATTTTTTAGTATCATTTTTCTTTATTCATTTTCATAATAATGTCATAATGTATTTTGTGAAGTCAGAGTATGTTGTACATGTGTGCTGAGCAGAGATCTGGGATGAGCTATATTTTGCTTGGAGGTATGTGTGCAATGTAACGTGTTCACTGAGCAGAGATATTCCACTAATGATGATACTTCAGTTGGCATGTTCTTTACAAGGAAAGGAATGTTTCAACTGATGCAAATGTACCACAAATGTATACACTGAGAAATTGTTTCTCAATGTGGTGTAAGACTGGAAAAACTGGAAGAGAGGGCAACTCTCTAAGAGAACAAAGGAAATTAACATTTTAACTCACTCTTGTGAACCATTCGAGACGCAAGTCTCACCTCAGAATCATCCTAATCTACATCTCTTTCCCTCTTCCCCCATTCCTTCTCTCTCATGCTGAGATCACCAAAATTCACCCAAGAATCTATATGGTTTAATGTGAATAATTATCATACAGTATTACAAATGTTTGGTATCATTTGAAATGTCTCAGTGCGACTGGGTACAAAGGTCTCATTCCCAAAGAAGTAAAATAAAAGGTAATAAAGTTATAATAAAGAGTTTAGCGATAACTTGTACTCAGAGGAGGGTGCACCATCTTCCAGGCAAATGGGTTCCTGCTCTCAAAAGTTGTAAACTCTGAATGCAAATTCCCATTGTTAGCAAATGTTTCCATGTAAAAGAGACTCGGGGCGATTTGCAGCTCAAATTAGCCTGTGATGCTGAATGTATGCAAAAAACTTCGCATCACGTATTTTAAAATATCTTCTCTCTTTATTCCAGAGCATTTGATGTTTTGTTTTATTATCTTTGTCTTTGAACTGATTATGAAATTGGCACGATACATTTACCTGAAATAATAAATTGCTACATTTGATTTTATTCCGACTGACTCTGAAATGGTTTTCCCAAGTAGATTAAACGGATTTGTATGTTACCGAAAGTTTTGTGTCAGATTAGTAACGACTAATATTTGGCACTAATTCAAGTGTACGTGTTTTGCAAAGACAAGAAGTGAATTTCCGTTTAGGGCAGCAAAAGTGCTGCTTGACCAACCTAAATCTGGGTGTGTCTTACCTCTGTTTTAATTTAATGTTACTTTAGATAAGTGCACGTGGGAAACCACGGCATGACCAATCCAAAGCTATTATAAGACAAGTAAAGTTGGTTGACTTATATCTCTAGTAGTGGCCATACCTCTACTGAAGTAAACATTATTTTGTATTTCAAGTGTATGCAATCACAGGGGCTATACCAAAGTATCTTTGATTGTGTAAGCATGAATGCGACCATTCTCAGGTATATAGCAATTACCTCTGTTTAGTGACCGAAGCTGGCGAGATTGTGATCATGAGACCCATGTTTAAACAAGGCGTTTTAAAATAAAATAAAAATCGATAATTTTGACCCGTGTAATGTATTGTTGGCTATTGCCAGAAATATACCTGTGCGACTTGTGACTGGTTTTGTGATCCATGGTCACATATAAGAAAAAATCTAAATTGACTTGCTTTACGTCAAGCGTTACAATAGTCATTATTTAGTTTTTCTTCGTTTCTGATGTCGCAATACATCATGCTTTCATGAAATCATGCAACATACTCTACCTTGTCTGTGGACATCGTTCATTCCAAAGCCGGTGCTGGATAAACAGCGAGCGTGCGTGTGACAGTAGACTGCAGGCGGCAAAGTTATTTACGACAGCGGTAATGGACAATTCTGCTTCCAACCTGTAGGGCAACCGAAGAGGAAAAGTTCCTTAGTGTTGCCTTAAGTCCCAGAATAGTGTATATAAGCAAAATTTTTACTGTACCACCTCAGAGAAACATAAAGGCATGATGGGGTGAGAGGAAGGAGAAATAGAGGCATGAGTGGGAGAGGGAGGAGAAACCCAAAGAAACCATTACAGCTGGCATGATGGGGTGTGGGAATAGAGAAATGGGGAACAGAGAAATCTGGAATGAAGACCTCCTCACCTGTATAGCCTTATTCTGCTATGCCTGTTTCTCTCTGTCTGATACATGTATATTAAGTAATAAATAGAAATCTCTTGGCAAAACTGGTGTAGCTTCCGTGATTCAACCATAACTACTTACATATTTCAAATCATAAGCCATAGTTAGGTTGATGAATGATCAACGTTTGGATTTCCTGCCCGACGTACTTGATTAACACAGACCAGCCATG
Organism: Leuciscus leuciscus; assembly: GCF_965113295.1. Lineage (NCBI taxonomy): Eukaryota > Metazoa > Chordata > Actinopteri > Cypriniformes > Leuciscidae > Leuciscus > Leuciscus leuciscus. The sequence continues at coordinate 7,226,527 of NC_138733.1, read as the reverse complement.
TTACGATCTGTCCGTCATGGACTGCGTGACCTCCCCACTTCCAGTGGAGTTTTTTCTTTTGCTTTTTGAGACTAACTGAATAATTAAAGGACAAGTTCGGTATTTTACACTTAAAGCCCTGTTTTCAGATAGTTTCTGATGAAATACAATGGTTAAGATTGAAATTTGGACAAATGCTGCTGTCCCGAGAATTTTAGGTTTTTGTGGTAGCACCCCCCACCTATACAACGGTTGCATAGGTGCACTGGAAAAACTGTTCGTTTACAAAGACGTGAAACTCACCGAGTGGTCAGGGGTGTTCACTGATATGCTCACACAAAAATCGCTGCAAAAGTCAAGTCAAGTTTATTTGTATAGCGCTTTTCACAATACAGATTGTATCAAAGCAGCTTCACAGTATTAAATTAAAATAATACAACAAAGTTTGTTTCAAGAGGAATTTATTGATTGATAAAATTAAATTAAATATCCCCAAAAGATGCTTTCAAACAGGTGTTTTACCATTCGTTGTAAAACTGTGGACCTATTTTTCCAAACGCCTCACACCCGTACATTCTTCCGTTGAGAGCTTGAATAATAGACTCTCCAGCCCAGTTGGTGGTGATAATGCACCTTTGAAGCAAACCACTGGCATTTCATTGAATACACAGAAGAAGCAGAAGAAGAAGCGGCGGAGTAATACCGTAAAGGTGCTGCGGTCTCACAGCACGTCCTATACAAATCAATGGAGTTGGACAAAAACTACGATAAAACCTGTTGGAAAGCATCTTTTGCAGCGATTTTTGTGTGAGCATATCAGTGAACACCCCTGACCACCCTGTGAGTTTCACGTCTTTGTAAACGAAAGTTTAATGCGTTTTAGGAAGGATTATTCCAGTGCAACTATGCAGCCATTGTTAAGGTGGGGGGGGTGCTAACACAAAAACCTAAAATTCTCGGGACAGCAGCATTTGTCCAAAGTTCAATCTTAACCATTGTATTTCATCAGAAACGATCTGAAAACAGGGCTTTAAGTGTAAAATACCGAACTTGTCCTTTAAAATTTGGTCGGCTAATACTCTTCTCCTCAATTAACATTTGGTCAACTATTAGGGTGCAGTTCTAAATTGTAATAAAAGAGAAAATGCAACTCAATGATCATTAAACTTATTATAATCCGACATATGTTTGATTGTACTAACAAGGGAATGACAAAACTAACCTTTGGCACATCAAAGAAATGGTATTTGGTACTCACAGAAAGATACCTGATCTCTTGGTTTCTGATATTAAATCAGGGTTCACTTGAGGTTTCACATTTATCCTCCTTGAACTGATTCTAACAACTTAATATGTTTATTTCAGACCAGATGGAAATGAAAGAGCAAAGACAAGAACTGAATGAAGCTGAGAAGGAACATTGCGACTTCAAAAATCAAAGGAGTTTTTCATTGGTGAAAAAATGTAAACGGCAAAAGAAAACACGTGATAAAGTGAGAGATCCTGTGTGTCATGACTGTGGGAAGAGCTTTAGTTCAGCTGACAGTCTGAAACAACACCAAAGAATTCATACTGGAGAAAAACCTTTCAAGTGCTCATATTGTGACAAGAGTTTCGCTCATTCTGGATCCCTGAAATCACACAAGCAAGTTCATACTGGAGAGAAGCCGTACCACTGCACTCAGTGTGGAGAGAGTTTCAGAAGTTGTACCAATCTCAAGCATCATCAACTGCGCGTTCACACTGGAGAAAAGCCATATAACTGTGATCAGTGTGGTAAAGATTTTATTTCATTATCATATCTAAACAAACACCTGAAAATTCACTTCAAGGAGAAGTCTTATGCATGTTCATTTTGTGGAGCGTTTTTTACGCGTCAGGATCATTGTAAACGACACCAGAAAACACACACCGGTGAGAAAGATCATGTGTGTTTGGACTGTGGGAAGAGCTTTAGTTCAGCTGGCAGTCTGAAAAGTCACCAAAGAGTTCATACTGGAGAAAAACCTTACAAGTGCTCATATTGTGAAAAGAGTTTCGCTCAGTCTGGAAACCTGAAAGAACATCAGCGAGTTCATACTGGAGAGATGTTGTACTGTACTGAATGTGAGAAGAGTTTTAGACATTCAAGAAGCATTCTCAGGCACATGAGGGACTATCATAAGTGGTCGCAATGAGCAACATTTCATTTTTGTGTCAAATACATTAAAGTAAATGTTGTGAGATTAACTAAGTATGGAGTTGCTCCCAAAAGAACAATAACATCTAGTTTAAATTTGTGAATTAGGTGAAATGCTTAGAAAACTAGAAGACTTGTTTGTAGTCTGATTAAGGAACTAAAAGAGGGAAAATTGAAGCTTCAGAAAATTATTCTTCAATAACAACCTGTGGTGTATTACTTCGAGAGATCAAACATACACCTGTGTTGTGCTTTATTTTCTTTGTTTTTTTAAAATTATTAATTTATGTAGTTGTCACTGATTTATCATTTAACTATTATTATTATTATATATAATATTATTATTATTATTCATGTAATTATGTAATTTATTATTTTACTTCGTTCCTTGCTCTTGCAATGCTTGCTATTGTTTAATCCTGATTGTGTGTTTTCAAGCGATGTTTGTCTTCATAGGTAGGAGATAAGACAGTGTTTCCAAATCCTGTTCCTGACTAATACATGTAATGTTACTAGCGCATACATACACACTTTTCACGTACATCTATGAAATGCTTGCACATGCATACAAACTTTTAAAGGGATACTCCACCGAAAAATGAAAATTCTGTCATCATATACTCACCCTCATGTTGTTTCAAACCTGTATGAATTTCTTTCTTCTGCTGAACAGAAAGGAAGATATCTAGAAGAATGTCAGTAACCAGACAGTTTTAGATACCATTGACTTCCATAGTAGGAAAAATATATACTATGGAAGTCAATGGTATCTAAAACTGTCTGGTTACTGACATTCTTCTACATATCTTCCTTTCTGTTCAGCAGAAGAAAGAAATTCATACAGGTTTGAAACAACATGAGGGTGAGTATATGATGACAGAATTTTCATTTTTCGGTGGAGTATCCCTTTAAATAATTATTTGTATCTTTCCTAAATCTGCTTAAATAAGAAAACAGGTTTTTGAAGCTTCAGAAAATTATTTTTACAGTGTCGATAATTATTTGTATTTGTCATAATGGCAAAATCTACTTGACATAAGTAAATGGCATGAATATTTACTAATAGAGTCGATGGCTTAAGTTAGAAAATAATAGAAGCTGTAAAATGTTAAACAATAAACAAACTTAAAAAATAAAATGGATTGTTTTCTTGATTTACAGATGCTTTAAAATGCCATTCGAACTGCTGCAGTAAGTTTCAAGTGTGTACACGTATATAGGATTTACATAGAGGATTTATTTAGTGTAATTTGATTTGTATCATGCAAGTTCAATGACAAAAGACAACCGAATGAACAGATTCTCTTGTTTAATTTAATTTTTTACCCTCTACACAAATTCATTTCTGTAAAAAAAATAAAAAAAGGCTGACATTTATGAATCATTAAATTAGTTTAAATGCATGATGATCACTGGCTGTTTGGCTTAGTTAATATATTGTTAGATGCCAAATAAAAGCTGTGAAAAATAAGCAAATAATCTGAGATATGACATAAATAAACTTAGATCATAATCTTGTAAAGCAGTTTAAAAAACTGTGTAAAATTATCCACATTTTGACTGTATTAATACCTGATCTGACTTTTTCTCACTATTTTCTATTAAGTCAAGGTTCACTTGAATCTTCAGATTTATAAATACAATAAGATTTAAAATAAATATATTTGACTAAAATGGAAATGAATATGGGTCAATTTGACCCCCTTTATGCATTCATGGTAGTTATAAAAAATAAAAATAAAATTAAAAAAATCCTATTTTAAGACCAAGAAATATGAAAATGACACTGATGAGGATCAGAAACAAGAAAAATTCATGGGATATATCAAATAAATGTTTTCATTGAAAAAATATTTCAAAAATCAAAGCAAGCTGGGTCAATTTCACCCCTTTTATGCATTCTATAGGGTTAAAGTGAAAATGTACAGAAGATCTCAGACATCACCATTATGAATGAGAAAACAGGGAACTATAGCTTTTCAGCAGTAAAACATGCCCTTTTAGGATAATCAGGAGATTATTCAGGTTAAATTAAGTAAACGCAAGTGTATGGTGTTAGAAATACATATTTGAAATGTTTTGTTTATTGCTTTATATTGTATTTGTAAAATTACTCACTCTGACTCCATAACACATCAACAATATCTAGCACACACACTAATCAATAAGTTATTTGTCAGTACCTGCTCTTCCTCTCTCTTCTTCATCACCTTTTCTCTTTCTCTTCCCTTCCCAATGCTGAGCTTTTATTAATACAGTTTTTTCTCTTTTTTTTTTATCTGTCAGTGAAGAAAGTAAACGTAGAGTAGGCCTAAACTGTTACATGTTTTATGAATCATTTTGTGCACAGCTTACTGAAGGCTTCAGCTAGGTACAGTATGTGCACATTCAGTATTAATCTTATTCCTAAAATTATGAAAACGGCTTCTTTAATGTTTCTTGTCTCGTCACATTGACACTTACGAATTACATTAGGTTAGCCTACATGAATCAAGCAAATTATATTTTCAACTCAAAATGGCAAAATTAGACAAAAGTTTATTAGTTTGCATCCCTGATTATTTTGGTCGGTCGTTTAACATTTCTATCGTAAAACAGTTGTCAAATATTAATGTTTAGTTTAGCTACTTACATCTTATCTCGCACTCTATAACCGTTAACTGCAGTTATGAAGCTTCACCCTGGAATCGCGCTCAGCAGCTTCTGTGAACAATAAGCCCCGCCTACTTTGATTTGATTGGTCATCTCAACCATGTTGACAGTGACGAGCGCTGTTAGACTGAGGAGAGAGCTCAGATGAGAAGGTCGGTTATCCTGGTGTTGCACAATATCCTTGCAGTACTAAATTAGAGTTTAATATCAGGGAATTACGTCAAGACCTTCATATACTGTTACTGTATAGGTCTCTTGTGATAAATCAGCTTTCTCTTTTAAAAGACGTCAAGGCAAAAACCGCAATTACGCTCGCGTTAGCTCCAGTAATATTATAGCACAGTCTTTCTCCGGTCCCGAACGCGGCGACTGACGCACTGCGCATGCGCTTCAGGTTTGTTTGGGTTCGGGATACACGTAATACAAATGTCAACTAATATGCGAATTGTAAGGCAATTAAAGTTTGTTGTTCTTCTAAACAGAGCTTTCAGTATTGGATTCATAAACATGTAAACATCCAGTTGGTGGCAGTAATACACTAAAGAGGTTTTTAGTGTACCGTGTAAATCCAAAAGAACAAGTAGAGTCGCGAGTGCTGAACGTTTGAAGACCAGTTCAAGTAACGTTATTATTAATCGACGAGGCTGTAACTACCCTGTAAGAGTTTGAATGAAGGACAGTTGTGGAGTATTTTCGCTGGATATTTTCAGTCTGTATGTTTTTGCCACATGTGAGAGATGATCCCGATTTACAGAGTGTGACATCCAGCTTGAGATATGAGGTATTTAACTACTAATTAACATACTATGTGCTCAGGTTTAGTGTTAATATGTATTAAACATGAAATATTCTATGTTTCTAATGTAAGAATTGATGTCAACATAATAATATTAACGATGTGTCGTAATGTATGGCTAATTAACTTCATTGGTGTATATGAAATGGTTTTAAATTGGTTGTATGTGCCCTGTTTAATTCTTATTTAAAAACCTGGGTTACACAAATAACTTGCTTCTTTCAGATGTGTATATAGCCTAGTACAGAATAAACCCTACTCTGTACAGCAGATATGTTCACATCATTTCAGAGTAATAAAATTAATTGAGTACATATTTTGTGACTTTGTTTTTGATTTTTTTTCCCCCAGATCTGTTCCTGTGGGCGTCAGTATAAATTCAGTAACTTATCTTTGATTTTTCCAGATCTGGTCCTGTGGGCGTCAGTATCACACAGTGATCACAGTTCACACCTACAGTTCACACCTGCAGTGAAGTCCCTCCCACAACAATTCACCAATAAATACTAGGAATATTCTCATCATCCTACAAGAGAAAGACAAACTCCAGGAGTAGCAGCTGAAATCTGTGTGACTGTTAAAGATGGAGTTTATTAAAGAGGAGGTTGAAGACATGAGTGATCCAGAACCATCCAGAATAAAACATGAAGATACTGAGGAACAAATAGGTTGGTGTCCATTCTTGATTCTTCATTGTTGACTGCTGAGAAACATTAAGGTAACTAATTCTAACTACTTTATATGTTTATATTAGACCAGATGGAAGTGAAGGAACAAAGACAAGAACTGAATGAAGTTAAAGAGGAACATGACTTCAAAGCTCAAAAGAGTTTTTCATGGTTGAACAGTTTAACACAGCAACAGAAAACACATAATGAAGTGAGAGATCATGTGTGTTGTGACTGTGGGAAGAGCTTTACTACAACTGGCCAACTGAGACAGCACCAAAGAATTCATACTGGAGAAAGACCTTACAAGTGCTCATATTGTGACAAGAGTTTCACTCAGTCTGGATCCCTAAAATTACATGAGCGAGTTCATACTGGAGAGAAGCCGTATCACTGTACTCAGTGTGGGAAGAGTTTCAAATGTAAAACCAATCTCAAGTATCATCATCTGCGCGTTCACTCAGAAGAAAAGCCATTTAGCTGTGATCAGTGTGGTAAAGATTTTAAAATGTCATCAAATCTAAAAAAACACCAGATAATTCACACAAACGAGAGGCCTTATGCATGTTCATTTTGTGGAGAGACTTTTTCACGGCTGGAACATTGTAAACGACACCAGAAAACACACACCGGTGAGAAAAATCATGTGTGTTTGGACTGTGGGAAGAGCTTTATTACATCTGACCATCTGAAAAGTCACCAAAGAATTCATACTGGAGAAAAACCTTACAAGTGCTCATATTGTGGCAAGGGTTTCACTCAGTCTGCACACCTGAAAGAACATCAGCCAGTTCATACTGGAGAGAAGCTGTACTGTACTCAATGTGAAAAGAGTTTTAGACATTCAAAAAGCCTTCTCAGGCACATGAAAAAATATCATAAGTCGTCACAGTGAGGAACATCTCATTTTCATGTCAAAAACATTCTAAGAAATGGTGCGAGATTAACAAAATATGGTGACGCTCCCAAAAGCACAATATCATCTAGTTTAATTTGGTGAAATGCATAGAAAACTAGAAATACTTATTTTGTAGTCTGAATAAGGAAGTAAAAGAAGCTTCAGAAAAAAAATTCTATACATGAATATCAGTCACGTGACCTCTTACGTCATCCGCTCTTTTTCCATTGTCTTGCTTCCTGTGAAGTTGTGGTGAAAAAGACTAGCCGACTACACGACTTTTTAAATCTGAACAGATTTTTAAAAAGCAGGCATCATACACTTGCCGACTTTGTAAATGATTAGAAAGAAAAGCTGGGCATCATACAATACAGCAGTGAGGATCATACACTGAAGGACTGAGGATCATACTCTGCACTACACGACACTAAACACAAACACATTGCAGCATTCTTCAGTGATTTTTCCGTATTTATAAATATTTTCTTATTTTTTGGCCTGGAAGTGAAGTGAGTTAACCCCACTGTGTGAATACTGAAACTGCTGCAAACAGTTACTAAACAAATGGCAGATTCTGCGTTTTCTAAAACATTTATTTCAAGGATGGCATGAACAAGCTCGCGGCTCCATCTAGTGTATCCTAGTATCTCAATATGATCATGCGTCAAACTATAAGCTCATGATCCGTGATCTATTCTAGATGGTACATTTTTCCTACTTTTTTTTTTGTCTTTAACCAATCTCATAAGTCGTCTCCATTTTTTATTGATCTTTGTGTCTTCGCACCCTTGATTTCCATTGTCTGGTCAGCGTATTATGACTGTATTATGTACAGTATTTATTAGCGATGCAGAGAACGTGTTATAAAATCGGCTCAAAATATCAAACATGTTTTGATATCCTCCGACTGGATGGAATTTATAGTCTGAAGCTAAAAAATCTGAGTCTGTGTCCATCATACACTACGTGATTTTCTGTGAATTCTGTCCACTCCAGAACGCACAAAATCTGCAGACTGGCCAAAACATTCGGCAACTATTGCCGACTAATCGGGGCAAAAGTCCTGTAGTGTATTCCAGCCTTTACGTAACTAAGATTATTCAATAAGCTCTGTTTAAAAAAAAAAATATATATATTATTATTATCATCACTTCATCTCCTACTTCTGCTCTTCCCTGACTTTCTCAGTCAAACTCTCAGGCCGATAGAAAACTGTTTTGGATACCAGACAACACAAGCTGTTGACAGGGTTTACTGGCTTTGGACACCAGACAAAACAACTATCATCTGATAGGATTTAACGGCCGGAGTCGGATCTGATATTTCTGGCATGGAGATCCATCCAATCTAACATTTTGCCGTAGTCAGCAGGATGTCTGCAATAACACGGTGTAAAAAAATATTTGTATATCTCCAACTTGGTAATTGCTTGAATAATACATAATTATGTAATTTATTTATTTTCCTATGTTTACTATATTGTGTTCTGATTGTCGTGGCTGTAGTTAGACAATAATAGAAGCTGTAAAATGTGAAGTTGATTGTTTTCTTGATTTACAGATGGATTCAAATGCCATTAAATCTGATCCAGTAAGTTGCAAGTGTGTACAAATATAAAGGATTTAAAAGACACATTTTTTGGACAACATTCACTGGTGTGTAATTTGATTTGTATCGTGAAACCAGATTATATTGTTTAATTATGTTTACCTTCTACTCAACCTTCATTTCAATATCTATATTTATAAACATATATATATATATATATATATATATATATATATATATATATATATATATATATCATGGCTGAAATATTTATGAATTGTTTCAATCAGTTTAAATGCATGATGATCACTGGCTGTTTGGCTTAGTTTATATTGTATTGTTTAGATACTAGATCATAAGAGCTTTGAAAAATAAGCAAATAATCTAGGGATATATGACATAAATACACTTAGATCATAATATTGTACAGCAGTTGTCATTCACATTTTGACTATTGAATGCTACTAACCTTCTGCACATCGAAGATCTGATATTTGATAGAAAGAAACCTGATCTCTTGATTTCTGTTATTAAATCAGGGTTGAATATCCACATTTATCCTCCTTAAACTGATTTAACTCTTTAATATGTTTATTTCAGACCAGATAGAGGTGAAAGAGCAAAGACAAGAACTGAGGTTAAAGGTAATGATGCTGTAGTTTGTTAAAGCCTGTTAACACCAATAAAGTGCGCTTAATGTGCCAATTTACAATTTAGTTGAAAACATCATCCATAAACATAACTGAATGGTTAAGTTTAGTGTTAATATAAACAGAGATTTCAGAATTTGAAATAGGATGGGATGTATTACTGAATTAGTGCATGTAAACATCCAGTAGGTGTCAGTAACTCACTAAAGATCTTTTACCATATAAATCCAAAAGAAAAAATAGAGGATGTGCAGAAGAAAGACACATGAAATGGTCTTATAAATGGGGATTAAATTCTCTGGAGAAAACTAAGGAATTAGAACAAGTTTAAGTGATAAGATTTCTTGGAATGTGGTTTGACACAAAAATGACACGTAACTCGCATAAATAATCAAAAATGTTATGAGTTTGTAAATGGGGGGCTGGTATTCTGGCACTGAAAACCATTCATTCAACAATGACAAGAGCAAAACTAGACTATATGGCTTATAGATAAGCTTCTAAATCACAATTATTGGGATAATGAACAAAATGGTAGGCATCTAAATTTAATACAACCATTAGTAGGAAGAGGAAGGAATTCAGGAAAGAAGATTGTATTTGATCTAGACTCAGACTGGGACATACAGGACTTAATTCAACAATAATAGGAAAATATCTTACAGGATTGTGTGATTGGTGTGGAGTCACAGATACCGTGGAACATGTGTTAATGCAGTGATAAACTGACAGATGAATTACAGAAGAAAGGAGAACAAAATTTAACCTTAAAGAAGCTTTTGAATCCAGTAAGAGGGGATAGTGTTAATACATCATTTCTGAACTTGGTTAATTGAAAGAATATCGCCAAAAAGTAAATATTTATATATACTCTACCGTAAAATTAAAATTCTTACTGACCCCAAACTTTTGAAGGGTAGTGTTTAATGTTACAAAAGCTTTAGATTTCAGATAAATGCTGTTCTTTTGAACTTTCTATTCATCATAGCATCATGAAATAAAATGTAAAAAACTGTTGTCAACATTGAAAATAATAATAAATGTTTCTTGAGCATCAAATCATCATATTATACTGATTTCTGAAGGATCATGTGACACTGAAGACTGGACTAATGATGTTGAAAATTCAGCTTTCATCTGAGGAATGAAAAAAAACTGTTTTTTTTTTTGTGTGGTTTTTTTTTTATCAAATAAATGCAGCCTTGGTGAACAGAAGATACTTCTTTTAAAAACAAAAACAAAATTTACCGATCTAAAACTTTTGATCAGAGGGTTGTTCCATAAAACAAGATTAGAATACAAGCCAGGCTTATTTTAGTTAGTCAGACTTATTGTCGGTGGATTCTGTTTCATAAAGCAAACTTAAAATAGTTCAAACTCAGTTACCCTGGCAACTTATGCTGGGAAACTAGCCTGGTCCAGGGCAGGCTAACTGTCAGGCTAAGCCTCAGCTGTTACACAGATCCTCTAACACTGACCAGGAACACAATGATATTACCACTGACACTCTCTCATACCATTATTGGACTTTATTAACCACTATTAGTCCAAAAATAAATACACAGTATACAGAAAATCAACTTAAATAAGGCTAGCCTACAATGATAAATTAGACAATATAGACCTACTGTGTATATATATATATATATATATATATATATATATATATATATATATAACTTTTACGTTTTCTCAACTTTTTTTTTTTTTTTTTTTTACAGTGTAGGTTTAAAATTCTAAATAAGGCACATCTAATGTCCAAATTACTAATATTTTAGCATATATATATATATATATATATATATATATATATATATATATATATTATGTACTTTACTATGTCTTTCAGTTCAAACACATTTAACATAATTATACAAATGGACAGTTTCCTACATATTTTCTCCCAATATTTATTCCTTATTTTTCCTTCTACTTTTTCCTTTCTTTTTTCCTTTGGTTATAATACCCACCAACACATAAACAACATAAGTACATAGTTAGACACTTTTACATATGAAAAAATGGGGGGGAAAGACAAAAACAAATATATAAATAAATATTAATAAAAATGTTGTATTCACATATTTATACCAAACTCTTATAATGACATATAATTACTAATAATTTATTCAAGTGATATTATTTAAATATCAAATAATAACAATATTAAATAAGTAAATAAATAAAATAACAAATAGGCCTAACTAGAATTAAAAGGGTTATATAAAAAAGGTAATTCATGAAATATGTATTCCTTTATTTTATAGAATATTCTTTGATTTTTAGAGTTGCCCATATCTTTTCAAAATGTATACTTTTGCTCTTAATTTCATGTTATCCTCTCCTTTATCCTCTACTTTATAAACTAAACCTAACCAATAATTTAAAACGGGGATTCTTGCTTTTTTCCAAAAAAAAAAGCTTTAAAAGCTGTAAATCTCAATATTCTAAATACTTTATTAATCTATTAAATACTTTATTAATTTTTAATCTTTATTAAGTAGCATAGGTCCCAAAATAATATTTTGTGTCTTTATTATATTTGGTTACTTAAAATATTCTTCCCTGAATTAGGCAACCTCGATTTTTGTATTAAAATGATTTTACAAGTATAAAATGTAATGAGCTTATAAGTTCACCCCAACTTATCCAACATCCTATAGATAAATGATTATAGTTAGAGGATATTTCTGGTGTTCAAAATATCGCATATTCATTTTTCAAGCAAAATGTATAGCCTATTTTTAGTCAGAAATATTGCACTCCTATTTGGCGCGCAGCAGCGCTCGTTCAACGTGAAGTTTAGCAGCAAAGTGGAAATATTTGCACGACTTTCCCTCATTTACAGATAGACAATATACCTGTGAAAATTAAGTTTTGCACTGAGGAGAAAAACATGTCTCAAACGCAAAAAACAGCACAAAATAGATGCTGTTTGCTGTGGTGGATCGATTTGATCCATGATCGACCTACGGTGCTGCTTAAGAAACGCAATTATCCAGATAAACCTGGATCAAATTAGTGGGATTGCGTGAACTTCAATCACTTTTTATGAAACCGCTTTAGGTTCATTCAAGTCAGGTGTTGGAGTTTAATCCCCGCTTTTCTTAGCGTCTTTTATGAAACAGGTCTCAGTTCAAGTTGATATTAATCGACGAGGCAGTAACAATCGTGTAAGAGTTTGAATGAAGGACAGTTGTGGAGTATTTTCGCTGGATATCTTCAGTCTGTAATTTGTGGCCACACGCGAGAGATGTTCCCGATTTACAGAGTTTGACATGATCCAGCTTGAGAGATGAGGTATTTAACTGCTAATTATTAACATTATGTGCTCAGATTTAGTGTCAATATTGAATACGTTTTTAATGTAAGAATTAAAAAATCTAATTAAACTAATTAAATCGCAGGCTATAATTAGATCAAGTGCAGCCAAACTTAACATGTTATTGTATTCATTATATAGATTCAAAACAGATTTGCGATTACACCCCATTTCCCTCCCCAGATCCCGCCTGTGTTGCTACACTTAAAATAATTAAAAAAAATTTTTTTTAAAAATCTGTATTAGAACGAATTAATAGAATCTTTGAGTCAGAATGACCATTAGACTGAGATCAAACTGGAACAGCCTTTCCTCGGCTAGTAGCTGGCTCTGATGTCTCTGTAGTGATTAAACATGATATATAATTTGTCTTGTGTATATCTATATCTTGTATAATTTGTTCCCTGGCTAATCGTTTCGGCTGAGGGCAAAATGAAGTTTCAAAATTTTATACATTTAGGTTATATACCTTTACCGTACGTTAGCCCTTTCACATTATTTAAATAATGATCTGATCGCGGTTATTTGATATAATCAAGCTTGTTTCAGACAATTGCGATTATTGAGTTCTTTTATAGGTCATGGACCAAAATAAATAGACAAACACCAATTAAGTTTTCGTACAATATAGCCTACTCAAAGTCATTTGAAGCCATTCCATAGCTTAATGTGAGGGACAGAACAGAAGAATATTTACATGAAATTTAAATAAATTAATTTTAAATGAAAGTTCACGGAAACTCATCTTCCCTCCACTGTGACTGTCAATCATTCTTCGTTCAGCATTGAAACGGCGCGTCGCGTTCGGTTACGACAGACAGTCTGTCAGCATGGTAAAACTATCTCCAACCCAAATATATATATACACTCACCTAAAGGATTATTAGGAACACCATACTAATACTGTGTTTGACCCCCTTTCGCCTTCAGAACTGCCTTAATTCTACGTGGTATTGATTCAACAAGGTGCTGAAAGCATTCTTTAGAAATGTTGGCCCATATTGATAGGATAGCATCTTGCAGTTGATGGAGATTTGTGGGATGCACATCCAGGGCACGAAGCTCCCGTTCCACCACATCCCAAAGATGCTCTATTGGGTTGAGATCTGGTGACTGTGGGGGCCATTTTAGTACAGTGAACTCATTGTCATGTTCAAGAAACCAATTTGAAATGATTCGAGCTTTGTGACATGGTGCATTATCCTGCTGGAAGTAGCCATCAGAGGATGGGTACATGGTGTTCATAAAGGGATGGACATTGTCAGAAACAATGCTCAGGTAGGCTGTAGCATTTAACCGATGCCCAATTGGCACTAAGGGGCCTAAAGTGTGCCAAGAAAACATCCCCCACACCATTACACCACCACCACCAGCCTGCACAGTGGTAACAAGGCATGATGGATCCATGTTCTCATTCTGTTTACGCCAAATTCTGACTCTACCATCTGAATGTCTCAACAGAAATCGAGACTCATCAGACCAGGCAACATTTTTCCAGTCTTCAACTGTCCAATTTTGGTGAGCTCGTGCAAATTGTAGCCTCTTTTTCCCATTTGTAGTGGAGATGAGTGGTAACCGGTGGGGTCTTCTGCTGTTGTAGCCCATCTGCCTCAAGGTTGTGTGTGTTGTGGCTTCACAAATGCTTTGCTGCATACCTCGGTTGTAACAAGTGGTTATTTCAGTCAAAGTTGCTCTTCTATCAGCTTGAATCAGTCGGCCAATTCTCCTCTGACCTCTAGCATCAACAAGGCATTTTCGCCCACAGGACTGCCGCATACTGGATGTTTTTCCCTTTTCACACCATTCTTTGTAAACCCTAGAAATGGTTGTGCGTGAAAATCCCTGTGCGTGAAACTGAGCAGATTGTGAAATACTCAGACCGGCCCGTCTGGCACCAACATCCATGCCACGCTCAAAATTGCTTAAATCACCTTTCTTTCCCATTCTGACATTCAGTTTGGAGTTCAGGAGATTGTCTTGACCAGGACCACACCCCTAAATGCATTGAAGCAACTGCCATGTGATTGGTGATTAGATAATTGCATTAATGAGAAATTGAACAGGTGTTCCTAATAATCCTTTAGGTGAGTGTATATTCCCATTATAATACTTGATCTGGAGATAAAGGGCTGTTGATTTGCATAATGACTTTATTTTGCTGGACTTTATTGCTGTTTCTAAACGATGTCTTCTGTTCACCAAGGCTGCATTTATTTGATTAGAAATTCAACAAAAAAAGTAAAATTGTGAAATATTATTACAATTTAAATTTAAATAACTTTTCTATTTTAATATATTTTAAAATGTAATTAATTCCTGTGATTATTTGGCACAAAAAAAGAACATTTATTTGTAAATGATTTTCTTTGAAATTAACTAGTAACTAGGGGCTGTGAGAGAAAATCGATTCACCTAGACCAATTTCGAGCCGACGTCACAGTTACTCACGACGTTAACTGGAGGCATAACAAAGGGAAAACTGGTGGCGGTCAATACAAACCAGCACAGATTCGGCTACATAATAAGAAGCTTAAATTATTATAATTGTTGTTATTAAATGTCATTTTGTTGTGTTGTTGGGTGTCATTGTTTTGATTGATTGTGACTAGACTTTTTGAAGAACCTGGTAAAAATCAAATGCATAGTTAAATGAATATGCTGTATCTGGAATTTTTATTTCTAGAAAATATTCACATCATTAAAATTGCCCATAATGTCACTCTTTACTGTCGCCCTCTGACCTTGGCGCTGGATAGGCAGAACTGCGTATTGTACCACACAAGTCTTGTACGACCATTCAGCACATAGTTATAGGCATCTGAAGACTTATATGCCCTCAGTTTCTCTTTACGCTCAGTTTCTCTATCTGGTAGACCTGTGTAGAAGTCAGGCTACTCAACCGGAGATAGCGTTAACGTTAATCCTGTCAGATCATTTCATCAGTTCATCCATTGACTGAGCTTGTACGGGTTAGCCAATCTGGTTTCGTCCGTTAAAATGAACTTTTGCAAATAACAATCGCGGTCCTGGACAGTGAGTGACCTTGCACATTAAGATAAAATCGGATTTTCTCCAGTCATTGTTAAAAAAACGTGCAAACTAACGTTAGTGAAACGGCCAGAGCGATCGTTCTGCCACCACCTAAGCTCCGCCCACAAAAGTCACCATGTTTACCAACTGAAAAGGGGTCTAAAAAAATTATTTTACGATTTTAAAATCGATATTTTTATTAAAGAATCGATATTAATTTTTAAAAAATGCTTTATTTTTGTCCTTGCTTATAGACAAGGTTGACATAAGTCACTTTTGTTCCAACAGAGGATGAAATGTGTCGTTATCTATGAGAGTTAAAGTGGCGTAATATCCCTTTCAAGTGAATCGACTTGACTGTATGCACTGAAAAGCACTTGCGCTACTCGTATGCTGAGAGAGAGATAAGACAGTAGAGCTGCAGGATTCATCTTCAAAAGACTATGATATCGATTCAAACACCTATGCGATCTTCCATTTAATTTGTCTATTAAACCTTTGACAAAATCATATATCATTGAAATCTGCATCGGCGCTGCCGCTGATCCAGAGAGAGTTGTCATGAAACAGCTTCACAAAATATATTTTCAACCTCATAATAGTATCATTTTCTGTTATACAATAGTTCAGATTATCATAAGTAGGCTACTGGGATAAAAGTTAAAAAAGTTCCAATATAAACTGATGTCTATGGTAGCGATCAAAATACAGTAAATCAGCTTTTGATAGAAACTCGGCGCTTAAAATAACGCATTTATCGATTACATTGTTCCAGACGAGTAACTGTTACATTTATTTATTAAATATTTTCTTAAAGAGAATGTAGTACTGTATGATGCTTCTGAAATAAGTCTGTATAATGTGTATGATTTATCTTTTCCCCATGGTCTAGTGTTACAACAAATCGCAATATATTGCAATATCGAATAGCAATACTTGAAGAATCCCAATTCTTAAAAAAAAATCGCAATACATATCATATCGGCACACAAGTATCGTGATCGTATCGAATCAGGAGATATGTGTATCATCCCAGTCCTTCTAGTAACGTATCTTCCATTGCCATTAGCTCTTGACAGCTAGGCTTAGGCTACAGATTGTGGTGGGCTACTGAAACAGCAATACCAAGAAAGGCTCACTACAGTATGGTGCAAACACACGTAACATTTAGGATACTTTTGATCTCAAGTTTTGCTGGTTAGCTTTGTCCTTGACATGGTACAAGATGACCTACAATCTAAAACATGAAATTTCTGAAAATGGTAAATTAAATGCTAGGAAATTAATAGAAAATACATAAATACAGTAACAGAAACCTAGAGTTAAAATTAGTGAAAACATGCAGTTTTTTAGCTTTTGTGTATTTACATAGCAAGCTGATTTGAAAGGGACAGTTCTGTCAAAGCATTTTTGTCTTCAGCTATTTATTTATTTTTTTTACACAGATTTACAACCAGTTGAGAATTGTGAATTTGTGAATGATTAATCGTGTTCTGCAATGAATGTGGGTATTTTCAAGTCACAAACATGGTCAGTCATTGACGCCGGTACGTCAGGTGTGGTTGTTGCTCTCGGTAATCGTGTTGTGTGTTGGAGAGCATGGACAGCTGCTCTATGACCGGGGTCTAATTCGTGACGTGGTAGCACTTTGTTTTTACTGCTAGTTGCATGCATTAGCTTTCTTGAGCACAACGTGCAGAAGCAAGCACATGCTTCTCTTAATTTCTTGCACCAGCTATTGGTACCAAAAGGCTTGCCATCTCTGCCTATTTCTTTTATCCACGCCAAGCGGCATTTATTTTTATAAGTCCTTTATCAATTAGGACGTCTTCCCAGTTTGCTCTCCAATATGTCTCCGCTCCGGCTTCTATGCTTAGGATTCGGTTGCAGCTGGGTCTCAACCCCACTTTTTCCAAGACCTGTCCAGTTCTACTTCTGATTGGCTTGTAATGTTAGTTTGGTTGAGAGTGAAAGCTGTGTTCCTCTCATACCATTGGTAGGCAAACTCATGAATTGAACGCTATATCAACAAGTTTTTTTTTTTTTTTTTTTTATGTAGGAGATCCAACACGCTTCCGGAAAACTTTAAGCCCTGAATTTATTAAAGATGAGATTGAAGACATGGGTGATCTAGAACCATCCAGAATAAAACATGAGGATGCTGAGGAACAAACAGGTTGGTGTCCATTTATTCTCGATTGTTTACTGCTGTGAAACATTAAGGTAACAAAGCTATAGTTTAACAGATCTTGTGGCTCTGAAATCATAAGCCCTATAATATTTTTTATTTTTATTTTTTTATTTATTTATTTAGCTGACGCTTTTATCCAAAGCGACTTACAATTGCTATATATGTCAGAGGTCGCACGCCTCTGGAGCAACTAGGGGTTAAGTGTCTTGCTCAGGGACACATTGGTGTCTCACAGTGGATTCGAACCCGGGTCTCTCACACCAAAGGCATGTGTCTTATCCATTTCTGGTTGAGTTAGGCAACTCATTGTACCAGTAGGGAACAAGGTCCATGAAAGTGATTTTGTGCCTCTCTGGGATGGCACCACGATGTGCTGTCTACTTGCAGAATGCAAGCTTCTGGATGGCACATAAGTCTGGAGTAATGAGGTTAAAGGGAGCAGAGCCAGTGGTTGTTCTGTAGGCAAGCATCTGTGCCTTGAATTTGATACGAGTGGCAATTAGCAACCAGTGCAATTTTGTCAGGAGAGGGATGACGTGTGCTCTCTTCGGCTCGTAGCCACTTTAGCTGTAGCATTCTGGATCAGTTGCAGAGGTTTAAGAATGCATGCTGGAAGGTCTGCCAAAAGAGCATTACAATAGTCCAGTCTGGATAGATCAAGCGCTTGGACAAGGAGTAAATCTGGAGGACTGGGCAGTTCAAACAATGTGGTCTGTAAAGTTGTGGTCTGTAACTGATCATCAGTCACAACTCCAGCCATAACTCCATCAATATCAGCCAGGAATCTTGATGAACCTAGCTGAATGGAGAAGTTGTGATGAGGTGTTGGGTTGTCTGGGACCACAAGCAGTTCTGTCTTCACAAGGCTTAGTTGAAGGTGGTGGTCCTTCATCCAGCAAGAAATATCTGCCATGTAGGCTGAGATGCGAGCAGCTACCGTCGAATCGTCAGGCTGGAATGAGAGGTAGATTTGTGTGTCATCAACATAACAGTGATAGGAAAAACCATGTTTCTGAATGACAGATCCTAGGAATGACATGTAGATGGTGAACAGAAGTGGTCCAAGCACTGAGCCCTGAGGCACTCCAGTAGCTAGATGTTGTGACTTAGACACCTCACCCCTCCACGACACCCTAAATAACCTATCTAAGAGGTAAGACTTGAACCATTGGAGTGCGGTTCCTGAGATGCCCTTCATCTTTATGATTGACAGGAGGATCTGGTGGTTAACTGTGTCAAAGGCAGAAGACTGATCCAGCAGGATGAGAACTGAGGATTTGGAAGCTGCTCTTGCCAGTCTCCGAGCTTCAGTAAACGAGAGCAGGGTAGTCTCAGTTGAGAGTCTGCTTTTGAAATCAGACTGGTTGTTGTCCAAGAGGTTGAGAGTCTGCTTTTGAAATCAAACTGGTTGTTGTCCAAGAGGTTGTTCTGTGTAAGAAAGGCAGACTCGTTCAGGTCTTTTTGCAATGAATGGAAAGAGGGATGACGGTCTATAATTTTCCAAATGTGCTGGATTTAGAGTGGGTTTCCTAAGCAGTGGGGTTACCCACTGCCTCAGAGTAGAAAGAATGAGGGGGGGATGTGTGTGTTAGCTGTTAAGATGTGTGTCAGTTTGTGGATGAGACCTAAGAGGATGGGTAGGAGGGTGAGCATTGGTTACATGAAAAGGTGACCTGTGGAGGAGTGTGTTGTGTCCTGAGGTAGGTTGAGGTTAAGAGGAAGTGATTTGAGGTGTGCAGTGGAGTGACCAACGAATGGTCAGTGGAGCAGTAGTGCGTGTAAATAAGGTCCAATTGGTTACCTGATTTGTGAGTAGCTGGCAGCTGCAGTAGATACTCGTTTGAGGTCAGATAAGGCGGGCAGAGTGTGGAAATCAGCAGCCTTAGGCTTTTCCTGGTGGATTTTGAAGTCTCCAAGAACTACGAGTAGTAGGGCGGTTAAGCGCAAAAATCGATCACTTTGTGATAAAAGCATCAAATTTGGTATGAAGGCTCACAAAGGGGGTCTGATCAGATTTGGGACCGTAGGCACTTGAAATTTGACCCCTGGGGGTCAAATATGGATTTCGTAATGGGAAAATGGATTAAAAGCTGCCAGAAACATATTTCACCATAAATACATGTAAATATGAGCACACTTTCACAAAAAAGGTCTTTAAACTTTAACATATAAGATATGTTTTAAAATTTGCTCCTTTAATACTAAATATTACTATACATGGGTTAATGAATTATCTGTAAATTCATGTTATGTGATCAAAATTAGACATCACAGTGACAAGTGATTAAGAGCTGATCTTTGTCTGGTCTCTACCAAAGCAATTCACCAATGGTGATTCAAAAAGGTCAACTGTTTTTAAACAGCTGACATGGAAAGAGACACGCAAGCTAATCCACCACGGCAAGGTGCCAGCTCTGCAATATATCCAGGATTAAATAATTTGAAGGTTTTAGCCATTGCATTGGATCACAGTAGTTCTTGTGTAGTGGTCTTGTAGTTTTAGTTTTTCTTATGAAGTGGAACTGTATTTGAGGTCTAGAGGAGCGCGGGGCACAACGTAACATGGGGCTAGTTGTAACACACTTGTTTTAAATACTTCCACACATGCTAGGATGCCGAAACTTAGTGTATTTACTAGTTGCCATATCAACACTATATAGAGAAAAAAATTGCGCCTATTTATTTTTTTTGGAAGATATCCATAGAAATGTATTAAACCATAGCAAAAGTAAATTTCTTACTTAAGTTAATTTTTCATCTCTATTTTTTTGTGTTTATTTAAAATTAGACAAATCTGATATTATTTTAATCTCCAAAATGTTATTTAACAGTTGAGATAGTTCTTTAATGCTTCACTAACTAGCAGAAGACACTAGCTGGGTTTAAATCCCAGTTGTGCTGGCGGGGTATGTTGTAACACTGCGTTACAATGTGCCCCTATTAGAAATATTCTATTCTATTCTATACTTTTATTAATTTTATTGAGAAAACGTGAGAAAAAGGTGAATAAAGACTGTTAGTCAATGTTCAGAAATGACTAATTATTTATTTGTTTTGAACTGTGTTGTATAGCTGTGTTTTCCTATGTTCGTAGTCAAAACTCAAAAATGAGTTTATATTTAATTATTGAAAATTGCCATTATTTTATATGAAAAAGTTTTTGAATTCTATTTTATTTAGAAAATATTTTAGTTTGTCTTGTATATTTTGTTTATTAGATCAGATACCATTTTAAGCTGTCATATGTCATGTTACAATGTGCCCCTCACATGTTACAATGTACCCCAACTATGGGGCATGTTGTCACATTTCACTTCCATTCTTTTGCGGTATATCCAGAAAAAAAGTATATACTGTATTAATAAAACAAAACCACATAATTGTACTAGACATGTGGGAAAGTAATGTGGGAAAAAATAAATACTCTGAACCATAAGTAGATTTACACAAACTGAGAAAGTCAAAAAGCGTTACTTTGTGCCCCGCTCTCCCCTACTACTAACTTAAAAGATGTGTGCTAATAACTTAAAAAAATATTGGCTACTCTATTTCACTTAACTGGCACAAAAAAAGATTCAATCGATTGACTAATTGTGGTAATCATGCTAATCGTGCTAATTTACGTTTTTCTTGTGAGGAAAACTCGGTCTACAATGTGATGTGTAGGCCTACCTACTAAACCACTTGCAAATAATCCAGCAGGACTCAACAGTTCTTACAATTAATATTTCTAGTCAAGGTGAGAGCATTTGGAGAGCAAAGAATTGACTGAGATTAGCTTTGGGTGGTATAAACTAGCCGTACAAGAGCACAGAGTTACAATGAAATAAACAGGATGAATTGCAGCTAGTTTAGATAACCAGCCTAAATGAAATTCAGTGGAAATGTACACCTACTTTATTTCACAGAATCCTAACTCTAAATTCCTGCAGACTAAAATCTATTTTATGTTATATTTGCCTGTCTGAGTTATGTTTGCTTACTTGCAGTATTAGCCTACACTATTTTTACTGAGTAACAGTGAGAAACACATTCAACTGACTTTGCCTTTATCTCACTTGTAGTCAAGAGTAAAACATCCCACCAGTTCCCTAGATTTTAAAGAGAACAATATTGTCTCACAGTCACTGACAAACTACCAAGTAAAAATGATGCATATTAGTATATGCACACAATTTAATATTAAATATTTAAATATACATTTAAAAAGTACATCATTTCTGATAGATATCATAACCTATTTTCCTTTTTGTTTAAAAATGAACTAGATTGATTAATGATCAAATGTGCAACTTTTTTAATTGTTCATTTCTGTCGTCCATCCATGAAATCCATATTTGGCGGCCATTTTCATTTTTTTTTTAAACATATCTTATATTTTAAAGTTTAAAGACCTTCTATGATTTATGGTGAAATGTGTTATTGCATTTTATGTTTCTGGCAGCTTTTAATTCATTTTCCCATTACGAAATCCATATTTGGCGGCCATTTTGAAAAATGGCCGACATGGCCCCCAGGGGCCAAATTTTGAGCGCCTACGGTCCTAAATCTGATCAGACCCCCTTTGTGAGCCTTCATACCAAATTTCATGCTTTTATCGCAGTGATCGATTCTGATGTAAATCTGCGCTTGGCCGCTCCACAAGAGAGGAGTACCATCCTCAGGGAAGGATGAGTAATGCATCCAACTGCAAGAAACTACCTAGCTTCTCAATAGCAAGTACGCAAAGTTCGGACTTGCCAAGTCCGACTCAGGAGAATGACTCCCTAGGACGGGAGTCTATTAATTCTGCAAATGGAACAGCGCGTTCTTGAATGCGTCACTCAGCTCGCTCTGCTGCTCCAGTTATCTCAGTCTGTATGTATATTTTAGGCTACAATAAAACGAAATATGTTATAAAACACCACACTGCCTCTTTACGTTTTCATTTAAAGAAATCTTAAACATTATAGCCACATAAATGTGGTTCAGCCAACGCGTATTGATTATATTCACTGCATGTAACGTTAGCCTATTTATAAAAATAAAAAATAAAAAAATTAACACAACCCTGCCTCTTTTCGTTTAAATTTAAAAAATATTAAACTTATTAATATGGTTCAGGCAATATATGCATTTGTACTCTGATCATCTTCACTGTAATAAAATAAAAAATTACAAAACTAAACCCTGTCTCTTTTTGGTAAATTTCAGTTATATCAATAATGGCCAAAGTATAAAAATAAGTATAAAAGTAAAAAGTACAAGAAGCTATACAATAAGAAATAAAGCAAACAATTCAGTCAAACATACAGAGTCAGCGCTCTAGTCTAACGTTACAATGGTAAAGTTAAAAAGCCTAAATATAAAGTTATGAAATTTCACTTAGCCCTCAGTTTAGACAGGGAACAAATTATAGATTCACAAGACCAAAGATCGCCCGTTAGGTCTACACAAGGCGAATTATATCATGTTTAACCACTACAGAGACGTCAGAGTCAGCGGCAAACTTCAGAATGACTATCCGAGGAAAGGCGGTTCCATGCGTGGTACATGAGCGCCGAGCGCCCGGTGATCGCCTGGATCTCACAACCTGGATCAAATTTTCCTAAATCTTTATAAATAAACCACAGATTTGAGCTTTAAACAACTACATTCTTGCCTGAAAAACTCTTAAAATTACATTTCGTGACACAGTAACAGTAGTATTATATTTAAACTGTATATTCAAAAATGGCGCTTCTTATGTTGTCATTCCCCTTGTAGCCTGCGCAAGTGACGATACTCTGTCGACCAATCAATGTCCTGCAGTGAGTCTAGGTCCACCCTTTAGTACCATACCACTGTGCTAGGTACCCCAACGGAAGGCTATCCAAAAAGTGGTACGGTACGGTTCGGCATTTTGGTACCATTCACAACTTTTGACAGTGGAAACGGAAATAAATGTGTACCGTACCGTACCGCTCAGTGGAAACGAGCCATTAGTGGAGAGGGCAGCAAGATATGACATATGTTTGATTGTATTGACAAAACTAATGACAAAACTAACCTTTGGCACATTAAAGATCTGATACTTGATTCTAAGAAAGATACCTAATTCTTGTTTTCTTGTTTTAAATCAGGGTTCACTTAAATTGACATTTATCCTCCTTGAACTGATTCTAACTCTGTTTATTTTAGGCCAGATGGAAGTGAAAGAGCAAAGTGAAAATCTACATGATGTTGAGGAGGAACATTGCAACATCAAAACTCAAAACAGTTTTTCATTGAAGGAAAATTTCAAACAGCAGCAGAAAACGCACAATGAAGTGAGAGATCATGTGTGTTGTGACTGTGGGAAGAGTTTTACTAGAGCTGTCAGTCTGAAACAGCACCAAAGAATTCATACTGGAGAAAGACCTTACAAGTGCTCATATTGTGAGAAGTGTTTTGCTCAGTCTGGATCTCTGAAATTACATGAGCGAGTTCATACTGGAGAAAAGCCGTATCACTGTACTCAGTGTGAGAAGAGTTTCAGAAGTAAAACTGATCTCAAGTATCATCTGCGCGTTCACACTGGAGAAAAGCCATATAACTGTGATCAGTGTGGTAAAGATTTTAAATTATCAGCAACTCTAAAAGAACACCTGAAAATTCACTTAAAGGAGAAGTCTTATTATCCATGCTCATTTTGTGGAGAGTTTTTTACACGACAGGATCATTGTAAAAGACATCAGAAAAAACACACTGGTGAGAAAGATCATGCGTGTTTGGACTGTGGGAAGAGCTTTATTAGAGCTGACCATCTGAAAAATCACCAAAGAATTCATACTGGGAAAAAATATTACAAGTGCTCATATTGTGACAAGAGTTTCACTCACTCTGGAAACCTGAAATCACATGAGCGAGCTCATACAGCAGAGAAGCCGTACTGTACTCAGTGTGAGAAGAGTTTTAGATATAAAAGAAACCTTCTGACTCACATGAAGATATGTCGTAAGAAGTTGTCACAATGAAATTTTATTTTCATGTCAAATACATTCAAGTAAATTGTGTGACATTAACTAAATATGTTGTTGCTCCTAAAAGCACAATATCGTCTTGTTCTACTTTGTGATTTTGGTGAAAAGCTTGGAGAACTAGGCTTGTTTGTAGTTTGATTAAGGAACTAAAAGAGTGGTGTTTGAAATGCCTGAAAATAAAATTGTACAGTGTCAACAATTTAAATTCTTTCTTAATTACTTAGCTAAATCTGCTTGAATTAGACATAGTCATGACATCTACTTATTTACTAATGTTTACTATATTTTGTTCTGATTGTTCAAGAGTCAGA
Source organism: Leuciscus leuciscus (assembly GCF_965113295.1). NCBI lineage: Eukaryota > Metazoa > Chordata > Actinopteri > Cypriniformes > Leuciscidae > Leuciscus > Leuciscus leuciscus. Next base: position 7,201,323 of record NC_138733.1, on the reverse strand, counting down.
GGTTAGAAAATAAGACACTGTAAAATGTGAAACAATAAACAAATTGCAAAATAAAGTTGCAATAAAGTTTCTTAATTTACAGATGGATTAAAATGCAATGAAATCAGTAAGTTGAAAGTGTGTACAAATATAAAGGATTTAAAAGACAAACTTTAACAACATTTACTGGTGTGTAATTTTGATTTGTATCATGCAAGTTTAATGCAAAATATTTATTATCTGAATTACCATTTGCCTGTTGCATGAAGTCGTCTTCAATTGCTACCCAGGTAAATATTAGATTAGTTTGAGCAAGCTGTTTTTTTTTGTGTTGTTTTTAGCTCAAGGAGGTGGATTGGTTTTTAGCTGTGTTTAGTGTTATGGTAACTTACGCTACACTGCTTTTATTCTGTGTTTAGCCAGGCATACACTGTGTGACTTCAGCAAGGTTACCAACTCACACTGTATGAGTAGAATAAAGAATAAAGTTATTGTCCAGCTAAACTCAGTTTTGATTGATTTACTTCCGTTGACACGCGAAAAACGCAAACCTGTGAGAACGCTGATGGCGTGCACATGCGTATTATGAGTTCAGTCTATAGGTATGTGCGTTTGGTTATATGTGTGCAGGCGTGTAGTCCTTCCCTACAAACCAACCCTCAACAAATTACTTGTCTGGCCTTAAAATGTATAATGCAGAATTTTTATCGCTTCCGTGTAGCCACGCGAAACAGAATTATCCCGACAACGCTTTATCTATAGAGAGGTAAAGGGAGGGGAGGGAGGCCTTCACAGGGGAGAGACTAGTTGTGTTTGTTTTTTCTTATGAGCTCTTTGTGAACCTATGAATTTGTCACGATCTCAGCCTTTGTTCCCATCTTGTGTGAGGACTTTTGTGTTATTTCCTGTTTTGTGCCATGTTTTGTAGTTTTTTTTCATGTTGATTAGTCTCTCCAGGTGTGTCTTGTTAGTTCCCTTGGTTACCCTTGTGTGTTCCCATGACAATCCACCACACACCCTTGTTATTACGGTGTATAAATGGCCCTTGTGTTTCTCTTGTGGTTTGTCAGTCGTTGTTTTTTTCATGGGGGGCTATCTGAGCCTCTTAGCTCAATCATACCATTGTATGATCTTCACTGGACTCTGGAGTTTTACATCGATCATGCATTGCAACTAAGCGACTGCATTTACTGTGGGGGTCGCAGAGGAGGAAAGAGGCACTCCCACAGTACCCCCTCACTCCAGATCCTTGTCCTGCTATGGCCGTCGTTCCAGACTCTCCAGCCCTTATGGCCGCCGTCCCAGACTCTCCAGCTCTTATGGCCACCATTCCAGACTCTCCAGCCGTTATAGTCGCTGTTCCAGACTCTCCTGCCATCATGGCCGCCGTTCCAGACTCTCCAGCCGTCATGGCCGCCGTTCCAGACTCTCCTGCCGTCATGGCCGCCGTTCCAGACTCTCCTGGCGTCATGGCCGCCGTTCCAGACTCTCCTGCCGTCATGGCCGCCGTTCCAGACTCTCCTGCCAGGGTTCGTACGGTCATGAAAAACCTGGAAAAGTCATGGATTTTTAAAATGGCAATTTCCAGGCCTGGAAAAGTTTTGGAAAATGAATAAACTCATAAAGTTTTGGAAAAGTCATGGAAATTTGTTTTTCAAAATATCTGTGTACTTGAATTTGTTTAATTAATCAAATTGGGGAAACAAATTGCAATACTTTTTTCGTTTTACTGTGCGTTCACACCGGACGCGAATAGCGCGTCAAATTCGCGCCTGACGTGTCTAGAAATGTACGCGCGTCAGAGGCGAAATGACGCGTTTCCATTAACTAAAAGCGCTGAAACGGACATGAAAGGGGACCCATTTCTTTTGGCCCATCTAGTTTTAGTCGCTGTCCTCAGTGCCGCAGAAAAGCGCTGAAACGGACATGAAGGGGAACTCATTCAGCGCTTTTCTACGGCACTGAGGACAGCGACTAAGTAGCCACACCTGTGTGGCTCTTGTGTTGCTGTCATCAGCTCAGTGCTTCAAATTAAAATAAGCTGCTTTGCATTTTCATATAGCTTCGTATGTGCCTTTCCATTACAGATTTGAGCAAAACTTTTTTTTTCTTCTAAATATCGATAAATAACTATTGCAAAAGGATGGCGTTTCCATTAACCGACTAAAACTTTTTTTTTTTTTTTGCGATCAGTCATTCCAAAAATCATGGCAACGGAGGACGTTAGTAGGTTTATATCTCACCCACCGCCCTACAAATTATTATTATTAATGTCTTATCCAAGTATTAATGTCAGGGAAAGACCCTTATGCGAACGGCACATAGGCTATATGCTAAGTTTCTTCATGTTTCTCCCTTGATTGTGGCATTTCTTTGAGAGTAGGCTATCCCTGTATTGTTTCTTTTATGAATTTAATATGGAACCCTGGATTTCATGTATTCTTTCTGTCCAAAGGGTCCGTGTTCTTTTGTGTCCACTCGTTTTTCCTTTAACCCCCAAATGAAAAACGAAAAATGAAGGGTTGTTGTAAGTAGGCTATTTTTAAAACGCAAAGTTGAACGCCAACATTTAAATTTGAACTGTAGGCTACACCAAATGCTGTGCGAAAAAGAAAAAAATATCGACAAATTTTCAGATTTTTGTTTATGACTTTTTGCCTCTTTGTTAAACATTTAAAATATATATGATTTTTTTCTTTTAAAAAATTTATTTGGTCTTTTATTTTCCGTGTTCACATTTATGAGGAAAAAACAATGTTACGTGACCGTTCTCCATTACGGTAATGAGTCCTCTGAGAGCGGCACTAAAAGACTTTAAAACTTACACATAGACCTCAAACAGAAAGCACAAAGCCTTCCTAAACGAATTTCGTTTTGTATTAATTGTATCTTGATTTTAAAATGTTTCATTAACCAATTGCTTAATAGCCTAAATAAAAAGTAAATAGCAGAAAATAGATAATCACGACACAGAGGCGCCGGAGTGAACTGGATCATCCATGAACCGAAACTCAGCGTAAAAGGTAGCCTACTCGCCTCACAGACCTAAACAAAACTGAAATAGGCCTATATCTATTATCTACAGAAATATCTACTTTTAAACAGAACAATTCAAAACAAAATAAAACGATGTAGCCTAATCCGTATGAAATGTGCATTTCTCTCCGGCGTGTTCACTACTAAGAAGATCGCGAGTCAGTCAACTTCGTCTTTGCAGTCGACACAGAAAATACTTGTTTATTAATAAACAATTAAAATTGAGAGAGAGAGAGAATATAAGATTAGTTTGACTAATTTTGAGGACTTCTAATGATCTGTTAACAATCTCGTTTTTTTTTTTTTTTTTTTTTTTTTTATGGCGTTTATCGCATTTTGGAAAAGAGCTCTTCAAGCACATTTAGATTTTTCATCCGCTACTAACGTTACCCGCCCACAAGGAGTTAATTAACATGTATACACAGATGTTTTATGGAAAACTATGTCATGAATATTTACCTTTAAGTCATGGAAAAGTCTTGGAAAAGTCATGGAAATGTAATGGTAAAAATGTGTACGAACCCTGTCCTGCTGTCATGGCCGCCGTTCCAGACTCTCCAGCTGTTACCGCCATTCCAGACTCCAGCCGTTATGGTCGCCGGTCCAGACTCTCCTGCCGTCATGGCCGCAATGGCTGTGTCTTCGGACTCTCTTCTTTTCACAGGCCTGGCCATCCTTCCCATTACAATCAACCACACCCCCTTGTTAGCTTGTGTATAAATGGCTCTTGTGTTTCTCTTGTGGTTTGTAAGTCATTGTTTGCTGTACCACGCTCCTGTCCTGAGTTTCTTTGCCTGCCCTGGATTGTTTTTATATTGTTATTAAAGTAGTGCTTGCATGTGGATTCTCCCTCCGCTTTGTCTCTGCCCCTCTGTTACAGAATTATTAGGCCTATTTGTTTGATTCACTTGCATTAATGTAGTCAGATATTTTCTTTTGGTTGCCTTCTCAAACTTTTGCTACAGCAGAAGTGTATTCCTGAATTTTAATTGCATTTAACTTCATGAAATTGGTCTTCACAATCTCTTAATCCTCAGCATAAAAGTGAATTGTTCTGGCTCTCTCACGAGAAGTGAATCACATTGATGCTCTCCATGTTCCATGTGATTGGCTGTTTGCTGCACGTGTCATACTTACAGATGCACACGCTTTGCAAACTCTGTATTAACCCGAGTTGACAGAGAATGTTTATACTGAGCTTTGTGAACCCTTTGAACCTTGGCCTGATGGTGGTTGAACAAACTCAGGGTCACAGTATTAGTTTCATCTTGACAAAACCAAACCAATCCAATCAGACTTGGTTGGTACCATGGATCATCAACTTTCTCTGTCAACTCAAGCTTTGATGGTGAGTTTAGGTTTGACATCTGTCTCGAACAGCCAATCACATGCTGTGAAACTGTGATTCACTTCGCCCAAGAGAAGCAGCGCGATTCAAAGGTGATGATGCTGTAGTTTGTTTCAGCCTGTTGACACTGATAAAATGAGCGTAATGTTCCACTTTACAGAAGAATGAGGTGAAAACAGGGAACTTTTGGAGACAAAGAAGCGTTCAGCATCTCAGTTAAACATAATGGCTCTTTATTTTTTGTCAAACTATCAATACTAATTAAACAGACCTTTTAGGATAATCAGGTTTTGTGTGAGAGAGAACTTCATGAGAGATTGTCACACTTGAGTTAACCTCTAGGTAATAAAAAAAAAAAAAAAGAGAAATTAGAATAAAAATAAATAAATAAAAATGGTCATTTTTAAGCCAAAAACAGTAAAGTAAAATCACATTTAAGGAAGACAACTAAATGTATGTGTGTGTATGTGTATATAATGTATATATAATGTGTGTGTGTAATATGGTGTTAAAATCCTGGGTTACACAAATAGAATGAATATACAGCCTTACTCAAAGCAAATATGTTCACATAATTTCAGAGTAATTAAAGTAGTAGAGGATATAATTACTTTTTATTTTTCCCAGATCTGGTCCTGTGGGCGTCAGTATCACACAGTGATCACAGTTCACACCTGCAGTGAAGCCCCTCCCACAAAAATTCACCAATAAATACTGGGAATATTCCCATCATCCTACAAGAGAAGGACAAACCCCAGGAGTAGCAGCTGAAATCTGTGTGACTGTTAAAGATGGAGTTTATTAAAGAGGAGATTGAAGACATGAGTGATCCAGAAATAAAACATGAAGATACTGAGGAACAAACAGGTTGGTGTCCATTCTTGATTCTTCATTGTTGACTGTTGAGAAACATTAAGAGAGTAACACTAACAGATCTAGTGGCTGTGAAATAATGAGCACTATAATTATAATAACAGAGAAAATGCAACTCTACCATCATAAATTTATTATAATCTGACATCTATTTGATTGTATTAACAAGGGAATGTCAAAACTAACCTTTGGCACATTAAAGATCTGATACTTGATACTCATAAAAATCCCTGATCTCTTGTTTTCTGCTATTAAATCAGGGTTCAGTTGTATTTTCACATTTATCCTTGAACTGAATCTAATGTGTTTATTTTAGACCAGATGGAGGTGGAGCAAAGACACAAACTATATGAAGTTGAGGAGGAACACTGCAACATCAAAACTCAAAAGAGATTTTCATTGAAGGAAAACTGTAAAAAGCAACCGAAAACACATAATGAAGTGAGAGATCATGTGTGTTGTGACTGTGGGAAGAGCTTTACAACAACTGCAAATCTGAATCGCCACCAAAGAATTCATACTGGAGAAAAACCTTACAAGTGCTCATATTGTGACAAGAGTTTCGCTCAGTCTGGACCACTGAAAATACATGAGCGAGTTCATACTGGAGAGAAGCCGTATCGCTGTAATCAGTGTGAGAAGAGTTTCAGAAGTAAAACTGAACTCAGTAATCATCTGCGTGTTCACACTGGAGAAAAGCCATTCAACTGTGATCAGTGTGGTAAAGATTTTAGCTCTGTATCAAATCTAAACAAACACCTGAAAATACACACAAACGAGAGGCCTTATGCATGTTCATTTTGTGGAGAGACTTTTTCACGGCTGCACCAGAAAACACACACCGGTGAGAAAAATCATGTGTGTTTGGACTGTGGGATGAGATTCACTAGAGCTGGCAGTCTGAAACAGCACCAAAGAATTCATACTGGAGAAAAACCTTACATGTGCTCATTTTGTGACAAGAGTTTCACTCAGTCTGGAAACCTGAAAGCGCATGAGCGAGTTCATACTGGAGAGATGCCGTACTACTGTACTCAGTGTGAGAGGAGTTTTAGATATTCAAATAGCCTTCTTGGGCAATTGAGGAAATATCACAAGTTGTTACAATGAGCAACATTTTATTTTCATGTCAAATACATTCAAGTAAACTTGGTGTTGAACAAAATGTGGTGTTGCTCCCAAAAGCACAGTATATTTTTTTTACTTTGTGAATTTGGTGAAATGCTTAGAAAAGAGTGATGTTTGAAGCTCCATATAATAATTCTTATGCTGCGTTCACACCGGACGCGAATAGCGCGTCAAATTCGCGCCTGCCGCGTCTAGTTTGACGCTTGACCACTTTGTGTTAATTCGCGTGTCTAACGCGCGTAAAAACAAAAGTTTGAAACATTATTATTCGCGCGTCAGAGGCGAAATTTACGCGCGTCAGAGGTGAAAGTTTTGGCGGCCATCTTTTTTAGATGTTTATCGAGCATTAGCGTTAGCATTAATCGAGAGAGTCATCGCTCGTATATGCTCTGGAGAGCAGAAACAGCTGCGTAGGGGACATCGTCGCTGTACTCGGGTCCACCAGACCCTCCAGAGGGTTTCAGGAGTTTCACAATTTGCTCCAGGAGCTAGGTTTGGTGGACCTAACGGTGAGGACACTGACGAGGACAGCGTAGGCCGTGAGGCCTCGGCCTCGAGTGGTCGCTGCCTGACGAGCCCGCGCTCTACAGCCCGGCGCGAGGTTCACCCTCGCCCGCACCCACCTAATCTGTCATTTATTTTTGTTTTGATAATAAATGGAGTCAGCCTCCAAAAGTGAAACCTGTCCTGTGATTTTTGTTTTTATACACTAAATTGTGTTTGTTGTCTTTACATTAGAATAATAATGTTTCATATAATCTAGAATAGATATGGAATAAATAGCATTCAATACAAAATGAGTATGTCTCATATATTGAAATCGAGTTTTTATGTGAAAGATTTGCTTTGTTGTGCATTTGAGTCATATTACAAAATAATTTATTGAGGCCAAACATAAAATAACATTATAAACTGTCACTTCACCACGTGACAGCAGCAAGCAGGCTCCTGATTGGTTAACGCGGCGCGAATTCACGCAGAAGTTCAGATTTTTCAACTCGGGCGGCAGACGCGAATTCGCATCAAACCCGTGAATGCACAAATAGCACTAATAAAATCATTCGCGCTTAACGCGCCAGACGCTCAATTCGCGCTATTCGCGCGAACTTGACGCGCGAATGAGGCGTATTCGCGTCTACCGCGCCGCGCTCTACGCCTCATTCGCGCCGCAGGAATTTTTTACGCGCGTAACGCGTCTTTGCATTGACTTAACATTGAAATCACTCGCGCCTGACGCGCTATTCGCGTCCGGTGTGAACGCACCATTACAGTCTCAATAATTTGTGTCTCCTACTGGGTAATAATTGCAAAATCTGCTTGAATAAGACATATTCATATTATATATATTGTGTTCAGATTGTACTAGAATCAGTGGCTGTACTTAGACACTGTAAAATGTTGTTGTTTTTTGTTTTTTTTTACTGTAAAATGTCAATAAACAAACTGAAAAATAGTCAACTGTCTTGATTTATGGATGGTTTAAAATGCCATTAAGCTGCTGCAGTAAGTTTGCCTGACGTCGTCATACTCAGATTCTAGTCAGAATATGAGTCTACTGCTCCATTGGGCTGTGATTAACAGGCGTGTTTCAACCGAACCAGGAAAGAAAATGCCTCTGCACTCAATTGGATAGACCTACAACCAATCAGAGCAACGGAGTTAGAGACCTATTAGAGTTAGAGTTAGTAGCCTATGTTCTTCATTCATCTTTCCGATCGACAAATGACTTGATCGCGGTTCTCTGTTCCTCTTTTAAAATGAATGCGCTGTCGATATCTTCTATAACACGTGAGTCGCGATGGCGGAATCTACACATCTCAATTCTCCAGGGGCAGCCATCTTTGTTGTAAACGTATTCAACCCAAGCGCTCTTTGACGCTGTGACGTGGATGATTATGTTACTGTTGATCATTTGTCCATCATCGTATAAAGCCCGCCCTGACAATTTGATTGGTCCGAACAGCTCTGGTTCGAGCATAGTTGCTCCTCAACGGATCAAGTCCAGACCGAACTTCCCGACCTCAAATGTTGTGGACGGGGCTGAGTTCGGCTGGCATCCAGGCTAGCAGTAAGTTGCAAGTGTGTACAAATATAAAGATCAACCATTTTTTGACATCATTCACTGGTGTGTAATGTGATTTGTATAATTAAAGATACAATATGTAATTTTTTCCGACGCTAGGGGTCGCTAACCTCTTACAACAACACAGGCGTTGGCTAATGACTCTTGTAGTCAAGCCGATGGATCAAATAATGTTTAAACGTACAGTATGGAATTTTTCTTCGCCGCTAGGGGTCACTAACCTCTTACAATAACAAAGGCGTAGTTTGATGACGCAACATTTGCTAAGAATTATGGATCTTGTCGTCAAACGTCAAGCCGACCGATCTAATAATGTTTATGGATGAGTGAATACATAGATGTTTTTATTACGACTGTGATATAAAGCAGTTCGGGATTGCTAAGAGACAGCTATCAGCTCCACACGCGACGCGAGTCCCACGGTTATACGTTAACAGTTAAAAGGAATATGGACATTTCATTCTACCGAACTACACGTGAGTGCAGAATTACTACTCACACAGGTCAGTTTATTAGACAAATTAGACTTGTGAGGTAACGCAGCGCTGTTTCACTTGGTCTAACATTACACTATCACACTAAACTGCATTTAAATGTGTTGAAATGTATGTGTTAGTTTGTCTGTATGAGACTAGCAGTAAGCTAGATCAACATTAGGATAACATACAGATCATATTCTAACATTTTATCATTGTTGAACTATATAACAACATTGATTAGTTTTATGTAAATATGCTCACCTGTTTAATAAGTACATGTAGGAGCGGTCGAAGTCTCGGACGTGGAGCTCTCGTTTATACTGTCTATGGGAGCTCTCGGCATCTCGAAAACAACGCGCTGATATTGATTCCCGTTTTAGTTCTCCTTTTTTATCCAAAGTCTGCTTGCATACTGTCCATAATGTTTGAACGAAACAACAACAGCGTGCAGATAGACATTACGAACTACACAGTTGTCTACATCTGTCGCTTTGGTTACCATCAGAGGGCTCTGGTTCATAGCTCTGGTTGCTATGACAATACGAGCGGAAACCAGGGACAACGCGGATATGACACCATTGACAGCGACAAAACGGAAATAAACTCTAATTAAATAAACAGTCGGGATAATGTCAGTACACAACAAAAAAAAATATATAACATAGATAAAATGATTTTTGCTATTTTTAAAGCAAAAAAGTTACAAAAGTTACAGCTTTCCTGTAGCTCAGTGGTAAGAGCATTGCGTTAACAACGCAAGGTTGTGGGTTCGATCCCAGGGGATTGCACATACCTATGTATAAATGTATAGGATAACGCAATGTAAGTCGCTTTGGATAAAAGCGTCTGCCAAATGCATAAATGTAAATGTTACATATTGTGCCTTTAAGGATGAGTGAATACATTGATGTTTTTATCATGACTGTGGTATGAAGCAGGTCGCGATTGCTAATAACTAAGAGACAGGTATCAGCGCCACACGCCCGTCCCGCGAGTCCCGCAGATATAAAGGAATAAGGACATTTCATTCTACCGAACTACATGCAAGTGCAGAATTACTACTCACACAGGTCAGTTTATTAGACGAATGAAACTTGTGAGGTAATGCAGCGCTGTTTCACTTGGTCTACACTATCACACTAAACTGCATCTGAGTGTGTTGAAAGTTATAATGTTATTCTTTGTGTTCGTTTGTTGGCTGTTTGAGACTAGCAGTGAGCTAGATCAGTGGTTCCCAACCTTTTTTTGTCTGAGACCCCCTTTTCCCCAAGAAAATATTTTAGGGCCCCCCTTCACATTTAATGATATTATCGCTCTTGTAAGCTTGCAGCAAGGATGACAAAATATGTTGTTTTCAAACAAACAGTAGGCTATATGTTTACTATAACCAGTTTATGTTCATGCACAAATAATAGCCTTTAATATTGAAAATACAATAACAAAAACATCAGTAGGCCTTTTGAAATTTAAAAACGTAGGCTTAGGAGTAGCCTATAAATTGGCCCTATTTGAAATGCAATAACAAAAATATTCATACTGGTGTGTAGGTAAAAAAAAAAAAAGAAGAAGAATATAGGCTATTACTAAATGATACTTGCATGTTATTTGTGAGGCTTTATCAATGTGAGGCTTTATTTTTGACGCTTTTGGCGCTATAGCGAGCGATAGTAAACTTGCGTTTATTAACAGAATAATGCGTCTTTCGGAAGAACATTGTAGCCGGAACTACTTCTCTCTGTGTACATCTATGACGAGTCACGCAGGTACTGTGCTACTCCGCAGCGGCAGCGATCCGAACCAGTGTTAAATAGTCCCAATGTAAACACTTATTATAGGTGTACCATAGTGGTTCAGGATAAGACAAAAACACGGATTGGAAAATGGATTCATGATGAACTCGCTCATTATATACATTTTGTAAATTTTTAACAGAAAAAAGTAAATGATTTTATTTAATGCTCATTGCTCAAAACTTTTCAAAATATGACGCGACCCCCCACAGAGCTCGCTGAGGCCCCCTTGTGGGCCGCGACCCCCCTGTTGGGAACCGATGAGCTAGATGAACATTAGGATAACATACAGATCATATTATAACATTTCATCATATTGAACTATATAACATTAATTAGTTTTATGTACATTTGCTCACCTGTCTAATAAAGTACATGTAGGAGCGGCGTCGAGTCGAAGTTTGTCAAGGACGTGAAGCTCTCGGCATCTCGAAAACGCCGCGCTGATATTGATCCTCGTTTTAGTTCTCAATTTTTCTCCAAAGGCTGCTTGCCATGGTCCATAATGTTTGAACGAAACAACAACAGCGTGCAGATAGACATTACGAACTACGCAGTTGTCCACGTCTGTCGCCATGGTTACTATGGCAGAACGAGCGGAAATCAGGGAGAAGGCGGATATTACGTCAGTGACAGGCGACAAGTGAAATTTTTTTCCGGGACAGACAATTATTTAAAATGGGATTTTCTCTGAAATTAAAAATCTTTCTTCTGGGATATTGTAAGTACACAACTGCAGGAAATGTATAACACTGTTCAAGTGATTTTTGGGATATTTTATTACAAAATTCTTACATATTGTACCTTTAAATTTCAATGACATAACATTTATTATCAGAATCACCAGATTCTCTTATTTGATTATATATATTTAACTTTTAGACAACTTTTATTAATATATATATATATATATATATATATATATATATATATATATATATATATATATATATATATATATATATATTAGAGGTGGGCATAGATTAATTTTTTTAATCTAGATTAATTTTGAAATTAATCTAGATTAATCTAGATTAAAATGGCTCATTTGAATTCTGCCGAAGGCATTCAGAATATGTGTGCTACCCAAATAATGACTATAAAAGTAAGTCTTTGAGAACGGGTTTCTCAAGCCAGGTGGCGCATTAGACCAGGGGCTCATCTCCTGTTTCCAAAATGCATCACAAACTGCTTGAGAAAGCTGTTCTACTCATAGACTGTAAAAGGTTACTACTGTACTGTTACCATCCGTAGGCAACATTAGGTAGGCCTATGTTATTATCAACTACTATAGGCTATCAATTAGGGATGGGCGATATGGCCTAAAATCTATATTGTGATATACATTGCAGCCTCTTGCGATAACGATATACAGTATATTATAATAAAACCATTTCAGAACAGATTACACAGACCCATGCTAAACAACTGCTAAATGTTTTGTTTTTTTAAGGGTGTATGTAGTTTTGAGAACATATATTGTGCAAAACTGTAAGTATACAACATAATTTTGCAGATAAATAAAATTTAAGTACTCTAGCTGCAGAGACTTAAGTAGGTCTAATGTTTATTATGACTTGGAGCTTATGAAACCCCAAATTTAAAATTAGAATATTGTCTAACTGATGTCTTTTCAGTTAAAAAGAAACACAACAACGATTCTTAAAATCGAGATTATGTGCTACACCACTAAGATATATTGGAATGGGAATAATACGTGTTTACTTAAGATGACGACGAATATGCGTTGCAGCCGGGTTTACCTCGCGGCCGCGGGTAGATTGCGTCATCATAGCTTGTGTAGTATAGAGCCATCTCCCAACCCAACTTGGAGAATAGATTAACGGCGATATTTTTTTTATCATGCGATAAGAGTCTCGCGTTAACGCAGCACGTTAACGCCGATAACGGCCCACCACTAATATATATATATATATATATATATATATATATATATATATATATATATATATATATATATATATAATAAACATATTCAAGGTTGACATATTTTTTTTTAAGAATTGTTTTAATTAGTTTAAGTGCATGTTGATCACTGGCTGATTGGATTATTTTATATTGTTAGATACCAATCATAAGAGCTGTTGAAAAATAAGCAAATAATCTAGGACAATATAACATCAATAGACTTATATCATAATCTTGTATTGCAGTTGTCATCACATTTTGACTCTATTAACAAGAATGACAGAACTAACCTTTGGCTCATCAAAAATCTGATATTTGGTAGATAGATGGATACCTGGGGGCGTATTACAGAAACGTTCTATCTTAAAGGGTTATGAAATCCCCCTGTTTTAGACAATTTGCACTTATTGATAACATTTATGAGTACTTTTAGTGTTTTCAGGGATGTGCAACCTGTACATACTGTATCTGTTCACATCTCAAAAAAAATGTGTTTTCCCCTTTGGGGAAGATTTGCTAAACGGGGATAATTAGCGTGAGCGAAATTCCAAAACAGCGCAGATGGGTGGAAAGTTCTGCACGGGGATCTACTGATGACATGCAAATTAAAGATCACAGACGCAGTCAGATAATTTCATAATGACCAACGCAATCTACCAGGTAGTGTCTGGTTTAAGACATGCTTTTATGGGGGTGGTAAATAACGCCGCAAACACAAGTACATTGATGAGCGCAAACCTAAGTAAATCACCTAGTGTGATTCATTTAAATACTCTCCCATAAATTTTGCACCTGAAAGGGAAACTCCTACAAATTCATATGCAATAAGGTCAGCAGCAAAAAAAAAAAGTGTCCACGCCTTTTCAGCGCTAGTTTTTCACTGCGTGCCTTTAGTAAATCCTGACAGTAGTTCTTTAATGCCAAAAGAGGTTTTGCGCTGGTGCAAACTGTTTGAAAATCTGACCCTTTAAGTCTTAATTTAAGATCTTAGTTAAGTTAATTTAGGATTTTTCAAAAAAAAAAAAAAAATCGTAGTAAAGAAGCAAATCTTAAATTGATTTAGGATTCTTATCCTATCTTACAAAATCTAATTTTATCTGTAGTTAAAGGTATAGCGGAGGATGTTTTACTTCCTGGTGGGTAGTCTAAACTATTGGTCCTCCTAATTGTCAATCATTCTGGTGAATCAATCAAACTTTTCAAAAAGTGGAGAGGGCGGGTCTTATCTAAAATTTGGAAAGATCCTCCGCTATACCTTTAAGAAATCTTAACCCCCTCAATCAAGTTGAGTAATCAACTCTCAGGTCTGTTACCAAGCAACCAATGACGGTTCAAACAGCTGCTGTGAAGTAAAACGGGTTAAAAAAATAATAAGTGGTGCTTTTCATTAAGTTTTGATAAGCTTGGTAGAAAAGGCAAAGCCTAATCCTTCATTATTTCATAGGAGTCTGTAATTATTTTGAGTTTTGTTGTCAAAGTGCAGCACATCATTTCAGTGTTCACAAAGTCTTTTCACCATCAAACATCGCTGTTCTAATAAATGTGATGATATTCTCAGACAGGGCTATTATTATGTGATTTTCACAATTGGCTTTCAAATTATTTTGAAGTTAGGACACTAGTGGGGTTGTCCTAAAGTTAAGACAATTTTTAGAATTTTTGGTGAAGTTATGTGAAGATAAGATTATGCACTTAAGAAATGTCATTTTGTAATAGCTTTTTGTCCTAAATGAGGCACTGCTTGAAATTGCCATGGTTACTAAACAGTTAAGATAGGATTCTAAAGTTAGGGGTTTTCTGTAATGAGCCCCCTGATCTCTTGTTTTGTTATTTTATTTAATCAGGGTTGAATATTCACATTTACCCTCCTTGAACTGATTCTAACTATTTAATGTTTATTTCAGACCAGATGGAAGTGAAAGAGCAAAGACAAGAACAAAAGTTACATTTCAAAGGTTATGATGCTGTAGTTTGTTTCAGCCTGTTGACGCCAATAAAATGTGCTTAATGTTAATAACAAAACATTTATTATATGAACCACCATTTGGCCTGTTGCATGAAGTCGGTTTCAGTTGCTTCCCAGGTAAATTTGAGCTTAGTTTGAGCAGATTCAGGTTCTCTTTCAGTCGGTCACGTTCTACATCACCGACATATTGGGATCTCGCCTGAGAGCCCAAGCACCTTCTAGTGTAAACTAAACGAGCCAATGTAGATTGGCATGCAAGATTTGTAGCGCAAGTTCCAGTCCCTCGAGATTGTATGTTTGGTCTCTCGGGGCAGCCCGTGCTGGCTTACAAAGATGCTGGACAGGCTGCCTCTGCCTTGCACCCCTGCAAGTCTACGAGGCCAAGGCTTTAAGGAGTTGCACGAGGGAAGTGCTGACCCGGGACTTACGGGACCTGTGCACAGCGAGGGACCTCGCCCTGCAGGCGACGAAAGTCACTGTGTGCTTCCTAGGTCAGACGATATCCACACATCTCTTGGTGAACCTGGCGGATAAATATCAGTTCTTGGACTCCCTAGTGTCCCAGGCAGGCCTCATCTGTGACACGGTGGAGTATTTTGCCCAACAGTTCTCAACCGCACATAGACAGACCAAGGCTATCAAGCACCTCCTGCCCCAACGGCCAGCTGCTGCCTTTACCCCGCCGTCGGCCGCAGAGCCTCCATCTAATTGTCGGCGAGGGCTCCTGCTCAACCTTCACCCAGGCCAAAGCGTGGAGCTGGCCAGCTCGTCCAGGCCCCCGCTAAATCAGGCGGCAATTGCAAGCGACCCTGAGACGGGCAACCCAGAAATGGAGAATACAGCTCTTCGGCAGATGGTGACTGCACTACTCCCTCCCCTGGAGGAGGGCCGCGTGGAGAATCCTTTGTTCCGTTTTATTTCTGTCCAAGAAATACGTTTATTTCTGTACCCAAATTTTTAATAAAAGAGCAATTCCCTCTACCTCTGGGTCCCAAGAGGCCGCGGTTGGTGGTGTGCGGTGCTATGATGAGATCTGGTGCAGAGGATCTCTTTTCTCGGTATGGAGTTGGACAGCACGCCTCACAGAGTGTTGAACTGCTTGAATTCATTCACAAGCAAGACGGCAGCCCCACAGAAACTTTTCCAGAGGCTCCTGGGGCATATAGCATCCGCACTAACGCTGCCCGGATTGCTTCATATGAGGCCGCTTCAGCACTGGCTTCATGGCCGAGTCCCAAGATGGGCATGGCAGAATGGCACGCTCCAAGTGTCAGTCCGCGAGGTGGGAATGTGCATTGGCACATCAACTGCCTTGAATTGTTAGCAGTACGTGTTTTGCTGGGTTGCCTCAACACGCTGCTACAAGGCAAGCACGTACTGATCCCCTCCTATGGAGTCAGAAGCATCTGAGGTTGCTTCGTGTCACTTAATCCCCAGCATGCTCAATCGAGCAGCCAACAAGCTCTCACTACAGCCTGCGCTTCCAGGGAAGTGGCAACTCCATCCCCTGGCGGTCCAGCTGATATGGAGAGGCATTGGAACCACACAGGTAGACCTGTTTGTCACCCCGGACACGTCACATTGCCAGTTGTTTTATTCCCTGACCGAAGGGACGCTTGGCACGGATGCACTGACACACAGCTGGCAACGAAAATGCACAGCAGACACTGTGCCAAGTCAGGGAGGACGAGGAGCAGGTCTTGCAAGTTGCCCCATATTGGCCCAACCAGACCTGGTTCCCAGAACTCATGCTCCTTGCGACAGCCCCTCTCTGGTGCATTCCTCTGAGGAAAGACCTCCTTTCTCAGAGTATTTCTTTAAATCCTCCTCGCATTCACCCCTCTTGGGATCTCTCACTTGTGCTAACTGCACTTCAAAGAGCCCATTTTGAGCCATTGCAGTCAGCTAAGTTAAAAATCCTGTCAATGAAGACAGTGCTCCTGGCTGCAGAGGCCCTGGCGGTGAGCCTGTGTCTTTCCTTTGGCTGAGTTCGCTCTGCCTTCCCTGCCGGTGTTGACTCCCTCCTAATATTAATCTCAGAGACATTCCATATGTTGCACTAGCCTAATGGCCATTCCATATGTGTAATTTCCACATGATAAGTCCCCATGGGTAGAATGGGGATTTCGTAGCATCCATGCGGAACAGCAGTGATCAACTCTCCCTGCGTAAGCCCTGTCCCATCGTCCGCCCCAAGAAGTGTGGGAGGAGTAGGAGGCTTAAAGGGATAGTTCACCCCCCAAAATTTTATTAGCCCATGATTTACTCACCCTGAAGCCGTCCTACTGTAGGTGAATATGACATTCTTCTTTCAGAGGAATACATTTGGAGTTATATTAAAACATTTCCTGGCTCTTCCAAGCTTTATAATGGGAGTACATATTTTTGGGTGAACTATCCCTTTAAGAAGGGCGCTGGAAGGGGCAGCAACAGTGGCGTTTTGTTAGCGATCCCAATACATTGTTTACGTCGAACGGGACAGACTGAAATCATGCTGTTATGTATGTAACCCTTGTTCCCTGAAAGAGGGAACGGAGACCTCACGTCCCGTAGCCACAGTTGCTGTACCACCGTGGAGCCACCAAGTCACTAGCTCGGATCGTCAGCGAAAAGCAAATGTGCGTTGCATCTGCTTCCATAATTATACCCACGCGCCAGAGTGCGAGATGCAAATCTTGCACGCCAATCTCCATTATCTCGTTTAGTTTATAGTCAAAGGCGATTGGGCTCTCCATCCCCTCCTTCAGGGAACGAGAGTTACATATGTAACAGAGAAATTTTTTGAGCTCAAGAAGGTGGGTTGGTTTCAATCGATGTTCAATGCCATGGTAAACTTGCGCTACATTGCTTTTATTCTGAGTTAGAGATTGCAAACCAAAACTGGACCAATCAGCTGTGAGTAAAGTGACATATATCTGATGCGATAAAGATATAGGGGAAATGTCCCTTAAATTAAAGCAGGTGAAAGCATAAAAGAGACAAAATTGCCAATATTTTGCTGCTAATTGTTTATATTATATGAATTATGCATCATTCATATAATCACATAATTATTATATTGATTGACAAATAATATTAAACTTGGCTTTTAAATTAATATAAATATATATAAATACGCTTTAGTATATACACTTTTTAACCGATTAAGCTTGTGTATTCTTTTGAGCTCTTTACGAAACTATATAAATTATTAGAGGTGCACAAGCTTCTCAAACTTTTGGATTAAACCCGAGTTGACAATGTTTATTCCGAGCTTTGTGAGCCCGTTGGACCTGATCTAAACCAGGTTGGATTTATATGGATTTGTCAACTCTAAACCTACTCTGAAACTCAGTTTGTTCAACTAGTTTCATGCAACAGCCCTTATATTCTCTTGTTTAATTATATATTTTTTACTTCTACATAACCTTCATTGCAATATATATATATATATAATTTTAAAAAATCATGGCTGACATTTGTTTCAAACTGTTTAAATGAATGATGATCACTGGCTGTTTGGCTTAGTTAAATTGTAAGATACAAATCATAAGATCTATGAAAAATAATTAAGCAATTAATCTTGAGATATTTGACATGAATACACTTAGATAGATTATTATCATTTACAAAAGTTGTCATCCACATTAACAAGAATGACAGAACCAACCTTTGGTACATTTAAAGTCTGATACGATAGACAGATACATGATCTATGTTGCTTTCTGAATCAGGGTTCACTTTAATATTCACATTATCCTCCTTGAACGTATTCTAACTACTTCATGTTTATTTCAGACCAGATGGAAGACAAAGAGCAAAGACAAGAACTGAAGTGAAATTACAAAGGTGATGATGCTGTAATTTGTTTCAGCCTGTTTACACCAATAAAATGAGCTTAATGTGCCAATTTACAGAAGATCTCAGACATCACCATAATGAATGAGCTGAAAACAGGGAACTTTTGGAGACAACGAGGCTTTTCAGCAGCTTCTTTCAGCTTCTTAACATGATGGCACTGTTTATTTTTTTGTCAATGCTAACAAACCTTTTAGGACAATCAAGTTTTGTGTGAGAGAGATTAACATTTGAATTAAGCTTCAGATAAATAAATAAAAAAAGATTAAAAAAAAGATTTTGTTTTGGCTAACAAATAAGAGGAAGTAGAAGATTCTACATAAAACAACATCTAGACAAATCTTTTGTTGAATTTGAAGACAACAACATGAGAATAAAAATTACACAAATATTAACGTTCATATTTCAGATGTTGTCTTATAGTAATAATATAAGGCCTTACTCTGTACAGCAAATATGTTTACATAATTTCAGAGTAATTAAAGTAGTTGAGTATTTAGTCAAGGTTCACACCTGCAGTAAAACCCCTCCCACAACAATTCACCAATAAATACTGGGAATATTCCCATCATCCTACAAGAGAAGGACAAACTCCAGGAGTAGCAGCTGAAATCTGTGTGACTGTTAAAGATGGAGTTTATTGAAGAGGAGATTGAAGACATGAGTGATCCAGAACCATCCAGAATAAAACATGAAGATACTGAGGAACAAATAGGTTGGTGTCCATTCTTGATTCTTCATTGTTGACTGTTGAGAAACATTACGGTATCAAAGATTCAGATCAACAGATAATTCTAATAACAGAGAAAATGCAACTCTGCGATCAAACATTTATTATAATCTGACGTCTGTTTGATTGTATTTACAAGGGAATGACAAAACTAACCTTTGGCACATTGATACTTGATGCTCGTAAAAATCCCTGATCTCTGTTGTTTTCTGCTATTAAATCAAGGTTCAGTTGAATTTTAACATTTATCCTCCTTCAACTGATTCTTACTACTTAATGTTTTTTTATTTTATTTTTTTAATGTTTTTTTTTTAGATCAGATGAAAGTGAAAGAGCAAAGGCACAAACTATATGAAGTTGAGGAGGAACATTGCAACTTCGAAACTCAAAAGAGTTTCTCATTGATGAAAAATTGTAAACTGCAACAAAAAACACATAATGAAGTGAGAGGTAAAGTGTGCTTTGACTGTGGGAAGAGCTTTACTTCACCTAGTCATCTGAATGTGCACCAGAGGATTCATACTGGAGAAAAACCTTACAAGTGCTCATATTGTGACAAGAGTTTCACTCAGTCTGGACCACTGAAAATACACGAGCGAGTTCATACTGGAGAGAAGCCGTATCACTGTACTCAGTGTGAGAAGAGTTTCAAAAGTAAGACTGAACTCAGTATTCATCTGCGCGTTCACACTGGAGAAAAGCCTTATAACTGTGATCATTGTGGTAAAGATTTTAAATTATTATCACATCTAAAAGAACACCAGATAATGCACACAAACGAGAGGCCTTATGCATGTTCATTTTGTGGAGAGACTTTTTCACGGCTGGAACATTGTAAACGGCACCAGAAAACACACACCGGTGAGAAAGATCATGTGTGTTTGGACTGTGGGAAGAGATTCAATAGAGCTGACCATCTGAAAAATCATCAAAGAATTCATACTGGAGAAAAACCTTACAAGTGCTCATATTGTGACAAGAGTTTCACTGTGTCTGGATCTCTGAAATCACACGAGCGAGTTCATACTGGAGAGAAGCCGTACGACTGTACTCAGTGTGGGAAGAGTTTCACCCGATCACATAATCTAGTGATTCATGTTAAAAAGCATTGTTCTGTTTCACAGTGAGCAAATGTTTTGTGAGATTCACATAAAGTAAATGTGTTACTTAACTAATAAACTAATGTTTCTGTGAAATGCCACAAGAATTGTGTTTTATATGTTGGAGAACAAGAAAATTATTGAATTATTTGATTGAACGCTAAATGGCTATAACTCATGAAGATATTAAATACCAAAATTAAAAGAGACTGGAAGCAAATGTAAGAAAAAAAACATCAACAATCAGTTATTTGTCAATATATGAAGCAATGGACCGCTTGCACTGAGCTTCGTGAAGCACTTCCATTTGGAAATGGTACATCTCACTTATTCCCGGTTATGTTTACTTTCAATGTACTGTGGTCAATGAGTTGAACAAACGCCACCTAAAATGAGTGTCTGCAATAAGATTTACAAATTTGGAAAATTTGTATTGACTGGAGAAGGGATATTCTGATGTGGGCAGAATTTTCCATACTCATCGGAAAAACATATTTTGTCATATCATGTCAAAGGCCTTCTTAAAATCTAAAAACAAGATGAATCCATCCTCTATCAAGTGACTGTACTCCACCAAATCCATAACTTATCTAATATTATTATGAATAGATCTTCCTTTAAGAAAGCCTGATTTACGCCCTCTTTTAACCTGTTAACATACAGTATGTGAGAAAAGTTTATAATCATTGTTGAGCTATGTAATTGGACGCAAGTTATCCACATATCTCAGGTCTTTATCTGGTTTAGGGATTAAGGTAATCAAACCCTGATTCATAGTGGGGGCTAAAGACTTGTCTTCTATAGATTCAACAACAACATTCAAATCTGGTCTGAAGAATCTATTGCCTGCCTTCAAAGCTGCTTTGACTGCACCGATTGGGAGATGTTTAAAGACTCTTGTAAGGACATTGATGAACTCACTGATGTAGTGTGCTCCTCTGTTACTTTTTGTGAGCATGATTATTACTACCAAAAAGATTAAGGTTTACCCTAATAATAAACCTTGGATGTCTAAAGCAGTTAAGTTTAGTTTACAGAAGAAGAAACTGTCTTACAATCAAGGAGGGACAAAGAGAAGCAGCAAAAAAGGAGGTTAAAGTGGAAATTATAAAGGCTAAACAAAGGTATAAAAGCAAGGTAGAGAGTAAACTGGCTGAGAAGAATATTGCTTCAGCTTGGTTCGGTATGAAAACTATAGTATACAGCAAAGTGTGAATAAAGCTAATATTGTCATGGATGGTTTCAGTTCAAATAGTGAGCTTGCCAATGCTCTTAATCATTTTTATTTGAGATTTGATCAGTTTGATTTTAAGGATGAAGCTGAATTGAGATTTAAAGATAATCATCATCTCATCCTGGATGAGAGAGCAGCTGAAAAATCCTTTCTTTCATAGAAGTTAAATAAGAGTCCTGGTCCAGACTGTAACGTAGCTGAGAAATGCAGATGTACAACAACTGACAAAGTAACACAAGGGCTACAAATACACAGGGACAAACAAGCTTAACTAAGTAATGCGGAAACAAGACACACCTGGGAACAATCATGAACTAATCAACAGGGAAAACTACAAAGGACTACAAAAACATGGCACAAAACAGGAAATAATAACAGTCCACACAAGACAAGGGGAACACAAAACAGGAATCATGACACCCCACATGGAAAGAACCTATATGAGGATATATGCGCATATATGAAACCTATATGCAGTTTATATGCACATATATGCTGCATATATACAGCATATATGCACATATATGATAATATATATGCTGCATATATGCGTATATATGCCACATATAGGCAAAATTGAGGTGCATATATGTGCATACACAGGCCATATAGGTCTCCTGTATTGCTTATTTATATATACATATAAGCCCTATATGTACATACAAGATATGTCTCCTATAGCTCATGGCAGGATGGTCATTTTGTAGCTCATATCTCACTTTGGCAACTGTCATACATGATGCCTAGCTCTGATAGGCACATCTATCAATTCGAAGCTCACGGAGCTGAGAAGATCAAAAAAAAAAAAAAAAAAATGTTGTTCTTGTACTATTTGATTGTTCTTAAGTAAATAAATAATGTAAATTTCTACATTTTGGGGTTTTATTTATGTTGCCTACACTGTAAAAAAAAGTGTAATTTTACAGGTAATGGTCTGTATTTTTTTTTTACAGAATTTTACTGTTTTGTCATTATAGTGAATGCCTGTTATTTTACAGATATTTGCTGTAATTTAAAGGTCCACTATTAAATTTACAGGTAATTGCTTGTATTTTGGTTTTACATCAATTTTACGTTTTTTAAGGAACTTGTCTGTATTTTTACAAAGTAATATTTTACAGATTTTTTTCTGTGAAATTAGAAAACAAAGAAAAGAAGGTATAACTGCAGAAATCTGCATCTATTCAATATGTTGTCCTTACAGATTATTAAGCATGTGGGGGTTAAAGTGAGTTTTTTTTAAGGTTAAATAATAGTATTTGTACATACAGCCTACCCTACATAGGCTACAGTAGACCTGTATTGAATTCTTTTTAGGCTATAGCCTAGTCTTTTAATCATGTCTTGCAAATAGAGGATCATTTTGATAATTATTTCACTGTCTTATTCTCCCATAATTTCATGTATATTTTATTAATATTTTTCCAAATCTCCGTTGCTGCACATTCAGGGCTTTGTGTGTGTGTGTGTGTGTGTGTGTGTGTGTGCGCGCGATGACGCAGATTCAAATTCGCCGCCATCCCGCCCACAACGGTCAGCTGATCAGTCGACTTTGGATCTGTATCAAGTGCAAGTGGGAGATTTGAATTCAGTCTACTCTCCTGAAGTGGATTGTGAGATTAACAGGGGTTCAATATGACACCTCATAATTCAAAGCAATCGTGTTCGTCGAGAGCAGCCGTGAGCAGGAGCCCTAGGAAAACCGTTACGTTTTCTACTACGTAATTACGCGCATGCGTGTACGGATCGTGCAGGTGGAACGGATCGTGTACCGACAAGCACCCTTTTCAGTGAGCCTGGTTCGTCACAGCCAGAGCCGGATTAACGCAAAGGCAAACTAGGCACGTGCCTAGGGCCCGATTGGCGGGATGGGGCCCAGACAAAAAAAAAAAATACAAATGTCCTATCTACAATTTATTTCAATATTTATTAATTAACTAAAAATAGTGACGATGTTTATCTTAACCATAGACTGTTACATTACTGCAGTTAAACCAATGAATGTGTCCGTTACAAAGCGGGTGCCGGCTTCTGAAAGTATGTGTAACGAACGCATCCATCAGGTGCTGCGAGGCAAAAGCACAGCTCATAATGCAGGTGTGTGAGTTGTCATCTATTTTGGAGTGATTGCAATGTATTCTAAATATAAACTTGTACTGTAGATCAGCGTCATTTCTGGAAAAATCATTCACCGCTTTATTACGAGTTTAAAAGAGCTCGAGCGTTAAAGGTGAACTAAGTAACTTTTTTTACCTTAACTGAACAGCTTCGGAGTCATTGGAATGGTTACATTACTTATTTCGGGTTGAATGGTGGTCGTTTCGCACCCCCCTGGTGCCCGTGAGCGGAAAATACGCACCTGCAACTTTGAGCCGGCAGGCCGCCGGCCGCCGCGTCAGGAAGTCTCGCGTGATATCAGGTCTCGCGATGTAAACAATTGCTTTACGGCCAAAAGAAATCTGCTAAAATGCTGTCATTATTGCGCTCCCAAAGCTACTGAGTGCTGCTTTAACGTGCCCAGACGCGACGCTTTGAATTTGCGCGTACAATGAATAACATCGCGTCCGGAGCTGACTAGTAAAAAAGCTACAAAATTAAAAGACAAGACGTCTGTATTCTAAGTTAAAAAGCCAACACACTACAACATTTTTAAATGTTTCTAATAAAGGATCTCATATCTATGGGTCTATCTTCTATATTCTGCTGATGATTAGATTATACCCTGACATTACGCCAATAATATCAGTTTATATATTTTTTTCTGCTCAGTAGCGATCGTGTCTTTCTCTGTTTTGTGTATGTGTGTGTGTTCGCCGCCGCGACACACACTCTCATTGCACTAAAAGAGCCGGGCGTCTTTTTCAAGACGCCCCTTTCCCCCCCCAACCCGCAAAGCTCGCCGGTGCGCCCGCTTGCCTTGCCTGCTTGGAGGATGATACCTGCTCTCCCTCTGTTCGAGCCGCGCAAACCGCGCCGTTCACAGGGGATGTCAGGAGCGGACGGTCACGGGGCTAGCTTTCTCTCTCCCTCTGTTCGAGCCGCGCAAAATGCGCCGTTCACAGGGGAGGCTGGAAGCGGACGGTCGGGGTTGGTTTTTCTTTACGTACAAGAAAGCTACCCTGCCTCTGCGCCCCATTCACGCGTCAATCACCAGCGAAAGGAGAAAATTGTGTTTTAGTCCCGCCGAGGCTGGACTGACCTGAATCTTCTCACACATTTCTCAGTTCCCTGAACAGGCGACTGGAAATATAAATATTGCAACGCCGAAGAAAACATGTTGACGCTCTTATATGCTCGTGCATCTGAAAGCCTTTGTGTTCCCCCCTGTGGCTCAGTGGCGGAATCTTTGTTTTTTCACACGAGAGACCGGTGTTCGAATCTCGGTCTAACGGCAGATTAATTATGCCTCCAATGCTTCGCTCTGTCAGTTCCCTGAAAGGCGACTGCAGATGTGCATTTTGCAGCCAATGAGCGCGTTGTACAACCCGCTCGCCTGCACCCAAACACCGTTTCTATGGTTCCCGTGCGCCACTGGCGAAAGGAGAAAAGAGTGTTAATGTCCCGCTGCGGCCGGGCCGAATTCTATTTCTCATTCCCCTCTGAAGTTCGGGCGACTGGAAATGTCATACTGCAGTGAGCGAGCTTTACGGCTACCCAGATAAATCCCATAGAGTGTATTTTCTGGTGTCCCGGCCACGGCCGATGGTGTTATAAGTGTAGACAAAATGCCCACTGCCTGCCCAGTGCTCATTCCTACACAGAAACACAGCCCATCGCACAGGGCTCGCGCACATGAAATCGACCCAGATCGATTGCGCATTAAATGTGGTAAATGTGCCCACTGCCCAGTACCCACAAACACTACGTTCTGCATGTCTCAAGGTTTCTGTAAAACGAAACCAACATGCATTCGCTCTGCTCAGGCAGACAATGCTCTCAGTGTTGTAAATGTGCCCGCTATCTTGCGCCCACATTCACACATAGACATGACAGGTCTTACGGGACTCGCCCAGCCCTCCCCCTCTCGGTTGACCACCGCAGAGGAGTCGAGCGCGGGCAATCTGCCCGCTGTTATCAGCGCGCCCCCTGCCTCAAATGTCATAAGCGCGACGCTTATGTTGCAGCATACTGAAGCCCCTCTGTCGCTGAGCGACCAGAGCGCGCTTCGCATTCAACCCCTAGCCATTCGTGCAAACGCATGGGCAAGGCTACCTGGGGTTTCGAAGTGGGTGCTAGACATTATAGAAAGAGGCTGTTCGCTACAGTTCGGTCGACGCCCGCAACGCAAAGCGGCGCGAATCGATACTACGGTGAAAAAGGAAGTAGCACACCTACTTCGGGCCGAAATAGCGAAGTTACTGAGCAAAGGGGCTATAGAACCCCTATCACAAGCTCAGAGCGAAGGGGGCATGTACAGCAGATATTTTCTGGTACCAAAAAAAAAAAAAAAAAAAAAAAAAAGACGGGGGTCTCAGACCCTTTTTAGATCTAAGACGACTAAACAAAGCACTTCTGAAACGACGGTTCAGAATGCTCACGACCAAGAAAATCCTCTCGCAAATTTGCCAAGGGGACTGGTTCATGTCGATAGATCTGAAAGACGCTTATAGCGTCACGTCACAGGCGATTTTTGAGATTCGCCTTTCGAGGGCCAGGCATATCAGTACACAGTCCTGCCATTTGGCCTATCCCTGGCACCTCGTGTATTCACGATGTGCACGGATGCAGCGCTCGCACCCCTCAGGCTCCGAGGCATACGAGTGCTGAATTATTTGGACGATTGGCTGGTTCTAGCTCGATCACAGTCGGAGCTCATAGAACACAGGACCATATTACTCGATCACCTCGAGAATTTAGGTCTCACAGTCAATTGGGCAAAGAGTTCACTGTCTCCCAGTCAGAAAATATCTTTTCTGGGCACAGATCTGGACTCGCTGTCTATGACAGCACAGCTGTCGCCGCAGCGCAGACTAGGTATTCAGTGCATGACAGAGATTTTTCGCCACGGCGCTTTAGTCCCGCTCAAAAAGTTTCAAAGGATGCTGGGTCTCATGGCTTCAGCATCCTCAGTGCTTCAGCTGGGTCTGCTTCGCATGCGCCCGCTGCAGTATTGGTTGAAAGCGCGCGCCGCGCAGAGCTTGGACCTCCGGTCTCGCGCGCCTCAAGGTCGATCAGAAATGCGTCGCAGCTCTGAAACCATGGACAGTGACCGACTTTTACCGGTCAGGTGTAAGCCTGGGGACTTCCTCGAGTGTGAAGGTGGTGTCTACGGACGCCTCAACCTCGGGATGGGGAGCGCTGCTCGAGGGCAGACCGTTATTCGGCCAGTGGTCGGAACGGGAAAAGCTTCTGCATATAAACTGCCTGGAAATTATGGCAGTCGACAACGCGCTGAGGCGTTTTTGTCCCCAGATAAAAAGACACCACGTCTTGGTCCGTTCGGACAACATGTCAGTGGTGGCTTATATAAATCACCAAGGAGGTATCAAATCCAGAATCCTTCACAGGCTGACGGAACGCCTCCTGGTCTGGGCTCAGCACAATCTGCGCTCGCTCAGGGCAGCGCATGTGCCCGGCCATCTGAATGTGGGACCAGACAGACTGTCCAGAAACAATCTGCCGACAGGAGAATGGTCTTTACATCCACAGACAGTCAAAATGCTATGGAGGACATTTGGTAGAGCGGAAATAGACGTATTTGCGTCTCAAGAGAACGCTCATTGTCAGGAATTCTTCTCCAAGAGCAGGGATGCGCTGGCTCACGTCTGGCCCCGCTGCCCGCTCTATGCGTTTCCCCCTGTCACGCACCTACCCCAGGTGTTAGAGCGAATCAGGGAGAGTGGATGCCTAGTGCTACTCGTCGCCCCATTTTGGACAAACCAAGTCTGGTTTCCAGTCCTGATGCAGCTGACGAGTACCGCCCCGTGGCCGATACCGGTGAGGAGGGATCTCCTCTCACAGGCGAACGGCTCGATCTGGCATCCTCGCCCGGAGCTTTGGTCCCTACATGTGTGGGCCATCAACGGGTACCCATTAATCTCCCAGCGGGAGTGTTAAACACGATCACGCAGGCTAGAGCTCCATCTACGAGGCGGCTCTATTCCTCAAAATGGTCTGTGTTCACTAGCTGGTGTACAGCGAGTGGCACTTCACCCTCACGCTGTGGGGTGCCGGAGGTACTCTCCTTTTTACAAGAGCTTCTGGATAAGGGCAGAACCCCATCCACGCTCAAAGTTTATATGGCGGCCATAGCAGTGTTCGCTGAACCACCGCTTGGCCAGTCATTAGGAAGGAACGATCTGGTCATTCGCTTCCTTAGAGGAGCTAAGAGGCTGAACCCTCCCAGACCACCCTCAGTTCCCGTTTGGGACCTTTCCACGGTTCTGGAAGCCATGAAAGGTGCCCCATTCGAGCCAATACAGTCAATAGACCTGAAACTCTTGTCTTTCAAAACAGTGTTTCTTCTGGCTCTCGCTTCAGTGAAGCGCATAGGGGATTTGCAAGCGCTCTCAGTGAGCGCGACGTGTATGGAGTTTGGGCCTAATGACTCGAGAGTCATACTCAAACCAAAGCACGGATATGTTCCTAAATCCCTCAACACACCGTTTTGGGCACAGGTTATCTCCCTGTCGGCCCTGCCGGTATCTGAAGAGGAAGGGGACGCAGGCTTCCTTTGCCCTGTCAGGGCGTTAAGAGCCTATGTGTCTCGCGCATCTGTTTTCAGACAGACGGAGCAGCTCTTTGTTTTGTTCAGCGGACGTTCTAAGGGACTAGCTGCGTCAAAACAGAGTCTATCCAGATGGATAGTTGATGCTATAGCGCTAGCTTACACATCCAAGGGCCTGCAATGCCCGATAGGTGTCAAAGCGCACTCCACAAGAGGCATGGCCTCGTCGTGGGCTTGGTCCAGTGGGATTGCCTTGCAAGATATCTGTATGGCGGCAGGCTGGGCCTCCCTGTCTACATTTATAAGGTTTTATAACCTCGAGGTTCCCGCTTTGCAAGCTAGGTTGCTCTCGGTTTAATTTTTCAGTATTGCCCGCCCGATGCTATCGGCTCGGGATGCTGAAACTGCTAGAGCGTCGATCACGGATCGTCTGTATACTTCTGTGGGCAGTGCGTAAGTCCCCCATATTTACCAGTCCAGGCCGAGTTCGCCCTGGCTGTGTGGAACACTTGATATAACATGCTCTTATCAGAGCTCCATATTACAGGAATGATGCTATTCTAGCCCCTCTTCCCGGATTCTCTGTGAGTCCCTTGTGATTAGGCACTGTATGAGCCCCGGGCACCTGCCCTTGGGACTTTAGTGTTATGTCTCAAACACGCACGGCGTTTTACATTGTGTTCCCCTAGCGTAAGATATCTTACGCAAGTACGAGAGACCTCTCGTAAGAGAACGTACTCGGTTACTAACGTAACCTCGGTTCTCTCTAGAAGAGGGAACGAGTACTTGCGTATCTTGCCGTGCATGCGTCATGTTCTGATTCGCTTCAGCGATGAAAAACTGACCAAACCAGCCTCTCTGGGCCGTATTTATAGCCCTGGCCCCACATGATTTCGGCGGGACATGACGTAATGGGCGCGAAGCGCCCTCATTGGTTCTGACGTCATGAGGAGCCTCTATTGATAGGCTGGTGCAGTTACCGCAGAGCAGCCAATGGGCGCGCGAGCTGTCTCGCCCATGCCTGCATGCTGCTGCAATGCGTTTTACATTATTGCAAAATTAAGGATAATTTTTGGCTTCAATATCTCGAGGAAAAGAGGTTTTCCCCTAGCGTAAGATATCTTACGCAAGTACTCGTTCCCTCTTCTAGAGAGAACCGAGGTTACGTTAGTAACCGAGTACGTTTTCCTATCACTTATAATGACATATATCTCTACCTTTCATTCCAGCCAGAGGATCTGACGGTTGCTGCTCGCATCTCAGCCTACCTGATGGAAAATTCTTGCTGGATGAATGACCTTCACCTTCAATTCAACCTTGCCAAGACAAAACTGTTTATGGTTTCACTTTCAGCCAAACCATGCGATCCTGCTGATTTGCCTTATACAACACCAGAAAGATTCGGGCCTTCCTGTCGGAGCCACACAACTCCTTGTCTAAGCTCTTGTTCTATCCAGACTGGACTATTGCAGGCCTTCCAGCATCAGTCAAACCTCTGCAACTGATCCAGATGCTGCAGCAAGACCTAAACTCACTGCTTCAGATCTAGGCTATGTGTCTCCAGAAGCTTGTGTTCTGCAAGTGAACGGCGCCTTGTGGTGCCATCATCCCAAAGAGACACAAAACCACTTTCACTGACCTTTACCTGGACTGTTCCCTGCTGGTGGGATGACCTGCCCAACTCAACACATTTTCAAGAAACTGCTAAAGATCCATCTTTTCATAAACACTTGACCCAATAATACTAAATCTTTGTTTTAATAATAAATAAATAAACTTGTGTACTGTGCTACACTAACTGGGACTTGTCACTGCACTTGATGCTTCTATTGTTCTCTTAATTTTTAAGTCACTTTGGATAAAATGTAATTGTAAATGTGAAAAATAAGTTATATTAGAGTATAAAGGCATACAGCAATTGCCTTTTAATGTAGATATTTTTACATGTTCTAAATTATATACTAAGATTGTATTTCCTATCATTCACATATCTTGATGTTCAGTGTTTGTTTAATGAGTAATACTGTAAATGTTCAGGTATTTTGTACTTATACGTTTAATTAATTTAACAGAAATTGACTGTACATTTGCTATTATTAAGTACTTAATTAGAGATTGGTCAAAGTTGTGAAATTGGAAATGCCTTAAAACTGTAAATATACAAACTTTGTATTTGAATTTATGTATTTAATGCATTTTTATACATAACTTCATAGTTATTATACACAGAAAAACTATATATTAAAAGATAATTACTGTAGATAGACAGCATTATTATAAAATAACTTTATAAAACCCTAAATTTACAGTTTAACTTGAAAGTTAAATGTTTTTTTTAAATGTAATTTGACATCATTTATCCGTTTTTCCACGGTTTAATAAGCCATTATCAACAGTAATGTACTGTAATTGAATACATTTTGACTGTAAAGTCAATTCTGTATTTTCACGGTTTTTGCCTGTAATTTTGTGAAATGGTTATTTGCTGTAATTTAACGGAATCCGTCTGGAAACTTTGCTGCCAGAGATTTACCGTTTGTATACGGGATTTTTTTTTTTTTTTTAACAGTGTAGGCCTAGTAGCTATGGATTTTAATAATTTTACTAATATATAGTAGGTAAACATATAGGTGAACATATAGGTGCATATATAGGTGAACATATATGTGCATATATGCGAACATATAGGTGAACATATAGGTGAGCATATATAGGTGAACATAGGTGCATATATGTGCATATATGTACATATAATATAGGAAAACGGCCAATTTTATATATGTCACATATATTAAAAACCTATATCAAAACCTATATTAAAACATATATGTTTATATAGGTTCTTTCCATGTGGGACAGTGCAGGAGTGAAATACTGTGCAGGAAAATTAAGTTCTATCTTCAGTGATATTTTTAATATGTCTTCATACCTACAACATGTACCTAACCTGTGGTAGCAGGCTGTTATTATCCCGACCCCTAAAAAGAATAGTCCCAAGGCTTTAAATGATCTCAGGCCAGTTGCCCTCACTTCTCTTGTAATGAAATCTTTTGAAAAGCTTGTGAAGATGGAGATTGTGAGGCAAACTGAGCAAGCTCTAGACCCTCTGCAGTTTGCTTATAGAGCACATAGAGGAGTTGAGGATGCTACATTTACTTTATATAATCTTTTGTTTAAGCACTTAATAGGGAGAAATACACATGCTAGACTGTTGTTTATTGATTTTTCCTCAGCTTTTAATATTATCCAACCTCACATTTTGGCTACGAGACTAATTGAGCATTTTGATCTGAGCAAAAATTTAGTGGGTTGGATTTTTTTGACAAATAGATCACAGAGGGTGAAAGTAAATGGCATTTTGTCGAATTTACTATTTACATCTACCGGCTCACCCCCTGGCTGTGTTCTCTCACCCTTATTTTATATTTTGTACACTAACATGTGCCAAAGCAGTTAATAAGCTAATAAGTCAATATTGAAATTTGCTGATGACACAGTTATTGTGAGTCTGCTAAGTGACGGTGAGTCTGGTCATGGTCCTATTATTGAAGAGTTTGTCACCTGGTGTGACAAATCCTATTTGGAGTTAAACTTAGCTAAAGCAAAAGAGATGATTATAGATTTTAGAAACTGTGCTTCATGTTATGACACAGACACTACGATCATTAAAGACCAGGCGGTGGGTTGTGTAGAAAGCTACAGATACCTTGGGACAGTCATAGACTCTAAATTGACTTTTGAAAAGAACTGTGAGTCTGTATGTAAAAAGGGACATCAGTGTCTGTTTCGCCTCAGAAAGCCCTCCAGATTTCATATATTGATAAATCTATGATGACTCTTTTCTATCAGGCCTTTACTGAATCAGTCTTGTCGTTCTCCCTTGGTTTGGTAATTTGTCTTTGAAGAACAAAAATTATTTGAACCAAATTGTTAGGTGGGCTAGTAAGATTATAGGTTAATCTCAACCCATCCTTGTCTTTATTCCAATAAGCTACAGCATAAGGCGAGTTTTATTATTGGAGATTATTATTACTCAGGATGTCGGTTTATGGCCCCTAGGTGGAGAACCAAACGATATAGGAATACTTTTGTACCCGCAGCCATCGAATTAATAAATAAAAATAGCAGGAGATGACACTCTTTGCTATGCACAACACTTTATGTATTTTAGGCGGGCGAGCGGGCGGGTAGGTGCGGGGGTGGATGTGTAGAGGCACATTGTTATGATCTTTCTTTATGAGTTTTTATGCTTTGGACAATGTTTTTTTTATGTTATATTTCAATGTTCTATGCTTACTGTTTGTTTTGAAGTTTTTTTGGATCGTCTTATGTATGGATTGCTGAATCTCCTGTCTGCACAACAAATTTACCTTCGGGTACTAATAAAGACACCTTGACCTTGGCCTCTGGCAAGGGCTGCCCCCTTGCAATTTGTTTGTGATGCGGCAGGCTGGTCCTCTCCGCACACATTCATAAGATTTTATAGTTTGGATGTTCATGCCACTCCGGTCTCACATGTTCTCGAGTCGACATCTCAAGCTAATGTCTAGGGCCTTCTTGTGTTCTTGTGAGCACACCTACACAACCATAAGGGCTCCAGACACTTTCAAGCACGGCAGCGTGGGTATTCTCGTTCCCAATGCGCTAAGCAGCTGTAACGATGACTGACTCGGTTGAATGTTCGAATCCATGTGCAGTGTTTTATTTAGTACAAACAAATAGATAATCCAGGCGAGAATCGTAGCCAACAAATAGGTGCAAGGTCGATAACAGTAGAAGCAGTCCAGAATAGCAAACAAGTCCAAATCCGATAATCCAAGAATCGTGGTCACAAACAGGCAATATCACAAAACCAAAATAGGGATAAGCAAAACACTCGAAAGAGACAAGGTTAACTGGCAATACTTCGCAACATGATGTACAAACAACATTGCTTATAACTGATATGAACAGGAAGTGATGTGGCAGTATTCAGTATTCAGGGGATGGCTCCCTCTGGCGGTTGAAGGACTGAATGGCAGATGCAGATGTTACAGCAGCGCAGCATCGATTGTAGCTTTTGAAAGGGAAAGATCCGGGTTATTTAACTGTAGCCCAGTTCCCTGAAAAAGCGGAACGAGATGCTGCGCTGCATTGCCTTGCTGAATATGTCCTGGGACTGCTCTTCAGACAAAATATCCTGACGATGCACCTGTGGTTCATCTATTTATAGCCTTGTGTCGCGGGTGCGCGCTGGTGACGTCACCGACCGAGGCTATTAATACCTCCGGGTCAATTCTATTGACGTGTTACACACTATATTCACACGATTAAAGACGTTCCCAATGCTCTAAGCAGCGCAGCATCTCATTCCACTTTTTCAGTGAACAGGGTTACAGTCAAGTAACCCGGATCGTTTTCTATTATTAAATCAGGGTTCACTTGAAAATTCACATTATCCTCCTTGATAAGAACTGAAGTGAAATTTCAAATGTGAAGATTTTGTAGTTTGTTTTCAGCCTGTTGACACCAATAAAACGATTTAATGTTCCAATTTACAGAAGATCTCAGACATCACCATAATGAATGAGCTGAAAACAGGGAACTTTTGGAGACAAAGAGGCTTTTCAGCAGCAGTTTAACATGATGGCCCTGTACTTTTTAAATGCAGATTGGATAAAAACACAGTGATCACAGTTCACACCTGCAGTGAAGCCCCTCCCACAACAATTCACCAATAAATACTGGGAATATTCTCATCATCCTACAAGAGAAGGACAAACTCCAGGAGTAGCAGCTGAAATCTGTGTGACTGTTAAAGATGGAGTTTATTAAAGAGGAGATTGAAGACATGAGTGATCCAGAACCATCCAGAATAAAACATGAAGATACTGAGGAACAAATAGGTTGGTGTCCATTCTTGATTCTTCATTGTTGACTGTTGAGAAATATTAAGGTATCAAAGCATCAGTTCATCAGATCTAGTTACTGGGAAATAATGAACACTATCATTCTAATAACAGAGAAAACAACTCTATGATCATAAATGTATTATAATGTGGCATCTGTTTGATAGTATTGACAAAGGAATGACCAATCTAAGCTTCTGATCTGATACTTGATACTCGTAAAAATCTCTTGTTTTCTGCTATTAAATCAGGGTTCATTTGAATTTTCACATTTATCCTCTTTCAACTGAATCTAATGTGTTTACTTTAGACCAGATGGAGGTGGAGCACAGACACAAACTATATGAAGTTGAGGAGGAACATTGCAACATCAAAACTCAAAAGAGTTTTTCATTGATGGAAAATTGTAAACAGCAACAAAAAACACATAATGAGGTGAGAGATCATGAGTGTTGTGACTGTGGGAAGAGCTTTACTACACGTGGAACTCTAAATGTGCACCAGAGGATTCATACTGGAGAAAAACCTTACAAGTGCTCATATTGTGACAAGAGTTTCACTGTGTCTGGACATCTGAAATCACACGAGCGAGTTCATACTGGAGAGAAGCCGTATGACTGTAATCAGTGTGAGAAGAGTTTCAAAAGTAAAACTGAACTCAGTTGTCATCTGCGCGTACACACTGGAGAAAAGCCATATAATTGTGACCAGTGTGGTAAAGATTTTAAATTATTATCACATCTAAAAAGACACCAGATAATGCACACAAACGAGAGGCCTTATGCATGTTCATTTTGTGGAGAGACTTTTCCATGGCTGGACAATTGTAAACGGCACATGAAAACACACACCGGTGAGAAACGTCATGTATGTTTGGACTGTGGGAAGAGATTCAATAGAGCTGACCATCTGAAAAATCATCAAAGAATTCATACTGGAGAAAAACTTTACATGTGCTCATTATGTGACCAGAGTTTCACTCAGTCTGGATCTCTGAAATCACACGAGCGAGTTCATACTGGAGAAAAACTTTACAAGTGCTCATATTGTGACAAGACTTTCGCTCAGTCTGGATCTCTGAAATCACACGAGCGAGTTCATACTGGAGAGAAGCCGTACAACTGTACTCAGTGTGAGAAGAGTTTTAGATCTTCAAAAAGCCTTCTCAGGCACATGAGGAATTATCATAAATTTTCATGTCAAAAAAGTAAAGTCAAGTAAATGGTGTGAGATGAACAAAATATTGTGTTGCTCCCAAAAGCACATTGTCATCTAGTTTAACTTTGTGAATTTGATGAAATGCTTAGAAAAGAGTGGCGTTTGAAGCTTCAGAATAGTTTTTTACAGTGTCAATAATTATTTGTATCTTTCCTACTTGGTAAAAATGGCTTAATCTGCTTGAATAAGACATATTCATGTAATTTACTTATTTACTAATGTTTACTATATTGTGTGGATTGTAAATATTCGGTGACTGTAGTTAGAAAATAATAGACGCTGTAAAATGTTAAACAATTAAAAAAACAGAAAAATAAAGTTGATTGTTTTCTTGATTTAGAAATGGATTAATTTTAAATGCCATTAAAGCTGCTGCAGTTGCAAGTGTGTACAAAGATAAAGGATTTACAAGACAGACATGACAACATTCACTGGTGTGTAATTTGATTTGTATCATGAAAGTTCAATGACAGAACATCCAAATCACCAGATTCTCTTGTTTGATTATATATTTAACTTACACACAACTTTTATTTAAATATAAAAACACAGATTTTATGGCTGGCATATTTGTTCAAGAATTATTTCAATTAGTTTAAATTAGGGCTGTCAACCGATTAAAAAATGTAATCGCGATTAATCGCATGATTGTCATGAGTTAACTCGCGATTTATTGCAATTTTTTTATTTGTTCTAAATGTACCTTAAATTAATACTTTTCAAGTTTGTAATACTCTAATCAACATGGGCATGGATAAATATGGATGCTTTATGCAAATGTATGTTTATTATTGAAACCATAGTCAACATAGAGCATGAAGACGAGACATGTTTCAAAGGTCATAGATGTTTTTCAAAGAACTTGTTCATGTCTATTAGACACATGTAGAAAGAACAAAGAAATACCAGGTTCCCATTACTTCTCTTTCTTTGCACTGAGCAATTCACTAACACAAACATGTTTAGATTTTTGCATGACAGGGCAGCTCTTCTGAAAATGCTAAATGTACATTTATTATTCATTATTACATTAGTTTGTATCTCTCTCTATGCCCATTTTGATGAAGCTAAATTCTCAATAAAACTGTTTTCATTGGTATATTTTACTGTTTCTGTTGTCAAACAACGGAATGAATATGAAATAGTGACTGAAACGCGACCCATTAAGACATAACCAGCTCTCAGCGCGAGAGAGAGAGAAAGAGAGAGAGAGAGAGGGGTGCGCGCGTGCTGGGAGAGCAGTACCGGCGGTACCGGTAGATTCTCAGAAACTAAATATGGTTTGGGCGCTTTTTTGAAGGGAAAAAATCGCTAAAGGGGTCTGCAGTGTCGCTAAGTTGGCAACACTGTGTATCTCCATTTCTCCAACTAGGGGTTGGGCCACGGGTCAAACAGAAAATACGCGCTGCATTAATCGCGCGTTAAAAAAATTAGTGCCGTTAATATGATTTTGCGTTAACGTGCTAACTTTGACAGCACTAGTTTAAATGCATGATGATCACTGGCTGTTTGGCTTAGTTTAAGGATTAGTTCACTTTCA
This sequence comes from Leuciscus leuciscus, assembly GCF_965113295.1. Taxonomy (NCBI): domain Eukaryota; kingdom Metazoa; phylum Chordata; class Actinopteri; order Cypriniformes; family Leuciscidae; genus Leuciscus; species Leuciscus leuciscus. Next base: position 7,164,498 of record NC_138733.1, on the reverse strand, counting down.
AATAAAAAAAATCCTGATAATTGACTCATCTCCATGTCATCCAAGATGTCCATGTCTTTCTTTCTTCAGTCATAAAGAAATTTAGGCCTTTTGAGGAAAACATTCCAGGATTTTTCTCCATATAATGGACTTCAATGGCATCCAACATTTTGAAGGTTCGAATGTCAGTCTCAATGCAGCTTCAAAGTCTCTACACGATCCCAGCCGAAAAAATAAGGGTCTTATCTAACGATTGGTCATTTTCTAAAAAAAAAAAAATTTTTTTTTAACTACAAATACCCGTCATGTACCATCTCTGAGATGCGCCACGCATTGTGTCATCAGGTTAGAATGGTCATGCGTCACGTCATCTGTCTAAAGTTCTTTGTCTGTGTTTTCCGGTTCTAAAATGTTGGGAAGGGTGAAAAACTCCATCTCATTTTCTCCTCAGACTTCAAAATCGTCCGACATCTTTGTTTTAATTTTTTTTTTTTCGTGACCTTTCCATTGTGATGACGTAATGCATCTCAGAGATGGTACAAGATGGGCATTTGTGGTTAAAAAGTCAAAAAAAAAAAAAAGTCCCCCTATTTCTCGACTGGAATCGTGTAGAGACTTTGAAGCCCTATTTGGTAACACTTTATTTTGATAGTCCGTTTGTTGAGACTTTACTAGTTATTAGTAGCCATTCAGTAGCTTGTCAACAGTGCATCATTTGACATTCAACATCACTGTTTCAACTGACAAGTAACATACGTTCAACTGACTGCCTATAGACTGTAAGGTACAATTCAAGTGTTAATCTACAGATTTTACAAAAAAGTGCCTGTTGACTGTCAATATTATTTTGCAACAGGTTATTAACCAATTGGCGACTAACTTTCAATTGTCAACTAACTTTCTGTAGATTGAGTACCAACAACTCAAGATCAATCTGTCAGTTAAAAGTCAACAGTCATGTCAGCATATGAAGTATATGATACTGTATATCCTACTCAAGGGGTCTCATGTGTCTCATTAATAATTATTTTAGCTGATTTAAAAATGTTTTTAAAAATGTTTTAACCATTTGTAGATAATCTGTTGATAGTCAACTAAAGATTAGATCTGTTGCTTGTCAACAAATAAATTGTTTATGATCAGTAGACTATTAATAGACATTATCCACTAAGTGTTAGTAGATATATTTTAGGACTATCTAATTAAAGTGAAAAGCAGTTTATATCAGTAGAAAGTCTATAACCTATCAACAGATTGAAAACATACTTTTTTGTACGTTTGGATAGATGCTGAAACGTATGATACAGACATGTCTGCAACGTAGAACTATTACGAATTCACAGCTACAAAACGTTTACGAATCATAAAGATATCTGTATCATTTCCCTTATACTGTTTTATAGATAAATGTAAGTTCCCTTAACCCTACTCCCAAACCTAAATATAAATTACACATTTTATACAGAATATAAAAAGAATAAAACACTTTATGGACAGAGATGTGTAGGGAAATGCCAGTTTTATTAATAGCATTAAAACACATTTTAAGCCACTAACATTAATCCTATTCCTGCCCCTAAACCTACCCATAACCATTTCTTAAAACTATTCAGGCTAAAATTATGAAGAAAAACAACAGATGTGTAATCATAATAATTTATTGCGAAAATGTAAATCGGTACCAAAAGTCGCTCAAATGACGATGTGTTGCAGTATATAATAGTTTTATATTGCAACACATGCAACACGACTGCAACACATCGTCATTTGAGCGACTTTTGGTACCGATTTACATTTTCGCAATAAATTATTATCATAATTACTACCAATTATTACCATAAAGTGTTTTATTCTTTTTATATTCTGTATAAAATGTGTAATTTATATTTAGGTTTGGGAGTATATTTGGCAGTATATAATAGTTTTATAAAAGGGACAGAGCAGAATTTAAGTTATTAATCCATGAAAATGTTAACCCAGCTTCCCTCTGCGTGAAGACGGCACGCGCGCTTCTGCATTTCAATGTTGTTTCAACTGAAACACGGCATGCTGCAATCTGTGACGAAGCAGGCGAGAGCCAATGAGCGTTTGATATCACTGCCGTAAAACATGTCGTAACGCTTCTTGAGGGCGCAATTTTTGAATTTAAATTCATCACGAGCGCGGGATTTGACATTTACGGTCGCTGCTGAGAATGGAGATGGAGATCGCTGGATGTGGACGAAGGGCTGAATTTGGATCTGTTTCTTGCTTGCGTATGGATTATAAAGATTTGGATTACATCTAACGTTACGTTAGCTAATAAAAATGATGTATTTTGTTCATTTATATTGTGTTTTGGTGTATTATGGTTCTATAGGAGAAAACGCCTTTTGTGTCTCACCGTAACGTTAAATAAACTAAATGTTACAAAATGGTTAAACGATTAAAGAAGGTATTGTTAAGGGTTTAAACTATAGTCTTGTCTGTTAATCCTCCGAAGCGAGTTTGCAGCAGGAACAGAGATTATTTCTTAAATGAGTAACTGTTATAACGTTAAACTGCATTTAATAAATGCGATTTTCTGTAAAACTCACTGTCATGAAAGGATAAATGTATTAATTAATAATTATTGTTATTTGTTGTTTATAACTTTTGATCTTGGCCTCGGGCATTTGAAATGATGTAGACTATTGCTCAATATAATTTTTTTCACATAATCAGATGGTTCAGATGTGATCGTGATATCCTAGTAAATAATGGGTTGTATTATATTTTTTTTTTTATTTTTTATTTAATAAAGTGATTTTTTTCTCTCTGATGTGCTGGCCATAGTGTTTGTTCTACTTCAGTCAGGTTAGGTATGCAATCTGTTGATAGGTTATAGACTTTCTACTGATATCAACTGTCTTTCACTTTAATTAGATAGTCCTAAAAGATATCTACTAACACTTAGTGGATAATGTCTATTAATAGTCAACTGATCATAAACAATATATTAATCTGTTGATAGGTTATAGACTTTCAACTGATATAAACTCTTTTTCACTTTAATTAGATAGTCCTAAAATATATCTATTAACGCTTAGTTGAGAATGTCTATTAATAGTCTACTGATCATACACAATTTATTTGTTGACAAGCAACAGATCTAGGGCCCTATTTAATGATCTGAAACGCAAGTGTCAAGCGCAAAGCGCAAGTAACTTTGTGGGCGGGTCTCGGCGCTGTTGCTATTTTCCCGGCGGGATAAATGACTCTTGCGCCCGACGCAAAACTAAAATGGGTTGGTCTGAAGTAGCTTCATTATTCATAGGTGTGGTTTGGGCGTAACGTGAAATAAACCAATCAGAGCGTCATCTCACATTCCCTTTAAGAGAAGACGCGCTTTTTCCATAGCGGATTGCTATTGTAACGGCGGATTTGCCAGGCGCGCGCCAGGAGCTGTTCACAGCCGAGGAGACCGACGTTCTCGTCACGGCCGTAAAAGAGAGAAGTTACATTGAAATGGAGAAACCCACCCAAATTAACTTCGGTTAAACAGGCGTATGATAATTTGGGTAAATGTGTAAGCTAGATGTATTCTTTTATAATAAATTGTCTATCTATCTATCTATCTATCTATCTATCTATCTATCTATCTATCTATCTATCTATCTATCTATCTATCTATCTATCTATCTATCGTAATAATGTATGATTTGCAAAAATGAAAACTGCTGCTTCTGTGTAGATGAGAGAATCAAAGTGTATGCGCGTTGTGTACACGCTACATTGATTATGGCCAAGCATGCGCCCTTTGCGTCGCGCCACTGACTTTAAACAATTTTTTCCTGGTTAGTGGCGCAATTGTTTTCTAAACCTGCAAAATAGCATGAAGGAACGTTTGCGCCGGAACACGCCTCCTCTTTGCGCTGAACCGCCCCCGGGAGCGCAAGTGTATTTCCTAACTTACCGACGTGCTTCTGTGGAGGGAAAAGTCCGCTTTGCGCCGGTGCAAAATAGGAATGATACATGCGTCGGTGTACAAAGTCACTTGCGCTGGGTGCAAGATAGGGCCCCTAATCTTTAGTTGACTATCAACAGATTATCTACAAATTGTTAAAACATTTTTTAAAAACATTTTTAAATCAGCTAAAATAATTATTAATTTGATGCACATGAGACCCCTTGAGTAGGATATACAGTATCATATACTTCATATGCTGACATGACTGTTGACATTTAACTGACAGATTGATCTTGAGTTGTTGGTACTCAATCTACAGACATTTAACTGACAGATTGATCTTGAGTTGTTGGTACTCAATCTACAGAAAGTTAGACGTGTTAGTCGCCAATTGGTTAATAACCTGTTGCAAAATAACATTGACAGTCAACAGGCACTTTTTCGTAAAATCTGTAGATTAACACTTGAATTGTACCTTATAGTCTATAGGCAGTCAGTTGAACGTATGTTACTTGTCAGTTGAAACAGTGTTGTTAAATGTCAAATGATGCACTGTTGACAAGCTACTGAATGGCTACTAATAACTAGTAAAGTCTCAACAAACGGACTATCAAAATAAAGTGTTACCCTGTATTTAGACTTACATATGAACCTTCAAACCGTTGGTTGCCATTGAAGTCCATTATATGGAGAAAAATCCTGGAATGTTTTCCTCAGAAACCTTAATTTCTTTTCGACTGAAGAAAGAAAGACATGGACATCTTGGATGACATGGGGGTGAGCAAATTATCAGGAGAATTTTATTTGAAAGTGAACTAATCCTTTAATATATTGTTAGATGCCAATCATAAGAGCTGTGAAAAATAAGCAAATAATCTATGGAAATATGACAAATACACTTAGATCATAATCTTGTACAGCAGTTATCTTTCACATTTTGACTGTATTGAATGACAGAACTAACCTTTAGCTCGTCAAAAATCAGATATTTAATAAAAAGATACCTGATCTCTTGTTTTCTGTTATTAAATCAGGGTTGAATTTTCACATTTATCCTCCTTAAACTGATTCTAACCACTTAATGTTTATTTCAAACCCGATGGATCAAATGTGATGATGCTGTAGTTTGTTTCAGCCTGTTGACACCAATAAAACGAATTAATGTGCCAATTTACAGAAGATCTCAGACATCACCATAATGAATGAGCTAAAAACAGGGAACTTTTGGAGAGAAAGAGGTTTTTCAGCAGCAGTTTAACATGATGGCCCTGTACTTTTTAAATGCAGATTGGATAAAAACACAGTGATCACAGTTCACACCTGCAGTGAAGCCCCTCCCACAACAATTCACCAATAAATACTGGGAATATTCTCATCATCCTACAAGAGAAGGACAAACTCCAGGAGTAGCAGCTGAAATCTGTGTGACTGTTAAAGATGGAGTTTATTAAAGAGGAGATTGAAGACATGAGTGATCCAGAACCATCCAGAATAAAACATGAAGATACAGAGGAACAAATAGGTTGGTGTCCATTCTTAATTCTTCATTGTTGACTGTTGAGAATCATTAAGGTATCAAAGCTTCAGTTCAACAGATCTAGTTAATGGGAATAATGAGCATTAAAATTATATGAACAGAGAAAATGCAACTCTACGATCATACATTTATTATTATCTGACATCTGTTTGATTGTATTCACACGGGAATGACAAAACTAACCTTTGGCACATTAAAGATCTGATACTCGATACTTGTAAAAATCCCTGATCTCTTGTTTTCTGCTATTAAATCAGGGTTCAGTGAATTTCATTTATCCCCCTTCAACAGATTCTTACTACTTAATGTTTATTTTTTTATTTTTTTAGATCAGATGAAAGTGAAAGAGCAAAGACACAAACTATATGAAGTTGAGGAGGAACATTGCAACTTCGAAACTCAAAATAGTTTCTCATTGATGGAAAATTGTAAACTGCAACAAAAAATACATAATGAAGTGAGAGATCATGAGTGTTGTGACTGTGGGAAGAGCTTTACAAGAGCTGTTGGTCTGACACGGCACCAAAGAATTCATACTGGAGAAAAACCTTACAAGTGCTCATATTGTGACAAGAGTTTCACTCAGTCTGGACCACTGAAAATACACGAGCGAGTTCACACTGGAGAGAAGCCGTATGGCTGTACTCAGTGTGAGAAGAGTTTCAAAAATAAAACTGAACTCGGGTATCATCTGCGCGTTCACCAAGCGGCAACATTCTGATCTGAAAAATGAAGCCTACCCGGAAGTGCGAAAAACTGCAATACATCGAAAATCCGCTAGGGGAAGGTCCCAAAAGGGAGCAAATGTCCATAGCCCCAATGTTAAAATGTCCATTTTCACAGCATAAATTCATGTTTTTACAGGTTGGTCCCATGGACTTTTATTGTATTTTTCGATATGTTCCGAGTGCCTGACAACTGTGAGGGGGGTGAATTTTTTTCTAACTCGTTAGTTTAGATCGTATTTAGATATAAAATGAATGACAAATAAGGGCGCGATTGACAGCTTGATTGACAGCTGACAACAAGCATAGGCTGCGCCGAGTGGAATTCCTGAAATTTGACGTCTCGGCCATGATCTGACACAACACATCATACCTGTAAGTTATCCTTTCTGAACATTTGTACTGAAATATGGCGCCGCCCATACCCCCCATAAACGGCCTCAAAACCGTTCTTCAGAAGTCTATGGGTGACGTCACAGACGCTTTGTCCATATTTTTTACAGTCTATGGCGTTCACACTGGAGAAAAGCCATATAACTGTGATCAGTGTGGTAAAGATTATAAATTATTATCACATCTAAAAAGACACCAGATAATGCACACAAACGAGAGGCCTTATGCATGTTCATTTTGTGGAGAGACTTTTTCACGGCTGGAACATTATAAACGGCACCAGAAAACACACACCGGTGAGAAGATAATGTGTGTTTGGACTGTGGGAAGAGATTCAATAGAGCTGAATATCTGAAAAATCATCAAAGAATTCATACTGGAGAAAAACCTTACAAGTGCTCATCATGTGACAAGACTTTTGCTCAGTCTGCAACCCTGAAATCACACGAGTGAGTTCATACTGGAGAGATGCTGTACTACTGTACTGAGTGTGAGAAGAGTTTTAGTTATTCAAAAAGCCTTCTCAGGCACATGAGGAAATATCATAAGTGGTCACAATGAGCAACATTTCATTTTCATGTCAAAAAACGTCTCGGTTACTGATGTAACCCTCGTTCCCTGAAGGAGGGAATGGGAGACGTAACGTTTATTTAAATAAATAAACAAACAAAGAAGCAAACAAACTTCAGGGAGCCCTATCAACTTCGAGTGTCTACAAAGCCAATGAACGTTGGCGTGCGTGAATCGCGTCACGCGCCCCCGCCCCGCAGCGCAGGTATAAACAGGAAGCTGGGGCACGCACATGTAGGGCTGAGCAAATATGGGCAGAACTCTTTACTGCCCTAGTACTTCAAAAAGCCTTTTAAAGGTATACATGTGAATTAAATGTGGCACAATGGCCTTCATCATCACGCCTATCTAGTGCAGTGATTTCATAAATATGCTGATTGAGGACTGTTGGGACACTCCAGGCAGAGTCGTTTGCACCTCAATGACACGTCTGTACCATTTGCTTCACAGGACATATGCTTTCAACTACATACTGTTTATTTACTAGTGTGTTCTAATATGTAACTATGCCATGTTTGGTCTCATCTGACAGCCTATAAACTGAAACGAATGGTGGTGAACTTAATAGAGATATTAAAGTATCCTAATGTACAATTTGGTACTATTGGTTAAACATGCATTGAGGATAATGTTAATGTTCTTCTCCCCCTCTTGATCTCCACCCATTTGCCTCATCTTTTGGTTTCCTGTCAGTTGGGTTTGGTGTTGGTATTCCACTCATGTTTAACAATGCTTTGCTCAGGGTATAAGAAAGAAAGGTAACTGTTGATCTAGGAGAAAGGCTTTAACCCTGCCACTCCCGCACACCTCATACTACAAGAAAGGCTTTTACGGCCTCCTCTGCACAACAGTGCATTATTTGTTACAACTAAGTTTCTATTCAGTATGTTGTTCCATTCTACTGTCTGTATATTTAAACATGTAACTTCATAAATAACTTTGCCTGCTTTAAAGGCTTTGAGAATCTTTCCTTTTATCACTGATTATGTTGAAAGCTAAAGTGATTATAACTTTCGTTATCTAAACGTTCAGGTCAAATCCTGCGTTTTCCTATCAGTTCTAAGAAAGACATTTACCTTTAAAGAATAAGAGGTTAAAGAATAACAACAACTTTAATGGAGTCAGATTAATTAAATTGGAGTCAGATAAATATTTGAATTATACACGTCATCCTTCAACTGCCTTTTGTTCCTATTATTGGTTCAAAATAGCAGCGTAAGCTTCCAGCCTTACACGCACATTGTTTTTCGCTGAGGAGCCGAGATTTGTGACGGCCATGCAGCGATGGTCAGCCTCCATCAGGGAACGAAGGTTACATCAGTAACCAAGACGTTCTCTTTCAGTCGCTCACGTTCGACGTAACGACGTAATTGGGATCCCATGGAAAACGCCACGGTTGCTGCCACATCCAGCGCCCTATGCAAGACTCCCACAATGTGGGTTTTGTGTCCTGTTAGGTTCTTCTTCTTCTTCTTCTTCTTCTTCTTCTTTTTGATTGGCGGTTTGCAACTATTTCTTGTGCATTACCGCCACCACTGGACTGGAGTAGGCACGGGAGTTACTAGCTATTCCCAAACTAAATATACCAGCACGTTAAACTCTGGCAATACTCACAATTTCCATCTCCATGCTTTTTTATTAAGAACATTGTACTATTCAACTTTGTATGACCCAACCTCATCCTTGTTAGTATAATTTCTTCCTGTCTTGATCTGGTTATTTGTGTGTCTTTTCCCACTTTCCCTTGTATCCTATAAAGATGTCTTCCTGTGTACCCATTATCCCAAATATGTTGCCACTTTTTAATCGTTTTCGCCTTTACTATACTTTTTATTTCTGCTTTACTGTACTTTACATCTACATCTATATTGCTTTTGTCTGTTGCTCTCTTTGCATGCTCATCGGCCAGTTCGTTACCCTCTACTCCTATATGGGCTGGAACCCATAAGAATGTCACCCTCCTTCCTGATGCTTGTATTCCACTTGCCAGCTGTAAAATTTCGATTAAAATATCTTCCCTTGAATCAGACCGATAATTCTGAACACTAAACATTGCTGAACTTGAATCAGAGGCAATCACAGCCTGCAGACAATTGTTAGACTCTATCCACACGAGTGCTAACCATATGGCAACCAGTTCAGCAGTATACACTGATAGGTCATCATTTATCCTTTTTGCCTTTGCTATTCCCATCTCAGGGATTACATAAGCTACCCCTACTCTCTTTTCAATATTTTTAGACGCATCTGTAAAAACCTTTACACACTCTTTGTATTTTCCTGTTATATAATTTCTTACCCCATACTTATCCACTCCATCTTTCTTTCTTTCCTCCAACAGTCCTAAATCAACCCTCAATTCTTCCAACATCCAAGGAGGCACTACTGGATATGCCACTGTAGGGCTGATGTTCAGTGACCCAATTCCCATGTTATTCACCTTATCTTTTATAACCCATCCATAACTTTTAACTTTCATACTTTCTTTTTCCTGACATTCTCTTAATACTGTCTGAGACATGTGGTTCTCTTTATGACCCCTGATATTTGCCCAGTATACCAGTGCTAGCTGGTCCCTCCTCAAATGCAGTGGCATCTCACCCACCTCTACTTGAATTGCAGCTACTGGAGAAGTTTTTATTGCACCACTAATTATCCTCATTTTGCATACCATCAAGTTTGCTCAAGCTTGTCTTGGAGGCTGATCCATATGCTATACAGCCGTAGTCAAACACTGATCTCATTAGACCTGTATAGATGGTTTTCAATGCTGACCTTGTAGCACCCCAATCTATCCCGCATAGACACCTCATGACATTTAGTATCCTTTTACATTTTTCTACCATCTTTTGGATGTGACATGCCCATGTTAACCTCTTATCAAACCAGACTCCCAGATATTTAAAGATCTCAACCCTCTCCAACTCTTTACCTGACACCATTATTTTTAATTCTCTGCAAATTTTTTTCCTTGTAAAGAACATAACCTTTGTCTTCTCTATTGAGATTCTAAACCCCCATTTCACTCCCCATTGCTGAACTGCATTCACAGCATCTTGCATCTTACGCACAATAAACTCAATGTTCCTTCCCTTCTTCCACATTGCACCATCATCCGCAAATAACGCTACTCCATCTAGGCCATGCAAGTCTTTAAATATCTGGTCTATCATAATTACAAATAATAAAGGACTCACAATGCTTCCTTGAGGGGTTCCATTTTCTACTCTAAAACTCTCACTTATTTCCCCATCAATTTTAACTCTCACTGTTCTTTCAGATAAGAAGTCTCTGACCCACTGATACATCCGTCCCCTAACTCCCATCTGATTTAATTTAATGAATAGTCCTTCTGTCCACATCATGTCATAGGCTTTCTCTATGTCAAAAAACACTGCCACTACAGTCTCTTTATTCACTTGAGCCTTTCTAATGGCTTCCTCCAGGCATACCACTGGATCCATAGTACCCCTTCCCCTTCTAAAGCCACTCTGGTAACATTGCAACAATCCTTTTGACTCCACCCAATACATCAGTCTATCATTTATCATTTTCTCCATTGTCTTACCCATCTGCGATGTCAATGCTATAGGTCTATAACTGCTTGGACTATGAGGGTCTTTCCCTGGCTTCTTAATTGGTACAATGATAGATTCCTTCCACTCTTTAGGGATAACTCCCTCCATCCATATCTTATTATACAACTTCAACAGGACATCCTTACCACTATCACTCAGATTCTCTAACATTGAGTAGCATATAGTGTCTTTTCCTGGAGCTGACTTTCCTAACTTCTTCAGTGCTCTATTCAATTCTCCTTTTGTGAATTTCTCATTCAAACTATCATTTTCCCCATTCCCATTCTCAAACACCCTTTGATATTTAGACACAGTTTCTTCTCTCCCTTTTCTCTCTTCATAACTAAGGTTTTCTGAACTGTGTACTTTAGTTAGTGTTTTTCCTATAACTTCTGCTTTCTCCTTACTAGAAGTTATACTGTCATCTCCATCAATTATCACAGGATATCCATATTCCCTACCGTTTCCTTTCATTTTCCTAATCATCCCCCAAACCTTCTCTATTGGAGTAGTACGTCCTAAAGAGTCACAAAACGTCCTCCAGTACTCCCTTTTTGCTTTCCTGACATTTTGTCTTACCATTGCTTGCGTTCTCTTGTATTCTATCAAATGTTGGAAATTGTGTGTCCTCTTAAGTAATCTAAATGCCTTATTTCTTTCTTTAACAGCTTCCTTGCACTCTCTTGACCACCATGGCACTATTTTATTCAAGCGTTTAGGTTTGGATTTTGGAATAGTGGCATCCGCTGCTGCTATAATGCTTGACCTTATTTCTCTAGTTAACACTTCAATACTTTCACTACCATCAACACATGATAGCCATTCCTCACTTAGCTCTTCAAACTTATTCCAATCAGCTTTCTCCACAAACCACTTCTCTACTTTCACTTCTTTCTCTTTCTCCATCTCCACACCTATGTGTACCTTTATAGGGTAGTGATCACTACCCACTGTATTTCCTCTTAACACCTCCCATTCACATTTGTCTGCCACATTTCTCGTGCCCAAGGTTAAATCTATTGCTGACTCTTTTCCCCTAGATACATCTATCCTTGTCCAAGTTCCATCATTAAGACATACTAGTTCCTTCTCTTCTATAAATTCTTCCAACACATTCCCATTTACATCATCTTTATCACCCCATAAAGTGCTATGTGCATTAAAATCCCCACACCAAATAACTCTGCCCCCCAAATCTTTCCAAATTTCCTCAAGCTGGCTGCTTTTTAACTGATTACATGGGTTATACAAATTTATAATTTTAATATTACCCTCTTTTGCCCACACTTCCACAGTGACATATTCCAATTCCTCTCCTTTCTTAATTTCCTTGTACTGCAGCCCTTTCTGTATAAAAGTCATGATCCCTCCACCTTTCCCATTCTCTCTATCCCTTCTTACTGCATTATACCCTTTTATGATAAAATCTAGCCTGGGAATTAACCACGTTTCTTGGACACATATAATATTGGGTTTTTCCTTAACATCTTCCACATACTTCTTAAACTCCTGGCCATTCGCAATTAAGCTCCTGGCATTCCATTGGAGTATTATTAACACCATTAAGAGGATCCAACCCATGACTGTGATTGTTGAGTTTCCTCAAGGGTTTCTCTAATATTTTCCCACTGTAACCCTTTTACATCCAAATATTTCTCAGCAGTTTTTACTATAATCTTAATCCTTTCAGTCCTGCTAGTCGTCTGGGCTGTGCAGTTAATGATTTCTGCCATGAAAAGCACAAAGCCTATTTTGCTCACTATCAATGTTTCTTCCTGAATCCTGTTACACTTTACACATCCATCATTGTCTTTACTCTTGTTCACTGCATTTTGTGGCATCTTTGGTACTCTTCTGGCTGCTTCAGCATACGTGATTTCCTGATTCACTTTAACCTTCTGAACTTCTTGCATTCGCTTGTACACTTCACACCCACCATATGCAGCACTGTGCTCTCCACCACAATTGCAAATTTTTTTCCTTGCCCCTTCCTCACATTCATCATATTTGTGTTCACCGCCACATTTACTGCATCTTATTTTTCCTTTACATGCTGCTGCCACATGCCCATATCGTTGGCAGTTGAAACACCTCAAAGGGGGTGGTATGTACATCCTAACATCGTAGCTCATGTACCCTATAAAAACTTTCTCTGGAAGTCTTTCTTCTTCAAAGGTAAGCAGTACTGAGAGACTATCACATACTACACCATCTCTTTTTGTTTTTAATCTTTTTGCCTCACTCACCTTTACATTCTTTATATTTGTACACATTCCTTCCATTGATTCCTTCTCAGGGATTCCTGTTATTACTCCTCTGATTCGGCTTTGAACTTTCTCCCCTTTTACTTTCTGTCCATTTAATGCATTTGCCCTTACTGCCTTCTTTTGTTGCACCTCATCCTTACACTTTACCAATAATGATCCATTCCTTAATTTTTTCACACTATTTACATCCCCTATTTCCTTATGTATAGCTTTCGAAAGTTGTATTGGACTCCATCCATCAAAATTCACTCCCTCCTGCACCAGTGTGATAAACACATTAAACTCTTTTACTTTTTCCCTATATTTTACCTCAGAATAATCATCTGATATTTCCAATGATTTCTTTTTCTTCCGCTTATTTCCACTCACACCCGCACCCTCTACCTCCATCATTTCCTACTCCGTCCTTCCTCCAGTCCCATGTGGCGCCCTAGCCGTCACCCGTGTTTGATCGTCCTGTTAGGTTCTATGGTTCCCTGTCTTGTCTATTAGTTATCCCAGGTGTTTCTGATTTACCACGCCCCCTTGTTATCTTGTCTAGCTCGTTTGTCCCTGATTATTTAGACCCTGTGTTTCAGCCTTGTCTTTGTGAGTTCTTGTATGTCTTACAGTTTGCTGTAGCATGTTAACGTTAACTGTTCCTGAGTCCTGAGTCCTGAGTCCTGAGTCCTGAGTCCTGAGTCCTGAGTCCTGAGTCCTGAGTCCTGAGTCCTGAGTCCTGAGTCCTGAGTCCTGAGTCCTGAGTCCTGAGTCCTGAGTCCTGAGTCCAATTTGTATAGTTTGTGGTCTGTTAAATAAAGCGTGTGCTGCATTTGGATCCTGCCTCATCTCTGCCTCAACCGCACCACGTTACAACGTCAGAGATGACAGGTTTATGATATACAACTTTGTAAACAGTATACAAAATGTATTAACAATATGTTACATGTCACCAAAATACACATGAGAAAAAGAGTTCCTCATATTATTGTCACAAGGGAAACACATTTTCAGGTGACACCTTTTATGTTCCATGTATGAAATATAACTAAATAAATAAATATGAATAAAACCATATATTGCCATTATTACCTTCTTTAATATTTTTCACATGCAAGATACATGGTTGCAACATAACATTCAGTAATTAATTACCCATTTCAGAGGGCAATAATTAGCCTAAATCAATCAATTAATCAAGTTAATAAATGGTGTTATAAATTGGGGAGATGACCACACAACATTGTCACCTGAATTTCTATTCTTGTTGGCACATTCCAACAATGGATCCTAACATTTTTGAGGAAATCATGAGCTATAAAACGCAAGGCACATACCCATTTGGGATAAAAAAAAAGACTATAAATTAGGGGTGGGAATCGATTAAAAAAAATTAACGAATTAATTGCACAATTTCTGTAATTAATTGCAATTAATTGCGTTTCCCCCAAGCTTGTAATCATCAATATTTAAAGGAATAGTTCACTTTAAAATGAAAATTCTGTCATGACAGAATCATCTATGATGACAGAATTTTCATTTTAAAGTGAACTATTCCTTTTAACTTAGAATCACCTAATTAAACAACACAGGGGGGAAAAGGAACAGAAAATAGCCCTATATTAAAATATAATCAATTTAACAGATTATTATTATTTTTTATTTTTTTAACTAATTATCAAAATAAAATATAGTCCTACTATTATTAGCAGAGCATGTGATCAAAGCAGGTCATAATTTTACCATTGTTGCCCAGCATGGCTATACCAGCTCAGCAAACAGAAGTCTACTGAGAAATTTCACGTTATTTGAGCGGACTTTACTTTTCCAGTGCTCGGTACATGATTGAAGCGTTTGGGCCGTTAACGACAGAGCCGCCGACACACACACACACACACACGGAACTGAGAGCGCGCCGCTGGGCCGTTAACGACAGAGCGCGCTGACACACACACACACACACACACACACACACACACACACGCGGAGCGGAAAAGACCCGCTCATGAAAGCTGCGCGAGAATGAAACCTGATCGCCGAACACGGAGAGGCGGGAGGGCATATTTCGGTCTTTTCAATAGCAGCCGCAACAGGAAATCATTAAAAAAAAAAAAGAAAAAAAAGAAAAAAAAGTGCTGCGTTAATTGCGTTATTTTTTTTTTACGCGTTAAACATTTCAAATTAATCGCAAAGATTAACGCGTTAATTCCCCCAGCCCTACTATAAATATGTAATTCGCAGACGTTCCTCCAATTTCCAAATTTATGGTAAGTAATCTATTCTAAATTATAATTTGTAGTTTGTTGAATGAACTACTTTCAATCTGCACGAGAATTTAATGGTTTCACACATTTGCTTTTTTGTAGATTAATGTTAATGTATGATTTAGAAACAGATCAATGAAGAGCTCTGCACCTTCCTCAATGTGGAGAGAAGCCTCTGTGCCCCATACCATCCACAAACAAACGGGCTTGTGGAAAAATTAAATGGAACCATTCAGAGGTGAACCTTCATTAACGGGTTGCTTTGTGAGAATGCAATATTCAGAGAAATATTTGTGTCTTTGAAAATTGTTTACTCATAACTTTCAATTTGACTCCAGAGCCTTGTGTAAACTAGTGGATACAAGATCAGAAAAATGGGACGAGTACCTAGATGCGGTAATGTTTGGTCTAAGAACTAAGACACAGCTGACAACCAGGTTCTCACCATTCTTTTTAATGTTCGGCATGGAAGCACGATATCCTTTTGAGGTGCCCGAGACGTATGAGGTATGTGATAATTTGCATTGTTCCATATCAATATCATGTAGTACAAGTTATATCAATTACAAGTTAGTGAAATAACTTCAATCTTCAATGTTTCTGAAAAGGTCAACAGCACAGTGGAATCTGTGATAGCAGAGGACACCATATCAAAGGCTATTTCTCTGAAGGAAAAAATGGAAAGCATTGTAAAAAAAATAATGTACGAACAAAACAGGACAGGAGACAGAAGGTGGCAAATCAGGCACCATTTTTTGTAGGGCAGAAGGTCCTACGAAAAAACATACGGAGCCAGCAGAGGAAAGGGGGCAAGCTTGAGCGCAGCTGGTTGGGACCGTATGAATTATCCATTTGCAAGAAAAAAGCGCAGATTTAAGGGATGAAAATGGCAAGATATTCCCCAAAATAAACACTGACCACCTCAAACCATTTAAAGAAGACACACCCAGGATACCCCATAGAATCAGCCAAGAACCACAACATAAAAGAGCACATCAAGAAACATCATATCCTTCACTCACACCTGTAGACCTCACCATCACCAAGTCACATGAACACCAGCCCCCACCATCACCTCCATCCTCACCAATTGACTTATCAATTGGAACAAAATCTACTAGATCCTCTCCCCTGTCTCCATTGAACTTATCAATGAAAATGCCACTTTCCTCTCCTGTGTCCCACACCCCTACAATGATGACAGAGGTACCAGCTGACCCCACAGACGCAGTGCATGGCTGTTAAGTGTTGATGTAAAGTCAGATCTCATAATAGATCAATATTAGTCTGATTTCTAATATATTGGTGAGGTGGTAGGTGCAATGCTGTTTTTGGTTTTCCTCTGAATAGGTATCAAAACTCCCTGGTCTGGAAATGACAGTTATGTACTGCTCTCCAGAGTGGGACCATACAAATTATTTTACAAAGACCTACAGATCGGCCCTGGAAGGGAGTTGGAGAGTGAGGTAAACATTTCATTGATTTTGACAGATAAGCCTTTCATCTGCTATGTTAATATTTTGTATTAATGTTTAATTTCGCAATGTTTGTAAAGGTTATAAATGCATATCTGTCCCTGAAAGTGAGAGAGCACAATTTGACTACACCGGGCAAGGCATTCCATATGGACACATTTGCCATGACAGACATGTGGAAGGGAAAACATGAAAGGCTCAAGGTGTCCTGCAAATTGCATTTATTTTGCATTTTATTACTTGTGTAAATGCCCATTTTGTTCAGGGCTTTGTGTACATTCGTTTGTATGTGTATATATATTATATAATTTTTTTTTTATTTTTTTTTTTTTTTTTTTTTTTTTTGGATCCAGCAAACTATGAGGTCATAGTGGGCATTGTAAATGAGGGCCACCACTGGTTCCTAGTTGTAAGTATTTGTGGTATAGAACAGTTTCACTTAAGTTTTCCCTTTTCCCCTTAATCCTGATTAGCAATTATATACCCCTATCAAGTTGTCTTTTTGCATGTTACTTAGGCTATATACCCATCCCAACAAAAAAACATTCTGCTTGACTCAATTGGAGAGTCAGATATCAAGAAAAAAAAAAGTGTTTGGAGACAACAAGGTATTTTTCATGCACCACAATCATATGTAGTGTTATTGTGTAATATGTACTGTATGCTTGAAAGAACCTATCTTGTTTTTAAAGCCCTGATGATGGCAAAAGGCATTTCAGTTTCAAACTGGGTGTGTGAAAGCTTGCCTCACCCACTTCAGAGGGATGCTATTTCATGCGGTGTGTTCGCTTTGAAGGTGTGTGATTATAGCATTGTAGCAAATATTAAATGTTCATTAAAATGGGATGATGCCTAGTTAATTTTTCCTGTTTCTTCCTCAGTTTGCAGAACGCATTCTGCAAAACACCACAATTGACTTCTCCAATGAGCTACAAGACATAACACGATTCAGAATGGAGATTGCTTTAACTCTGCTCCGCCAATCTGGTATGGCTTTATAAACTCATGAATGTTATTGACGTGCTTTTGGATGTGCATAACTTTCATCAGTGTTGTACTGTATCACATAGATGACCTAAGTGACCTGTGCCACTTGTGGAGAGGCAGAAACTTTTGATGACTCTGCAGATGTTCTTTGGGTAACTATGGCTGAGTATTTTTGGTTGGTGTAGCATACACAAAATAGTCATGAATGGACCATTGCTTTAAACCCCTTTTTTTTAATTGTTACTCTTACTAATATATATATATATATATATATATATATATATATATATATATATATATATATATATTTATTTGTTTTTACAGATTGCCTGTGATGACTGTGGGCGATGGTTCCACTTAAAGTGTGTGGGCAATCCATCCACAGAGGATGAATACAAATGTGCTTCTTGCAATAAATTACTAAATTATGAAGCCATTGTTTTTGGAGTTTGTTTATTTTTCCCTTCATTTTCACTTTGGTTAAACCTACTCGAAAATCAGTCTTTCAAAATAATTTATTTCTATAACATTATTTCTTTCATAAAATGTGACATTAAAAGCACCTGTGACTTGATAGTGGTTCAAATAGTCTTCCGCTAGAGGTTTGTCTGTACTAATCAAAGCCTTAATAAACATTACATTGAAATCGGTAATAACGTTTTAAATTTGAAAAGAAATAATCTGATAAATAAAAAAATAAAAATATAATAAAAAACGCTTACATTTCGGGAAGAGATACAATCCTTTTTTTAACCTTTTGGCTTCCCGTACATCCAGTTGTGCTTCTTGCTCGTGTTACTGTCTAGGGCTCGTATTCAGTTCTGACGGTACGTATGGTAACTAGGCAACTACGCATGATTTGTAGTATGATTGCGTAAAGGGAACAGGAATTCCGGTAGGGAACAGAATCCACTGCTTCACCGGTCGCGCGCGCTCAGTCAGAACAGCCCGTGACTGGAGAGAGTCAGTCAGGTAGGTCTCTGCATTAAAGAGTGAAAATAGGCTTTATTAAGTGAAGTTTTAAGTTTAAATTCATTATAGCAGTTATTATATCCAGACATAAAACCGGAAAAAGTTTATTTATTCTTTTTTCCGCCAACAGTTCGATTTATTTTTGCAGTTTTATTAAAGCACGGGTTTGAAGTTGCCGACTGTTGTTTTTGACTGTTAATACATTTCTCCACATATAATATTGGTGGATTGAGTGTGTGCAAATGTCGTTTAGTGTAGTGCATGTGTGTAGCTTTCATTTTGATGTTAACATATTTTTTAGCCATATATGTGACCTGTGTATTAGATGAATTACAGAACAGGGAGGACGGTAATTAACATGTCTTTTCTTATACATCATTCAGCTGAAAGACAGTGAATCTGAAGTTATGTGTGTTTATGTCTGTCCTCTGTCAATAAACTGCAGATGTGGTTAATTTAGGTGAAATCTGCTATATATTTAAAAGACACATTTTTTGACAGCAATCTGATTTGTATAATTAAAGTTCAATGACAAAACATTTAGCCTCTTATCTGAATAACCAGATTCTCTTGTTTAATTCTGTAGTTACCTTCTACACAAAACATCCTTTACAATGTAAAAAAAAAAGAAGAAAAAAAAGGCTGATTTTATGATTTGTTTCAATTAGTTTAAATGCATGATAATCATTGGCTGTTTTTTATTAGTTCATATATTGTTAGATACCAATCATAAGAGCTGTGAAAAATAAGCAAATAATCTAGGAATATATGGCATAAATGCACTTAGATCATAATCATGTACAGCAGTTATCTTTAACATTTTGACTATTAACCAGATGCTGACAAAACTAACCTTTAGTATCCCACATCACAAATCTGATATTTGATAGACAGATCTCACTCGTTTTCTATTATCCAATCAGGGTTCACTTGAAAATTCACATTTATCCTCCTTGATAAGAACTGAAGTGAAATTTCAAATGTTAAGATTCTGTAGTTTGTTTTCAGTCTGTTGACACCAATAAAACGAATTAATGTGCCAATTTACAGAACATCTCAGACATCACCATAATGAATGAGCTGAAAACAGGGAACTTTTGGTTTTTCAGTAGCAGTTTAACATGATGGCCCTGTACTTTTTAAATGCAGATTGGATAAAAACACAGTGATCACAGTTCACACCTGCAGTGAAGCCCCTCCCACAACAATTCACCAATAAATACTGGGAATATTCTCCAGGAGTAGCAGCTGAAATCTGTGTGACTGTTAAAGATGGAGTTTATTAAAGAGGAGATTGAAGACATGAGTGATCCAGAACCATCCAGAATAAAACATGAAGATACTGAGGAACAAACAGGTTGGTGTCCATTATTGATTCTTCATTGTTGACTGTTGAGAAACATTAAGGTATCAAAGCTTCAGTTCAGCAGATCTAGTTACTGGGAAATAATGAGCACTATAATTATATTAACAGAAAAAATGCAACTCTACAATCATACATTTATTATAATCTGACGTCTGTTTGATTGTATTTAAGGAGAACTCCGGGCAATTTTTAAGTTAATCTTGATCGTTAGACCTTTGTGAGTACTGTCTATAGAAAAAAAAAGGAACCGGATCGGTGCTTGCAACACGGAGCTACTACAGCTAATGTCCAGAGCTCCCACTCAGCTATAACGGCAGTTATGGGGGCATAAACATAAAGGGTGTCTTTGTGCCTGTTAACAGACACAAAATGCAATTAAAATGTCTGTCCAACATGAACAGGGCCCTTACATGACAACAAGATGCGTTTAGCAACTTAGCCATTGTTTAAATTCACCTAAATAGTGTTTTAGACGGCTAGCTGTAGTCTCGCGCTGAAGTCCCGTGTTTACATCACCTCCACAGTGGTTGCACGCGTCTTCGTCCATGGAATGGCATTTTTCTTCAACCGGCCCCGCTGTGTTGTGTCTGTGTAGTCATCTTTTTCAAAGTGTTTGCTGCAAATGCGGTAATCTTTAGCGCGTAGTACTCTTATAGGAGTTTGCACATCAAGTTGAAGTACAACTAGCCACAACTGCCAAATATCAAGGTCATGGAAAGGAAGACGATGAAAATGTAAATTCTTGTATTTTCGCATTCTGTTGCCACAATTCGGAAGGGCACAAACGCAAACCATTTCTTCTTCACTTGTGAGCAACTCCGATCATCACTCTTCTCACACACGACGCTCCTCCCTCCTTTTTCCGGCTACAACTGAGTTCCCACGGGACTTCAGCGCGAGACTACAGCTAGCCGTCTAAAACACTATTTAGGTGAATTTAAACAATAGCTAGGGTGACCAAACGTCCTGTTTTCAGGTCCTGTCCTGGCCGTCCTATCTGTTTTTTATAAAGTGATGAAAATGTCCTGGTTTTCATTATTTTTCATTGGGCCATTAAGCGTGTACTTTAAATACATGCTTGCCTTTGCACACAAAACATATGAAACCGACTTCGGCTTCGCCCCGTCTTGTTATAATCATTGCGTTCCTCAATCCGCAGCGGCAAGCAGAGAGCACGTCAGAATACAGAGGCCTGTGTGTGTGTGTGTGTGTGTGTGTGTTCATCTCAGCCTCATTGGTCTGTCACACTGCTCGTCAATGTCAGAATGTTTGAAATGACTAATCAAATCAAAGCAGGCGGACTTTACGTTCACAGACACAGAATTTCAATTTTAGCAGTGTGACTCGACCAGGACTCGACGGTCGACGCTTCAGTTTATGGTCAGGTGCGAGATAAGATGTAAGTAGCTAACAGCGTAAAAAAAAAAAAAAAAGCCCAAATGTAAATTCACAGATGATTTACAGAGAAAATTCCCGTTTTTTCGTTTCAGTCGGGATCCGTGTAAAGCAGAATGCATGAACTGCAAAGCTGGCACGTACGTGTCAGTGTCAAATAAAGGTGCTAGCGAAGTAGAAGCCCACATAAAGAAAGTATAGGCTACAAGAGAACATCAGGAGGATTGAAATTGTTTTGTTTTTTTACTGAAATAAGTGTAGTAGATTTTTTATTTTAGTAGTAGATTTTTTACCTGGTATGGCCATAAAAAAAAATAGTGTCATGTAAAAGGTGTTAAAAGCTTTTTTTTAATAGTATTCTATTGTTGCGGGCCAAACATTGAATGGAAAGGATGTATTACTTTATGTATTAAAGTACAATAACATAGTTGCAAGGTTGTGAATGCATTAGTCAAGTATTTTTTGATGCATTCACCCCAACCATGCCCACGCCCCTTAACAGGGGTGGGGCCTCCCAAGCCACGCCCCCACCCATCAACCACGCCCCCGTCCTGTTTTCTGAAAACTAAAATATGGTCACCCTATCAATGGCTAAGTTGCTAAACGCATCTTGTTGTCATGTAAGGGCCCTGTTCATGTTGGACAGACATTTTAATTGCATTTTGTGTCTGTTAACAGGCACAAAGACACCCTTTATGTTTATGCCCCCATAACTGCCGTTATAGCTGAGTGGGAGCTCTGGACTAGGGATGTCCCGATACCACTTCTTCACTTCCGATACGATACCGATGCCGCAGCTTTGGCTATTTGCCGATACCGATATCAATCCAATATTTTTATTTTATTCTTGAACTAATACTACTAATAATAAAATATATGGAAGCACTTTGCTCAATTAGCCACATAAAAACATCTCACTCAAATGAAGAACAAATACTTCTCCAGTATATAGTCCACAACAACAGCTGATAATGAAAGACTGCCACCCTTTATTCAAAAGACCTTGAGATATGTTTGGTAATCGTACCTGAATAATTTTAAATTAATGTGCTATATTTCAGATCAATTTATTTGTTTCCTTAAAATTTTAATTAACTTTAACGTTATTCTCATCTGAATTATAAATAATTTATTTCTGTGTAAAATAATACTACCATTAAAAACACATTTGATTTTCTTTTTTAATCAATGTAGAATGTGTAGGTGACATTTTGGTTGGGTGACAGTTGTAGGTTACAGTTTGACAAGAGTTTACATTTTGACAAAAGCACAATGTTGTGTTTTACACAAATAAAACAGTAGGCTAAACACTTTTTGCAGTTTTAATGATGTCCTGTATGAACAAAATGACGGAGTATGTTATTATGTTTCCACTGTTCGATCGCGCCCGTGCCTCTCTCTCTCTGACACACATACACACACACACACACATTCCAGCATTGCAATCTTGACATCGTAGCCTGTTCATTTTGCTGCGTTCACACCAAACGCGAATAGAGCGTCAAATTCGATGCTTGAACAGTTTGAATCCATTCGCGCGTCCAAAGCGAATAGGACGCGCCGCGCGCGTATAATGATAAAGCGAGCGTTTGAAGCGAAATAGACGCGCGTTCAGAG
This sequence comes from Leuciscus leuciscus, assembly GCF_965113295.1. Classification (NCBI taxonomy): domain Eukaryota; kingdom Metazoa; phylum Chordata; class Actinopteri; order Cypriniformes; family Leuciscidae; genus Leuciscus; species Leuciscus leuciscus. Next base: position 7,141,466 of record NC_138733.1, on the reverse strand, counting down.
CTAAGGCAGGGCTACAGATTAGGTGTCCCCTAAAGAACCCGCATATGTCTATGCGCGTATCTAACAGTAGTTCCGCATTACATTAATTAATGTGCACGCAAGTTTTATTTATTTTTATACCGTGTTTTCTCCGTGTAAATCCATGCACCGAACTGTGACGCACGTACCGAACGTACGTTCAATACGAATACATGTACCGTTCCACCCCTAATAGGTATCGGATCATATTTTTTTTCTCCCCTCCGATATCCGATCTAGCGTTCTGGGCCAGTATCGGCACGATACCTATGCCGTGGATCGGATCGGGACATCCCTACTCTGGACATTAGCTGTAGTAGCTCCGTGTTGTAAGCACCGATCCGGTTCGTTTTTTTTTTTTTTCTATAGACAGTACTCACAAAGGTCTAACGATCAAGATTAACTTACAAATTGCCCGGAGTTCTCCTTTAACAAGGGAATGACACAACTAACCTTTGTCACATTAAAGATCTGATACTAGATACTTGTAAAAATCCCTGATTTTTTTCTGCTAATAAATCGGGGTTCAGTGAATTTAATTTATCCCCCTTCAACTGATTCTTACTACTTGTGTATTTTTTTTTTTTTTAGATCAAGTCAAAGAGCAAAGACACAAACTATATAAAGTTGAGGAGGAACATTGCAACTTCAAAACTCAAAAGAGATTTTCATTGATGGAAAATTGTAAACAGCAACAAAAAACACATAATGAAGTGAGAGATCATGAGTGTTTTGACTGTGGGAAGAGCTTTACAAGAGCTGTTGGTCTGACACGGCACCAAAGAATTCATACTGGAGAAAAACCTTACAAGTGCTCATATTGTGACAAGAGTTTCACTCAGTCTGGAACCCTGAAAATACATGAGCGAGTTCATACTGGAGAGAAGCCGTATCACTGTACTCGGTGTGAGAAGAGTTTCAGAAGTAAAACTGATCTCAAGTATCATATGCGCGTTCACACTGGAGAAAAGCCATATAACTGTGATCAGTGTGGTAAAGATTTTAAATTATCAGCAAATCTAAAAGAACACCTGAAAATTCACATAAACGAGAGGCCTTATGCATGTTCATTTTGTGGAGAGTTTTTTACACGACAGGATCATTGTAAACGACACCAGAAAACACACACCGGGGAGAAAGATAATGTGTGTTTGGACTGTGGGAAGAGCTTTACTAGAGCTGACCATCTGAAAAATCATCAAAGAATTCATACTGGAGAAAAACTTTACAAGTGCTCATATTGTGACAAGAGTTTCACTCAGTCTGGAAACCTGAAAGTACATCAGCGTGTTCATACTGGAGAAAAGCCGTACGACTGTACTGAGTGAGAAGAGTTTCAAACATAAAAGATGCGGGACTCGAGTCACAAATTTAAGGACTTGAGACTTGCTTGACTAAATTAAGAAAATGACTCGACTTGACTTTGACTTGAGATCCAATGACTCGAGACTTGACTTGACTTGAACTGTATGACTCGAGAATGACTTGATATATATTTTTATATAAATCATCGCAACATCGATTGATGAACAAAATGAAAGCAAAGGAACCATTGACGCCAGTCATCAGATTCTGCGTGAATGCGTGACGCTGCACAAGCCCAGAAAAAACATACATCGCGGTGAGCGCGCGCTAAATACAATAAAATCTCCCAGCATCGTTTCTTTTTGGATATAAACACTAGAAATTGACCATATTCATACAATAAGATTTGCTGTACGCATAATAACTGGCAAGGGATATCGGACGACCATCACAACCTCGAACAGTCGAACTTCATTCACCACGTCTAAAAGTAAGCTATGGCTTGTTTAACCTGTTTGTTATAGTTAATTTGACTATCTTTAAATCTAGAGAGAATAATGGTCAAAACAGCGTGCCTCTTTATACACAATTATGTTTTCAAATGTAGCTTAATGTTGTCAATATTCAAATTATAATTAATGATGGCATATGTTTTGTATAACATTTGCCACATTTCTATCAAATCATGCTTTAAAGCCAAATATGTTGTTCTTTCCAATGACAAAAAACAACATAGAAAACTGTTAATGTTTTGTCGTGTTTTATGTTTCTCTTAAAGCAGGGTTAGATCTTATCAGGGGGTTGGGGGCAAAATGCCAGCAGAATTAATATGCACCCAAAATTCAAAATGTGGTGGAAAAATTGCCCTAGTATGAGTTATTTTTATAATTATAACTTATGATATTAAAAAATATTTCCAGAATATTGGCGTGATTGCAAATGTGATAATGATTTTATAAAACAGTTCAGTAAACAAAGAGTGAATATTGTGATGTGACATTTTAGACATAATATTCCAAATATTCTCTGTTTTTGCTTTATTTCTCCAATGACAATAGTTCCAAACAAGCCACAGAAAGAGTTATGCGTAACAGTGACCTAGTTGCTTAGTTCCAGAACGAATCTGCCGTTTTGAACAAATCAGTTGAATGAATGCTTCTATGACTCGTACATTAAGACGGTGATTTGGCGCAACCTATTGGCGGTTTTAACTTCATAATTAAAAATATCTAACTTTTATTAAGGGGATGCCAGTTTGCCATTTGGTGGCATAGGAACCATTATACTTGAATTGTGAATTTTTTAATACCTTTTAATGGTCTTCTGCAATGTTTGAGGCATATTTATTTTTTAATGCTTTAATGTTGGCCTAATTTCAGTTACATTTACATTTTAGGCTATGTAGTTTAATTTTTTTTATTTATTAATTTTTTTTTATTTTATTTTTTTTATTGTAGTAACCACTCAGCTGTATGTGGAAATGCATATAAAAAAAAAAAAATTGCAAATAAAACCATAGTCCACAACTTCTGTAGTTTTAACTTATTTTAATATATAAATTCAGTGAAATCATCAAACGTTTGTATGACTTGCCAGTGACTTGTGACCCAAGCTACGACTTGACTTGACTTGCTTGACTTAAAGCAGTGACTTGACTTGACTTGACTTGACTTGACTTGACTTGCTTTTCACAAAATTGACTTGGACTTGCTTGAGACTCGAATGTTAAGACTTGAGACTTGCTTGTGACTTGCACATGTGTGACTTACTCCCACCTCTGCACTATATCATCTACTGTAGTTTAAATTAGTGTCAATAATGATTTATTTATTTTCTTGCTGTATAATTACTTTGCAAAATCTGCTTGAATAAGACATATTCATGTAATTTACTAATTTACCAATGTTTACTATATTGTTTCCTGATTGTACAAGAGTAATTTGCTGTAAAATTTTAAACATAGCCTACTGAAAAATAGAGTTTTCTTCATTTTCAGATGGATTAAAATGCCATTCAGGCACGTACACAGGTAGGGCTCAACCTGTGTAGAGCACATGCCTGTTTTTTTTGGTGGTGGTGTTTTTTTTATTCTTAAATAAATCAATGCTATTGGTTTCCCTTTACGTCTGTCTGTCTGTTTTACAAATATTTAGCCAATGAAAGTTCTTAAAAAGAGCTTGTGTAAATCTTGTTCGATCCTCAAACTGTCAGTAAACCTGATAACTCCGCCCCCTCTATCTGATAACTCCGCCCCCTATGTCTTGACTGAATGAACTGAAGTCCCGCAGCAGCCGCACAGCAGATAGCAGCTGAATGAAGTTTTGCAAGGGTAAACAAAGATCTTGTTGTTTGAATAAGTACTAAATACTATGTCTATAAAGGCTCATATTTTATTTATTTGATGTCTGACTGAGACATGTGGGACCTGAGAGAGAGGTCTAGCATTTGCCATAGCCAAAACATAGTCTATACTTACATAGCCTGTGCATACAGTAGCATTTCATCTTTTATAAAATGAGATTTTGGCCAAATGTATTTTACAACAGGAAAAACTGAGCGCCCCGCCTATATAGCTACAACAAACTAGTTTGTAACCTGTTGATGAAAATGTAATGTGATGTCGCCGGCGCTGTTTTAATGACGGACAAAATGCACATTTGCACACATTCGCTGGTCAAAAACCCCGTAACTGCGTTTGAGTTTGACTTTTTCAGTTTCAACACATGCCCCTCAAAAGGTCTGTGCACGGCCCAGATGCCATTAAATCTGCTGCAGTAAGTTGCAAGTGTGTACAAATATAATGTATTTTGTAGTGTTGAGAGGTTGTTGTTTTTTCAAGCAAACTTCTGTTAAATGTTTTATTAGGCTATTGAATTGGTAGATTCTGAAACTATTAATTAAATGCGTTAAACAACTGTTTATATTATTTTAGTGATTGCACAAAGATTAAAAACAACAAGAGAAGGAGTGAAAAAGGATAGTGAAATGGTATTGATTGAATTTGAGGGGGAGAATATACCAAAAAAGGAATACCTTGCTTATATGAGCTACCCAGTGAGAATGTATGTGCCAAAACCATTGAGGTGTTTTAACTGTCAGAGGTTTGGACATATAGCCAATAACTGTAAAGAGAAGTAAGTAAGCAAGCTTTATTTCTATAGCACATTTCACAGACAAAAAGCCACAAAGTTCTTCACAACAGAAATGTACATCAGAATATACAGATAAAAAGGCCAAGACAATACAAGATCATATCAACCCAAAAGTAGCTCATTAAATCACTGAGACATTTGTGTTCTTCGCTGAATTCAAGTGCTTCTCACTGGATCTCGTGACCAAGACCGATCAGAGTAAACGCATCTGCTCTAGTAGTGAGCTCGCGCTGCGCTGCCGTGTGGACTTTGAGCCGAGCGGATAAATGGTCCGTGTGGCGCGCAGTTCAAATGAGTTTCGTTCCGCTTTTGGCACATAAACATTATCGAACATTTATCGAACTCTTGATATCATTTTATCGAGAAAAAATTATATTGCGATAATTATCGTTATCGTTTTATCGCCCAGCCCTACTTGCAATGCAATTACTCAAAGTTCCCCCAAAATAACTGTAATATTGACAAATGCTTTAAAATAAATAGACTTCACATACAGATATTGCAATGTGCAGTTTTATTTTATAAAGACTAACATTTGAGGGCAGCAGCACCATAGCCACTGAGTTCTACAGAAAATATCTGGTAGCACTGGGGCTAACAATAAAGCACTAAGCTTAATTTAGGGTGTAGATGAAATTAACTTTAATTATTATCATTTATAATGTCTTAAAAAGTAAAACGAGTGAAAAAATGTATATTAGGGAGTGAAAATAGCCAATAAGCATTAGGGATTCAAAATAATATAGAATTCATAGACAATTGAAAAAGTTTTTGGGGCAAACCTGACCTGTTGAAAAGAGATGGTCTTAAGGTAAAATGATGCCATAATGAATTGCATGCGCAGGGTAAGATTTGTGAAAGTGTAGGGGGAGAGCGGGGCACAACCTAACGCTTTTTGACTTTCTCAGTTTGTGTAAATCTACTTATGATTCAGAGTATTTATTTTTTCCCACATTAATTTCCCACATGTCTAGTACAATTATGTGGTTTTGTTTTATTAATACAGTATATACTTTTTTCTTGACATACCCCGAAAGAATGGAAGTGAAATGTGACAACATGCCCCATAGGTGGGGTACATTGTAACATGTGTGGGGGCACATTGTAACATAACATATGACAGCTTAAAATGTTATCTGATCTAATAAAAAATATATACAAAACAAACTAAAATATTTTCTAAATAAAATACAATTAAAACACTTTTTCATATAAAATAATGGCAATTTTTAATTATTAAATATAAACTCATTTTTGAGTTTTGACTACGAACACATGAAAACACAGCTATACAACATAGTTCAAAACAAATAAATAATTAGTCATTTCTGAACATTGACTCTCAGTCTTTATTCACCTTTTTCTCACGTTTTCCCAATAAAATTAATAAAAGTATAGAATATAATAGCATATTTCTAATAGGGGCACATTGTAACGCAGTGTTACAACATGCCCCCGCCTGCACAACTGGGATTTAAACCCTGCTAGTGTATTCTGCTAGTTAGCGAAGCATTAAATAACTATCTCAACTGTTAAATAACATCTTGGAGATTAAAATAATATCATATTTGTCTTATTTTAAATAAACACAAAAAATAGAGATGAAAAATTAACTTAAGTAAGATATTTGCTTTTGCTATGGTTTAATAAATGTCTATGGATATCTTCCAAAAATAAAAATAATTTTGGCGGAATTTTTTTTTCTATGTAGTGTTGATATGGCAACTAGTAAATACACAAAGTTTCGTCATCCAAGCATGTGCGGAAGTATTTAAAACAAGCGTGTTACAACTAGCCCCGCGTTAGGTTGTGCCCCGCGCTCCCCTACATAAAATTGCAAGCGTAAATTAAATTTGCATGCGCAAGAGAAGATTTGTAAAGGTGTAAATCGCCTTTCAAGTGTAAGAAAAAAATATTTGCAGCATTTAACTGTTATTCGTAAGTGTAATTCATGTATTGTGAAGCTGCAGCTTCATGCTAACGCAAAATAAATAGGATCTGTATTCTTCTGACTTCCATTTTTCCGCGCTTACACTTTTGGCACGGTTTTTGCGCTCAAATACGGCAAAAATCACTGCAGGCCTGTGAACAGCAATTTGCGACCGAAAACAACAGAGTTAGGAACTGCAAAACAGATTTATTGCGTAAAATCAAACTTTGTGTAAAAAAATAAACTGTTGCAAATGTCTATATGACTTGTTGTGTACAAGAGGCAAAAAAAAGTTCCCGAAATAACCCGATTTGTACAGTTGCGTCTTTCCTTTACCTGCGCTTCCAGTTTTGGCTCGATTCTCTCACTCATTGAGTTTTGCAAGCGCGAAGAGGAGGGCGGGTCCACCTTCTTCATGTAGCCAATCAGATGAGCTTCTCGCTGACTCTAGGTTTACTCTTATCTGATTGGTTCAATAAACACGCCAGTCACCAGAACACATCTTTATCTTCATTTGGCTCAGAAACGTTCTTGTTGCCGAAATGGTACTTTTAGTGCACACATACATGTTAAATAAATAGATAAATAAACAAACAAATAAATAAACATACATCATGATTGCTTAATAAGCTGTGCACCATCAGGCTGATTAAGGCTGACTAACATTCATACTGAATTTCAAGCTGGTGTTAACGTTATTGGATTGAAATTTGATATATTATATAATCTGTTACACCACTGAGCAGATGTTAAACTTTACAATCAAAACATTTAATACCCATTCTTTATGTAATAATACCATTCTGATGCAGTGTTTTTCACATCATGTCTCTGTTCATGGTAATTAACACTCAGTTATATATTTTGAAATATTGTCTTGGTCGCACTGTCAATATTCATTCTGATTAGTGATTACTTTCCTGTGACTGAATCAAGCTATTTTATGTAGCTAGCATGAATAACAAAATGCTTTCTCTGTGTCCAGATTTGACTGTAATGAAAAACTAATACTAAATTAAAAACTTTCACAAAAAGTAACTAATTATGTCTGAATAAAAACCCAGCAACCAGGGAATATACAGCCTCTTGATATGATTATATATAGGGCTATACAGCCATCTAGTGGTTGCACGATGGCATTGCAGGTGGTAAATGGTGCATAATTCAGAGATGCTCTTAAAATACAATATTGAAAATTGAAAAAATATTATTGTAACTCATTTAAGTTAAATAATAATAGTAGCCTATGCATGCAGTAGTGCAGATACTTAATTTTCTTAACACACCAGCTCGAAATTCAGTATGAACTCATATAGGCAGCCTAATGGTTCACAGGCTATTAAGCAATCATGATCTATTTATCTATTTATTTAACATGTATGTGTGCATTAAAAGTACCATTTCGGCAACAAGAACGTTTCTGAGCCAAATGAAGATAAAGATGTGTTCTGGTGACTGGCGTGTTTATTGAACCAATCAGATAAGAGTAAACCTAGAGTCAGCGAGAAGCTCATCTGATTGGCTACATGAAGAAGGTGGACCCTCCCTCCTCTTCGCGCTTGCAAAACTCAATGAGTGAGAGAATCGAGCCAAAACTGGAAGCGCAGGTAAAGGAAAGACGCAACTCTACAAATCGGGTTATTTCGGGAACTTTTTTTGCCTCATGTACACAACAAGTCATATAGACATTTGCAACAGTTTATTTTTTTACACAAAGTTTGATTTTACGCAATAAATCTGTTTTGCAGTTCCTAACTCTGTTGTTTTCGGTCGCAAATTGCTGTTCACAGGCCTGCAGTGATTTTTGCCGTATTTGTGCGCAAAAACCGTGCCAAAAGTGTAAGCGCGGAAAAATGGAAGTCAGAAGAATACAGATCCTATTTATTTTGCGTTAGCATGAAGCTGCAGCTTCACAATACATGAATTACACTTACGAATAACAGTTAAATGCTGCAAATATTTTTTTCTTACACTTGAAAGGCGATTTACACCTTTACAAATCTTCTCTTGCGCATGCACATTTAATTTACGCTTGCAATTTTATGTACACTTTCACAAATCTTACCCTGCGCATGCAATTCCTTATGGCATCATTTTACCTTCATAGATGGTATTCATCCCTCCTGAGATGGTGCTGCTCTTCTGTGTCTGTTCCCCGAATTTGGAAATCCAAAAAACTTTTAAACCCATCTAAGGTTAAACATTTAATTGATGTTCAACAAATAAAAAACAGCTATAATACAGATGAGCAAATGATAAAGCTTGGGTTGCTGAATATTCGATCGCTTACTTCAAAAGCACTCATTGTTAATGATATGATTTCAGATAATAACCTAGATGTGCTGTGTTTGACAGAAACCTGGCTAAAACCAAACGATTACATTACTTTAAATGAGTCCACCCCACAAGATTACTGTTATAAACATGAGCCTCGTCTGAAACGCAAAGGGGGAGGTGTTGCTGCAATTTATAGAAATATTTTCAAAACCACTAAGAAATCAAGTTTTAAATATAATTCTTTTGAAGTGTTAGTGCTTAATGTAAAAATAAATTTACTTTAAAAGCTGCTAGATCTGCTTATTTTACAACCCTATTAGAAGAAAATAAACATAATCCTAGGTATTTATTTGAAACGGTGGCTAAACTAACGAAAAATAAAGCTTCAAGCACCGAAGTTTCCATGCAACACAGCAGTAATGACTTTATGAACTTTTTCACTTATAAGATTGATAATATCAGGGACAAAATTATAACTATGCAACCGTCTACTACAGTATCGCATCAGGCAGTGAATTGTAGTCTCCCTGAGGAAAATTTTTATTCATTCGTTGCTATAGGAGAGGAAGAATTTACTAAACTCGTTAAATCATCTAAATCGACAACATGTATGTTAGACCCTATACCGACTAAGCTACTGAAAGAGATGCTTCCAGAGGTCATAGATCGCAAAAAACGCAACTTGATCCTACAGAATTAGTCAATTACAGGCCGATCTCAAATCTACCTTTTCTGTCAAAGATATTAGAAAAGGCAGTATCTTCACAACTGTGTTCTTTTCTTGAAAGAAATTATATCTGCGAGGATTTCCAGTCCGGATTTAGACCGTACCATAGCACTGAGACAGCTCTCGTTAGAGTCACAAATGATTTGCTCTTATCATCCGATCGAGGTTGTATCTCTCTATTAGTGTTACTCGATCTTAGTGCTGCATTTTACACTATCAACCATAACATTCTTTTAAATAGACTCGAAAATTATGTTGGCATTAGTGGAATTGCATTAGCATGGTTTAAATCATACTTATCTGACCGTTATCAGTTTGTAGCAGTAAATGAAGAGATGTCTCATCGATCACAAGTTCAGTATGGCGTACCACAAGGCTCAGTACTTGGACCGTTGCTGTTCACCATGTACATGCTACCATTAGGAGATATCATTAGGAAACATGGAATTAGCTTCCACTGTTATGCCGACGATACTCAGCTCTGTATTTCTTCAAAACCTAACGAAACTTACCAATTCACAAAATTAAAGGAATGCATAGCTGATATAAAAAATTGGATGACTCGTAATTTCCTACTACTAAATTCTTGAATTCAGCGAGAGTCTGATCGCTACGCAGGGCAACCTTCACAATATCTCTCGCTTTGCCCATCAACTTCCCCATGATCTCTTCTGCCTGCTCATCCACAGGACACCGCTACTTTCTCAGATAAGCTTTAGTCATGTCAATCCAGTCCTGGACTGGATATTTGTCAGAACCGTCACCTCTGAACAACTTAGGCTCTTTGTCTGATTTTACATCTACAGTAACGTGTGAGTCTGTCTGTCTTACAGTGCTAGTTCCTGTATGTGTAGGTGATGTGTTCTGCATGTGTGTGATGTGATGTGCAGGGGATGAGCCGCCCTGGTGTTCACTGCTAGTATTCACTACGCCAGCAGACATTAACTTGGCTACAATAGACTCACCAATCTGGGCACCTAACTGTCCCACCATGCTTGTGAGGTGGTTAATAGCAGCAGAATCAATACTGCTGGGTGTGGATGTGAGAGGACACTCCCCCATAGACTGGCCAACAGGAGTACAACCTGGGTTCAGACCTAACCCTGTACCCCTACTGCTGTCAGCTAATGACTGGGAATAACCTACCTCCCCACTGTCCAACCTATGTCCAACAGCACCGCTATCAGAACCCCGCCATGCACCCCACATACCCCTATCTTTAGGAAGAACTGGACTAGCAAAATGATCTCCAACATTACTGTAACTATATTTCTCAGCCATAATGGTAAGTATCTGCGTTGTGTATTATCAAATGAAAAAAAAAAAAAAATATATATATATATAAGAGATAACAATATTAGAGAAAGAACACTGTAGCTTACTGTATATCAAGGATAATGAACAATTCCCCACACTGGAATAATATAGACACAGCCCTATACTGCCTAACCATATACAAAGACAACTCTAACCACACTTTATCTCGTACACTTGAGCTGGACTTCAACGCAGCATCCACGGCGATCGGCGTCAGGCTGATCTGGGAGATCGACAGGTCACGGCACCAGTGTAACGATGGTCAGGTGGTGAAGGGACTGAGACCAAAACTGGCTTTTTCTTTTCACATTTATTCCTTTGGGAAAATCAGAACACAAAACATGCCTTCAGGCACTGGCCTGAATAAACCAGCATCCAATGTAAAGCATACCGCTTCTGATCGTCTGTTGTAAATTATTACAAAAAGAGACATTCATACAGAAGGATACACCTTTAGCATACTAGACAGGGATAAAATAAACTTAAGAAAAATACACAGGAAAATATTTCCTCATTCTATAACTAATTCACATTTTACATATTGAACAACATACCTTTGGGCAAATCAGAACACAAAACATGCCTTCAGGCACTGGCGTACATAAAACAGCATCTGCACATACAAAATAAAAGAAATACACTGAATGCATGGAAAGTTGCTAGCGGAGTTTACAGCTAGTTACGTAAGACTCATGGCCCTATCTTGCACCCAGCGCAATTGACTTTGTACACCGACGCATGTATCATTCCTATTTTGCACCCGCGCAAAGCGGACTTTTCCCTCCACAGAAGCACGTCGGTTAACTAAAGCCTGTTTTATGCTTCTGCGTCAAATCGACGGCGTACCCCCGCGGACCCCTCTGCGTCGACGCGAACCTCGACGCGACCCCTCCGCCGTAGCTCGACGTGCACCTCCAAAAAATTGTAACTACGCGTCGCGGTGACGCAGATCGCAGGGGCTGTGATTGGTCAGATTATACATCATTTCCGGAGTGTAGCTTTTCCGGTTTCCCCTTCCCGCTATACCGCCATTTTTAAAGTGACCATCTGGATCGCTGCACTGTTTCAACGATGGATCAAGTTGAGGAACGTTTGATCGAGGAAGTACGAAAGTATGACCACCTGTACAATTCCTCTTCAGCGCACTACAAAGACTGCCAGATGGCAAACAACTCATGGAAAGAGATTGGCCAAAATGTTGGCTTGGACGTTACCGACTGCATGAAGCGGTGGAAAAACCTGCGTGACAAATTTGTTCGTCACCGCAAAAAGCTGGCGCCAAGAAGCGGTGATCCAGGCGGCAAAAAGGTTCCTGCATTTTACCATTTTCTGTCCTGGCTGGCACCCCATGTCAAGCATCGAGAAACCGAGTCGAATTTCGAAACTAAGGTAAATATAAGTTCGTTGTTGTACCTCTTCTTGTGTGTGCTACTAAGCTAGCTAGCTAAAAATGCTATCAGGTTGTCCTAATGCATGTCGTCATGTATCGTCTGTAACGTCTGTGCAAACAAAATGTAACATAACATGCTGAAAATATTGTTTTGCTTTGCTGGTTTCATGCGCTGCTAATTCCATATCTTATACCAGACCTCTGGTCGTAAATCAGACTGCATAGACAACACTGTAATTACCTGCACAGACAAAGACCAACCAACCAGTCATCGTTGTCTTTGTACCTGTATGCACAATGACAAAGTTGAATCTAATCTAATCTGCTCTGTCTTTAACAGGGGCAGACCTCACCATCTTCTGATTCCGACTCCATGCCATCCACTTCTTCATCTGAGTCATCCTCTGTGTCCCCCCAGCCACCAACCTCACCTGTACGGGCATTCTCTTTGTCTACTCAACCACCACCTGTGCCTGCTGTGTGTAGCCCACCATCTTCAATCCTTGCCGAGTCACCTGTGTCCAGAGTGGGGTCTAAACGGAAGAGGAACCAGGATGACTGGCTAATAAAGCAGATGACGCAGCTGGACGAACGCCGCATGGACCTTCAAGAAAAGCTGGTGCAGGACACCAGCGACGAGTGTAGCCGATTTGGCCAGACAGTGGCTGATCTGCTGCGAAGAGTGCCAGAGGGCCGCAGGGCTGATGTTATGTTTAATGTTCACAAGATGTTGTATGAGAGCAGAGACTGAACATTTGCATCCTCGTCTGGGGTGTTCACACACTGATTCAGTGCACTTTTATAAATATTTGTAAATAGTTCATTTTCTTAGATAATGTTATATATTACAGTTAACTTATATTGTGTTTTATATTTATATTTTTTGTGCCTATTACTCTTATATATTTTTTTTTATTGTACTTAAACATTTGCCCTTTGTTCTTGGCACTTTTATTACTCATTGCACATTAATAAATCAACGTTTTGTTTTGAAAAAAAGTTTGTTTATTTACAATACAATGTTCATGGTTACCTTTAAAGCCTCAAGTGTTCACAAGATGTTGTATGAGACTGAACATTTGCACCCTCATACTGATAATTATAATACACTTATAAAGACAGTAAATAAAGAATTAGTAAAACTAAAAATATGGATGGATATTAATAAATTATCTTTGAATTTAAATAAAACGAAGGTAATGATGTTTGGTAATTATAAAGAAAACGCAGAAATATTATTAAGTATTGATGGTGTTGCATTAGAAATAGTAGGGATACTCCACTTTAAAGTGAAAATTCTGTCATCATATATTCACCCTCATGTTGTTTCAAACCTGTATGAATTTCTTTCTTCTGCTGAACAGAAAGGAAGATATTTAGAAGAATGTCAGTAACCAGACAGTGTTTGGGTCCCATTGACTTCCATAGTAGGAAAAAATATAATATGGAAGTCAATGAGACCAGAAACTGTCTGGTTACTGATATTCTTCTAAATATCTTCCTTTCTGTTCAGAAGAAGAAAGAAATTCATACAGGTTTGAAACAACATGAGGGTGAGAATATGATGACAGAATTTTCATTTTAAAGTGGAGTATCCCTTTAAGCTGGAAACCACACATCAGATACATACAAGGTAAAGTATCTAAAAGTATTTCTATAATTAATAAAGTGAAATGTCTTGGAATATAATATACTCATTGTATAGAAATGTGTGGCAATAATTATAAAAGTTCACTACATACCCTCTAAACATTTTTATACTGCTCAATTCTTGTATAAAGCCCACAAAAATATATGCATATGTATATGGGTGATAAACTGTTTTTTTTTAATTTTTTTTATTGTGTTATACACTACTGGTCAAAAGTTTTAGATCGGTAAGATTTTTAATGTTTTTAAAAGAAGTCTCTTCTGCTCACCAAGGCTGTGTTTAGTATATAAAAAACAATAAAACAAAACATATTTTATGACAATTTAAAATGACTGTTTTCTATTTTAATATATTTTAAAGTGTAATTTATTCCTGTGATCAAAGCTGAATTTTCAGCATCATTACTCCAGTCTTCAATGTCACATGATCCTTCAGAAATCACTCTAATATGATGATTTGATGCTCAAGAAACATTTATGATTATTATCAATGTTGAAAACAGTTATTTACATTTCTATTTCATGATGCTATGATGAATAGAAAGTTCAAAAGAACAGCATTTATCTGAAACTGAAAGCTTTTGTAACATTAAACACTACCCTTCAAAAGTTTGGGGACAATAAGAATTTCAATTTTATTTAGGGGGGAAAGAAATAAATTAAATCAATACTTTTATTCATGAAGGATGAGTTAAACTGATCAAAAGTTACAGTAAAGACATTTATAATGTTAGAAAATATTCTATTTTTAAAAAATTCTGTTCTTTTGAACTTCCTATTGATCAAAGAATTTTGAAAAAAAAAAATTGTACACAACTGTTTTCAACATTGAAAATAGTAATGAATTTTTTTTGAGCATCGACTCATCATATTAGAATGATTTGTGAAGGATCATGTGACACTGAAGACTGGAGAAATGATTCTGAAAATTCAGTTTTGATCACAGGAATAAATTACACTTTACTGTATATTCACATAGAAAACAGCTGTTTTAAATTGTAATAATATTTCACAATAATACTGTTTTTGCTTTGTATTTTTAATCAAATAAACACAGCCTTGGTGAGCAGAAGAGACTTCTTTTAAAAACATTAAAAATCGTACCTTTATTTACAATACAATGTTCACGGGTACATCATGGATATCAAGTAATTAACCAAGTCTGCCACGGGACACTACATTATCCTGCCATGGCACAGTTCCATGTGGAGACTGAAAAAAAGCCTTCAAGTCATTCCGAACAGCTATGGCAGCTCGGGTGGAACGGGCCTTGGACATCCGTGTCGGTTCTATGGGGACAAAGTTTGTGTCGTCTGCCACCATTCTTCGCCACTCTCCAGGCTGCACAGTCCCTTCAGAGTCACAGTCTGTAAAATGTGGTGGTACATATCGGCTCTCTGGGCTGTTCACTTCGTCTGTGTAGGTGAGGTAGTTGTGCAGGACAACACACGCTTTAACGACACTCACAGCTTTGTCTGGATGGAACTCAATTGATCTTCCCAGAATTCTCCACCGTGCAGCCATGATGCCAAAGGCATTTTCAATCACCCGCCTTGCTCTGGAGTGGCGGTAATTGTAGATTTCCTTGTCCCTCGTCATGTTCCCCCCTGTTTCAGAAAACACAGTATTAATCACTGTACCACAATCATAGGCATAACAAACACGTTATGAAGACACAATGTAGGCCTACTATGTTTTAATTTCATTTACATACCTGGAAAGGGACGCATGAGATTGCAGTGTAGGGGGAAGGCAGCATCAGCAACGATAACGTGAGGGATTTGGACTCTGGTCCCAGGCAGTTCAGCTGGTTGGGGCAGATTCAACTGGTGGTCCAGCAGCATCGACCCAAATCTACTCGCTTTGAAAACGCCACCATCGCTTTCCCGTCCATATCCTCCCACGTCCACCATCGTGAACCGATACCTGGCATCACAGGTTGCCATGAGAACAATGGAGTGATTCCCCTTGTAATTAAAATAGTCACTCCCTGCGTTTGGTGGTGCCTTGACGTTAACATGTTTCCCGTCGAGGCTTCCAACGCAGTTTGGGAAGTTCCAAAGTCGCCAGAAATCTGAAGCAATAGCTTTCCACTGGCTGGTTGAAGGGCAGGGCAAACATTCGGGCTGCAGCGCAGTCCACAGCGCTTTGCAGACCTCCGATACTATGCGGGACACCGTGGTCGCACCCATTTTGTAGCCCAACCCGGTGATCTGTTGGTTTGCACCCGAAGATAAAATCTTTAAAGTCACTGCCAGTCTCTGAGCGAGGTCAATAGGCATACTGTGTGTAGTCTGATGCTGTATTAACGGCTTTAAACGATGAACAAGATCGTCAAATCGACCTTTCGACATCCGAAAATACTTAAAGTGCATTTCTTCGTCCAAGTCCCTCAGCGGTCGAACAACCGTAACAAATTCGCCAATCCTTCCCCTGTCTTCGTGCACTGGTCGTACAGACCACCTTCGCTGACGTCTTCTTTTTCTTCTACGATTAAACATTTGCAATAAAATCATTTGTTGTTCAACGTTGATTAGCTCCAGCTGCAACAACACTCTCTCTCTTTCGCTCGCCATTGTCGGAAATGAAAAAGCGGAACCGGCGCATGGAACCAAAACAAACTACGAAAGAGATTCGCGAACCACACCACCCCCTAGCGTTCTGGCGGTGAAATGCACCGCGATGCAACGCAACCCGACGCAGAACCATAAAACGGTCACGACGCCGTTGGAGTGACGGCGTAGCTACGCCGTGGAGTTGACGCAGAAGCATAATGAGGCCTTAAGAAATACACTTGCGCTCCCGGGGGCGGTTCAGCGCAAAGAGGAGGCGTGTTCCGGCGCAAATGTTCATTCATACTATTTTGCAGGTTTAGAAAACAATTGCGCCACTAACCAGGAAAAAATTGTTTAAAGTCAGTGGCGCGTTGCGAATGTTATTCATATGCTATTTTAACCCTCTGAGGTCGAGAAACGCGCCGACGCGTTTTGCTGGATTTTTTTCACATAGCAGCAACATAAACTTAAATTACTCCGTCATTTATGGTTAGACAGAAAAAAGAAATATAAAAAAATAATCTGTGATATTTCTACTTTTGTATGTGTCCACTTACAATCAAATCAAAACATTGTGCTTTTGTAAAATAAAGAAAATAAACAGGGTGTGCGTTCTGCCTCTCCGTCGCGGTGAACTTTTTTTTCTTGAGCACGTCTATAAACTGAAACAAAACTCAGCGAATACTTCTCACACATTTATGAGCCATACACCTTTATACACATTTAAGTGTGTACTTTTAAATGATCGGATTCAAACTGAAAACAAATATTCTCTGTTTAAGTAATTTGTATAAAACCAACAGGATGTCCAGTATCTCAAACGCTTGCTAATTACTTTTTAATTCGACACGCCCACTCGCGCAAAAGTGATTCACATGCAAATCTCCACATGGGACGCGAACGCCCTCGTTACCTCAAACACAAAACACCAAAAAACTTCACAAGTCTCTGCTTTTCGTCGAGTTTGGAAGACACGTCTGAGCTTACATTGGGTTTACCTCAGAAGAAGAAGAACGCGATTTGAAGACAAGAAAGATGTAAGGTAAGAAATTCTTACTTATTAGTTTATGGTATTGTTGCATAAACTTCACATTGCAGTTGAACTGTTGCTAGATATATGGTGAATATTATACTATTTAGACCCGTGTTTCCTGTTAAATACTGTTTGTGGATATCTGCTCAAACATAGATATGTATAACCATAATGTTTAATATTTTGGAGCGCGATCGCGTTTGAATGTATCATATTTTGGAGCGCGATGGCGTTTGAATGTATCATATTTTGGAGCGCGCTGTGGGTTTTAATGTATCATATTTTGGAGCGCGATTGCGTTTGAAAGGAAAAATGCACCAAACATTAGGCTTTATGTTTTTACTATTATCTCATTTCATATCATCATAACGAATGGAAACATTTGAAGTAACATATGATAATCAATATATTTTTTTCTAGCGTAGTTGTTCTTGAAATCTTTTGGAAGATTTAATTTATTGTTATTATTATTTTATGCAGCACTGCGTAGCCTATGCCTACAAGGCACAACAAACCTGGTGTTCATTATATATTGTTGGAAACGTGTGTGTGTGTGTATTCTGTGAATTTTAAAAAGAAATTTTAACCAGAAAAATCTAAAATCTATTCCCAAAATCGTGCAGCCCTATAGTTTCCCTTGATATCAGTATGTTCACAGTTTTTTTCTTTTTTTTTTTTCTTTCAGGGACCAGATGCAACTGAGTCCTGCTGACTTCAACATTCACATGAGTCTCTGTACATGAACATGGTAAAGTGAAAATCAAACACCTTGGAAATGAAAGGTATGTACAATGTTTTTAGGAATGGCACAAAGGTCTCTGTCTTTGGATCATTGTTTTCAATGTGCTCTTTTGTCATTTGTATTTTTGGATTGTGTTGTGTTGTAAATAAATCCAAACAATCTAAAAGCCATTCTTTTTTAAATCTCCTCTTTCTTTGTGCAAGGTTGCTCTGAATGACAGGGCCTGATCGCTCCTAATAGGGCAGTTAGGGGAGTGTCTTTGTCTTTCTCAGGTGTAAAAAGCTTATATATTCATGAGATGATCACGCCTCTTCGCATATGGCTTTGTCACACAAAACACGTCTTAGAAATTTTAAATCAATATATTGTCTTATCTGAATGAGCAGTCAGGGTGATTTTCACATAGTTTTGGAGCAAATATTCTAGGCTATGTCATACAATTTTCAAAAGTCTTGTGAAGAAATAATCAGTATGGGTTTCATGGCCTTATTTCAGTGAGAATTTTTTTTTGTATTTTCACAAACCACGCATAAATGTCATTATCTCAAAACTACAAACTTTTACATACATGCTGCTGATATATTATTGTAGCAGAGTTTGTGATGAATACAGTCTAATTAGACTTTAGCCATGAAAATGTCACTAGTAACAGAAAAAAACACAAATGTCAGAGCATGTCAGAACACCTCCAGGGCCCAGAAAACAGCTCAGACCTCAGAGGGTTAAGGGCGCATGCTTGGCCATAATCAATGTAGCGTGTGCACAACGCGCACTTTGATTCTCTCATCTACACAGAAGCAGCAGTTTTCATTTTTGCAAATCATACATTATTACGATAGATAGATAGATAGATAGATAGATAGATAGATAGATAGATAGACAATTTATTATAAAAGCATACATCTAACTTACACATTTACCCAAATTATCATACGCCTGTTTAACCGAAGTTAATTTGGGTGGGTTTCTCCATCCCCAATGTCCCTGATGAGAACGTCGGTCTCCTCGGCTGTGAACCGCTCCTGGCGTGTGCCTGGCAAATCCGCCGTTATAATAGGAATCCGCTTTAGAACAAGCGCGCCTGCTCTTAAAGGGAATGTGAGATGTCGCTCTGATTGGTTTATTCAACCCGATCTCACGGGAAAACTTACAAATTCTACGAGGTGGCTAATTCGTACGAATTCATACGACCTCACTCGTACGAATTCGTACGATTTTTGCAAAATCGTACATATTTTACGAATTGCCCAATTCGTATGAATTCATACGAATGACCTATCCCTGACCCCGCCCCTAAACCTACCCATCTTTTTGTTTAGACAAATCGTACAAATGAGTGAGGTCGTACGAATTCGTATGATTTAGCCATCTTTTTATCATTCGTACGAATTCGTACGAATTGGTCGTGAGATAGTGTTGGTTTATTTCACGTTACGCCCAAACCACACCTATGAATAATGAAGCTACTTCAGACCAACCCCTTTTAGATTTGCGCCGGGCGCAAGAGGCATTTATCCCGCCGGGAAAATAGCAACAGCGCCGGAGATCCGCCCACAAAGTTACTTGCGCTTTGCGCTTGACACTTGCGTTTCAGATCATTAAATAGGGCCCAATGGCTCTGTTTATTTTTGTCAGTCTATCAGTACTAATCAAACAAACCTTTTAAAATAATCAGGTTTTGTGTGAGAGAGAATACCATGAGAGATTGTCACACTTGAGTTGAGCTTCAGATAAATTTCACAAAAAAAGAGAGAGAGCGAAATTAGGCTTTTTGGAAATTTAAAGGAGAACTCTGTAACTCTAGCGAACTCTAGTCACTTCTTCGCTGATTTTCCCTTTTGTTGTCGCATGTTTTCCCCACGAGCTCCCCCTACAGCTGTGGGGGGGCGTATATTTCACAACACAGTCGTAAAAAACTCACTTGCGGCGGCCTCCTCCCCCTCTCTACCGCTGCTCATGTGCATTTGTTTTGATCGGAGCAAGCCAACTGTATCGTGTGGAGCTATGTCTACCGAGGTGAGTAATCTGGTAATACATCATACATGCGTGTGTGTTTATGTCGAATTGCCGTAAAGCAATTTGTGTTTCGCGCTCGTTCTCGTTCTAGTTCTCGCTTCTCACGAGACTTCCAATTTCACTTTGCCGGGACGGCAGTGCGCAAGTTGCAAGGTTGGTTTTCCGCCTGGGAACGCTGGGGGGAGCGGGGAAAGTCACCAATATCACCAGAACAGGTTGTTTAACCATCCAAATGATTTCTAGACAGTTTTATTAAGTAAAAAAAGTTACCAAGTTCTCCTTTAACTAACAAATAAGTGAAAGTAGAAGATTCAACATAAAACAACATCTACAAAGCTTTTGCTGAATGTAGACAGATGTTAGAAATTCAACAAGATGTTGAATATCAGCAAAGACGCAGAGAAGAGATGTCAAAGGAACTTCAGCAAAACAAGGATGAACTGTGAAGTAAAATCAACTTGTAACTTATATATGTGAGTCAAAACAAGCGGTCAATGAAGTGATGGCTTGTAGCAGAGTTGCATTAGTGTTGTCATCGTCGCAGGACCTTATTTTTTTCAGGGTGTTTGCTTTATAGGGGTTAAATGAGACGAGTCACGACTTTTAACTGCAGGATCCGTCTGTACCTCCGTCTCTGAATCGACTGAGACCGGAGCTGGAGTCGAGCCATGATCCGGAGGGATGATAATATTTGGGTGAGTAACTTGCTGAGAAGATTTCCATATTTTGAGGACACAAAACACACGCGGAGTGTTTAAATGATATTTTAGGTTCACTCTAAAAAAATGATTCTGTGGCTTAGTAAATATTACAGAAATTTTAATAAAATTTAAAATGAACTTAATAAAATCTTTGAATATCGTTTACTTGATTGTTTGAATTAAACATACCAAAATAATTGAGTAAAAATCCAACAGTTAATTTGATCTAAAATTTACAGATATTTTTTAATTTTTTCAATAAAATGATTAAGTATTTGACTAACTAATTATTTCTTTATAATACACTTAATATATTTGTGAAATTTCTATAAAAATATTTGAGAATATTTAATTAAACTGATCTGTTTCAAGAAACAAATATATTACTTAATTCAAGTCAATATTATTAATATACTTAACACTCTTAAAGTCCAACTGAAATCAAAATTGACCCTATTTACTTTGTTAGCGCATATTACTAGTCTTGTGGTGAACAATTAATCCGTGCAAGTTAAAACAAAGAAATAAATTGTTTGCCGTCGTAATCTTTAATCAAAGTCTGAAAATGTACTTCCGGTCTGGAATGGCGTCCCTTCTCTGATGACGTAGGTTTGACGGCTTGGTTTGGGAAACGCTTAACCACTCCCCTCAAATCGTTAGTCTGTAATGAGCGAGAGATGGAGAGGAGGAGCGCTAGAGTAAAACCCTGCCCTCTGTTCAATATTCCGTTTCACTGGGAAATACGTCACAGCACTGGAGAAAAGTCGTTTGCAACTTACGGTTCACGCGAACTTTAAGAAATTGAGTAAGTTTACTCAATTAAAACAATGCACCCCTCCCCCACCCTCTGAAGTGACGACAACTCAACAGTTGAGTGAGCGCGGGCTGTTTGAACTCTCTAATCTCCAGAACAGTTCTTCTCTTCTCAGCGTAGCAGAATTGGTGCATTTCCTCTGTGAAATTCAGGTTTGTGTATGTTTTATTTTATCTATAAAATCATTGCTGTGCTTTAAATCATTCTATTTAAAGCAAAACAACATACAGAGGCGTAATTCGACACCTAAACGAGAGTTGCGCCTGTCTTTTTGCATGATTCAATCAACTTTATTCAAGACACAGAGGTCCATAGAGACAACACAGTACAAATATATATATAAATATAAAACAATTCAAAACATTTAAGAATGATGCAGATGAGGCATCATTAAAACATATACACGCTTTGGGTCCAATGTTTCACTCTTCACTCGAGTACATGTGTCACTCTTAGAAACATCAGCTATGGACACAATGATCATATTCTTAGACCCTGTCAGTCTGCACATGAATCTATACATAAAATTTCTTAAAACAGCGTTAAAAGTGGGCACATTGTTAGACACAAACATTTCACTGGCACTACTCCACCTAGGAATTTTAAGTCAAGTCAAGTCAAGTCAAGTTTATTTGTATAGCGCTTTTCACAATACAGATTGTATCAAAGCAGCTTCACAGTATTAAATTAAAATAATACAACAAAGTTTGTTTCAAGAGGAATTTATTGATTGATAAAATTAAATTAAATATCCCCAAAATATCCCCAACTGAGCAAGCCAAAGGCAACAGTGGCAAGGAACCGAAAAACTCCATCAAGTGACCTAATGGTGTCCTAAAACTCCATCAGGTTACCTAATGGAGAAAAAAAAACCTTGGGAGAACCCAGGCTCAGTAGACAAAATGGTAGCGGTCAGATAGGTATGATTTGAACCAGCTTAGTGCTTGTCCTTGAACACCAGTATAATTTTGTAGTCGATCTAAGAGTATTGTGTGATCTATAGTATCGAACGCAGCACTAAGATCAAGTAAAACTAGTATTGAGATACAGCCTTGGTCAGAAGCTAAAAGTAAATCATTTGTGATTTTAACGAGCGCAGTTTCAGTGCTATGATGCGGTCTGAATCCAGACTGAAACTTTTCATAGATATCATTTTGTTGCAAGAAAGAGCCCAGTTGAGCGGACACCACTTTTTCTAATATTTTAGACATAAATGGAAGATTTGAAATGGGTCTATAATTTGCTAGATTATTATGATCTAATTGTGGTTTCTTAATGAGAGGTTTTATAACTGCCAGTTTAAATGTTCTTGGAACATGACCTAAAGATAAAGACGAGTTAATAATATTGAGGAGAGGCTCTTCCACTACAGGTAACACTTCTTTCAGTAGTTTAGTTGGTATAGGATCTAATAAACATGTTGTTGTTTTAGATGAAGTGATAAGTTTATTTAACTCTTTTTGTTCTATAGTTGTAAAGCACTGTAATTGTTCTTTCGGGGTGATAATTGAAGCTGAATTATAAGGTGCGATTGAAGATTGAACGTTTACAATTGTGGTTCTGATGCTTTCTATTTTCTCAGTGAAGAAGTTCATGAAATCATTACTACTGAACTGTAACGGGATATTTTGTTCGGGTGACGTCTGTTTATTTGTTAGTCTAGCCACGGTGTTAAATAAAAACCTTGGATTGTTTTGGTTGTGTTCTATTAGTTTGTGGAGGTGCTCAGCCCTGGCTGCTTTTAGGGCCTTTTTATAACGTGACATACTGTCTTTCCACGCGATTCTAAAGACCTCTAAATTAGTTTGTTTCCATTTACGCTCTAAAATACGGGTTTCTCTCTTTAAAACATGCGTAGTATTGTTATACCATGGTGCTTTATTTTTCTCTCTGACCTTTTTTAATTTAATAGGTGCAACCACATCCAATGTTCTAGAGAGAATGGTGCTCATAGTGCTAGTTAGTTCTTCTAGTTCATCTGTTTGTTTGGGTTCAGGCAGCAGCTGAGACAGATTAGATAAGCAATTTGAGAAATTATCTATGGTGGATGGGAGGATTGTTCTGCCTGGTTGATAACGCGACGCCGCATGACATATTACAGCAGTACGTAATATGCAAGTTACCATGTAGTGATCAGTGACTTCATCACTTTGTGGAATGATATCTATATCGGTTGGATCGGTTCCATGTGATATAATTAAATCGAGTGTATGATTAAGACGATGTGTTGGTCCGGTGACGTTTTGCTTGACCCCAAATGAATTTAATAAATCTGTAAACGCAGCCCCTAACGCATCATTTGGATTATCTATGTGTATGTTAAAATCTCCAACAATTAATGCTTTATCGACATTGACTAATAGGTCTGAGAGAAAATCTGCAAACTCTTTTAGGAAATCAGCGTAAGGCCCTGGCGGTCTATATACGGTAGCCAAGGCTAGAGATAATAGGGATGTTTTTCTAACATCTAAGAGCGTAACATTTAGTACAAGTACTTCAAATGAAATAAACGTATAACCCGTTTGCTGAGTAACATTTAGAATATCTCTATAAATGGTTGCAACACCTCCGCCACGGCCAATCAGACGGGGCTCATGCTTATAACAGTATCCAGGAGGAGTAGACTCATTAATACCGAAATAATCATTTGGTTTAAGCCAGGTTTCAGTAAGGCAAAGTACATCGAAGCTATTATCTGTGACTATTTCATTTACAATAACTGCCTTAGGTGTGAGTGATCTAATGTTTAGAAGACCTAGCTTTAGAAATAGTTTTTGTTTACTAATAGCAACATTTTCTGTTTTAATAACAATTAGATTTTTCCTAGATCCTGCATTAGATTTATTATTTGATCTCACTAAACGAGGAATAGACACGGTTTCTATGCAATGTTCTACACTAGTATTTATATCAGTTGAATTGGTGCAGCAGAGACTATGATTTGGACTTTTGGTTAAGCACAATTCTCAGTGCATCATTATAAGCCACTTGAAGTTTTTTCATTTTCGACTCACAAAAATTACACCACAGGTGGGCAGTATACAGTGGAGTGCAATAGGTTTTGAAGAGTGAGATTTTAACATCAGGAGTGCACATGTGGAATTTGCGTGCCAGCATGTTTGCCTGCCCATACAGTTTTCCACACTGACGCTGCACATCATCATCATCACAGAGGTCATCTCTTATCACATGTCCCAGATATTTAACTTTCTTTACAACCTCTAGTGGTTCACCTGCCAATGAGAAAGAAGGATAGACACACTTCATATCCTCCTTGGTTCTGGCGATCAGTACCACACTCTTCATTGAGTTAAATTTTATATCAAACATTAGTCCATATTGAGAGCATATTCTAAGAAGTTGCTGCAGGCCAGCACTGGAGGGAGACAGTACCACCAAATCATCAGCATAAAGCATATGATTAATGAGACTATCCCCTACCAAGCAGCCAGTTCTACAGCCCTTTAGCTCCCTAGATAAATTATCCATGTACAGATTGAATAGCAGCGGAGACAGAATTCCGCCCTGCCGCACTCCATTGGAGACATAGAAGGGTGTTGACAAACTCATCCCCCACCTAACATGCATAGTTTGGTGAGAGTACCAGAACTGCAGTATCCTGATTAGGTAAGAGGGGAAACCACGCTCATGTAGTTTACCAAACAGTTTCCCATGATTGATACGATCAAAAGCCTTTGACGCATCCAGGAAACACATGAAGACTGTGCTATTGCGTGATCTGTACCTATGGACAATTTCTTTAAGTGCATAAATACACAGATCAGTTCCATGCTTGTTCTTAAAACCAAACTGATTATCTGTTGACGCAATGTATTCTGAAAGCCTATCCATAAGGATCCCTTCTAGTACCTTAGATAGTGTACTTGCAAGTGCAATAGGTCTATAGTTATCTAGACTAGTTAATTTACTAGTCTTATTTTTAACTACAGGTACTAGCAAGACAGATATGGACAGACATGGATCCAGGAAGTATGCCATGCTTAATTAACCCAGAAAAGCATAGAGCAAGTAAAACTGAAATACTTTGACTAGTGTATTTCAGATGTTCTGCTGTTATTCTATCCCGCCCACAGGCTTTGTTCATTTTTAGTTTGTCAATAGCATAACTTACTTCCTCAGGCCCGATGACTAGGGGAGCGCGGGGCACAACCTAACGCGGGGCTAGTTGTAACACGCTTGTTTTAAATACTTCTGCACATGCTTGGATGACGAAACTTTGTGTATTTACTAGTTGCCATATCAACACAATATAGAAAAAAAAATCCGCCAAAAATAAAAAAAATTTGGAAGATATCCATAGACATTTATTAAAACATAGCAAAAGTAAATTTCTTACTTAAGTTAATTTTTCATCTCTATTTTTGTGTGCTTATTTAAAATAAGACAAATCTGATATTATTTTAATCTCCAAGATGTTATTTAACAGTTGAGATAGTTCTTTAATGCTTCGCTAACTAGCAGAAGACACTAGCAGGGTTTAAATCCCAGTTGTGCAGGCGGGGGCATGTTGTAACACTGCGTTACAATGTGCCCCTATTAGAAATATGCTATTATATTCTATACTTTTATTAATTTTATTGACAAAACGTGAGAAAAAGGTGAATAAAGACTGAGAGTCAATGTTCAGAAATTACTAATTATTTATTTGTTTTGAACTATGTTGTATAGCTGTGTTTACATGTGTTCGTAGTCAAAACTCAAAAATGAGTTTATATTGAATTATAAAAAATTGGCATTATTTTATATGAAAAAGTTTTTTATTGTATTTTATTTAGAAAAATATTTTAGTTTGTTTTGTATATTTTTTTATTAGATCAGATAACATTTTAAGCTGTCATATGTTATGTTGCAATGTGCCCCACACATGTTACAATGTACCCCACCAATGGGGCATGTTGTCACATTTCACTTCCATTCTTTCGGGGTATATCAAGAAAAAAGTATATACTGTATTAATAAACCAAAAACACATAATTGTCCTAGACATGTGGGAAATTAATGTGGGAAAAAATAAATAAGTAGATTTACACAAACTGAGAAAGTCAAAAAGCGTTACTTTGTGCCCCGCTCTCCCCTACACCATCACTGTGAGGTATCTCTCCTATGTTAAACACATCACTCTTCACACAGTTAAAAATGTTCTCATAGGGTGTATTCACACCTGCCTTGTTTGGTTCGATTGAACCGAACTCTAGTTCGTTTCCACCCTTGGTGCGGACCTTTTGGGCAGGTGTGAATACAGCAATCGAACTCGGGTGCGGACCAAACAATCGAACCGAGACCCAGCTGAAGAGGTGGTCTCGGTACGGTTCCAAACGAACTCTGGTACGGTTCGTTTACGATGTGAACATGAAGCGACCCAATTGCAAGAAAGCACTGCGCCTTTACGTTCATTTAATTATTTGACTGCTCTTATGCTCTTATGAGGATACTTAACACAACGGACATTTTGGCATAATGGTTTGTGTTATTGTTCGTTCAAGTGCGAAAGAGAATTCCATTCCGGCGCGCTGTCTGGCCACACGATACTGTGGCACGTCTTTCTGCGCGTCGTGTGTGCATCATTGGAATGGAATGAATGAATGAGTGTGTGCATCAGGACATTCACATACAGAGCGTTCTCTTTAGTCTAATCGCGCATAAATGCTTGACGGAACCGTCTTGCAGCACATTGTCTTCTCAATCCGAATTACAACATCGTATAGAATGATGACATTGTATCATATGATACTCAGTTCTTAATATTGCGTTTGTAGAGCATAACACAAAATCAGTAAAAGAACAAATTTTGCAGTACGAAATATCTCCATGCTGAGCCTTTTTTTTGCACTTCCTGATTTCCCTACTTGAGAATCCTTGTCCAATGAATGGACGACCTTAGCACACGTGTGGTTTTGTTTACAAATTTTGGTTCACTTGCAAAAAGAGCAGTGTGAAAGCGAACCGTACCAGACCAAAAAAACTAACATTTAATTTGGTCCGGACCAAAGCAAGTGAACTATCGGACTTTCCTGGTGTGAATACACCCATAGTGTCTCCTCCATAGCTCTGCAATGTTTTCAGGTTCAGTAATGCCATCAATACTAGAAGGCTGTGGCATTTTTCTGTTGTTAACCACTTTCACCTCCTTCCAGAACTCATAAACATTATTAGTTTGTAACTTTCTCGCCATAGAGTTCGCCCTCATAGTCTGCTCATTTCTTTTTATAAAACGCACAGCATATTTGAACCTAGCATTAGACCCTACCTTGTGCTCACAGACTGGGCCATGCCTAGGTTTGCCTGCTAAGACCCATCTTCTAAATGCATCTCTTGCCTCCATATGAACATCATGGACATAGTCATTCCACCCTGGTCTTACAATATGTTGTTTCACCACTTTACTTCTTAGTGGTTCACTTCCATCAACTAAACAGTTCACAATTCTATCATACATTGCACATAGGTCATTATTATGACTTACATTCTTACAGCTGTTATCCACACACATAATTGCATCAACTGGTAACTCAATATTTCTCAAGTGCACATCAGTCAGTAACTTGTAATATTGCAGGTCGTCTTCTGTGAGCCTTGTCCAGTCCAGTATCTCATCTGGTTTATGGCTGTCACTACAAACAAGCTCAGGTAGACCCTTCATATTTATGAACATAGAGACAGGAATATGGTCTGCTGTGGCCAAACCATATAGGATCTCAGCCTCCTTTATACAATCATGTGCATCAGCTGTAGATATACAATGGTCCAACCAGGATGTAGTATGCCAAGCTTCACTCACATGTGTATAGCTATCAGCTGGCAGTAATTCCTTAGTGGACAAAATAACCTTGTTATTGCAGAATTGTGTCAAGTGTTGACCAAAAAGTCAAAAAGATTGAAACGCCTTGCATAAACACACGACTTTATTCCTAATGATAATGAATATAATTAATTTGGAAAATAAAATGTCATCAGAACTGTCACTTTTTGTTTATTGGCAGGTCATGGAGTCGGTCGCTCGCAGTATCTTTCGGCTGTGACTGTGAGTGAAATGCAGGACGGCGGTCTGAAGACTGGTTGATTACACTTGAATTAGGCTACCTGAATGTTTAAATGTTTCATTTTTACTTTCTAAAATGTTTGTTAAATGAGTTTAAATGTAGGACATATTGTATACATGTTAAAAACAGTGTAAAATGTGCTGTATTGCTGTACTCATCGACAATAAAGACCAATGTCATGTATAATGGTGGTTGTTTGGAATAGGCTACTATTTTACAAAGGTTTAGAGAAAATAAAAGTTTTTTTGTAAAAAAAACAGTTAATATTACTCATAAATAAAAACAGTTAATATTACTCATAAATATTGCTTTTTAAACGTTTAAATGTTATTTCTACTCAATTTTATTTGTTAATGTACCAGATGCAGTTACTCAGATTTACTAATTTTTTTTACTTGCATTTACTCAATTCATACAGTATATTTCATTGATTTCACAGCTTTAAAATGTACTCAATTTTTTTGAGTGTAAAAATGTTTCACCCAAAAAAATTTGTAAATAATAGTGTAGGTGTAAATGAGACTTGTGTACTTTTCAAAACAAAATTAGGAGATTAACTAGGCAGCTCGGTACAAACACATGTGTTCAGCCCGCCATCATAGCCAGAACCTCTTTTGTTTATGAATAATATTTTGAGTTTGTTCTGTGAGTGACGTAATTTGGAATGGACCGGTGTAGCAGTCGATTCTGTTCCCTACCGGGATTCCTGTTCCCCCTCAACGAGCCGTGTGTCTGCTGACAGCGCATGCGCATCAAAGCACAGCTGGATGTACGGAAAGCGAAAAAGGCCAAAAGCATTGGCGCAACATTTAATTGTCTTGCTACACTGCAGCATAATAAAATGGTTCTCACACTCCAGTAATATTTCTGTGAACTGAATTAATCTTGCACTTGTTCATAGTTTTTGTATTATGTCTGAATATATTCAGTTGAATTTTGCCCATACAAATTGCCTTATCTGACCGTGTTTATGTCCAAACTCAATGCCTCATATTATGGTCTTATTACTATTTATAAAGATTGCAAAACGTCAGAGATGACAGGTTTATGATATACAACTTTGTAAACAGTATACAAAATGTATTAACAATATGTTAAATGTCACCAAAATACACATGAGAAAAAGAGTTCCTCATATTATTGTCACAAGGGAAACACATTTTCAGGTGACACCTTTTATGTTCCATGTATGAAATATAACTAAATAAATAAATATGAATAAAACCATATATTGCCATTATTACCTTCTTTAATATTTTTCACATGCAAGATACATGGTTGCAACATAACATTCAGTAATTAATTACCCATTTCAGAGGGCAATAATTAGCCTAAATCAATCAATCAAGTTAATAAATGGTGTTATAAATTGGGGAGATGACCACACAACATTGTCACCTGAATTTCTATCCTTGCTGGCACATTCCAACAATGGATCCACAAATGGTTGAGGAAATCATGAGCTATAAAACGCAAGGCACATACCCATTTGGGATAAAAAAACCAACATAAATATGTCATTCGCAGACATTCCTCCAATTTCCAAATTTATGGTAAGTAATCTATTCTAAATTATAATTATTCTTGACAGTGGAGATAACTCTAGATAACTCCACATAAAAAAAAATGTCCTATCCTGCAATTTCAGTTTAAATAAGCCTATTTCTTTCATTGGGCCTTAAGAAGAATTCCTTGCAGGTTATTGTTTAGATTTTACTAACAATAAAGCTATTTCAGTACATGGCCAACTTTACTACATCTCTTCAAAAAATAGTATGGGTTTGAGGAAAAAAGTGGTTGTTGGACAAAAAGAGGCCAACCAAATATTCACAGAATTCCATGCCAGTCCCTACGGAGCACACTGTGGAACAGAAAAAACAAAGCTTGCCATTTCAGCGAGGTTCTATTGGCCTGGAATGGAGGTGGACATCGCTAAATGGGTAAAAACTAAATTATTCCCTTTTAACTTTGCTGTGGAACATACAAATGGATTATGTTTTGGAATGCATTTCTCATGTGCTTATCAGCAGACTGTCCATCAAGCAGGAGCCCAAGTACATCCCAATATGTGTAAGCTTGTCCACAGATGTGCATGGGTTTTGAGCCTGGTATGAGTTCACATAATGTAAATGTATTTATGTGCTATTTTAATTTTAAGGTGGATAAGCCTCTGGAACTGCTGGGCATGGATTTAGTGGGGAAAGTCACCAAAACAAACCAGGGAAATGAGTACATTTGTGTCCTCGTTGACTATTATACTAAATGGTCCGAGGCATATGCAATTCCAAATAAATCTGCGGCAGTTGTCTCGCGCTGCATTATAAATTTTTTCTACAGGTTTGGTAGCCTGGTTAAAACCAGACCATTCTCAGTAGTAACTGAGTTATGGTCTGGCAAAGCTCCATAGACAAATCATTTCCAAAGGGGCGTCACCAACGGACGTCGCTCAAATGCCTCTCGGCGCAATTGGATAGACCTAAAACTCCAAAAACCAATCAGAGCGATCGTCATGTGTAAAGCCATATGCCGCGTCCCAATTCGCCTATGTCACACTACGCCATAAAAGTATGTACTCTTTTTGTGAAGAAAATGTATTTACTTTTGAATGTGTAGCAAAAAAGTAGGCAACTTTTGGACATACTACTTCATCATCTTTATCGGACGGATCTGTTGCGTGCGTCCTGTCACGTAAACTGCCCTGTCAATCATCTTGTCACAGTTAAAATCCTCTATTAAATCTAATTTAATTTCCTACCGTTTCGGAGAGAAATGTAGTAGCATGTTCATCTGCCAGTGGGTCTTTCATGGAGACTGTCCTCATGTGTTTGCAATTTGAATATAATAATGCTGCATTTAAAAGTTGGTGCGCTTCACCAACGGAGTGGACGTCGCTCAAATGCCTCTGGGCACAACGTTTCTGATTGGTGCCGCGATTTCCACGGCATGGAAATGGCCTTGAATGAGCTCTTTGCCAGATTACTTGCAGAGCAAATCTAAATTTTCCGGAAGTTGTCTGGGTTTTCCGAGGCTACAGGTTTGGGGCACCAAAGAGAATCCTAACTGACCAAGGCACTGAGTTTGTAAACCAGGTTTGTAGTTTGTTGAATGAACTACATTCAATCTGCACGAGAATTTAATGTTTTCACACTTTTTTTTTTTTTTTTTTTGTAGATTAATGTTAATGTATGATTTGGAAACAGATCAATGAAGAGCTCTGTACCTTCCTCGATGTAGAGAGAAGCCTCTGTGCCCCATACCATTGTAACGAGGACGCTGAGTGAGAATCCATGTGCAGAAGTTTATTAAAGACAGTTTCCACAAACAAATACGATGAGGCAGGCAGAGGGTCAAAACCAAGGTAGCAGTCAGATCTTTCAACATACAAAGGGGAATTCCAAAAGGCAAGAGTGAGTAGGCAGGCAATAGGTCCAAGCAAAAACATCGGTCCGATCAGGCAACCAAAACAAAGGGGATAATCCAGAAAATCGAAAAACAGAGAACCAGGCAGAATCATACACAGTAGACAGGCAGGATAAACAGGAAATAACGCTCGGTAAGGCAGGTAAACTGGCAATACTTCGCAATGAGTACAAGAATGGTCTCTGGTTAAATAGCAGTCAAAACAGGAAATGAGTGCAGAAGAAGCAGAGGGAGTGGAACACAGTCAGTACTCAGGTGAGGGCTCCCTCTGCTGGTTTGGCATTACAGAACCCCCTCCTCTAGGAGCGACTCCTGGAGCTCGTCGTGGGCATCTCCGTGGTCGTGGCGCTGGTTGGTCGGGTCTGGCTCGATGAAATTCCTCGATGAGAGATGGATCCAAAATGTCCCGGGCAGCTACCCACGATCTCTCCTCAGGTCCATAGCCCTCCCAGTCCACCAGATATTGGAGCCAACCCTCTCTTCGTCGTGAGTCTAGTAACTCATTCACTTGATAAGCAGGAGTTCCATCAATGTCCAATGGAGGTGGTGGTTCTGGGGTCTCATGGCCAGGGTCAGCATTCGGGTGGACCGGTTTGAGGAGGGAGACATGGAAGGAGGGAGAGATTCGGTAGTTATCAGGAAGCTCCAATTGGTAAGTGACCTCATTAATTCTCTTAAGAATCTTAAAAGGGCCAACATACCTTGGACTGAGCTTCCTGCTTGGTAGCCGTAACTTGATGTTCTTTGTCGAGAGCCAGACCCGTTGTCCTGGTTGGTAGGGAGGATGTGGGTGACGTCGTCTGTTGGCCTGGAACTCCTGTGTTCTCACAGCCCGCTGGAGACGGACGTGTGCACTGTCCCACACCCTCTCGCTACGTTGAATCCAGACGTCCACCGCTGGGACTGAGGAAGGTTCGCTAGACCACGGGAACAAGGGAGGTTGGAACCCCAGAACACACTGAAAGGGGGTCAGGCCATTGGATGTGTGTGTGAGAGAGTTCTGAGCATATTCTGCCCAAGGTAGAAACTCAGACCATCGATGTTGCTCTCGACTGCAGTAGGTTCGTAGGTATCTGCCAATTTCTTGATTGAGACGTTCAACTTGGCCGTTGGCTTGAGGATGATATCCTGACGTGAGACTAACGTTAATATCCAATTGTTTGCAGAAAGCTCTCCAGACCTGGGAAGTGAACTGTGTGCCCCGATCGCTGACAATATCTTCTGGGAGACCATATACTCTGAAGACATGGTGGAACAGGGCTTGGGCTGTTTCCATGGCGGTAGGTAGTCCCTTTAATGGGATTAGGCGACAGGATTTTGAGAAACGGTCTATAATGACTAGAATAGTGGTACAATTGTCAGAGGGAGGTAGATCAGTGACAAAGTCTATGGATAGGTGGGACCATGGGCGTTGTGGGATGGGTAGTGGTTGTAGGAGACCGGAGGGTAACTCTTTAGGGGTTTTGGACTGGGCACAGACTTGACAAGACTTTACATAAGCAGTGACCTCTTTAGCCATTGCAGGCCACCAAAATGAAGTTTGTAGCAGACGAATAGTGCGAGAAATACCGGGGTGGCCTGCACTAATGGAAGTGTGGATCCATTGCATGATACGTTGACGTAGACATAGTGGTACGTACTGTTTGTCATGAGGGCAGTGAGCAGGTGGTGGTTCACGTTGTTGTTCTTCTTGTAATTCCTCCATGATGTCCCAGAAAACTGGAGCGATGATGACAGAGAAAGGAAGGATGGGTTCTGGGGTGAGATGTTTTGTGGGAAGGTCGTATCGTCTGGAGAGGGCATCTGCTTTACAGTTCTTACTGCCGGGCCGATAGGTTACTGTAAACTGGAAGCGAGTGAAGAATAGAGCCCAACGAGCTTGACGTGGGTTAAGACGTTTTGCGCTTTTGATATTCTCCAAATTTTTGTGATCTGTGATGATTTGAAATGGGTGGACCGCCCCCTCCAACCAATGTCACCACTCCTCGATGGCTGCCTTCATGGATGAGGCAGAAGGAGGAATTCTCTCCTTTACAAGCTAGTTCAGTTTGCAGTTCAGTGTTGAGACTACGGTGAAACATGGCCTTTAAAGCGATATCATTCCAACCACTCTGTGCAGCAAGTGTTCTGAATTCAGTAGCGTATTCAACAGCGGTGCGGTTACCTTGTGTGATGTTAATGATTTGTGTTGACACATCTTTGCCTCCGGCGGGGTATTCAAACACTTCACGGAGTTGCTGGATGAAATAATCCACTGAATATCTGAACCGTGAATCAGAGTCCCAAACTGCTGCAGCCCAGTCAATAGCTCTCCCCGTTAACAGCGTCATTAAGAACGCACATTTCTTTTCCTCTGACTCAAATTTATCCCCTTGATGATCAAAGTACAGTCTGATTTGACGAACGAAGCCTTTACATTGTTCAGCAGTACCATCAAACTTTTCAGGAAAGGCAAAGCTTACCGTTTTTGGCGTGGGTTGTGGAAGTGATTGGATGTAGTGCGTTAGATGTTCGTTGACTGATTGGAGCTTGGTTAGTTGTTCCTGGAATTCTTTTAACATATTGCTTTGATAAGCGAATGTTGCTTGCAGGTTCGAAACTTCCGCTGGATTCATGGGAAGCGAAGTATTCTGTAACGAGGACGCTGAGGCTGAGTGAGAATCCATGTGCAGAAGTTTATTAAAGACATTTTCCACAAACAAATACGATGAGGCAGGCAGAGGGTCAAAACCAAGGTAGCAGTCAGATCTTTCAACATACAAAGGGGAATTCCAAAAGGCAAGAGTGAGTAGGCAGGCAATAGGTCCAAGCAAAAACATCGGTCCGATCAGGCAACCAAAACAAAGGGGATAATCCAGAAAATCGAAACACAGAGAACCAGGCAGAATCATACACAGTAGACAGGCAGGATAAACAGGAAATAACGCTCGGTAAGGCAGGTAAACTGGCAATACTTCGCAATGAGTACAAGAATGGTCTCTGGTTAAATAGCAGTCAAAACAGGAAATGAGTGCAGAAGAAGCAGAGGGAGTGGAACACAGTCAGTACTCAGGTGAGGGCTCCCTCTGCTGGTTTGGCATTACAACCATCCACAAACAAACGGGCTCGTGGAAAAATTAAATGGAACCATTCAGAGGTGATCCTTCATTAATGGGTTGCTTTGTGAGAATGCAATATTCAGAGAAATATTGGTGTCTTTGAAAATTGTTTACTCATAACTTTCAATTTCTTTTGGTCATGACTCCAGAGCCTTGTGTAAACTAGTGGATACAAGATCAGAAAAATGGGACGAGTACCTAGATGCGGTAATGTTTGGTCTAAGAACTAAGACACAGCTGACAACCAGGTTCTCACCATTCTTTTTAATGTTCGGCATGGAAGCACGATATCCTTTTGAGGTGCCCGAGACGTATGAGGTATGTGATCATTTGCATTGTTCCATATCAATATCATGTAGTATCAAGTACAAGTTATATCAATTACAAGTTAGTGAAATAACTTCAATCTTCAATGTTTCTGAAAAGGTCAACAGCACAGTGGAATCTGTGATAGCAGAGGACACCATATCAAAGGCTATTTCTCTGAAGGAAAAAATGGAAAGCATTGTAAAAAAAATAATGTACGAACAAAACAGGACAGGAGACAGAAGGTGGCAAATCAGGCACCATTTTTTGTAGGGCAGAAGGTCCTACGAAAAAACATACGGAGCCAGCAGAGGAAAGGGGGCAAGCTTGAGCACAGCTGGTTGGGACCGTATGAATTATCCATTTGCAAGAAAAAAGCGCAGATTTAAGGGATGAAAATGGCAAGATATTCCCCAAAATAAACACTGACCACCTCAAACCATTTAAAGAAGACACACCCAGGATACCCCATAGAATCAGCCAAGAACCACAACATAAAAGAGCACATCAAGAAACGTCATATCCTTCACTCACACCTGTAGACCTCACCACCACCAAGTCACATGAAAACCAGCCCCCACCATCACCTCCATCCTCACCAATTGACTTATCAATTGGAACAAAATCTACTAGATCCTCTCCCCTGTCTCCATTGAACTTATCAATGAAAATGCCACTTTCCTCTCCTGTGTCCCACACCCCTACAATGATGACAGAGGTACCAGCTGACCCCACAGACGCAGTGCATGGCTGTTAAGTGTTGATGTAAAGTCAGATCTCATAATAGATCAATATTAGTCTGATTTCTAATATATTGGTGAGGTGGTAGGTGCAATGCTGTTTTTGGTTTTCCTCTGAATAGGTATCAAAACTCCCTGGTCTGGAAATGACAGTTATGTACTGCTCTCCAGAGTGGGACCATACAAATTATTTTACAAAGACCTACAGATCGGCCCTGGAAGGGAGTTGGAGAGTGAGGTAAACATTTCATTGATTTTGACAGATAAGCCTTTCATCTACTATGATAATATTTTGTATTAATGTTTAATTTCGCAATGTTTGTAAAGGTTATAAATGCATATCTGTCCCTGAAAGTGAGAGAGCACAATTTGACTACACCGGGCAAGGCATTCCATATGGACACATTTGCCATGACAGACATGTGGAAGGGAAACATGAAAGGCTCAAGGTGTCCTGCAAATTGCATTTATTTTGCATTTTATTACTTGTGTAAATGCCCATTTTGTTCAGGGCTTTGTGTACATTCATTTGTATGTGTATATATTATATATTTTTTTGTTTTTATTTTGTTTTTCATTGGATCCAGCAAACTATGAGGTCATAGTGGGCATTGTAAATGAGGGCCACTGGTTCCTAGTTGTAAGTATTTGTGGTATAGAACCGTTTCACTTGAGTTTTTCCTTTTTCCCCGTAATACTGATTAGCAATAATTTACCCCTATCGTGTGGTCTGGATATTTTTGCATGTTGCTTAGGCTATATACCTATCCTATAGGCTATCCACAGAGGATGAATACAAATGTGCTTCTTGCAATAAATTACTAAATTATGAAGCCATTGTTTTTGGAGTTTGTTTATTTTTCCCTTCATTTTCACTTTGGTTAAACCTACTCGAAAATCACTCTTTCAAAATAATTTATTTCTATAACATTATTTCTTTCATAAAATGTGACATTAAAAGCACCTGTGACGTGATAGTGGTTCAAATAGTCTTCCGCTAGAGGTTTGTCTGTACTAATCAAAGCCTTAATAAACATTACATTGAAATCGGTAATTACGTTTTAAATTTGAAAATAAATAATCTGGATTGAATTGACAGATGGGGGAAAAACTCGCTTCTAAAAAAAAAAAAAAAAAAAAAAAAAAAC
This sequence comes from Leuciscus leuciscus, assembly GCF_965113295.1. Taxonomy (NCBI): domain Eukaryota; kingdom Metazoa; phylum Chordata; class Actinopteri; order Cypriniformes; family Leuciscidae; genus Leuciscus; species Leuciscus leuciscus. The sequence goes on along the minus strand of NC_138733.1, from coordinate 7,104,066 downwards.
GCTTACATTTCGGGAAAAAAATACAATCCTTTTTTTAACCTTTTGGCTTCCCGTACATCCAGTTGTGCTTCTTGCTCGTGTTACTGGGTGTTTCTCAATATGCGTTCTTCAGCGATCTTGCGTCCTTGTGTTCTCGTTTTACGTCATCATTAACCGTCGAAGTTCAGACCCAATTTTCAAGAACGCAAGTACAGAGGACGCATGAAAGAACCCGGATGTGTTCTTGATACCGAGGATGCATCGAATGCAGACTTGAGCTAGTACTCGCCTGGTGTCCCAGAAGTCATTGCGGCCGGTTCCGAGTTCGTTCTTCCAAGGAAGCTTGGCAAGACCGGTCTCCACGAGAACACAAGTCCGTTCTCTGCGTTCTTGGAATTGAGAAACAGCCCCTGTCTAGGGCTCGTATTCAGTTCTGATGGTGCGTATGGTAACTAGGCAACTACGCATGATTTGTAGTATGATTGCGTAAAGGGAACAGGAATTCCGGTAGGGAACAGAATCGACTGCTTCACCGGTCGCGCGCGCTCAGTCAGAACAGCCCGTGACTGGAGAGAGTCAGTCAGGTAGGTCTCTGCATTAAAGAGTGAAAACCCAGACAGCAAGCCAACATTGAATAAACATTGTTTTTCCATCTGAATCATCATTATGGTTGATATTGAAATTTCAATGTAAAATAAATGTTGAATCAACATTACCATATCGATGAAAACCTGATGTTATTAATGTTGATGGCAACAATATTGGAACAACATTGATCTATAGTTATCTTTATGATTGATTAAGCATTGGTATTTGGTTTACCGGGCGATCACTGAATGTGTTGATAAGTCATTGATTTATAGTTGACCGGGAAACGACGCATTGTTGAAAAGTCATCGACATATAGTTGACCGGGAAATATGATTGAAAATGCATCGATATATAGTTGACCGGGAAATGTGATTGAAAATCTATCGATTTTTGGTTGACCGACTTCACCTGACCTGACTAGAAATCGAAAAAAGAATGATGACAAAGAAAGCTGATGACTGTTCAATGAACATTCTGCAAAACATTTTTGTGTTCACAGAAGAAAGTCTGAAAAAGACAATGTTTTAAATTTATATATATATATAAAATATAAATTTTAGATAAAGGTTTTTTTTTTTTTTTTTTAACTTCAATTAGTGTAATTGAATCAGTGTGTCTTTCGTTCAGTATAGTTTTTTATTTGATTTAATATTTAAAGTAGAAAATTAGAAAAGAGTTCCTTTTTCGTTTTATAAACAATATTTCTAAAACGTTTTTCGTTCTGATGTAGAAAATTTAATAAACAGCTTGAATTGTTCGATTTCTAGTCAGGTCAGGTGAAGTCGCCTTCATTTATATAGCGCTTTTAACAATTTGGTTGCAGCTTTTGCATATAATAGAAAATTACTGTAACAGATTGTTTATAGGCTAGGCTTTACAACAGCTCTTGGATAAAGTTCTACACGTCCGCATCATGTTGTTTTCTTTCTTTTTCAAAGGCATGACATTTTGTAGTCATTTTGAATGTACACAAATAAAAATATACATTTTACTGTTTCGAATGACAGAGTATGAAACGTTAGTATTGAGTATGTTATATTTTATTTACAGGTCTTTTACACTATTTCTGAATATACTAGCCTAATAATATAATGCGTGTTTCCCTCTCAACATGACTGAGTGCGCCACGCACAAGCTCGCATCCTTGAGATATAAATTATAGGCCGATACATTTTAATAAAAAAAGGCCTACATCATAAAACTCAGAAGAGTATGTATTTTAATATCTCTGATGTTCTCTGTTCTCTGGTTGTTAGTAAGTCTGAATGGCAGTTCATGCATGAACGTTAGGACTATACAGTCAATTATTACCTTTTTGTAGCTATTGTTTAAATTTAATTTACAACGAATTATATTGATTTATATCTTAATTTATTATTATTATTATTATTTAAAACTTACTGGACGAGGGCGACCATGGTAGGCCAACAGTCGTCATTTACCCTGTATACAGTATATCTATACAGAAGAAAGACCTGTCTAGGCTCTTAGGTACGGGTTGTGTCGAACCATTCGTTAGTCTGGTTGTTTGATGAGAAAAAGATGAAATGTAGTTGCAATAAATGCGTTAAGAATCCGTACAACTGCAGCAGAGGATGACTATTTTATTCTGCAGTGCGGAACTGAGGAAGAGCTGATGACGGAACAGTTTGGTCAAGATAAATAGCAATCTTGTGAACTTTACTTCTTTAAAAAAATGTTTCCTTCATCTCAGTAGCAGAAGATTATTAGCCTGTTGTTTATTTTTTATCAATACACATACAAATAGCCTACAAAGTTTATTCAAAGTATATTCACATTTAATACAATTATTTGAATTGTGACTAAAATATGCCTCTAAGTCTTGTCTTTAATAGCACCTTGCTTGAGATTTTTGCTAAAATATACACTTCAAAACATGTCAAACAACAACATATATGATATATACATCATCCATATTTCCACATTTGTATTAATGACGCTATAACGCAAACCGAAAGTTTCTCGTGCGCACGCGATAGTTTCTCGTGCGCACGCGAAAGTCCTATTTTTTTTTTTTTTTTCACAGGTCCCCTCAGGGGCTCCGTACAAACATCCTTTACAATGTAAAAAAAAAAAAAAAAAGGCTGATTTTATGATTTGTTTCAATTAGTTTAAATGTATGATAATCACTGACTGTTTTTTATTAGTTCATATATTGTTAGATACCAATCATAAGAGCTGTGAAAAATAAGCAAATAATCTAGGAATATATGGCATAAATGCACTTATATCATAATCATGTACAGCAGTTATCTTTAACATTTTGACTATTAACCAGACGATGACAAAACTAACCTTTAGTATCCTACATCACAAATCTGATATTTGATAGACAGATCTCACTCGTTTTATATTATCCAATCAGGGTTCACTTGAAAATTCACATTTATCCTCCTTGATAAGAACTGAAGTGAAATTTCAAATGTGAAGATTCTGTAGTTTGTTTTCAGCCTGTTGACACCAATAAAACGAATTAATGTGGCAATTTACAGAAGATCTCAGACATCACCATAATGAATGAGCTGAAAACAGGGAACTTTGGGCTTTTCAGCAGCAGTTTAACATGATGGCCCTGTACTTTTTAAATGCAGATTGGATAAAAACACAGTGATCAGTTCACACCTGCAGTGAAGCCCCTCCCACAACAATTCACCAATAAATACTGGGAATATTCCCATCATCCTACAAGAGAAGGACAAACTCCAGGAGTAGCAGCTGAAATCTGTGTGACTGTTAAAGATGGAGTTTATTAAAGAGGAGATTGAAGACATGAGTGATCCAGAACCATCCAGAATAAAACATGAAGATACTGAGGAACAAATAGGTTGGTGTCCATTCTTGATTCTTCATTGTTGACTGTTGAGAAACATTAAGGTATTAAAGCTTCAGTTCAACAGATCTAGTTAATGGGAATAATGAGCATTATAATTATATTAACAGAGAAAATGCAACTCTACGATCATACATTTATTATAATCTGACGTCTGTTTGATTGTATTAACAAGGGAATGACAAAACTAACCTTTGGCACATTACAGATCTTGTAAAAATCCCTGATCTCTTGTTTTCTGCTATTAAATCAGGGTTCAGTGAATTTCATTTATCCCCCTTCAACTGATTCTTACTACTTATTGTTTATTTTTATTTTTAGATCAGATGAAAGTGAAAGAGCAAAGACACAAACTATATGAAGTTGAGGAGGAACATTGCAACTTCGAAACTCAAAAGAGTTTCTCATTGATGGAAAATTGTAAACTGCAACAAAAACCACATAATGAAGTGAGAGATCATGTGTGTTGTGACTGTGGGAAGAGATTCACTAGAGCTGTTGGTCTGACACGGCACCAAAGAATTCATACTGGAGAAAAACCTTACAAGTGCTCATATTGTGACCAGAGTTTCAGTGAGTCTGGAAACCTGAAATCACACGAGCGAGTTCATACTGGAGAGAAGCCGTATCACTGTACTCAGTGTGAGAAGAGTTTCAAAAGTAAAACTGAACTCAGTTATCATCTGCGCGATCACACTGGAGAAAAGCCATATAACTGTGATCTGTGTGGTAAAGATTATAAATTATTATCACATCTAAAAAGACACCAGTTAATGCACACAAACGAGAGGCCTTATGCATGTTCATTTTGTGGAGAGACTTTTTCACGGCTGGAACATTGTAAACGGCACCAGAAAACACACACCGGTGAGAAAGATCATGTGTGTTTGGACTGTGGGAAGAGATTCACTAGAGCTGGCAGTCTGAAACAGCACCAAAGAATTCATACTGGAGAAAAACCTTACAAGTGCTCATCATGTGACAAGACTTTTGCTCAGTCTGCAACCCTGAGATCACACGAGCGAGTTCATACTGGAGAGATGCTGTACTACTGTACTGAGTGTGAGAAGAATTTTAGTAATTCAAAAAGCCTTCTCACTCACATGAGGAAATATCATAAGTGGTCACAATGAGCAACTTTCATTTTCATGTCAAAAAACTAAAGTCAAGTAAATGGTGTGAGATGAACAAAATATGGTGTTGCTCCCACAAGCACAATGTCATCTAGTTTAACTTTGTGAATTTGGTGAAATGCTTAGAAAAGAGTGGTGTTTGAAGCTTCAGAATAGTTTTTTACAGTATTAATAATTATTTGTATCTTTCCTACTTGCAAAAAATGGCAAAATCTGCTTGAATAAGACATATTCATGTAATTTACTTATTTACTAATGTGTATTGTGTTGATTGTAAAGAGTCGGTGACTGTAGTTAGAAAATAATAGACGCTGTAAAATTTTAAACAATTAAAAAACTGAAAAATAATGTTGATTGTTTTCCTGATTTAGAAATGGATTCATTTTAAATGCCATTAAAGCTGCTGCAGTTGCAAGTGTGTACAAAGATAAAGGATTTACAAGACAGACATGACAACATTCACTGGTGTGTAATTTGATTTGTATCATGAAAGTTCAATGACAAAACATCCAAATCACCAGATTCTCTTGTTTGATTATATATTTAATTTACACACACATATAAAAACACAAATTTTATGGCTGACATATTTGTTCAAGAATTATTTCAATTAGTTTAAATGCATGAGGATCACTGGCTGTTTGGCTTAATATATTTTTAGATGCCAATCATAAGAGCTGTGAAAAATAAGCAAATAATCTAGGGAAATATGACAAATACACTTAGATCATAATCTTGTACAGCAGTTATCTTTAACATTTTGACTGTATTGAATGACAGAACTAACATTTGGCTTGTCACAAATCAGATATTTAATAACCAGATACATGATCTCTTGTTTTCTGTTATTAAATCAGGGTTGAATTTTCACATGTATCCTCCTTAAACTGATTCTAACCACTTAATGTTTATTTCCAACCCGATGGATCAAAGGTGATGATGCTGTAGTTTGTTTCAGCCTGTTGACACCAATAAAATGATTTAATGTGCCAATTTACAGAAGATCTCAGACATCACCATAATGAATGAGCTGAAAACAGGGAACTCTTGAAGACAAAGAGGTTTTCAGCAGCAGTTTAACATGATGACTCTGTTTATTTTTGTCAGTCTATCAGTACTAATCAAACAAACCTTTTAAAATAATCAGGTTTTGTGTGAGAGAGAATACAATGAGAGATTGTCAGACTCGAGTTGAGCTTCAGATTAATTTCACAAAAAGAGAGAGAGAGAGAAATTAGGCTTTTTGGAAATTTGTCTAACAAATAAGAGAAAGTAGAAGATTCAACATAAAACAACATCTACAAAGCTTTTGTTGAATTTATACATATGTTAGAGATTCAACAAGATGTTGAATATCAGCAAAGACGCAGAGAAGAGATGTCAAAGGAACTTCAGCAAAACAAGGATGAACTGTTAAGTAAAATCAACTTGTAACTTATAAATGGTGTTAAAGGGGTTAGTTCACCCAAAAATGAAAATTCTGTCAGTAATTACTCACCCTCATGTTGTTACAACCCCGTAAGACTTTTGTTCATCTTCGGAATGCAAATTATGATATTTTTGAGTAAATCTGAGAGCTGTCTCACTCCTCCATAGGCTTCTAAGGGATCGAAACTTGCCGGCCCAGTTATTAAAGACATTGTTAAAATAGTCCAAGTGACTACAGTGGCTCAACCATAAGTTTATCAAGCGACAAGAATACTTTTTGTGTGCAAAAAACCCCAAAAATAACGACTTTATTCAACTATTCATTTTCGTTTGTGTGGGCCTGAATGAATTCACGTAGCGCAAGATTCACACCTGCAGTGAAGCCCCTCCCACAACAATTCACCAATAAATACTGGGAATATTCCCATCATCCTACAAGAGAAGGACAAACTCCAGGAGTAGCAGCTGAAATCTGTGTGACTGTTAAAGATGGAGTTTATTAAAGAGGAGATTGAAGACATGAGTGATCCAGAACCATCCAGAATAAAACATGAAGATATTGAGGAACAAATAGGTTGGTGTCCATTCTTGATTCTTCATTGTTGACTTTTGAGAAACATTAAGGTATCAAAGCTTCAGTTCAACAGATAATTCTAATAACAGAGAAAATGCAACTCTGCGATCATAAATTTATTATAATCTGACGTCTGTTTGATTGTATTAACAAGGGAATGACAAAACTAACCTTTGGCACATTAAAGATCTGGGCCCGTATTCATAAAGAATCTTAAAGCAAAGAGTAGCTCCTAGTGACAAAATTCTAAGAAAATTCTTAGAAATGTGGGCGTTTACTCTTAAAATTAAAGAAAACCTCATAGTAAAGAAAAAAGTAATTCAGAAAGCATCTTAACCCTTAAAAGAGGTCTTAAGGTCAAAATTGTTAGGAGCACGGACGAGGACTTTTAAGAGGCTTAAGAGTTTCTTTAGCAGAGGAGAAAATGGCAGAAAGACGAAGAGGGAGAAGAAATGTGTTGCAGACAATGAATAACAGTGAGTTAATAAGACGCTATAGATTAGATCGTGCAGGGATCATGTTTGTGACTGATCTTATTATTAGAGACACGCTAACATCTCCGACACAGCACAGAAATGCCATAACGCAACCGGCCTTCGAATACGGCCTTCGGAGGATGCAGAACTGAATTGGGACAGCCTTCATCGAGCCGCGTGACGCAATCGGCCTTCAAATGCGACCTTCCAAGGATGCAGCCTTTGAATTGGGACGTCCTTCGTCGCGCCGCTGTGACGCAATCGGCCTTCAAATGCGGCCTTCGGAGGATGCAGCCTTCACATTGGGACACAGCTTAGATTATGAATGCAGACTGCATTGCGCTTGATTAATACACCTGTGGAAAGGGACCTGATGAAACCCATGAATACTTAAAATCACTCTTTTTTTTTTTTTTCTTGGACAACCAACCAATCACAGTCGTCAAAAGATTGTGTCATACATAGCAACGGGGTCAACCCCGCCTCCTCACTAAGATGAAAGTTTTTGTCTTTTCCTTACTCAGAGTTGCTCTCAGATCAGTGCCGAATCGCTTTTAAGCAAAGACTCCTACGTAAAAGTTTTTAAGCTAAATTAAGAGTTTTCTTAGAGGATTCTTAGAATCAGGGCCCGTATTCATAAAGAATCTTAATGCAAAGAGTAGCTCCTAGTGACAAAATTCTTAGAAAATTCTTAGAAATGTGGGCGTTTAATCTTAAAATTAAAGAAAAACTCCTAGTAAAGAAAAAAGTAATTCAGAAAGCATCTTAACCCTTAAAAGAGGTCTTAAGGTCAAAATTGTTAGGAGTACGGACGAGGACTTTTAAGAGGCTTAAGAGTTTCTTTAGCAGAGGAGAAAATGGCAGAAAGACGAAGAGGGAGAAGAAATGTGTTCCAGACAATGAATAACAGTGAGTTAATAAGACGCTATAGATTAGATCGTGCAGGGATCATGTTTGTGACTGATCTTATTATTAGAGACACGCTAACATCTCCGACACAGCACAGAAATGCCATAGCGCCAGAAATGAAAGTAATCACTACATTACGATATTTGGCAACTGGGAAAATTCCATGTTTGATACATTAAAACCAACATTCAAACCACCACTTAAATAGACATGCCAGCAATCAGTGTAATTGCAAAGAGTGGAACAATTTTTATCATTCTAAGCCAATCAAATACCTTATAGGAAATTAACAGCATGGTAAATAAATAAAAAAAGGATTTATATACACATATATAATGTGTGTGTGTGTGTGTGTGTGTGTGTGTGTGTGAGAATGGTCAAATAGGAAAAATTACGCATTTAATTTCAAAGTGAAGGCTTAGAATAGAACCTATTCATGGGTTTCATCAGGTCCCTTTCCACGGGTGTATAAAATCAAGCACCAAAGCTGTGTCCCAATGTGAAGACTGCATCCTTCGAAAGACTGAAGACTTCAAGGATGCAGCCTTTGCGTCCTCCGAAGGACGCACCATGTAGCCTTCATAGGATTTCCTAATTGCGTAACCAGGTGTTTCTGATCACCGCTCCTCAACGGTGCGAGAGGACAGCTGCCAACCTGATAATCCATTTGATATAATTGAGTAAACAGCTATAGAGCCAGAATTGGCAATTGTCATTTTTATGTTTTATATTTTACTGCAGGACATGGTGAGGATGTTTCAGCCCCGGCGCTGCCAGGTCATGTATTTTCGGTTTAGCCCGGTTTGAATATAAAACCTAATGAATATAAAAAAGTCCAGTATTTCTCGTGCTCGTCATCAGCTGTCACGGTTGCCAGGCGACAAGAACAGTCCTTGTAGGCTAGACCGGTCCGAGCGCTTCAGATGCGCCCTTTGATATGGGACGCAGCTGTAGTTAGCAACAATTTGTTAATATAGTGACAACAGACCTACATTTTGTTACTTTAATTTTCGGAACTGCATATTTCATTAAATATTCACGTACAAATGTGAAGTAACCTACTGAAGTACCTTTTTTCCCTCACATTTGATTTTACATTAAACTACACAAAAGTATATAATGTAACAACCTTGAAAATATTCAGAAGTAAAATGCAGTAGTAGCATAATATAAATACAAAACTATAATAAAAACCCTGACAAGGAGTTTTTTCCCCTGCAGAAAACATACCTCTAGTTTTACTCTTGATACTAAAAACTTGTTATTAAAAGTACTTTTTTCAGAAATTACTCTTTAAAAAAAAAAAAAAAAAAAAAAAAAACCTCAGTGACATGGCAGCCATTGATTGAGTCAGCCCTGCAAACCTGTTGGTAGACAACTTAGTGGATAGTGAAAATATGCACTCAAACACTCTGGAGAGCGTCCCAGATGATGTCCCACCAGCAGAGAGGCCTTACCAGGGGCAGCCCAACCCAGTCCAGCAGCTCCAGGGTCTCCCTGCTCAGCTCAATACAAGTCTACATCATTTTTTTCTTATTTTATATACTGTAAATGTTTGTTGATTTTGATATGTTTAACGTATGTTGTTAATAGTTGGAAAAAGTACTTTAATGTAGCCCATGGAACAAATGATTTTCATTTACCAATTTAAAAAAAAAAAAAAAAAAGGTATACAAGAGTTTGTTTCATGTAGAAATTATGACTGTCAAAAAAATAAACAATGTCCAGAACAATTCATTCTCTTTTATTTACACATTTAAAGTTGCATAAAAATAATGTACAGATTTTTTCTTTCCTTTTAAAAAATAAAAGTGAAAAAAGTTAAACAAGAATATGTAGTAAAAAAAAATTAATATATTTTTCAATCATTTTCTCAAGAAGAGAAAACAGCCTGTCCATCCTCTCCCTCCTCTCCTCACCTCTGCCTTGGTGCTGGTGCTGCTGGTGCTGGCTCCTCCTCACCGTGGGCACCCACTGCTGAACTGGGCCATGAGGACAAACCAGGGCCAAGTTTCAGCAGTGGGTTTCCCACTCACACCCTCACCTGGACACTTGTAATCCTAAGGGCAGAGCAAATTAACCATGGCTTGTTAACAACAGCACAATACATTTCAGCAAAGACGTGTGTATTAACTTTCTTACTTTGTATATTTTTTTTCTCCTGAATTGCTCTAAAAAAGCTTAACACAGGGGTGCAATCTTAAGTGCATTGTTAACACTGCAAAATATGACACATCAAGACATGCATACAAAAAATACTTAAGAAATCATATTTCTATATACTCAAATTTGGTTAAAACCACATAGCTTTCATGACAGCACTACAAAAACACATACAAGTGAAACCCCATTGCCTTATCAACTGCTTTTCTTATTGTTGTGGGCTTTATAGGGTGAGTGATATTTCTTATAATACACAAGTGAGATAGACTAGTGCAAATATTACAAACAGGTCGTTAAACTAATATTAGCACAAGTTTTGCCTCAAACTACCTGACAAATGAAGCCACGCAATGGTGACGAAGGAGTTAAGATGAAGTTTATAATAAACTTTAACTCGGTTTCGCTAGCTATTTAAGTAAATGAAAACATAATACTTACATTTAAATGTGAATTTTCTGTCCACCACCGATCTCTAGTCTCGACCGTCTTTAAAAATAAATAAATAAATGCTGTCGTCAACGGCGCGCAATGAGTTATGGGGTAGAATAGGGTAGGATAGGCCGCTAATATGGAAGCTTATGTGTAGCAATATTCAATTTGAAATGTAATATGCAAAATGACAATGCAATATGTAAAATGGCAATGCATTTCTGTATTTAAATTTTAATTTTCCCAACATTTGTGCAACGTTTGGTGCAAAATGAAAATGAAAATTCAATTATAAAATTTACATTTGCCATTTCATACACTAGTTTTAATATGTAAATTAAATACATAATTTAACGCTTTATAAGTTGCAAAATTAAAATTAAAATGTATTACAGAAATGATTAGATATGTTTAACATGTTCAAGCAAAAACTGTGGCAAAATTGTAATTTAAATGTAATTTTTTCTTAATTGCATTTACACTCACAGTTAAGACACTTGCGATTGCATTTCCATTAAGTGTCACGCAATGAATGTAGCAAAATTCAATGTGCATTTTGAAAATGCATTCTGAGCCGATCACGTGCCCGTCCCGCCCTGTCAGTCACTGCGTGAAGTTGGCCCCGCCCCCAATCCAATGCAAAATGTCGGCAAAATAGGCCACATTCACCCAAAATAGACTCATGTTTTTTTCTAATTTGCGCCGATAAACGTTTATTTTGTGCTGCTTCGGTTTCTTAAATATTAAAATATTATTTATTGGTCATTCTGAGGTCACTCAGCCCCCCTACCTGCTCCACATTGACCCAAAATAGTCTTGTGCTGGTTAAAGTTTCGTGTGCTGCTTCGTTGTTTAACCTGCTCCACATTCACCCAAAAAAGGCTAGGTCGATGAATTTGACCCGTCAGATTCCGTGACCATGTAACGTTACATATGTATTAATATAGGGTGACCATACGTCCTGTTTAACCAGGACATATCTGGCCAGGATTTCGAGATCGCCCAAAATGCCCGGGATTCGGCTTTTGCTTTCTACAGTCACCATTCATTATGTTTACATTATTACGTTATTTGACACTGACACGTACGTGCCAGCTTTGCAGGTCATGCATTCTGATTCACACGGATCCCGATCGAGACGAAAACACAGGAATTTTCTTAGCAATGCTAGAACGCACATCAACCGATCACTTGTTTAGTGTTCATGTAAACACTACATTCAGATTAACCAATCGGAATTAATTCAGTACTACTGAATCAAAAGGTGTACATGTAAACAAAATTAATGGCGACGAGAAAGCAAAAGCCGAATCGCGGATATTTTGGGCGATCTCGAAATCCCGTCCGGACATGACCTGGAATATGGTCACCCTAATTAATACCTTATCAATATGCTTTATAAAATGGAAAGGGACTCGCATATGTCTGCCTCATATTTTATGATTATACAGCTGAATAAACAGAGATGGTCACACATCACATTCGTCACTTTATTGAACATTACAGTCAGTTATAAATAAATAAAGAGCGAATACCGAATACCAATGGAGCTAGATAAGTATGTATCAGACAATGACAATATTTTATACAAAACGAAACCATCAACACAGTCCAGCATCAGACAACAGCAGCGCAGCATGTGTGTCGACGACGCTTGATAGGCAGAACACTCTCCCAGACCCAGACGGTCCAACATCGTACTGGTTCTATCACCTGCAGACGCGTAATAATTTTCGGAAACACTACCATTCTCTGTCCATGCTCCACTTCATCTGCTACTAGTGAATTTAACGCTCGTAACAGCTCTGCCGTCGGCCCGCCGCCCTGTTTCCTTCCAACACCTCTAAATATGCACCAAAGCCTATGTTTACCTGTTGCCGAGGTAACGGGCACGTCATCGGCTCAGAATGCATTTTCAAAATGCACATTGAATTTTGCTACATTCATTGCGGGACGCTTAATGGAAATGCAATCATATGTGTCTTAACTGTGAGTGTAAATGCAATTAAGAAAAAATTACATTTAAATTACAATTTTGCCACAGTTTTTGCTTGAACATGTTAAACATATCTAATCATTTCTGTAATACATTTAAATTTAAATTTTGCAACTTATAAAGCGTTAAAATTAGTATTCAATTTACATATTAAAACTAGTGTATGAAATGGCAAATGTAAATTATATAATTGAATTTTCATTTTCATTTTCATTTTGCACCAAACGTTGCACAAATGTATGGAAAATGAAAATTAAAAATCAGAAATGCACTGAATTTTGCATATTACATTTCAAATTGAATATTGCTACACATAAGCTTCCATACGCTAAGTGTCCATTTATGTATCCTTCCTTTCACGAGGAAACGAAGGGTGCATTTGGCGTCGCTTTTGAATCAGGGTAGCCTTCGTCGCGTCGCGATGACGCAACCGGCCTTCGAATACGGCCTTCGGAGGATGCAGAACTGAATTGGGACAGCCTTCATCGAGCCGCGTGACGCAAATCGGCCTTCAAATGCGACCTTCCAAGGATGCAGCCTTCACATTGGGACACAGCTTAGATTATGAATGCAGACTGCATTGCGCTTGATTAATACACCTGTGGAAAGGGACCTGATGAAACCCATGAATACTTAAAATCACTCTTTTTTTTTTTTTTCTTGGACAACCAACCAATCACAGTCGTCAAAAGATTGTGTCATACATAGCAACGGGGTCAACCCCGCCTCCTCACTAAGATGAAAGTTTTTGTCTTTTCCTTACTCAGAGTTGCTCTCAGATCAGTGCCGAATCGCTTTTAAGCAAAGACTCCTACGTAAAAGTTTTTAAGCTAAATTAAGAGTTTTCTTAGAGGATTCTTAGAATCAGGGCCCGTATTCATAAAGAATCTTAATGCAAAGAGTAGCTCCTAGTGACAAAATTCTTAGAAAATTCTTAGAAATGTGGGCGTTTAATCTTAAAATTAAAGAAAAACTCCTAGTAAAGAAAAAAGTAATTCAGAAAGCATCTTAACCCTTAAAAGAGGTCTTAAGGTCAAAATTGTTAGGAGTACGGACGAGGACTTTTAAGAGGCTTAAGAGTTTCTTTAGCAGAGGAGAAAATGGCAGAAAGACGAAGAGGGAGAAGAAATGTGTTCCAGACAATGAATAACAGTGAGTTAATAAGACGCTATAGATTAGATCGTGCAGGGATCATGTTTGTGACTGATCTTATTATTAGAGACACGCTAACATCTCCGACACAGCACAGAAATGCCATAGCGCCAGAAATGAAAGTAATCACTACATTACGATATTTGGCAACTGGGAAAATGCAACAATGCAGCAGTGATGATCTGGGTCTGTCACAGCCTTCTGTAAGCAGAGTGATCACATAAACAATTACAGCACTTTCAGAACCTCTTATTGTGTCGCAGTTCATTTAGTTTCAAATACCTTATAGGAAATTAACAGCATAAAAAAAAATAAAAAATAAAGGATTTATATACACGTATATAATGTTTGTGTGTGTGTGAGAACGGTCAAATAGGAAAAATTACGCATGTAATTTCAAAGTGAAGGCTTAGAATAGACCCTATACTTAAAATCACTATTTTTTTCCTTCTTGGACAACCAACCAATCACAGTCTTCAAAAGATTGTGTCATACATAGCAACGGGGTCAACCCCGCCTCCTCACTAAGATGAACGTTTTTGTCTTTTCCTTACTCAGAGTTGCTCTCAGATCAGTCCCGAATCGCTTTTAAGCTAAGACTCCTACGTAAAAGTTTTTAAGCTAAATTAAGAGTTTTCTTAGAGGATTCTTAGAATCTTTATGAATACGGGCCCAGATACTTGATACTTGTAAAAATCCCTGATCTCTTGTTTTCTGATATTAAATCAGGGTTCAGTTGAATTTTAACATTTATTCTCCTTGAACTGATTCTTACTACTTCATGTTTTTTTTTTGTTTTTTTTAGATCAGGTGAAAGTGAAAGAGCAAATACAGAAACTATATGAAGTTGAGGAGGAACATTGCAACTTCGAAACTCAAAAGAGTTTTTCATTGACAGAAAATTGTAAACTGCAACAAAAAACACATAATGAAGTGAAAGATCATGTGTGCTTTGACTGTGGGAAGAGCTTTACTACAACAGGACATCTGAATGTGCACCAGAGGATTCATACTGGAGAAAAACCTTACAAGTGCTCATATTGTGACAAGAGTTTCACTGTGTCTGGAAACCTGAAATTACATGAGCGAGTTCATACTGGATTGAAGCCGTACGACTGTACTCAGTGTGAGAAGAGTTTCACCCAATCACATAATCTAGGGACTCATATTTAAAAGCATTGTTCTGTGTCACAGTGAGCAAATGTTTTGTGTGATTCACATAAAGTTAATGTGTAGTTACTTAACTAATAAACTAATGTTTCTGTGAAATGCCACAAGATTTGTGTTTTATATGCTGGAGAACAAGAAAATCATTTAATTTTTTGATTGAACGCTTAAAGAAATACCTAAATTAAAAGAGACTGGAAGCAAATGTAAGAAAAAAACAACAACAATCAGTTATTTGTCAATATATGAATCAATGGACCGCTTGCACTGAGCTTTGTGACGCACTTCCATTTGGAAATGGTACATCTCACTTATTTCCGGTTATGTTTACTTTCAATGTACTGTGGTCAATGAGTTGAACAAACGCCATAAAATGAGTGTCCGCAATAAGATTTAAAAATGTGGAATTTTTATTGACAGTAGAAAGTATATTCTTGTTTACTATGTTTACTGTGTGCATAATTTTTCAAACTCATCGGAAAAACATCTTTAGACATATCATGTCAAAGGCCTTCTTAAAATGTAATCTATCAAGTGACTGTACTCCACCAAATCCATAACTAATCTATTATTATTATGAACAGATCTTCCTTTAGCAAACCTGATTGTGACTCGTTGATTCAATTATGTATGCCCTCTTTTAACCTGTTAACATATATACAATACGTGAGAAAATGTTATAATCATTGTTGAGCAATGTAAATGGATGCAAGTTATCCACATATCTCAGGTCTTTATCTGGTTTAAGGATTAAGGTAAGCAAACCCTGATTCATAGTGGGGGCTAAAGACTTGTCTTCTATAGATTCAACAAAAGCATTAAATAACAATAGTTTAATATCTTTCCAAAACAATTTTTTAAAGTAAGCTGTGAGGCCATCAGGGCCAGGAGATTTGTTTATCTTAAGATTTTGAACCACTAAATCAAGTTCTTCAATACGCAAGTTAGCATCACAACGATCACTGTAAAATTGATGTTTTTACTTATTAGAGTAGGATCCGTGCTTTCAATACCATTTATCATTAATGATAGGATTGAATTGCTCGATTGTCATCTTTTTTCTAATCTACAAAAGTAAGAAGTACTTTTCTCTCCCTCTTCGATCCATTTAGCTTTGGAACGTACTGTGTATACTGTATGCACCTCTGGCTTTCTTAATGTAAAGATTGTCCAGTTCTAGTTGTAGAGAGACTATTTTTCTTTTTCCGGCATCACTTAACATACCTTCACTACAGTATTTGTTAATCTCTTGAATAATCTTATGTTCCTTCTGTCTCCTTACTTTGGCAAGAATTTTACTGTAATTAATAGAAATTTCACATATTTTAAATTTGAAAAACTCCCATCTAGCTTTATGAGAATTGAAGTTACTATTTTTAATTTCTAAAATTAAATATTTTACTTTATCACAGAATCTCTTATTATTAAGTAAATCAGAATTGGGTAACGCTTTAGATTACAGCCCGGAAAGTACTGCGTAATTAAAATGAAAGTACAGTGTAACGTTCGGTAATTACAGTGTACCTATAAAGTACTTACGTGTAAGTATAGGGGAACAATATGTAAAGTCTTGGGAATAAAGGTGTAACAACCAGGAAAATACTGCGTAATTAAAACGAAATTACAGTGTAACTTTCGGTAATTACAGTGTACCTATAAAGTACATAAGTGTAAGTATAGGGGAATAATATGTAAAGTTTTGGGAATGAAGGGGTAACAACCAGGAAAATAACAAATTATTTAGGCAAATTATTTAGACTGTAAGTATTCCATGTAGTTACAGGGTAAGTATGACATTGCGGGCTGTAAATTAAAGTGGTGTTTCTTACCCTGTCACTCAACAAGAGAAGGAGTGAAAAAGGATAGTGAAACGGAATTGATTAAATTTGGGGGGAGAATATGCCAAAAAGGGTATACCTTGGTTATATGAGCTACCCAGTGAGAACGTATGTGCCAAAACCATTGAGGTGTTTTAACTGTCAGAGGTTTGGACATATAGCCAATAACTGTAAAGAGAAGAAGAGATGTGCTAGATGTGGGGGCGAGCATGACTACGGAAAGTGTGGAACAGGAGTGCAACCAAAATGTTGTAATTGTGGAGGAAGCCACAATGTGGCATATGGAGGATGTGAGGTGATGAGACAGGAAAATAAAATCCAGAAAATAAGAGTGGAAAGAAGGATCACTTATGCAGAAGCAGCAAGAGTGTCAAGAGGACACGATAATATCACCATAGAAAAAGCAGAATTGGGGGTTGAAGAATAACAACAAAGAACAAGTGACAAGATTTATGTGGACAAAAAGGACTTGGGGACGTTTATTGCAGGAGTGATAAACAGTACAGCTGAAGTTAAATCAAAAAATGATAAAATACAGCTGGTTGTCAAAGCAGCAGTAAATCATTTAGGACTAAATGAGAACCTCATCAATCAGTCAAGCCAGGAAGCACCATGTATTGGTTAATATTAATGGTTATTATTTTACTATGGAATGCTAGAAGCTTACTGGCCAATGGCCAGGAATTCAAACATTTCATCAAAGACAGGAAAGTAAATCCAGATGTAGTTTCCTGGAAACTTGGTTAAAGCCAAATTTAGAGTTTGGGACTTCCGGTTGTGGATGCGAATGAAGTAGACGCGTCTACCTCGTGCTCCCTGTACAAATCTTCTATTTTATCAGCTTATAATCCTTTACCGTTTTTTATTATTTTTTTCGAATGTAATGAATCGTCAATGCAAGTGAATGTGAGAAAATAATTATTTTCTGGTCCCGTTTGAATTGTGGCATGAATGTGAACATATGTTGTCTGTGAATTTTTTATATAATTTTTCATGTTACGAGTTTGACAGTATATTGTACGATTCTTTGGCTAGCAGTTGTGGATAAGACATAACGAGAAAGACTACATGTCACCTATGTGACGTCACCCCATAACACATTTTACCTCCACTTGTCAAATCACGGTGCTAATGCTGCGATCATCTATGGAGACAGATCGAGATGCCTGTGTGTTTTGTACCCAAATGTCACCATTCAAACCAAATGGGCTGTTCTTTCTTCAGAAATGCGTCGAAAGCAGCGAAGAGTTGTAGTCCACAAACTGCTCTCACACAAAGTCTAACCGTATCAAACTTCTACCCGCTAAATTGTAGCATTCTTCACACGAAAAATTATATAAAAAATTCACAGACAACATATGTTCACATTCATGGCAAAATTCAAACGGGACCAGAAAATAATTATTTTCTCACATTCACTTGCATTGACGATTTTTCAATCTAGAGGTCCAGTGGGGTTAGCGGAAGGGGCGGGACTTACCAGCTCTATAGAGACGGTTTACTGTTCATTGAAAGTGTTTTACATCATGCGGTCATTTCTACGTTTCTAATGACTGATTGGTGCTGTGGTATTTGATCTGATACCATCGTTGAATTAGATTTGTTGTATGATGTATCTCGTTTTTTTTTTTTTTGGTGCAATCACAAATACTGCTTGCAAGAATTTGATTGCAATTTTTGTTTACTTTAGGGGACATTTTTTATTATTATTATATATATATATATATATATATACATTCTCATTTATTTTGATTTGCACTGTGATCAAAGATGGTATTCATAAACTCTGGCAAGATAAATGGGATAAGGGGGAAAAAGGTAGGCATTTATATAGTATTCAACAGACTGTAACAGCTAAAATGATCAGGGCCCGGTTCCCCGATAACGCTCACTCTTAGCGCGCTAAGAAGACTCTTAGATATATCTTACCAAAGTTGTTTATGTTCCTAAGTGTGTTTCCCGAACTATACCTTAGGAAGCTGCTTAAGATATACCTTCTTACGTGTGACGTTACCCGGCGCTGTCCGTGGCGATGCTGCTGAATTGGTTGATATCGATGACTCGAGAATCAATTATTCTCTCGTGCAGGGGCTGTTTATGTGAGAAAGCGATGTTCTTTATAAAAGAAGCACTTCAGAAATAGTTGAAATTGCATTTATTAGGACTCATGGGATATTATAAAAAATAATCCAAACTATAATAGCCTATAATAGCCTAGCCTACATATTTTTAAATTGTATCATATATTGCTGCCATAATAACCATTTCAAATTTGTGCGTGCTTTCTTCTCTTTCCCATTTTTGTTCGCTGAGGTGGAGCTGCGATGAAATATTGTTCTTGTAAATACTTTCCAGCATTTCAGTAATAAAAGTGTAGGCCTACATCTCGGTGATCGGCAGTGATCAAAAAGGATTTAAACAGTGGATTTTGAATCTCTTCTTGTAAACTCAGAGATGAGGATTCAGACGGCAATTAAATCACCACATGACCTGTTTTTTCAAAAAACAGTAGGTACTAATTTGGCCAGGGATTTTTACGCGGGTTGGGTGAGAAAAAACACTGATATTATGGATTCAGACGGCACTAAAATCACCGACTCACCCCTGTAAATGTTTAAAATACCATACAAGCCCATGAGAAACAATATTAGCGTCCGAATAGGACTTAACTGACAGTAGCCTATGCTTTCACTGGCCATTAAAAGCGCTTTTTAATTAAATTAATAATATTGTATAATAATATAATTAAAAATCTAACAACAATCAGTGTAATGACAATTGTATTCTTTGCATTAAAACACTTGAATTAGCCTAATTGAACACTGTCTGGGTGTATTAAAACTTCATAATTATATTCATATAGACCTGCAACAGTGATAAGGTGAAGCTAAGAGTGGTCCAGACCAACCTAACGAAAGTGTGATTTACAGAAGATATACTTAGCGTACGAACGTGTCGGGAATCGTGCCATAACGTAAAGAGAGAGGTTAAGGAATAGGTTAAGAACTACTTAGCGATAAGAACGTTTTGGGGAACCGGGCCCAGCTCACTTTCACGACAGGAGGAAACCTGGTTCACCAGGCTAAGGTTAGGACATCAGGACTGAACAGCAGCTTACACACAATAGGGAAACAGAAACCATGAAGCATGTACAGTACTTCTGACATGTAGGCAGTACTCTGAAGAGAGAGAAATACTTATGAGGGTAACAAAGAACTCTGTTACTTTGAGCGAGTCTACCTGGAACACAGTCTACAACCAAAGCAGTGATAGAGTTTCTAAAAGAAACACAACTAGAGAGAAGACTTTAGCTGGAGGAGCTGAACACGCAGCGCCAGCTGAAGCTTGGGCTCTGATCTCCTTTTTTTTTTATTTTATTTTTTTTATGACGTCCCAATGTGATCACACCTCAGTCCAGTAGATGGCGGTAATGCACAAAGATTGCAAGCTGCCAATAAAATTCACTGAAGAAGAAGAAGAAGAAGAAGAAGAAGAACGCACTAAGTAAAGCTGAAGTTAAGGTAAAAATAAAGGAAAATATTATGAAGACATGGCAGAGACAATGGGATGAAGGGAAGAAAGGGCGACATTTATACAATATTATGCAAGAAGTAGGGAAAAGGAAATCTATAGATCGATGTACTAGAGAAAGTAGCATTATTTCGAGGTTGAGATTAGAACATACTGGATTAAAGCAGCACTCAGTAGCTTCGGGATTTCTTCGCTGTATTCTCGCTTTTTGCTCGCAGGTTTCTCTCTAGAGCTCCCCCCACAGCTTCGGAATAGATATTTGACAACACTGTTGTAAAAACTCGTTGGTGATTCTCAGACACCAGAGGCTAGTAGATCAACGACATCAAAGCAGATGGGACGTTCTTTAAAACGTCTTCTTCATTCGGGTTCGGACAGCGTGAGGGAGCGCAATAATGACAGCATTTTAGCAGATTTCTTTTGGCCGTAAAGCAATTGTTTACATCACGAGACCTGATATCACGCGAGACTTCCTGACGCAGCGGCCGGCGGCCCGCCGGCTCAAAGTTGCAAGTGCGTATTTTCCGCTCACGGGCACCAGGGGGGTGCGAAACGACCACCATTCAACCCGAAATAAGTAATATAACCATTCCAATGACTCCGAAGCTGTTCAGTTAAGGTAAAAAAAGTTACTTAGTTCACCTTTAAATAAAACTATGTATTTATTGAAAAAGCACCCTTCAGGTTTGTGTGATTGTGGAAGGGGAGAGGAATCAGCTGAACATGTGATTAGTGAATGTGTCAAATATGAAAAAATCAAAGGATAAAATTAAAAGATTTTTTATAAAGACTTTTATACCATCATCCAAGTGGATGCTGCACACTGGTGGTGGTTGAGGAGAGATCCCCTGATATGATTGTAAAGCGCTTTGGGTGTACAGTAGTACATATGAAAGCGCTATATATAAATGCCTCATTCATTCAAAAGAGGAATTACTGAAATTTGGGGAAAATATGTTGAACCTTAAAAATATTTTTAAAATTGGAGAGCAGATAATGGGAGCTTTGTTTAACTTTTTGAGAGAAACTGGTTTAATGAAAAGGATTTAATTGATCGGTGAAGTTATTATAAAGGTAGAAAGAAGGTAAAGTAAAGGTTGTATTTTTATTTATTTATTTTTTTTAATTTATTTTTTTTTTATTAGCTATCGTGATAAGATGGTTACATTTCTGGCCCACACTCCAGCACAGTAGGTGGCTGATATGCACCTTAAATGCCGGTTGCCACCCGCCAATAAAAGAAAGAAGAAGAAGAAGAAGAAGAAGAAGAAGAAGAAGAAGAACAGCAACAGCCCGTGACTGGAGAGAGTCAGTCAGGTAGGTCTCTGCATTGAAGAGTGAAAATAGGCTTTATTAAGAGAAGTTTTAAGTTTATATTAATTATAGCAGTTATTATATCCGGACATAAAACTGGAACAAGTTTGTTTATTCATTTTTCCGCCAACAGTTCAATTTATTTTTGGAGTTTTATTAACGCACGGTTTTGTTTTATGTTGCCGCCTGCGCGCTAAATTAGAGTAGTGTTTTTGCCTATTAACTTATGTTGTGTTCGGACCGTCATTTTGACCCGGTGAAGATTTTCTTTTTCCCGAAATACAGTTTTTCTCAGTCGCTTGGTCCATTTCTCACATCACTATTTACATTTGCACAACAGTTAATGCAGTTCTCAAAACAATTAGTACAAACTTCAAAACCTAGTTGATAACCTGCAAAAGCGTGTCACTTGCTCAAAATGGAGATAGCTCATTCCTCAAAAGCAAGTATTCATGTCAATGAAAGTGTCAGTGTCATCAAGATGAAAAGTCCTGACACCATTGTTTATGAACAAGATAGTCAAATGGCTTTGTCATGTTTTCATTATGACAGTTTACTCTGTAAATGTTTTCCAATGCAAAAAAGTCAGATCTTGGTGACACTACCTGAGAATGCTCAAGACAGCACTATATACTATTTGCACAGCCATTTGAAAAATACAGTAAAGTTACACATTACTGTATTTAGTGAGGTAACTGAGTACAAGACACTGAATATGTATGTTTCACTTTTTTACTGCATATGCTCTTTGCAATTGTAATTTGTTCACAGCATTGTGCAAAAGAAAAAATACACCCTTATTTACAACAAACATAAACTCCCTTTGGGTAGAGCTGTGCACAACTGGAAACAATATTGCAGTACATATTGGAACTGAACACACAACATGCATAGTACTGTAATCATTCATGCACACCCAGACGTTCCCCTCTGTCTGAAAGCTGAGATTCACCTGAGAGAAATTGTTCAATTTAGGAGACATTTTCAAAAAAAAAAAAAAAAGATAAAAAAAAAAAAGTGTAAAATTTGCTTGACAGATTTTGACAACTAGTTCAACATTTTTGTATGTAATGACTCAAGCAATGAAATGAGGACTATTAGTTTTATATGGAATGACTATTCAGCATTCACAAGTATAGTTAAAGCAACACTATGTAACTTTTCAACCTTCATAATATATTTCCAAGACATCAACTTACAATAGGTTGAATGACACGTCTGCCATAGCCTGACAGGGTCTGTATCGCTTTTACTGGCACTATGTAACTTCGGTGTTCGGGTAGTAACCAGAGCACAAAAAGAACTACAAAATTCGACTGCTTTACGGCATACGTCACTTCCCCCACCACTTCGTCAAATTTGAACGTGAGAGGCCAACCAGCGTTTGTTTTCGGCTTTCGTGCGTATGTTTTTGTCATGGGGGTTGTTTACACCTGGCCACTTCATGCATTTTCTCAGATCGTGAAAAGTCCAGGTTTAAATGCCCTCCGAAACGCATTTGAGACGGATATGAATCCGATCCCTCAAACCACTTCAGGAGGAGATCTGAGACGCATTCCAGACGAAACTGGAAAAGTGTAAATGCATATGGTTTTTTAAACCACATATGTAAATTGTACTCCTCCCAAAAATGCTAAAAAAAAAACTAAAAAAACAACGTGTGAGAGCGTTGTAATTATGTTATATCCAGATATGACGACGCGCTGGAACACGCATCACCGCAGATGAGCAACTGCATCAAGCCAACGTGCAAACTATCGCAAATCAAAGTGAAAGTAAGTCGCAGACGCTTAACACACAATCTTCATCATTAAAAGTAAAGAAACGAAATGATCTTACCAGGGCTGTTACTGCTCTCTCTTATTGCGGTCTTTGATTTTGAAATTTTAGCTGATGATCTATAAAATGCAGCTCATATCTGTTGCTTTCAGTGACGTGAACTCCATTAAATCTGCAAATAGCGCGAGAATTGAAGATCGAATTTAAATCCGTTTCGCAAAAATACATTTATGTGACCAGGTGTAAATGGAATCGTTTTGATAAATCAGATAGCTATGCCTCACGAATTAGTTTGCCAGCTGAACTCAGGTGTTGTGAGGTGTATTTATCACGTAGTCCTGAGGGATATCAGACGACGCTGCTGACGTTGATTCCTGCGATTATCATTAGAACAGCTTTCAATATCTCACATAATTATCATAAATAAGCCTAACGTAGAGGTTGTAAATAGTGTAAACGAGCACAATTTGCAAACTATTATGATAAATTGCAATAATCATGTCTAATGACATCTTAACGGCCAATGTTATGAAATAATGCGACGTACATTTAACTTAATTGATGTTATCTGGCATTTTGTAATGTTTACATTCCAATAAAAACAACACAAATTAAATTATACTGTAGGCCTAGACTATAGACTATTTACTTGTGATTTAGCTGCAATCATGTAAAAACGTTATAATATAATATATTTACGACAGTGCAAGTATTCCACAGCAACTCTAGGGGTCGCTGTTTGACAAAAACACAAATCGTTTTTACCTCTTGTACACAGCCACGTCCAAGTGATCTGAGAGCGCGGGGCGGGTATAGATATATACACTAGATGTCGCATTGGCTACGGTTTCGTTCCAATGAACTGCAGTAGCCAATGCGACTTCTGTTGTATATATCTATACCCGCCCGCGCTCTCAGATCACTTGGACGTGGCTGTGTACAAGAGGTAAAAACGATATAAATACTGTTCGTTTTCTCACACAAACCGCTCGTTTCATGTCTTGGGCCATCAATATGTACTTACGATGGGGAATTGTTTAATTTGGACGACGGGGAATTGTTTTAATTTGGACTCTGTGCATGCTCTTTGAGGTGGTGACCATAGACCTGCATTATATGACTGACAGACAAGAACGGTTTGACCTAAAAATATAAAAATTGAAACTACTGCGGAAAAAAAGACACCCACATCTTGGATGTCCTTGAGGTAAGCTAAAACATACCAAAATTTTATTTCAAAGTGAACTATCCCTTTAAAGTGACAGTGCATGGTTCGTGGTCAAAATGAACACAGATTGACATGAAAATATAATAATCTCAATCTCAAAAACTACAATTTCTCAACAAGGCGACATAATGAATAACACTCGTCTCATTCATGGAGGTGGAAAAACAACTTGGAAAAACAAGTTCTTTGTGACATGCAAGATTTATTGTATTAAAATTTAAATGCAAAAGAAAAAAAAAGGCAAGAGAGTCGGCTGTTTTTATCAATTTTAAGTTTTAATTTAAAATGTTTGCGATATAAGTAGGCTACATGGTTAAATATTTGGCCACTTGCTTGATCAACTCAATATATAAATAAGAAGTAGCATTGTATAATACGTTGTTTACATTGTGTTTAAACGTCTATTAAATATGTGTACAAAGAGAATCGCAATGCTGACAAAACTTTTATTTAGGGCTGCACGATTAATCGCAATATAACCACACGCGATTTGGCAAAGGCTGCGATTATCTTATGCGCAGCTTGTCAGTGGAGTGCGGCTGATTGGTAGTAAATACTGCCCCATTTGAACGCCAGAGGGCGCTCTCACGCAAACACGATAAATATGCCCCGCCGCAGAAGTACAATATTGCGCATCATTCCAGGAAATCCCTATCGCTGTAGCTGAATAAACAGAAGATTGAAACGCTTTGATTAAACATGACTTATAAATACACGACTGCTTTATTCTGTGTAAGAAGGCTCATCATCTCACAGAAGGAGGAGCTCAGCTGTCGTTATAAAGTGAGTTTGGAGTAAATGTAAATGTTGTCTGTTGTTGACAAGAGGTTCATAAATGCTTCTCATGTTTTGGAAAGATGTTTGACGCGTGTTGTTTTTTCAAATGCACGTTATAAGTGACTCAAACTCACAGTGCTTTCAGATGGAGCAGCGTTTACAGAGCCGTACATCAATGACAAACTGCGCATAAAAAACAATCGCAGCCTTTGCGATTTTAAAATCGCGATAAGCCATCTCGATTTAAGTGCGATTACATGTAAATTGCGCAGCCCTACTTTTATTAACCCCCTGAGGTCTACGGTATCGCCGGCGATACCAGCTCGCTTTTTTTTTATTAGTGTAAAAGAAACTCATAAATACTCTGTTGACTTTGATTTTCCATAGGAGTTTCATACATCAATCGATTCTGTTAAATGTGTATTATTTTTGTGTATACTCACAATAAAAACAAAGTGTTGTGCTTTTTGCCAAATAAAGAAAAATAAACACGAAGCGAGTTCTGCCTTCTCTCTGCCAGTGAAGTCCATTCTGAAACGCGTCCGAAAATTAACAATAACTCAGCGAATACTCAGTCAAACAGACATACAGGCACACAGGCATGAAGCTTGAATTATCTTCTTTTAAATGAAGTAATTTATATAAAAAGCTAATATTCTCATCTTGTGAAATCTGTATTAAAAGAGAGCGATTCCAGTCGAGCTCATCTCATCTCATTACGTTATAATCGGCCCCGCCCACGGAGAGCGCGCGCTATTCAAACGCAAATGGCTGAGGCAATCCTGTGAACGCCCCCATCAGCTCGAGAAAACACACAAGTTTATTTAGATCATTGTTTACACCGTCTTGCAGCGCTGTGAGGAATAATACTAATGGAAAATGTCCCTCAGAAGTGCGGGTATATCGAGGAGCGAGCTGAGGAATACTAGTAAGTTTTTTCCTTCTCACGTGAATTTCTTCACGTGGGTTTCTGTTTATGAATGAATGAACGGCACAGATGCGCGCTGTTTACCACAGCTGGCAAAGACAGTTTAAATTTAAATCGCGTGTGTGAATGAATGATGATGTTTTAGCAAACTGCATTGCTATACTGAGATAAGTAAACATCGACTGAATGTTGAAATAAAATGTAGGCTATTTGTATAAGCAACGTATTAAACTGCAAATTAACAATATGCCCTAATATTTCATGAAAACAACGTTACAGTCAGACGAAATATGAAAGACAACATTTTGTTGACTAGATTTGGGTACAGTTTTTACTGTAGAATATACTGCCACATCAAATAAGCTTTTGTTTAGCAATTTCTATATATAAAATACTATTTTTGTCAAAAATAAAGTCATCAACTAAGATGTTAGCTGTGCCAATGTTGGTTATATTCAAACTAATGAATACATAGATAAAATGTAGGCCTATAATCATTTTTTTTACAAAGAAAGAGTACACTTGAAATATTGTTGAAATTGTAATTATTGTTGTAATTGTAACCGTTTTAATAAAATAGCCAAATATATTTACAAGATAGATGTAAGCAAAATCTTAAATGGTCAATATAAGTCTTCTTCTAAATATATCTTTTGTCCTTGCATTGTGGCTCAGTCAGTGTCACACCTGAGTGAATGGCTAATTATGCAGAGTGGGTGTATTCTAAGGTGTAAACCACTCCTCATTCACGCCCCCTCGCATATTGGCTTTCCAAGCAAAACCTGTTTTACATCAATTTAAATCAATGTATGGTTTTATGTGAACGATAAAGCAAGACTATTTTCACATAATTTTGAAGAAAAAACTATAGGCGATGACATCCATTAGTCAAAAGTCTTATTGCCACATATTTACTATGTGTTTTGTGGCCTTATTTCAA
Organism: Leuciscus leuciscus; assembly: GCF_965113295.1. Taxonomy (NCBI): domain Eukaryota; kingdom Metazoa; phylum Chordata; class Actinopteri; order Cypriniformes; family Leuciscidae; genus Leuciscus; species Leuciscus leuciscus. The sequence continues at coordinate 7,076,883 of NC_138733.1, read as the reverse complement.
AAACTTTAATTTTTAGTTTTTTCGATAACCACGCATAAACATTATTCTCTCAAAAATGAAAACATGTACATACATGTGGCTCACATATTATTGTAGTCCTGTTTGTGCTATATAGAGTGAATTTACACCTTTGCCATTAATATGTTTATAAGCAACTGAAAAAAGCACAAATGTCAGAGCATGTCAGAGGGTTAATGCATGGCTAGCTGTGGATTATCCCGCTTATACCTTGGTTATTTGCCAAGTTAAAGTTTTGTGCCGCTTTTTGTCATTCAACGTCTTCTCCAAGTCTTCTATTTCATCTTGTGCCTGGGCCCATTTCTCAAAATTGCCATATTCACCATACAAATTAAACGATATGCAAAAATCATCCATTTAGCCTACCTAAATAAACGTTTTCATATGAGTTTCTCACTCTGCTTGCAAGTGTAACTGTTACTATGGTTACCAATGTTTATAGTAGCGGATTAATTTCGAACTGTAACTGTAATCAAACTGACTGGAACTACCTGTGCATTAAAGGGTTTTACTGCACACCTTCCAGCCAATCAGAATCGAGTATTTAAACAGCCCATGGTATAAATCACCATATCTGTGGAAATCTTATGGAATAATAATAATGCTATCAGTCAACTTAATTTACATTTATGCATTTGGCAGACGCTTTTATGCAAAGCGACTTACATTGCGTTATCCTATACATTTTATACATAGGTATGTGCAATCCCCTGGGATCGAACCCACAACCTTGCGTTGTTAACGCAATGCTCTTACCACTGAGCTACAGGAAAGCAGGGTCTTTCACTAATATTTACTCTGTTTATTTTTGTGTTATTTTTGAAAAAGAAGAATCACTTCATCACATACAAAAGGAACAATTACACTTAATGCGACCAGTTTGAAATAATGGTAACACTTTATCACAAGTATACAGTAACAAAGTGTTATGAATCTCGAAGGCGAACCCAAGCACAGACAGGAATGCTTGACAAACGATTTATTGAGACACAAAAACAGGAAAAATAAACACCCTCGTGGGGGCAAAACAGAGACACTACAAGGTATCCCACAAACTATACAAAATACTAGACGGGTAACTTGACGGGAAAACAAAACAGAGATACAAAACTCTTAACTAGATCTAGACAAAACTCACGACAGGATACTCACAAGTACAAAACAAGGAATAGCCATGAAAAGCTGCTTCCAGCAATCAATAGCAGTGAAACAGTCTAACATTGAAAGCCACAACGTATAGTAATGAACCGCGCAGACAGAAAGCCCAAGGGCATGATATACACAAATCCGGCGAAACACGGAAGTAAAGCAGCGCCGCCATTACTGTGTGCCTTGCTGCTAAGGAAGTAGCGTTGGTCCCGTAGGCGGCTGTAGCAGATGTAGCTGTACGAATGTACAGATTTACGAATAAATGTTATTTTTATCTATTCATCTTTAATTTTGTACAGTAGCCCTGCTGTATGGCTACAACACTTCCCTCGGTCGACCATGCAGTCACAAACTGAATTCGAGAACTTTGCAGTTTTCTCTGTGTATTGTTACTGACACATTATGGTACGAGTTCACTGCCTGTGAAAACCTCACGACACCTTTTAATGTGATGAGCTCATCTGTATCTGGCCAATCCATCCGGAGATCATATAATTATGACCTTCAATCAGTGCCCTGTAGTTTAGGTTCTGAAGCTCGCATGCCCTTTAAATAGAAGTTGCTGATAACTTCTGGATTTGAAATACAAATAGTGAGTATGTGTTTGTGGTACAGCCGCGGATCAGTTACGCACTGCAAACGCAGCAAATATGAAAGCACTATAGCGCGTGCTGCTCCTGCACCGCATACGCACTGCAACACACACTGCAAACGGAGTATGTGTGAAACGGGCGTAACGGTGCGCGCCCACTGGCACAGAGGGCGTGTTTCCAACTCATTACTCGTGTGTGTGTAAAGAAATGCGCTTGTGAAGTCAAACTGCCTCAGACATGGATCTACACAAAATAGTAGCTTTTTACTTTTATCTGGGCTTTGAACAAAAGGAACCAATCTAAGGAACCAACTACAGGTGCCAATCTACCAACATGCATTACCATGGCGTTGCCTATAGACGAGCACACAGACTCCGCTGGAGTAGGTATCACAATCTGGTCCAAACTTTATGTGGCAGTAGGGTGACCACCATCAAACAAACCAAATGTGGGACGATTATTATAAGTTTGTGTGGGACAATGTGGGACATGTTACCAACACTAAAACATAACCTGAAACTGTTATGTTTATCTAAGTTAAAGCAGCACTCAGTAGCTTCGGGATTTCTTCGCTGTATTCTCGCTTTTTGCTCGCAGGTTTCTCTCTAGAGCTCCCTCCACAGCTTCGGAATAGATATTTGACAACACTGTTGTAAAAACTCGTTGGTGATTCTCAGACACCAGAGGCTATAGATCAACGACATCAAAGCAGATGGGACGTTCTGTAAAACGTCTTCTTCATTCGGGTTCGGACAGCGTGAGGGAGCGCAATAATGACAGCATTTTAGCAGATTTCTTTTGGCCGTAAAGCAGTTGTTTACATCGCAAGACCTGATATCACGCGAGACTTCCTGACGCAGCGGCCGGCGGCCCGCCGGCTCAAAGTTGCAAGTGCGTATTTTCCGCTCACGGGCACCAGGGGGGTGCGAAACGAACACCATTCAACCCGAAATAAGTAATATAACCATTCCAATGACTCCGAAGCTGTTCAGTTAAGGTAAAAAAAGTTACTTAGTTCACCTTTAATAAAAACATTTGTATTCTGCCTTTCAGCTGATAAAAATGAAATTAAATCAAAAACTTTCATATTTTTAGAAAGGATGTGAATTAAAACTACCACAGCAGGCAACAAGTTGATAAATTCTGTTAAATTTTAATTTTACCGATTTATCCATTCATTTTCTGACAGGGAACAAATGTAACAAATCAACGCTCCACATTTTGATTGACAGCCATCACAACCTACTAGTGACCGTGTTTACTCTTTTCCTTTCAACCATTGGATAGGATTTAAAAAACGGCTGTTGTATTTAGGGCTGGACCCGAATATTCGAAAATTCGTTCGGTGGGTTGGTATTCGATTAGAAAATTTGACATTCGAATATTTGGTTTTTTTGCACACCTGGGATCCCCTGCGAAACGGTTCTCATTCGTGGCTTGAATAAGGCCGGCGACACACTGGCTGCGTGGTGTGAGCGTCTCAGCTGCGTAGCGTGTCCATTTTTATTTCGGCTCCCATGTTAACAGGTTGGGAGTTTGCACACTGGCTGCGTGAGGCCTAGTCCACACGGACACGGGTATTTTTATATTGCGTCTCAGGCGCGGCTCGAGCCACACGGAAAACGCTTGCATGCTAGAAATTTAAGTGTTCCAGCAATGGGAGTGTTCTCTGGCTAGAGCGCAGAACAGCGGAGTTTGTATGGACCGAAGTGCATGCCTGAGCTTGTGTTTTGGTTTAAGCTGCGTTGCTTTGACATTGTGGAAAATAGAATAATAGAAACAAAATGTATTAGCCTTTTTACCTGTTATTATCAATCTAAATTAATCTCGTTTTTAAGTTAACTTAATTTCATTTTCTTTATTTAAATTTCGGTTTTCTTTATTTAAATTTCGGTTTTCTTTATTTAAATCTACCCTTTACTTTGTCAGTAATTTGTTAGTCAGAAAAATATTAGACTACCTTAAAAGTATTGCTTAATTTAACAGACCGTGTGTGTGCCGTTTTATAGCACTAGTGCAGTGTCCGTTCCCTGCTCGCGCTGTTCTGTAGTTTACTAAAAGTTTATTAATTCTGAATGTGTCGCGTCTCGCGTGTCCATCTATATTGCACCAAATGCGACACTGCACTCCCTTGTGAAGTCGATTGGATGAACGGTTCTCGAAACGGACAGACAGACACATAGAGATTCCTGCCTTTATTAGAGAGAAGGATATGTTCAGCCCTCTCTCCGAAGCTTCGAATATTCGATGTTCATTACTACCGAAGCTTCGAAGCTCAAAAAATGGTATTCGGACCAGCCTTAAAAAAGCAAAAGAATGCATGCACGTTTTCTTATGATAATTAAAAACCAATAGACTGGTAAAAATGCGGGACATTTTCTCAAGATGCGACGTGAAGGACAAGGGGTGAAAATGCTGTGCGGTACAACGCAAAGCAGGACGGGTGGTCACCCTATTGGCGCTTTTCCACTGCATGGTATGGTACGGCTCGGTTCGGTACGGCTCAGTTATGGCGCATTTCCACTGCATGGTACGGTACGGTACGGCTCGCTTTAAATGATACCACCTCTGTTGAGGTTCCAAGCGTACCGATACTAAAATGTGACGTGAAAACACTGCAGATCACTGATTGGTCAGACAGAATCATCTCTACCAGCATCCTTGTATTTACGACACGAGACATTAAACCCGCTAGATTTAAATAGCCAGTAGACAACAGCCAACGCTGTAGCACCTGTTTTAAAAGTATAAACTTCAAAAAAAGAAATGGCTGAATCGTGGTCAGTGGACGAGGTGCAGACTAGGGATGGCGAAAACTAAAAATGTTCTTGACCGACCACCGAGCCTCATTAGCCGGTTGAAACCGGTTAACCGATTAGTTTAAAATATGCTACGCTATTTGAAATAACAGCCATTTCGAGCCGCGCCTGCAATTTCGCAACTCTGTCGCGTCGCATCTCTCTGCCGCTCTGCCTCCCGGCGCTCACACACACACACACTCACGTCACTTTTTTTAAATCCCCTACAGCGCGAAACATGAGTCCCGCAAACGCGGCGCCGAGGAGCTTGTATGTAATCGGAGGACAAATGGCTCCTTAGTTTCTAAATGGTTTGGGTACAAGGTGATCGCGTTGAAAATAAAGATGTTTGTCTAGCGTTAGAAGCTCATTTAAGAAAATGACAGCTCCGAAGAGACGCCGCTTTAACCTCGAGTGTTTTAGCCTGTAGCCTTTACTTTTCGCAAAACTTGTGAGCGCGCGAACCCAAACGCTGTGACCTTGCGCCAAATGTTTTTATTGGTTTATTAAGTACAAACAGGCGAGTTATGAAAAATTGAGTGTGAGGGATTTGTTCACTTCACACAAAAAGATCTTGGAAGGAGTTGGCTAACTGTAGTAACTGTAGTCCACTGTCTATAATAGCCTAACTTAGAGATTACTTTTTTTTTTTTTTTTTACCGACTACCGACAACTTTGATCGGTTAACGTTGATACAGTCAACCATCGGTCAAACGGTCATCGGTTAACATCCCTAGTGCAGACGTTCCTCTCGTTGAGGAGCGGATCCGATCCAGCGAGAGCTGGATGGGGAAACACGGATTGAAAAATTCGCATTTAATATGATGATGTCATGGCAGTAGAGACGGCAACTATAACGATCATTCCCACACACTTTGAAGCGGTACTAACTGCAGTAGAAAAGCAACCGAGCTAAAGCGAACCGAACCGTGCCCTTTTTTTTATTTTATTTATTTTTTATTTATCCTTTATTTAACCAGGTGAAAACTCATTGAGATTAAAAATCTCTTTTACAAGAGAGACCTGGCCAAGATGCAGCATAAAAAACATTACGAATAATTTCTAACATATCAAAAACACATCAAATACATATATATCACAAGACCCCGTGCTGAATAAGGCTTAATACGACTTTATGAACAATTACACTGACCAATTTTCACCTGCTCCACATTCTTCAGAGTTGAAACAAACTGTCTATAAGAAATAAAGGTAGTCATTTTCAATGATTTGAAGGAAAACTCGCCGTACCGAGTCGAGTCGTACCACGCAGTGGAAAAGCGAAGCGAGCCGAACCGTACCGAGCCGAACCGAGCCGTACCATGCAGTGGAAAAGCGCCACATGTGGCAGTGTTTTTGACGTGTTTTCGTGCTCGTCTATAGGTAACACCATCTGTGTCGAGAACACTTAACAGTAACCGCACTGTCTCCCTCTTTACCGTAAATATGTTCTGGATACATTTTAAGTGCATCATTCTGTATCCAATCATTTGGCCGGATCTCGTGATTTCCTCAGATATAATAACCACTGGAGGTAGTTGTGGAGAGATTCCCTGATATGATTGTAAAGTGCTTTGAGTGTAGGCCTACAGTAGACATATGAAAGCGCTATAAAAATGCCTCCATTCATTCATTCATTCATTCATTCATAAAGCTGGATATCTTGATCCAATCTGAAAAGTGTTTTCGTCTGTAGGCTAAAGTCTATTCCGGCGCAGTATATTTTATAACGTCCTATAGCCTAATGCCATGTTGGTAGACACACACGCAACTTCTACGGAAGACTTTATTCTCGAAATGTTTCAACTTTATTCTCGAAAGCAACTCTCTATTCTCTTTTCTCTAAGACTCTTTATTCACCGTAGCCACTGAGTTTTACAGAAAATATCTGGTAGCACTGGGGCTAACAATAAAGCACTAAGCTTAATTTAAGGTGTAGATGAAATTAACTTTAATTATTATCATTCATAATGTCTTAATATTAATTAAAAAGTAAAACGAGTGAAAAAATGTATATTAGGGAGTGAAAATAGCCAATAAGCATTAGGGATGTCCCGATACCACTTTTTCACTTCCGATACCGATGCCGCAGCTTTGGCTATTTGCCGATACCGATATCAATCCGATATTTTTATTTTATTCTTAAACTAATACTACTAATAATAAAATATATGGAAGCACTTTGCTCAATTAGCCACATAAAAACATCTCACTCAAATGGAGAACAAATACTTCTCCAGTATATAGTCCACAACAACAGCTGATAATGAAAGACTGCCACCCTTTATTCAAAAGACCTTGAGATATGTTTGGTAATTGTACCTGAATGAATTTAAAATTAATTTGCTATATTTCAGATCAATATATTTGTTTCCTTAAAATTTTTATTAACTTTAACATTATCCTCATCTGAATTATAAATAATTTCTGCATAAAATAACTACCATTAAAAACACATTTGATTTTCTTTTTTAATCAATGTAGAATGTGTAACTTCAAAATAAACAGATTAGTGCTCTGTTTTAGGACAAGAAATGAAAACCAATGCAATATGATAAATGTCCAAAAGATTAGATAATTTTTGGTTTTAAACAGCGTGTGTGTGTGTGTGTGGTGTTGGTTGGGTCACAGTTGTAGTTTACAGTTTGACAAAAGCACAATGTTGTGTTTTACACAAATATAAGTAGCTAAACACTTTTTGCAGTTTTAATGATGTCCTTGTCCTGTATGAACAAAATGACGGAGTATGTTTTTATTAGTGCTGGGCAACGATTAAAATTTTTAATCGCATTGTTACGAGCAAATAAAATATTTCTTGTAAATCTCAACTTAAACATTAATGTAATCAAATCAAATATTAAACCAAAGCTATTTGGCACTGCCAGGGCATTACCTTTTATCTAGCGTGTTAAACAAGTTACCATCAGAGTCCTGTTTTCTTTTTTTTTTTCTTTTTTTTTTGAACAGGTGTCAACAGGTATCTTTCATCAGGGAGCAGCAGAAACAGTCAGTGTTCAGTAGCAAGTTTCCCTGTTACTATGCGTTCACACCAAACGCGAATAGCGCATCAAATTCGCGTCTACCGCGTCTAGTTGGACGTTTGAACATTTTGAATGAGGCGAATTCGCGTCCACCGCGCCGCGCTAAACGCCTCATTCGCGCCGCAGGACCTTGCATTGACTTTAACATTGAAATCACTCGCGCCAGACACTCTATTCGCGTTTGGTAGAGTGAGGAGAAGTGGTCGAGCACAAGGTGCAGCGACAAGCGAGTGCGTTCCCGTGAAACTGTCGCGGTTGTGCGCACACGCCTGCCCGCTGCCGAAGTTGAATTGTCTTGATCTTTTTGTAAACGACGTGCAGCACAAATCATTGGAAGAGAGACTGATCCTCACTGTTTGTGAGTTTCCTGAATCTAAATAGTTATCAGGACATCAACAGGAGGGAATTCACATGGCAGAGCATCCCCGCTAAACGCCGGTGAGCAACGGACTTTCAAAATAATAATAAACTGCGTTAACGTGCGATAAAAAAATTGTTGGCGTTAATTAATAAATGCGTTAACGCGATAATAACGCGTTAACTTGCCCAGCCCTAGTTTTATGTTTCCACTGTTCGATCGCGCCCGTGCCTCTCTCTCTCTGACACACACACACACACACACATTCCAGCATTGCAATCTTGACATCGCAGCCTGTTCACATCAAACGAGAATAGAGCGTCAAATTCGCGTCTGTCGCATCTAGTTCGATGCTTGAACAGTTGAATCCATTCGTGCGTCCAAAGCGAATAGGATGCGCCGCGCGCATATAGGCCCCATTTACACTGCATGGTTCAAGTGACCCAATTCCGATTATTTTCCTCTCATGTGGCACAGATCGGATATGACCGGTGAACGTGTAAGCAGGAAAAAACCGCATGGATTCCGATTTTCTCAGATCGGATTCAGGCCTCACTCATATGTGGTAATAAATCGGATATGAATCGGATACGTGCATTTGCGTCTGCCATGTAAGCAGACAAATCAGATATTCCCCAGTAAATGCGAGTCATACGTCATTAAAAAAGGGACGTCAACTCAGGTAGACACCAACTGCGATCACATGACTTATTAATGGTGCGATGGAGGACGAATGCTCAACACAGTGGAGTATTTTTTTCTCCGTCTTACGAGAGCAATGTTTTGCTTATTTTTGAAAATAGTGCGGAAAGCAAAACACTGGATAATTAGAGATGAAATTCTACGTGAGATGAGATGAGCTCCAACGTCACCCGAATCCGCAGCCAAAAACAAATCATCCATCCGCCACTCACCCGCACCAATATTTTTGTCTGATTTAAGTATCCGTACCCGATGGTCAAATTATGTATTCGTATGTGTTGTTACGCGTGAGGATAAATGGATGATCATCACCTTCAACAGCGGACTCGAGGCGACGGTTGATGCGCGCATCTCTAATGGTAACATAATACACTGAAGAATGAGTGCTGCTTTTAAATGAACATTTCTTTAAAACAAAATTTATTTGACAATTTCATTTTCTTAATGGCATAAACAGGCTTTACTCCCTTGAAACTTAAACTGGAATGGAACATACTCATATTTTAGAGAATGTAGTTGACCTACTTGACCCGCCCGATCCGCGGATTATCTGCAGAGCCCCCGCGGATATAACCGCGATCCGCGCCAACGCATTCTCATCCTAGGGCGTCATATACTGACGCTTTTGACATTTCGTCTACATCGAACGCACATGGCACCCTTTAGCGTCAATATGACACGCACAGAGCTTTGTTCGGTTATGGGTAGGTTTAGGTCTGGGGTAGGGTTAGGGTTAGACCGCTAGGAGGCGCCTTCTGGCCCATATCTATCTGTGTCTCATATTGACGCTAAAGGGTGCCATGTGCGTTCGATGTAGACGAAATGTCAAAAGCGTCAGTATATGACGCCTTGGGATGAGAACGGGCTGCGCATCACTATAATAATTTTGTCTGGTTCTGCATCCATTGCATATCGAGCTGTTTTACTTCATTTTCCGGGTCAGAACGTCTACATTTGGTTGTTTTGGCAGTGTATAGTGTAAATGCAAATATCGGATACGGGTCACTTTTAAAAGATGATGTAAGCGGGTCGTCAAAAAAATCGGATATAGTCAGCAAATTGGAATTGGGCATCAAGACCTGCAGTGTAAATGCAGCCATAATGATAAAGCGAGCGTTTGAAGCGAAATAGACGCGCGTTCAGAGCTAAGGCGGGGCTACAGATTAGGTGTCCCTAAAGAACCCGCATATGTCTATGCGCGTATCTAACAGTAGTTCCGCATTACATTAATTAATGTGCACGCTAGGGCTGCACGATATTGGGAAAAAATGACATTGCGATATTTTATTTTTCTGCAGTATATATTGCGATATGAAATCGAATCAAATTTTTTCTTACAAACAAAAATGGGGTAAGCACACTTACATTCTCATTTTAAATGATTTAAACATCAGAGTATTTTTTAAATTAGAGTAAATTATTTGTTTGTAACTTTAGGATATGGTTTGAATTGTTAACATTAGTTAATGTATCTAATAACTAACATGAACTTACCATGAGCAATACTTTTGTTATTTATTAATCTTTGTTTATCTTAGTTTATAAAAATACAGCTGTTCATTGTTTGGTAATGTTACTTCACAGTGCATTAACTATGTTAACAAATACTGTACAACTTTTGATTTCAATAATGTTGGCTATTGCCTAAATGTTGAAATTAACAATGTTGTAGAAGTGCAGTTTACTAATAGTAAATGTTAACTAATGTAGTTAAATAGTTATTTTAATAAATAGAACATTATTGTAAAGTGTTACAGGTTTTTTTTTATACACCAATTCAGACGTCTCGTGAGTTCAGTGTTGGACAGGTCAGTTGTTTAAACCATTCATTAAATTGAATCGGTTCAAAGGTGGCACGCGTTGTGTAATTATCTCTGCAGTTTAGGATATCGCACAAGATTTGTCAACACAGAAAACATTTCATCACTGGATAGTTTTTTTTTTTTTTTTGACACCATCGTGTCAATTGATTTTGATTAATATGCGCGAAGGAGAGAGAGCAAGACAGCGCTCGTGTTGTTTGAAGACGGTAAAGGTGAGCGCGCGCTGCCGGGGCTCTCTCGCTCTCTCTCTCTCTCTGCTCGTTCTTATATGCGCCCTGTTAAACTGACAGGACTTAAAAACACATGCAAATGATAAACTTTCACTCTATGATGGTTAAGCTGTGCAATTAATCCGCGAATCACATGCGTCAAGGGCCGGGGAGCAGCTGGTACGGTTAATGAATCACGGATCAACTACGACAGCCTACATCGCACATCCTGCGATGTGACTATCGTGGATTCGTACATCGCGATATCGATGCTTAAACGACACATTGTGCAGCCCTAGTGCACGCGAGTTTTATTTATTTTTATACCATGTATTCTCCGTGTAAATACATGCACCGAACCGTGACGCATGTACCGAACGTACGTTTAATAAGAATACATGTACCGTTCCACCCCTAATAGGTATCGATCATAGGTATCGAATAATTTTTTTTCTCCCCTCCGACATCCAATCTAGCGTTCTGGGCCAGTATCGGCACGATACCGATGCCGTGGATCGGATCGGGTCATCCCTAATATAAAGGTTAATAAAATGTTACACTCACTTCAGTTATTCTAGAGGTGCAGCAGGAACATGAATAGTTGGTACCGATCCTTTTTTCAAGAGCAGCTTCTTAGCAAAACCAGCTTTATACTGCTTTAAAGCAGTCTAGTGAAATGATTTGCGCAAACATGAAAGCATTGACGTTGATCGTGGGGAATATTCCCTTCGAAAACAAACTCAGCCACTGCGTCTTCAGCGGTTCGGATTTAGGAACATCAAAATGACTGCTGATAGTGGTAGTGGCGCAATGGATAAGACACATGCCTTTGGTGTGAGAGACCCGGGTTCGAATCCACTGTGAGACACCAATGTGTCCCTGAGCAAGACACTTAACCCCTAGTTGCTCCAGAGGTGTGCGACCTCTGACATATATAGCAATTGTAAGTCGCTTTGGATAAAAGCGTCAGCTAAATGAATAAATGTAAATGTAAATGGAATGAACCATCAAAATGAACCACAATCGTTTAGACACCATTCTGCTCGCCGGTTCGCGCGGGCTGTGATTGACAGCTCGCTCACGAGCGAGGGCGGGTCTGTGTTGAAACGCTGCTGTCAATCAACAATCGTGGGAGGGGCATCCGACCGTGTGACGTCACAAAATCGAACGGCTTGATTTAAGATGGGGGGGGAAACATATAAGAAGATTTAAAAAAAAAAAACACTGGATGGATTTTTATCATTTTATGATGGTTGTGTACAGGCACTGCCAGCACACATTTCAGTACAATCAACTTGTAAAAGTGCATGTACCATTATATGACCCCTTTAAAAAAAGCTGGTACCATGATGGTTTATTTTGTTTGGTACCGAAGTACCGGGTCTTTTGACAACACTACACCCAATATTGGATTCAATCTTTTTGTCAACTTGTTCTCTTTCAATTAGGACTGGTTCTATTTCTATTTGTATCTGATTAAATGTAGGCCTCATTTATCTGAGAGTAGGCATCTAATTTTTTTGAGTAAAAAAGCATTATTTATGAATAATTTTGGAAATATTAAATAAAATATGAAAGAAATTTGCACAGTTGATCACACTAGTCTACTTTAATGTTTCACCAGGAAGTTTGTTTTGAAAAACTTTTATTTTGTACAAAATGGCACAGAGTTACACTTGTGGTGTTCCAATGGGCCATTGAAAGTGAATGGGAGAGACTGAAAAGTTTTCAGGAGCATGTTCATTATGTTCATGTACACATATGTGACCCTGGACCACAAAACCAGTCACATGGGTAAATTTTTTTAAATTGAGATGTATACATCATCTGAAAGCTGAATAATTAAGCTTTCCATTGATGTATGGTTTGTTAGGATAGGACAATATTGGTCGAGATACAACTATTGAAAATCTGGAATCTGAGGGTGCAAAAAAATCAAAACATTGAGAAAATCTCCTTTAAAGTTGTGCATTTTATTCACGATTGTGCTGCATTCACTCACAAAAATACATGTTTTATATATTTATGGTAGGAAATTTACAAAATATCTTCATAGAAAAATCAATCATTTTGACCCATACAATGTATTGTTGGCTATTGCCACAAATATACTTGTGCGACATGTGACTGGTTTTGTGATCCAGGGTCACATATGTGCATGTGTGCTTGCAAACACCGAGCCCTTGGACCTGTGCATGTGCATGTGCATCTCCGCTGGGCTCTGCCCACTTTTCCAGCATTTTTCAAATATTGCCAGTGGGTGGAGTCAGGCTCTGACCAGGGGTTGAGTTACCCTTTAATGCATGTTTTTAGCCATATATGTGACCTGTGTATTAGATTGCAGAACAAAGAGGACGGTTATTAACATGTCTTTTCTTATACATCCTTCAGCTGAAAGACAGTGAATCTAAAGGTGTGTGTGTTGATTGTCTGTCCTCTGTCAATAAACTGCAGATGTGGTTAATTTAGGTGAAATCTGCTATATATTTAAAAGACAAACATTTTTTGACAGCATCCACTGGTGTGTAATTTAATTTGTATAATGAAAGTTCAATGAAAAAACATTTAGCCTATTATCTGAATAACTAGATTTTCTTGTTTAATTCTGTAGTTACCTTCTACACAAACATCCTTTACAATGTAAAAAAGGGGAGGATTTTATGATTTGTTTCAATTAGTTTAAATGCATGATAATCACTGGCTGTTTTTTCTTAGTTCCCAATCATAAGAGCTGTGAAAAATAAGCAAATAATCTAGGACTATATGGCATAAATGCACTATCATAATATTGTACACCAGTTGTTGTTCACATTTTGACTATTAACAAGAGGATTACAAAACTAACCTTTGGTACATCAAAAGTCTGATATTTGATAAGCAGATCTCACTTGTGTTCTGTTATTAAATCAGGGTTCACTTGAAAATGTACATATATCCTCCTTGAACTCATTCTAACAACTAAATATTTTAATGTTTCAGACCAGATGGAGGTGAAGGAGCAAAGACAAGAACTGAAGTGAAATTTCAAATGTGTAGATGCTGTAGTTTGTTTTCAGCCTGTCCACACCAGTAAAATGATTTAATGTGTCAATTTACAGAAGATCTCAGACATCACCATAATGAATGAGCTGAAAACACAGAACTTTTGGAGACAAAGAGGTTTTTCAGCAGCAGTTTAACATGATGGCCCTGTACTTTTTAAATGCAGATTGGATAAAAACACAGTGATCACAGTTCACACCTGCAGTGAAGCCCCTCCCACAACAATTCACCAATAAATACTGGGAATATTCCCATCATCCTACAAGAGAAGAACAAACTCCAGGAGTAGCAGCTGAAATCTGTGTGACTGTTAAAGATGGAGTTTATTAAAGAGGAGATTGAAGACATGAGTGATCCAGAACCATCCAGAATAAAACATGAAGATACTGAGGAACAAATAGGTTGGTGTCCATTCTTGATTCTTCAATGTTGACTTTTGAGAAACATTAAGGTATCAAAGCTTCAGTTCAACAGATAATTCTAATAACAGAGAAAATGCAACTCTACGATCATACATTTATTATAATCTGACGTCTGTTTGATTGTATTAACAAGGGAATGACAAAACTAACCTTTGGCACATTAAAGATCTGATACTTGAAACTTGTAAAAATCCCTGATCTCTTGTTTTCTGCTATTAAATCAGGGTTCAGTTGAATTTTCACATTTATTCTCCTTGAACTGATTCTTACTACTTAATTATAATTTTTTTTTTAGATCAGATGAAAGTGAAAGAGCAAAGACACAAACTATATGAAGTTGAGGAGGAACATTGCAACTTCAAAACTCAAAAGAGTTTTTCATTGACAGAAAATTGTAAAATGCAACAAAAAACACATAATGAAGTGAGAGATCATGAGTGCTTTGACTGTGGGAAAAGCTTTACTACAACTGGACATCTGAATGTGCACCAGAGGATTCATACTGGAGAAAAACCTTACAAGTGCTCATATTGTGACAAGAGTTTCACTGAGTCTAGAAACCTGAAATCACACAAGCGAGTTCATACTGGAGAGAAGGCGTACGACTGTACTGAGTGTGAGAAGAGTTTCAAAAGTAAAACTGAACTCACTAATCATCTGCACGTTCACACTGGAGAAAAGCCATTTAACTGTGACCAGTGTGGTAAAGATTTTAAATTATTATCACATCTAAAAAGACACCAGATAATACACACAAACGAGAGGCCTTATACATGTTCATTTTGTGGAGAGACTTTTTCACGGCTGGAACATTGTAAACGGCACCAGAAAACACACACCGGTGAGAAAGATCATGTGTGTTGTGACTGTGGGAAGAGCTTTACTAGAGCTGACTGTCTGATACGACACCAAAGAATTCATACTGGAGAAAAACCTTACAAGTGCTCATATTGTGACAAGAGTTTCACTGAGTCTGGAAACCTGAAAGAACATGAGCGAGTTCATACTGGATTGAAGCCGTACTACTGTACTCAGTGTGGGAAGAGTTTCACCAAATCATATAATCTAGGGACTCATATTAAAAAGCATTGTTCTGTGTCACAGTGAGCAAATTGTGTCCCAACAAAAATCCCGCCCCCTCTCAGAAAATACATAAAACTGACATTACTGAGCTAGGCTATATGCGTTTAAAAGTAGCCTATTAAAATGGTACAATGGCATTGCTCAGTTCAACGTGTTGGGAAATCGGGCATTTTGTCCCGCATCAGCATTTATTCAAAAGTTAATAACGCTCAAAATTCTAAATGTATAAGGATTTCCTACTTGTATTAGGCTTAGGCAATTTCGCCAAGTACCTGCATGCAGACTGAGCTCGTGCGTCATCTTCGCGCCAGTTATTCAGCCAATAAAGTGTAGGCCTGTGTATTTCATAGAAAATTGTGTAGTACTATATAAATTACAAAAGTTTAATTGGCATCTTTATTTCAAACGACCCGACCGACCGCAACCCGAATATCATTAAAAATATTTTTGGATGACTTGTAACCGCTCATTTTGGATCAACCCGCGCATCACTGGTAGTTACTTAACTAATAAACTATTATTTCTGTGAAATGCCACAAGATTTGTGTTTTATATGCTGGAGAACAAGAAAATTATAGATTTTTTTGATTGAAAGCTTAAAGAAATACCTAAATTAAAAGAGACTGGAAGCAAATGTAAGAAAAAAACAACAATCAGTTATTAGTCAATATATGAATCAATGGACCGCTTGCACTGAGCTTCGTGACGCACTTCCATTTGGAAATGGTACATCTCACTTATTTCCGGTTATGTTTACTTTCAATGTACTGTGGTCAATGAGTTGAACAAACGCCATAAAATGAGTGTCCGCAATAAGATTTAAAAATTTGGAATTTTTATTGACAGTAGAAAGTATATTCTGATGTTTATTGTGTGCAGAATTTTCCAACCTCATCGGAAAAACATCTTTTGACATATCATGTCAAAGGTCTTCTTAAAATGTAATCTATCAAGTGACTGTACTCCACCAAATCCATAACTAATCTATTATTATTATGAACAGATCTTCCTTTAGAAAGCCTGATTGTGACTCGTTGATTCAATTATGTATGCCCTCTTTTAACCTGTTAACATATATACAGTATGTGAGAAAAGTTTATAATCATTGTTGAGCAATGTAAATGGATGCAAGTTATCCACATATCTCAGGTCTTTATCTGGTTTAGGGATTAAGGTAAGCAAACCCTGATTCATAGTGGGGGCTAAAGACTTGTCTTCTATAGATTCAACAAAAGCATTAAATAACAATAGTTTAATATCTTTCCAAAACAATTTTTTAAAGTTAGCTGTGAGGCCATCAGGGCCAGGAGATTTGTTTATCTTAAGATTTTGAACCACTAAATCAAGTTCTTCAATACGCAAGTTAGCATCACAACGATCACTGTAAAATTGATGTTTTTACTTATTAGAGCAGGATCCGTGCTTTCAATACCATTTATCATTAATGATAGGATTGAATTGCTCGATTGTCATCTTTTTTCTAATCTACAAAAATACACTCAAAAAACTCAACTAGCCACTTGCTTGATTTGCTAAATAAAAATATGTCTGATTAATAAGAATATAACGAGTTTACTTGTGTTAAATGATTCATTCTTGTTAGTTGGAACTAAATTAAGAAATAATTGAATGAATTAGATCTGCACTTGTTGATTCAATGAGATTGAGGCGCTTCATATCAACAATTCTCTCTGGTGAGTCACACTGCGCATGCTCAGTACTGCGGCGGGAAGTTCGGGGACACGCGGCGGGCTCAAATGTACTGTGGAGAAGGCTGAAATTCCTGACGTTTTGTGAGCGGTCTAATCGTTCTGCATCCTTGATATTGAGGGTAAGTACCTGATATATGTTCCTATTTGTAATTATTACTGTGGGATAAAACTAAGTTATTAGACACTGTTGCGATGTTTCTAAGCAGGCTTATTTTCCCAGACTTGAAGCACATGTGTTGGGTTCAATTCTGTGTCTTTGTCGATACGAGTTTCACCTTAACGTTAAAGGGGAATATGGCAACTCTAGCAATTTTTTCGCTGATTTTCAGCAAATATAACTCTACCCCAACAATGGGAGGGTAAAACAGGAGATAAATTGAATGCAGACGTCAGAGTCGAAAACATCATACACCCGTTTTTTTCCCGTTTTTTTTCTGTTTGTACGTTAAGTTAATGCAACGTTAGCTAACGTTAACGTTAGCGTAATGTGCCATTTTTATGTTGGCCTGGCCTTCATGTATGTATATCAGCAAAATATTAATTTAAACGTTCTGTATCTAGCCATTTCTGTCTTTTCAAACATGTTACTTAATGCTACCCAGCTTATTGATTACAGTGTGCAAAAATTGTCAAGTAAAATCTATGATGCAGTCGACCATATTTGAAGTGTCCTAATAAATGGCAGTTAAAGTTATGATTGAATAGGTATACATGTTTTATTTATGGAATATACTTATTAATATAAGTAAAACTTTATATTTAGTAACAGCAGCCAGTAGTGGTATTTTCTTTGGCCCATTTTTTGAAGTCAGTCTTATACACTTTTTTTCTTTACTTTTTTTACAGCGAAAATGATTCTTTTCTTCATACAAAAGATGAAATTCATCACAATATAAAGCTGTCCCCATGCTCTTCTGGTGTGAACCTCACCTTAATTACATGTAAGTAGTTTTTCTTAACACTCACATATAATGTATAACTAACTATCCTTGATTACTGACCTTTCCTTTTCTTTCTCTTTCAGTGACGTGTATGTGGCAGTGCAGGCAGTGTGTTACAAAGGAGAGTTGTAGGTACAAATTGCTTAAGCATTATAAACTACACCATTGTTTTGGAAACGACAATCATTATGTTTGTGTATATTTAAATTGTGTATATTTAATAGTCATTCTCAATGCATTTTCTTCCCACAGAGTACTCTTAAGCTGTGCCGCCACTGAAGTTTGAGTTAATCTTGTCCCCACCCCACAGAATGACACTATACATACCCGAAGAGCCTGTGTCATCAAGTCTCTGTGCACCTACTTGAATGAAGACCCTGAAAAACTAGTGAAGGCATATTTGGTGAGTTGATAAGAAAATACAGTTTTAAAAGCCCATTGAATCTGTACTTGGGCCGTGTTTTCCCCTATTTGCTACAACAAACATGTGACTTGAGAGAACACATAACTTTGTCAAATAACTGAGCTGGACAAATTGTTTATTTATAGGAAACTGATGGTACACAGTTCTTATGTGAATTGGTTGATGCACGAAAACAAATATTTTTTTATTCAAATCGGTTGAGCTCTCAAGGGGCCTAATTTGCATTTTAAAAAAATGGCATCAGAAACTGTACATGTATGCTTTTGTTTTATTGCAGTGCATTATATTCCAAAGTGGTTCTAATGTTTTAGCCACCTAATTTATTTTAAATATGGTGGCCAAATAAATTATTACAATCTTATAATATAATGCACCACATTATACTCCAGCACCCACTGTGACCTCAATAATAAACAGTAGAATTATCACCTTTCTGACAGTTTCATCTTAAAAACTGAATAATTATAACCTTGTAAATGTAGGATTCACAGCAGAGCTCCTGTATTGGATTGAAGTTTACTTTACAGGTTTACCTAATAAAGTGGCCAGTGAGTGTTTAAGTGTGCATTTCTTGTAATAAATATTTGAGCAAATTTTTGCTTGTGCTCTTATCCCACAGGATTCAGAATTTGAGTCACAAAGTACCATGGAGCAAACTGTGATAGGAGTGTATGTCATACTGAAGGAGGGAGCGCTGTCTAACGATGACCCAGCAGACATTGGTGTCCTTGAAGGTGTGGAAGTGCTCAGTGACTTGAATAGTCAGGCTTGTGCTCTGTTATTTGGACTGATATACTGTTTGAACCTGAGCTACCCACCAGAGCTCAAATGCACTTTTGAAGTCTTGCAGAAGATCTTTCTAAATCTAAATGGACAGATGTTGTCATCCAAGGCACAGTTCCTCAAAAACAAGCTTTTGGAGTAAGTGAGCTTGAAAAAGATGGACTGAGACTACAACAGTGTTTTACCAAAGGGACAACTGACTGGAGCAGTTGTTACACACTTGCTATAAATTCATGTTTGTTCAAATTTTACTTTTTTTGTGTGTGTCAAGGCCAAGGTTTACACTTACAAATTCCCAAAATGGGTATTATTAAAATGGCTTAATTTTTAAGATGTGAAGGAACATAAGCTACACTGGTAATTTAGAATTATCAAAATAATTTTCATGTGATTTCATCACAGCAAGCTGCTGTAAGGTTTTTATGTATTTAAGGTATGTATTTATTTATTTTTATGTTTTATATATACACCAGTATTTCATCAGACAATCTTTTTTTATTATTATTTTACAGCTCAAATTGTTACTCACAATTGTTTGTTAAATTCATGTTTATTTTCAAAATGTAAAATTTTTCTGTATCAGGCCATGGTTTACCTTACAAATTCCCAAAAAGGAAAGTGTTAAAATTGCTTAATTTTTAGAAGTGTTAAGAAAAAAGGGGCGTTAAAGTCCTGCAAGCGTTGCTTGGGGATCAGTTTTCTCAAGAGCCAAGATTTTGTTAGCTAAATGTTTCTTATATGTCATGTTACAAACACTCAGATGAATGGGATACTTAAAGTGAAGAAAGCAGTTCAGACTTAACTGGTGCATGTTAAAGCCCAATTAAAAAAAATAAAATTTTAAATTGTTTGCATGTTTTCTGTGTGTTTTTTGTACACTCAAAGTAATCTCACTAAATTAACTAAGAATGAACATGTAACTCAAAAAAGATTAAAATTAGTTTAATGGAAATATTAATATCATGTTTAACCAACACATCTATTTTGTGTTCAAATAATATGATAAAGGTTGGTTGACTTAACTTGGTTTGTTTAGATGGAATATAGGTGGCATGATAAAATCATGTTCATCCAATGAATTTTTTTTTTGAGTGTAAGAAGTACTTTTCTCTCCCTCTTCGATCCATTTAGCTTTGGAACGTACTGTGTATACTGTATGCACCTCTGGCTTTCTTAATGTAAAGATTGCCCAGTTCTAGTTGTAGAGAGACTATTTTTCTTTTTCCGGCATCACTTAAAGCAGCCGTCGGCAAAAAAAATTTGATCAAATTCAGTGAAATTGACACTATAATCCGACAGAACAACATAAATAAGGTGGTTTTAGAAAAAACCCGAGCTTCTAACTCCACCTGGAGCGTGTTATTTGTTTTGCAAAATCCACCGCTTCCGCTTCATCAGGTCCAATCAGCGCAGGGGGGTGTGAGATCTGACTGTCAATCACAGGTCGTGCACACGCCACAGATCCCCTCTCCCTCGCGCAGTTACAATATCACATGCACACGACACGCCTGAAGTTCGCCTGAAGATTGTACGAAGCGTGATGGCGGAGAGAAAATCTACTAACAAGCTTCCAATTCCTTGGTTATTGCTATCTATGGATAGATTAGCCAGGGCAGCCTACCTCCGAGTCCATGGTGTTGATCGATGCTGAAGAGACGGACGCGTTCACAGAAAATCAGGTACACACGCACTGACGATGGGCGGGTGCTCGTTGGTAGTGGGGGAGGGGCATGAGAGTTGTAAACATTCAACATTTTTGCTAAGTCGACCCAATCTGCCAGACTTGCCGACTGCAGCTTTAACATACCTTCACTACAGTATTTGTTAATCTCTTGAATAATCTTATGTTCCTTCTGTCTCCTTACTTTGGCAAGTATTTTACTGTAATTAATAGAAATTTCACATATTTTAAATTTGAGAAACTCCCATCTAGCTTTATGAGAATTGAAGTTACTATTTTTAATAAAATTAAGTAAAATTAATTAAGCAAATCAGAACTGAATTTCCAATATCCCTTATTTCTTTAAGTGTCTTAACTAATAGAGAAACGGCACAGTGGTCTGTCAAAGGCGCTGCTGAAATAGCGCAGTCTTTAACAAATAAAAGCAAGTTATCTAAAAATAAGCCAAATAATCAATTCTTGACATGCTGGAAGTATTAGATCTTAACCAAGAGAACTGTCTAAGATTAGGATGGGAATATCTCCACACATCTATCAATTTAAGATTAGTGCAAAAGTGGGAAATTAAAGGGTTTGGCCGAGAAGTATTGCTTTTGGGTGGATGTCTATAGTGCGTCTCATCTGGTACCACATGAAGAAGAAGATACCTCATGTAGTAGATTTTGATTCAGTTTAGAATTATTGTGGCCATATACATTCATTAATATGAAAAAAATATTTTCAATGTCTAAAACTACTGCTAGCCAGTGTCCACTGAGATCAGATCTAGAAGACATTATTTTCCCTGGACAGTTATTAAATAAAATTGCAGTTCCTGCTGAGTGGGAGGATCCATGGCAAAATAAAATGTTACTGGACCAAAAAGCAGCATCAGTTACAACAGAGTGCGTTTCTTGTAGAAAAATACAGTGAGAACCACTACCTTTACAATATAAGAACATTGCCTTTCTTTTGACCTTGTATTGAATGTCCCTAACATTTAATGACATGAACGACAGTGGTAACTTAACTCGAAACATTTAAACAAAAACCAAAAAGAGAGAAAAAAAGTGTAAGATGTAAAAAAGAAAAAAAAGTGTGCAAGCACTTGAATGAGGTAAGGTAAGGTAATTTATTTATAAAGCACAATTAAAAACAACGGGTAGTTGACCAATGTTCTGTACAATTTGTAGAAACATGCAAAGAGCGAAAGTACAAAACACAGTGTAATACATATCTAACTACTCTCAAAAAGCAAACAAGCTATTAACATATCAGCAATTAGACTTAGACAGAAAAGCCAGAGAAAAAAGATGAGTTTTTAAAAGAGATTTAAAAGATACCACTGTGGAGGCAGTTCTAATATGCAACGGCAAACTATTCCAGAGTTTCGGAGCCAACACTGAAAAAGAACGATCGCCCCAAAATTAGCGTCTAGGCCTTGGGACAATTAAGAGTTTCTGGTCAGAAGACCTAAGTGATCTTGATGGTGAGTATATCTGCAACAAATCTGAGAGATAGGGTGGTGCCATACCATTTAGAGAATTAAAAACAAACAACAAAATCTTAAAATCAATCCTGTAACGGATTGGCAACCAATGTAATGAAAGCAAAATTGGAGTGATATGGTTTCGCTTTCGAGAACCGGTCAGCAATCTAGCTGCGGCATTTTGAACAATTTGCAAGCGTGTCAACGTCGTAAATTTTCTCGTATTTGAGGCGTGGTTTACGAATGCCCAGAGCCATTTATTGGGCGCTACGAATGTCTATCAAATGCGCCTGTACGTAGCTCATAGCCAATCGTTTCAATTATACTAGATGACGTATGTAGAGCGACAGAAACTACTTAGTTTCTGTGTTTCTTAGATAGTGTTCTAAACTACTTAGAACACTATCTAAGGCTGCATCGAAAGGTAACTTCGCGTCTGCTGCCATGTTGGATCCATAGATATAAACAAACTGCTTTGGTGTGTCGCATAGACATCGTCTTGCTGCTCCCTCCCCGTTCTGTGATTGGTTCCCTTTTTGAGGGGAAAATCTGGTCCATGGTGTCCAAGCTGCCAAGCAGCGTGAATAAAATCGCGCTGCGCAAGGCAGCATGGGGAAACCCAGGCTAGCATCTTCCTTCAACGTAACCGAATGGTCCACAGTAATATGCTTTCTTTTCAGCTTTTCGTTCCTGATTCATCAAAGGCCACAGCGCCGCACGGGCCAACCGGTCCTCTTTCGTAAAATCCTCTGTGACTCCACGGTCCTGACAGACTGACAAGTTCTTAGATGATTTCCACATTTCATCCCTGTACTTCCTCATGGTAAACTGCACAATCATCTGCCTTGGTTTCCCCAGTTCCTTCTTGCCGATTCGGTGCACTGTGTCAACAATGACTTCTAATTTCTGAACCAGATGCGGTGCGATTTCAGCAATAAGACAGATCACTTCCCCACGGGGATCCTCTTCAGGCCTCTCCTTCAGATCCGGAGGTCCCATCTTCTTTTATACCGCTCGAGTTCAGATGTTCTGCTCGCCAAGTCTTTGTGTGTTGTTGTTAAATGCAGAAGCGATTTGCTCGTCTCTAGGCACTTTTCTTTGCATTCTTTAATTTCGGTGGCATTGAACTCTACAGCCTTGGAAATCTCTGCGATCATGGCACTGTTCTTCCGCATTTGAGTCATTATTTCTTCTAATTTTTCGTCTTGTGAGTCAAAACGAGCAGTCAATGAAGTGATGGCTTGTAGCAGAGTTTGGCCTTATTTTTTTCAGGGTGTTTGCTTTATAGGGGTTAAATGAGATGAGTCACGACTTTTAACTGCAGGATCGGTCTGTACCTCCATCTCTGAATCGACTGAGACCGGAGCTGGAGTCGAGCCATGAGCTGGAGGGATGATAATCTTTGGGTGAGTAACTTGTTGAGAAGATTTCTGCATTTTGAGGACACAAAACACACGCGGAGTGTTTAAATGATATTTTAGGTAGGTGTAAATGAGACTTGTGTACTTTTCAAAACAAAATTGGGAGATTAACTAGGCAGCTCGGTACAAACACATGTGTTCAGCCTGCCATCATAGCCGGAACCTCTTTTGTTTATAAGTAATATTTTGAGTTTGTTCTGTGAGTGACGTCATTTGTATTGGACCGGTCGCGCGCGCTCAGTCAGAACAGCCCGTGACAGGAGAGAGTCAGTCAGGTAGGTCTCTGCATTAAAGAGTGAAAATAGGCTTTATTGAGTTAAGTTTTGAGTTTATATTATTTATAGCAGTTATTATATCCAGACATAAAACCGGAACAAGTTTATTTATTTGTTTTTCCGCCAACAGTTCGATATATTTTTGGAGTTTTATTAAAGCACGGGTTTGTTTTATGTTGCCGACTGTTGTTTTTGACTGTTAATAAATTTCTCCACATATAATCTTGGTGGATTGAGTGTGTGGAAATGTCGTTTAGTGTAGTGAATGTGTGTAGCTTTCATTTTGATGTTAACATATTTTTTAGCCATATACACTCACCTAAAGGATTATTAGGAACACCATACTAATACTGTGTTTGACCCCCTTTCGCCTTCAGAACTGCCTTAATTCTACGTGGCATTGATTCAACAAGGTGCTGAAAGCATTCTTTAGAAATGTTTGCCCATATTGATAGGATAGCATCTTGCAGTTGATAGAGATTTGTGGGATGCACATCCAGGGCACGAAGTTCCCGTTCCACCACATCCCATAGATGCTCTATTGGGTTGAGATCTGGTGACTGTGGAGGCCATTTTAGTACAGTGAACTCATTGTCATGTTCAAGAAACCAATTTGAAATGATTCGAGCTTTGTGACATGGTGCATTATCCTGCTGGAAGTAGCCATCAGAGGATGGGTACATGGTGGTCATAAAGGGATGGACATGGTCAGAAACAATGCTCAGGTAGGCCGTGGCATTTAAACGATGCCCAATTGGCACTAAGGGGCCTAAAGTGTGCCCCCCACACCATTACACCACCACCACCAGCCTGCACAGTGGTAACAAGGCATGATGGATCCATGTTCTCATTCTGTTTACGCCAAATTCTGACTCTACCATCTGAATGTCTCAACAGAAATCGAGACTCATCAGACCAGGCAACATTTTTCCAGTCTTCAACTGTCCAATTTTGGTGAGCTTGTGCAAATTGTAGCTTCTTTTTCCTATTTGTAGTGGAGATGAGTGGTACCCGGTGAGGTCTTCTGCTGTTGTAGCCCATCCGCCTCAAGGTTGTGCGTGTTGCGGCTTCACAAATGCTTTGCTGCATACCTCGGTTGTAACGAGTGGTTATTTCAGTCAAAGTTGCTCTTCTATCAGCTTGGCTCAGTCGGCCCATTCTCCTCTGACCTCTAGCATCAACAAGGCATTTTCGCCCACAGGACTGCCGCATACTGGATGTTTTTCCCTTTTCACACCATTCTTTGTAAACCCTAGAAATTGTTGTGCGTGAAAATCCCAGTAATTGAGCAGATTGTGAAATACTCAGACCGGCCCGTCTGGCACCAACAACCATGCCACGCTTAAAATTGCTTAAATCACCTTTCTTTCCCA
Organism: Leuciscus leuciscus; assembly: GCF_965113295.1. Lineage (NCBI taxonomy): Eukaryota > Metazoa > Chordata > Actinopteri > Cypriniformes > Leuciscidae > Leuciscus > Leuciscus leuciscus. Next base: position 7,051,567 of record NC_138733.1, on the reverse strand, counting down.
TTCTGACATTCAGTTTGGAGTTCAGGAGATTGTCTTGACCAGGACCACACTCCTAAATGCATTGAAGCAACTGCCATGTGATTGGTTGATTAGATAATTGCATTAATGAGAAATTGAACAGGTGTTCCTAATAATCCTTTAGGTGAGTGTATGTGACCTGTGTATTAGATGAATTACAGAACAGGGAGGATGGTAATTAGCACATCTTTTCTTATACATCATTCAGCTGAAAGACAGTGAATCTAAAGGTGTGTGTGTTGATTGTCTGTCCTCTGTCAATAAACTGCAGATGTGGTTAATTTAGGTGAAATCTGCTGTCTGACAGCATTCACTGGTGTGTAATTTGAGTTGTATAATGAAAGTTCAATGACAAAACATTTAGCCTATTATCTGAATAACTAGATTTTCTTGTTTAATTCTGTAGTTACACAAACATCCTTTACAATGTAAAAAAAAAAGGGCTGATTTTATGATTTGTTTCAATTAGTTTAAATGCATGATAATCATTGGCTGTTTTTTATTAGTTTATATATTGTTAGATACCAATCATAAGAGCTGTGAAAAATAAGCAAATAATCTAGGACTATATGGCATAAATGCACTTAGATCATAATCATGTACACCAGTTATCTTTCACATTTTGACTATTAACAAGACGATGACAAAACTAACCTTTGGTACATCACAAATCTGATATTTGATAGACAGATCTCACTCGTTTTCTATTATCCAATCAGGGTTCACTTGAAAATTCACATTTATCCTCCTTGATAAGAACTGAAGTGAAATTTCAAATGTGAAGATTCTGTAGTTTGTTTTCAGCCTGTTGACTCCAATAAAACAATTTAATGTGCCAATTTACAGAAGATCTCAGACATCACCATAATGAATGAGCTGAAAACAGGGAACTTTTGGCTTTTCAGCAGCAGTTTAACATGATGGCCCTGTACTTTTTAAATGCAGATTGGATAAAAACACAGTGATCACAGTTCACACCTGCAGTGAAGCCCCTCCCACAACAATTCACCAATAAATACTGGGAATATTCCCATCATCCTACAAGAGAAGGACAAACTCCAGGAGTAGCAGCTGAAATCTGTGTGACTGTTAAAGATGGAGTTTATTAAAGAGGAGATTGAAGACATGAGTGATCCAGAACCATCCAGAATAAAACATGAAGATACTGAGGAACAAACAGGTTGGTGTCCATTCTTGATTCTTCATTGTTGACTGTTGAGAAACATTAAGGTATCAAAGCTTCAGTTCAACAGATCTAGTTACTGGGAAATAATGAGCATTATAATTATATTAACAGAGAAAATGCAACTCTACGATCATACATTTATTATAATCTGGCGTCTGTTTGATTGTTTTAACAAGGGAATGACAAAACTAACCTTTGACACATTAAAGATCTGGGCCCGTATTCATAAAGATTCTAAGAATCCTCTAAGAAAACTCTTAATTTAGCTTAAAAACTTTTACGTAGGAGTCTTAGCTTAAAAGCGATTCGGGACCGATCTGAGAGCAACTCTGAGTAAGGAAAAGACAAAAACTTTCATCTTAGTGAGGAGGCGGGGTTCACCCCGTTGCTATGTATGACACAATCTTTTGAAGACTGTGATTGGTTGGTTGTCCAAGAAGAAAAGAAAAAATAAGTGATTTTAAGTATAGGGTCTATTCTAAGCCTTCACTTTGAAATTACATGCGTCATTTTTCCTATTTGACCGTTCTCACACACACACACACACACATTATATATGTGTATATAAATCCTTTTTTTTTATTTACCATGCTGTTAATTTCCTATAAGGAATTTGATTGGCTTAGAATGATAAAAATTGTTCCACTCTTTCCAATTACACTGATTGCTGGCATGTCTATTTAAGTGGTGGTTTGAATGTTGGTTTTAATGTATCAAACATGGAATTTTCCCAGTTGCCACATATCGTAATGTAGTGATTATTTTCATTTCTGGCGCTATGGCATTTCTGTGCTGTGTCGTTAAATGATAAAAAAGAAAAAAGATTCTTTATGAATACGGGCCCAGGGATTTTTACAAGTATCAAGTATCAGGGCCCGTATTCATAAAGAATCTCAATGCAAAGAGTAGCTCCTAGTGACAAAATTCGAAGAAAATTCTTAGACATGTGGGCGTTTACTCTTAAAATTAAAGAAAAACTCCTAGTAAAGAAAAAAGTACTTCAGAAAGCATCTTAACCCTTAAAAGAGGTCTTAAGGTCAAAATTGTTAGGAGCACGGACGAGGACTTTTAAGAGGCTTAAGAGTTTCTTTAGCAGAGGAGAAAATGGCAGAAAGACGAAGAAGGAGAAGAAATGTGTTGCAGACAATGAATAACAGTGAGTTAATAAGACACTATAGATTAGATCGTGCAGGGATCATGTTTGTGACTGATCTTATTAGAGACACGCTAACATCTCCGACACAGCACAGAAATGCCATAGCGCCAGAAATGAAAGTAATCACTACATTACGATATTTGGCAACTGGGAAAATTCCATGTTTGATACATTAAAACCAACATTCAAACCACCACTTAAATAGACATGCCAGCAATCAGTGTAATTGCAAAGAGTGGAACAATTTTTATCATTTAACAATCAAGCGCAAAGCGCAAGTAACTTTGTGGGCGGGTCTTGGGCGCTGTTGCTATTTTCCCGGCGGGATAAATGACTCTTGCGCCAGGCGCAAATCTAAAAGGGGTTGATCTGAAGTAGCTTCATTATTCATAGGTGTGGTTTGGGCGTAACGTGAAATAAACCAATCAGAGAGTCATCTCACATTCCCTTTAAGAGCAGACGCACTTTTTCCATAGCGGATTGCTATTGTAATGGCGGATTTGCCAGGCGCGCGCCAGGAGCGGTTCACAGCCGAGGAGAGCAACGCTCTCGTCACGGCCGTAAAAGAGAGAGAAGTTACATTGAAATGGAGAAACCCACCCAAATTAACTTCGGTTAAACAGGCGTATGATAATTTGGGTAAATGTGTAAGCTAGATGTATGCTTTTATAATAAATTGTCTGTCTATCTATCTATCTATCTATCTATCTATCTATCTATTGTAATAATGTATGATTTGCAAAAATGAAAACGGCTGCTTCTGTGTAGATGAGAGAATCATAGTGCGCGTTGCGTACACGCTACATTGATTATGGCCAAGCATGCGCCCTTAAAATAGCATATAAATAACATGCGCAACGCGCAACTTACTTTAAACTATTTTTTCCTGGTTAGTGGCGCAATTGTTTTCTAAACCTGCAAAATAGCATGAAGGAACGTTTGCGCCGGAACACGCCTCCTCTTTGCGCTGAACCGCCCCCGGGAGCGCAAGTGTATTTCCTAACTTACCGACGTGCGTCTCTGGAGGGAAAAGTCCGCTTAGCGGACTTAAAAATGTAATTGATGTTCAACAAATAAAAAACAGCTATAATACAGATGAGCAAATGCTAAAGCTTGGGTTGCTGAATATTCGATCACTTACCTCAAAAGCACTCATTGTTAATGATATGATTTCAGATAATAACCTAGATGTGCTGTGTTTGACAGAGACCTGGCTAAAACCAAACGATTACATTACTTTAAATGAGTCCACCCCACAAGATTACTGTTATAAACATGAGCCTCGTCTGAAACGCAAAGGGGGAGGAGTTGCTGTAATTTATAGTAATATTTTCAAAACCACTAAGAAATCAAGTTTTAAATATAATTATTTTGAAGTGTTAGTACTTAATGTAAAAATATATAGTATAAATGATAAATCACGCTTGAGATTTGTGCTGGCTACTGTATACAGGCCACCAGGGCACCATAAAGATTTTATCAAAGAATTTGCGGACTTTCTATCAGAATTAATATTGACTGCAGATAAAGTACTAATTGTTGGTGATTTTAATATACACATCGATAATGAAAAAGATGCATTGGGATTGGCATTTAAAGACATTCTTAACTCTATTGGAGTAAGACAACATGTGTCAGGACCCACTCATTGTCGTAATCACACTCTAGATCTAATATTATCAAATGGAATGGATGTTGATGCCGTTGAAATTCTGCAGCAGAGCGATGACATCTCAGATCATTATCTAGTCTCGTGTAAACTTCATTTAGCCAAGGCTGCAAAGCCGACTCCGTGTTTCAAATATGTTAGACCTATCACTTCTGCCACTAAAGATTGCTTTATCAATAATCTTCCTGATCAGTTTCATCATCTCAGCATCCCAGATAGCTTAGAAGAACTCGATATTGCAACAGAAACTTTTAACTCTCTCTTTTCCAGCACTTTAGACACAGTTGCTCCGTTGCGCTTAAAGAAGATTAAAGAAAATAGTCCAACGCCGTGGTACAATGAACACACTCGGGCCCTTAAGAGAGCAGCCAGAAAAATGGAGAAAACAAAGAAACAAAACTAGATGTATTTCGCATTTCATGGAAGGAGAGCTCGATTACTTACAGAGAGGCTTTAAAAGCTGCTAGATCTGCTTATTTTTCAAACCTATTAGAAGAAAATAAACATAATCCTAGGTATTTATTTGAAACGGTGGCTAAACTAATGAAAAAGAAAGCTTCAAGCACCGAAGTTTCCAAGCAACACAGCAGTAATGACTTTATGAACTTCTTCACTTATAAGATTAATAATATCAGGGAGAAAATTATAACTATGCAACCGTCTACTACAGTATCGCATCAGGCAGTGCATTGTAGTCTCCCTGAGGGAAAATTTTATTCGTTCGTTGTTATAGAAGAGGAAGAATTGACTAAACTCGTTAAATCATCTAAATCTACAACATGTATGTTAGACCCTATACCGACTAAGTTACTGAAAGAAATACTTCCAGAGGTCATAAGAGGATCTCTGACCTCTGGAAGTATTTCTTTCAGTAACTTAATATCATTAATTCATCTTTGTCTCTAGGATACGTACCAAAAACCTTTAAGCTGGCTATGATTAAACCGCTTGTTAAAAAAACGCAACTTGATCCTACAGAATTAGTCAATTACAGGCCGATCTCGAATCTACCTTTTCTGTCAAAGATATTAGAAAAAGCAGTGTCTTCACAGCTGTGTTCCTTTCTTGAAAGAAATGATATCTGCGAAGATTTCCAGTCAGGATTTAGACCGTACCATAGTACTGAGACAGCTCTCATTAGAGTCACAAATTATTTGCTCTTATCATCCGATTGTGGTTGTGTCTCTCTATTAGTGTTACTCGATCTTAGTGCTGCATTTGACACTATCGACCACAACACTCTTTTAAATAGACTCAAAAATGATGTTGGCATTAGTGGAATTGCACTAGCATGGTTTAAATCATACTTATCTGACCGTTATCAGTTTGTAGCAGTAAATGAAGAGATGTCTCATCGATCACAAGTTCAGTATGGCGTACCACAAGGCTCAGTACTAGGACCGCTGCTGTTCACTCTGTACATATGCTACCATTAGGGGATATCATTAGGAAACATGGCATTAGCTTTCACTGTTATTTCTTCAAAACCTAACAAAACTTACCAATTCACAAAATTAACGGAATGCATAGCTGATATAAAAAATTGGATGACCCGTAATTTCCTACTACTTAATTCTGAAAAAACAGAGATTCTAATTATTGGACAAAAAACTTCCTCACGTAATAACCTAGAAAACGTCTCGGGTTACGTATGTAACCCTTGTTCCCTGAGAAAGGGAACGAGACACTGCGTCGGTGACGACACTAGGGGAACGCCCTTCAGCGTAGCGCGTCTGAATTTATGAATGAAACCGAATCCAATCCTATTGGCGTTGCGTGATGACGTAGCGTGTGACGGCATAAGCGGATGTATACAAAAGCACGCCGGCACACAGAAATGTCAGCTTTTGCTATGAAGCAAGTGCTCCAGGCGGGGTGAGGTGTGGCGAACCGACGCAGTGTCTCGTTCCCTTTCTCAGGGAACAAGGGTTACATACGTAACCCGAGACGTTCCCTTTCGAGGGAACTCGAACTGCGTCGGTGACGACACTAGGGGTACGAGATACCCACTATACCACAACGAACCCCGCTCATCCTAGTGTGAAGCTGTCTTCAGGCACAACTTAGGAAGAAAGCACTCGTGCACCGGGTGTAGAGGAAAGGTCCAGACTGTAAAACCTCATGAATGTGTGCGGAGTGGCCCAGCCAGCCGCCTCACATATGTCATGGATAGAAATCCCTGAAAGGAGGGCTCTAGAGGATGCCATGCCTCTGGTGGAGTGAGCTCTCACGGCCATAGGTGAAGGCAATTTGCGCACCTGATAGGCCAGGGAAATAGTCTGAACGATCCAGTTGCTGATGGTCTGTTTAGAGGCGGGGAAGCCCCTTCTTGGGCGACCCAAAACACACCAGCAACTGGTCTGACTTCCGCCATGAGGAGGACCTCTGAATATAACACTGCAGTGCTCTGACAGGGCAGAGCAGATGAAGTCTCTCCTCATCCGCCGTCACATGAGGTGGAGGATAAAATGCCTGCAGAACCATGACCCGTGCCACATTAGATGGCACCTTGGGCAAATAGCCGGGCCTGGGATGTAAGATGGCCTTAATGTTGCCTGGAGCAAACTCCAAGCACCCATTGGAAATAGAGAGCGCCTGGAGATCTCCTACCCTCCTCAGAGAAGTGATGGCCAACAAAAAGGCCACCTTAAACGAAAGGTTCTTGGCCTCAGCCGACTCCAATGGTTCGAAGGGAGCCTCAGCCAGCCCCTCGAGAACCACTGCCAGGTCCCAAGAGGGAACTCTGGTGCGAGTCGCAGGTCTCGTCCTCCAGGCTCCACGTAGGAAGCGTACGACCAGGTGATGCCTCCCCAGCGGGCCATCACCCAGAGGAGCGTGGAAAGCCGCAATGGCAGCCACATAAACCTTGAGTGTGGACGGGGTAAGCCCGGCAGAAAAGCGGTCTTGGAGAACTCCAGTACTGAAGCCACTGGGCAGTTAACTGGGTCCAAATCACGCTCTCTGCACCAAACGGAAAATACATTCCACTTAAGGCCGTATAACTTCCTCGTGGAGGGAGCTCTGGAAGTTAATATGGTTTCGACCACTCCAGCTGACAGGCCGGCTTCTAGGTACTGTGCCCCCTCAGGGGCCAGACCCACAGTTTCCACAGCTCGGGTCGAGGGTGGAGAACTGAGCCCTCCGCCTGGCACAGCAAGTCCCTCCTCAGAGGGATCTGCCATGGCGGGCCTGCCAGGTATGAAATGATGTCCGAGAACCATACTCGGGCCGGCCAAAACGGGGCTACTAAAAGTAGACTGACTCTGTCTCGACGGACCCTTTCCAGAACTGCTGGGAGCAGAGCGATTGGGGGAAAAGCATACAGACGTAGCCTCGGCCACGTCTGTACCATGGCATCCAACCCCAGCGGGGCTGGGTGCGTGAGGGAAAACCACAGTGGACAGTGGGACGTCTCTTGAGACGCGAACAGATCCACTTCCACTGGGCCGAATCTCACGCACATGGCCTCCACCACCTCTGGGTGGAGTCGCCACTCCCGGGGCCTCAGCCCCTGCCTCGGCAGTACGTCTGCTCCCTGATTCTGGTCCCCCGGGACATACATCGCCCTGAGAGACGATAGTCTCCGCTGGGACCACAGGAGGATCTGATGCGCCAGTCTGCACAGAGGGTGCGACCTCAGACCCCCCTGGCGGTTCAAATAAGACACCGACATGTTGTTGGTTCTTACAAGGACATGGCGACCATGGAGGTCTGGCAGGAAGCTCCTCAGAGCCCGGAACACTGCCAACATTTCTAGGCAATTTATGTGCCAAGAGGAATGATGGTCCTGCCAGAGGCCTCTCGTAAAACGGCCGTCCATGACCGCGCCCCAGCCCGTGAGGGAGGCATCTGTCGAAATAGATACTCGGCGACATAACGCTGCCAAATTGGGACCCTGGGACAAGAACCAAGGCTTCTTCCAAATTGACAGGGAACGAAGGCATCTGTGCGTAACCCTTATCAAGCGGAATGGGTTTCCCCTCGGGGAAAACCCCTTGGTTCTCAACCACCACTGTAAAGCTCTCATGTGTAGCAGGCCAGAAGGTATCACGCTGGACGCTGCTGCCATGAGACCCAACACTCTCTGAAAGTGTTTGACAGTGACGGCCTGGCCTAGCTTTAACCTGGACACTGTGGTCAGGATAGACTCGATCCGAGCAGGAGACAACTGAGCCCGCATCGTGACCGAGTCCCACACCACTCCCAGGAACGTGGTTCTCTGGGCTGGTGTCAACACGCTCTTCTTCATGTTGAGTCTTAACCCCAGGCTCTGGATGCGGGCGAGGACAACATCTCGATTCCGAATCGCCAGCTCTCGCGACTGGGCCAATATTAACCAGTCGTCGATGTAATTGAGCACCCTGATGCCCTCGAGCCTCAGGGGTGCTAGAGCTGCATCCATACACTTGGTAAATGTGCGAGGGGAGAGTGCTAGGCCGAACGGAAGAACCAGATATTGGAAAGCTTCGCCCCCGAAAGCAAACCTCAGGAACTTCCTGTGAGATGGAAGGATGGAGATGTGGAAGTAGGCGTCCTTTAGATCTATCGGGACAAACCAATCCTCGGATTGGATTTGACTCACGATGATGGGAATAGTGAGCATCATGAACCTGAACCTCCTCAGAGACCGATTCAAGTGCCTCAGGTCTAAAATTGGACGCAACCCTCCATCCTTCTTGGGAACTATGAAGTACCGGCTGTAGAACCCGGACTCCCTGACTGGTGGAGGAACATGCTCTATGACCCCTTTTTCCAGCAGCGAGTAAACTTCTTGTTCTAACACCAGACCCTGCTCTGGGTGCACGGTAGTCCAGACCACCCTTTTTCGTTGATACTTACCTTGGTGGGCGGACCCGGAACTACTGTCTGTACCCAACTTCTACAGTGCGCAGGACCCATGGAGAAATATTCGCGAGGCTTGCCATGCCTCAGCGAAATTTCCCAAGGGAACACCCTCAGGGCTGGTGTCCAGTGTTATGTGCGAGTCCTTGACGGCACCCTGAAGCGGAGGACCGTCAGGGAAAGACCGACAACGACTCACGGTGTGCGAACCCAAACGCTGTCTGACTGCAAGCCCTTGGGGCAGACAGGACAGCGTGTGCTCGCTGGAAGCTAGCGTGCCCCGAAGCGACAGAGACGGCAGGGATACTGACGCTAGCTTCCTGAGGGCCCAATGAGAGAGGGGACCTCGATCACTCTCTCTCGGGGGGGGCGGCCCTTTGAGGTCTCGTAAAAGCTAGGACCTCTTTCCCTTCGCCTTCCTAGACCGAAAGACGGTCCTCAGATCAGTTTTCTAGGGAGGCTGTGGGTGAGAGCGCCGCCTAGGGTCCCAAGCTTAGCTTTTGCTTTTTTTTTTTTTTTTTTTGAGGGGGACCTCTAGAAGCGACACTCTCCTTCAGATGGTATGCTGAATTAAAATATCTAACCAAGTTTTAAAGTCAGAATATTTTAATTATTTTAATTCCTCAGAATTAAATGCAGCCATAACCACTGGATAGTTCATATATTTATTTATTTATACGATCTCCTACCCGCTGCCTCGGCAACGCGAGATACGAGCAGTTACAAATTGGCTTTCATCCCTCGAGAAGAAAGTCAATATAGGCGCGAGGCTGAAACACCCGAAACGCACGACTGTGTGCGGCGAGTTATTTCACAATGAGCAGCCAGCACCCTCAGGAGCTGACTGCGAATGCCTCGCACCCACAGTATTATTTTCCAGATAGCGTATGTCCCTTTTATTGCAGACCCTTAACGCGCGTTGCCTCAACAAACGCGAGATTCGAGTCTTTCACAATATATTGGCTTTCATCTCTCGAGAAGAAAGTCAGCAGGCGCGGCTGAAACACCCGAAACGCACAGCGTGCGGCGAGATATTTCTCAATGAACACAGCCAGCACCCCTCAGGGACTGACTGCATGGCTCGCACCCACACAGAATTATTGCAAACTGCAAAGTACACTCGTAATCAACACGCAGCCTCAGCAAACGCGAGATCCGAGCTACTAGATTCTGTATTGCAATGCAAAGCTTAGATCTACGCGCCGCCTCGGCCAACGCGAGATCCCAGCCACAGAATCTGATTGCAGAGTAGACTTGTAATCTACGCGCAGCCTCAGCAAACGCGAGATCCGAGCCCCTAGATTCTATATTGTAATGCAGACTTAACAGGACATACAACACCACACACACAGAGCGCTTGCTGAATAGCAAAAAGCTGACATTTCTGTGTGCCGGCGTGCTTTTGTATACATCCGCTTATGCCGTCACACGCTACGTCATCACGCAACGCCAATAGGATTGGATTCGGTTTCATTCATAAATTCAGACGCGCTACGCTGAAGGGCGTTCCCCTAGTGTCGTCACCGACGCAGTTCGAGTTCCCTCGAAAGGGAACTGTCCAACACTTGATGGCTGCTCTGTCGAGTCTTCGTCGTCGGTTAGGAACCTGGGTGTGCTCTTAGATACCAATCTTTCATTTGAAAGTCACGTGTCTAGTATCTGTAAAACTGCATTTTTCCTTCTTAAAAATATATCTAAATTACGCCATATGCTCTCATTGACAAATGTGGAACAATTAGTTCATGCGTTCATGACCTCAAGGCTAGATTATTGTAATGCTCTACTGGGTGGTTGCCCTGCACGCTTAATAAACAAACTACAGCTGGTCCAAAACGCAGCAGCTCGAGTTCTTACCAGAACCAGGAAGTATGACCATATTAGCCCGGTTCTGGCAAAACTGCACTGGCTGCCTATTAAACATCGCATCAATTTTAAAATATTGCTGATCACTTACAAAGCACTAAATGGTTTAGCTCCGCAGAACTTGATCGAGCTCTTAATGCATTATAGTCCTTCACGTCTATTGCGATCTCAAAATTCCGGCCAGTTGATAATACCTAGAATATCAAAATCGACTGCTGGCGGTAGATCCTTCTCCTATTTAGCACCAAAACTTTGGAACAATCTTCCTAACATTGTCCGGGAAGCAGACACACTCAGTCAGTTCAAAGCTAGACTAAAGACACATCTCTTTGACCTAGCATTCACATAATACATTATAGACTTCTATAATTCAATGTTAGGCTGCATAGATTAGGTCAGCTGGAACTGGGAACACTTCCCATAAATCCTGATGTACTCGTTAAATCATTAGAAGAATGGCATCTACGCTAATTTTAGTGTCTTTGTTTATCCCAAGGTTTTCCCGCAGCCTGCCGGATCCAGGCCGTATCCAGATCTGATGAAGGACCTTCGCCTGGACCCGATCCAACGCAGTGTTAGCGTATAAAGTCTATGTAGATAGAATGGTGTCGTCTTAGCGGCCCCAAATTTAATAAAAAAATGATCGTTGCGACGGAAGCGAATCAATCAAAACTAACTTTAGCTGTAAAATAACTTTATTAAAGAACCGCTATGAAGCCAAAACAATCTCTGTTACCTTAAATTATATGTTTATCTCTGTAAAGCTGCTTTGAAACAATCTACATTGTTAAAAGCGCTATATAAATGAAGATGACTTGACTTGACTGTATTGAATGACAGACCTAACCTTTGGCTCGTCAAAAATCGGATATTTAATAAACAGATACCTGATCTCTTGTTTTCTGTTATTAAATCAGGGTTGAATTTTCACATTTATCCTCCTTAAACTGATTCTAACCACTTAATGTTTATTTCAAACCCGATGGATCAAAGGAGATGATGCTGTAGTTTGTTTCAGCCTGTTGACACCAATAAAATGAGCTTAATGTGCCAATTTACAGAACATCTCAGACATCACCATAATGAATGAGCTGAAAACAGGGAACTTTTGAAGACAAGGAGGTTTTCAGCAGCAGTTTAACATGATGGCCCTGTACTTTTTAAATGCAGATTGGATAAAAACACAGTGATCACAGTTCACACCTGCAGTGAAGCCCCTCCCACAACAATTCACCAATAAATACTGGGAATATTCCCATCATCCTACAAGAGAAGGACAAACTCCAGGAGTAGCAGCTGAAATCTGTGTGACTGTTAAAGATGGAGTTTATTAAAGAGGAGATTGAAGACATGAGTGATCCAGAACCATCCAGAATAAAACACGAAGATACTGAGGAACAAATAGGTTGGTGTCCATTATTGATTCTTCATTGTTGACACATCCAAATGATCATAACCTTGTATATAGCATAATGTATATAATATGTGACCCTGGACCACAAAACCAGTCTTATGGGTATTTTTTTTTTTAAATTGAGATTTATACATCATCTGAAAGCTGAATACATAATCTTTCCATTGATGTATGGTTTGTTAGGATAGGACAATATTAGGCTGAGATACAACTATTTGAAAATCTGGAATCTGAGGGTACAGGAAAATCTAAATATTGAGAAAATCGCCTTTAAAATTGGCCATTTCTATTAGCGATAGTGCTGCATCCATTCACAAAAATAAATGTTTTATATATTTAAGGTGAGAAATGTACAAAATATTTTCATGGAACATGATCTTTACTTAATATCCTAATGATTTTTGGCATAAAAGAAAAATCTATAATTCTGACCCATACAATGTTTTGTTGGCTATTGCCACAAATATACCCATGCTACATAAGACTGGTTTTGTGATCCAGGGTCACATATATTAAAAAGTGAATGACTAGACCAGTGAAAGATCTGATCTCTGTTGCTTTCTGCTATTAAATAAGAGTTCACTTGAACTGATTCTAACTGATTTCTGTGTATTTTAGACCAGGTGAGAGTGAAAGACCAAAGACAAGAACTGAATGAAGTGGAGGAGGAACATCGTAACTTTACAATTCAGAGAACAAAAGCCAAAAAGACGCACACCTGCACTCAGTGTGGAAAGAGTTTCACAGAGAAAGGAACCCTTAAAATACACATGAGAATTCACACTGGAGAGAAACCGCATACATGCACTCAGTGTGGAAAGAGTTTCAGAGATGCATCAGGTCTCAGTTATCATCTGCGTGTTCATTCTGGAGAAAGACCATTTAACTGTGATCAGTGTGGTAAAGAGTTTATTTCATCATCAAGTCTAAAACAACACCTTAAAGTTCATTCAGATGAGAGGCCTTATGTGTGTTCTCTCTGTGGAAAGAGTTTTTCACGACTGTACAGTTTTAAACTGCACCAGAAAGCACACAATGAAGTGAGAGATTATATGTGCTTTGACTGTGGGAAGAGCTTTACTAGAGCTGAATTTCTGAAACAGCACCAAAGAATTCATACTGGAGAAAAACCTTACAAGTGCTCATATTGTGACAAGAGTTTCACTCAGTCTGGAAACCTGAAAGCACACGAGCGAGTTCATACTGGAGAGAAGCCATACGACTGTACTCAGTGTGAGAAGAGCTTCACCCGATCTAGTGATCTAGTGAATCATATTAGAAAGCATTGTTCTGTGTCACAGCGAGCAAATGTTTTGTTAGATTCACATAAAGTAAATGTGTAGTTTCTTAACTAATAAACTAGTGTTGCTGTAAAATGCCACAAGATTTGTGTTTTATATGTTGGAGAACAAGAAAGAAAATTATTTTGATGGAAAACTTAAACAAAGAAATCCCAAAATTAAAAGAAACCAGAAAGACATGTAGAAAAACAACAGCAATCAGTTATTAGTTATATGAAACAATTCCCTGAATTTGATCAGGGTTTTTTTTCCCCTTTTGTTTGTTTAGTTACATAAAGCCTGTTATTACATAAACAGATGTATATACAATAACGCACATCTGTACAATAACAACAAATAAAATGACCATTTCAATGACAAAGTGTGATTTTGTGACTAAAAGGTTTCTACAGATCCAATAATTAAAATAAACTGAGATTCAATCCAACATATAGTGAAATAGTTTTGTGAAAGTTGTTTTTTTGAGTTGTAACTTTCTGACTTGTCATTTAGCTGTCATTGTCTCTAGTAAAACAGCCATATCACCCTGTAGCCCAAGACTGGTTGCCCACTGAAGCTAAGCAGGGCTGAGCCTGGTTAGTACCTAGATATGAGACTCCTGGGAAAACCAGGTTGCTGCTGGAAGAGGTGTGAGTGAGGCCAGCAGGGGGCGCTCACCCTGTGGTCTGTGTGGGTCCTATCGCCCCAGTAGAGTGATGGAGACACTAAGGTCTTGACTCTTTGTGGTCATTAAAAAATCCCATGGCACTTCTCGTAAAGAGTAGGGGTGTAACCTGTAGGGGTGTAACCATTCCACCCATTGGCCCTTGCCAATCATGGCCTCCTAATAATCCCCATCCACTGAATTGGCTCTATCACTCTCTCTCCTCTCCACCTATAGCTGGTGTGTGGTGAGTGCATTGGCGCCGCTGTACTGTGCCTGTCTTCACATCATCCAAGTGGTGCTGCACACTGGTGGTGGATGAGGAGAGATCCCCTGGTATGATTGTAAAGTGCTTTGGGTGTACAGTTGTACATTTGACAGTGTTATATAAAAATAAATCAAAACAACAACAACAAAAATGTCCTGTGGCCTGTTGCACAAAGCCGGTTTCAGTTGCTAACAGGTAAAGTTCGAGATTAGTTTGCAATCTCTGACTTTTTCGGGCACAAGAAAGTGGATTGTTTTTTAGTTGTGTTCATCATCATCATAACTTATGCTACACGGCTAACCTGTCCTCCGGAGCAGGTTTTATTCTGGGTTAGAAATGCAGACCAAAACTGGACCAATCAGTGCAGTGACATGTATCTCATACAATAAAGCCACTCCCCCTGTATCTCTCACTCCAAATCAAAGCAGTTTATAGTGTGAAACAAACTTAGAGCAAATTGTCCATCTTTTGCTGCTATATATATATATATATATATATATATATATATATATATATATATATATGAATTATAATTACTTTTGATTCATGTAATATACTCATATATTATAGCCTATTCATTGAAAAGTAAAATATAAATGTGGAGACCTGGACAAATGTTTGGGTTTCTAATAGTGGTGGGCCGTTATCGGCGTTAACGTGCTGCGTTAACGCGAGACTCTTATCGCGCGATAAAAAAAATATCGCCGTTAATCTATTCTCCAAGTTGGGTTGGGAGATGGCTCTATACTACACAAGCTATGATGACGCAATCTACCCGCGGCCGCGAGGTAAACCCGGCTGCAACGCATATTCGTCGTCATCTTAAGTAAACACGGCTGAAAGTGAAAGCTGGTGAAAAAGATCGGTGCAACATCCATTATTTGGACTTGGTTCGGGTTTAAGCCGTCAGACGAGCAGCAGCAAACTATATACAGAGTGTGTGGGGTAACAGTTCGGTAAGTTAACACACGACTAATCCGTTCTACCACCTCAAATTCAAAACGAAACATGATATCACTGAATACCAGCGCGCGCGTATTATTCCCATTCCAATATATCTTAGTGGTGTAGCACATAATCTCGATTTTAAGAATCGTTGTTGTGTTTCTTTTTAACTGAAAAGACATCAGTTAGACAATATTCTAATTTTAAATTTGGGGTTTCATAAGCTCCAAGCCATAATAAACATTAGACCTACTTAAGTCTCTGCAGCTAGTGTACTTAAATTTTATTTATCTGCAAAATTATGTTGTATATTTACAGTTTTGCACAATATATGTTCTCAAAACTACATACACCCTTTAAAAAAAAATACATTTAGCAGTTGTTTAGCATGGGTCTGTGTAATCTGTTCTGAAATGGTTTTATTATAATATACTGTATATCGTTATCGCAAGAGGCTGCAATGTATATCACAATATAGATTTTAGGCCATATCGCCCATCCCTAATTGATAGCCTATAGTAGTTGATAATAACATAGGCCTACCTAATGTTGCCTAAGGACGGTAACAGTACAGTAGTAACCTTTTACAGTCTATGAGTAGAACAGCTTTCTCAAGCAGTTTGTGATGCATTTTGGAAACAGGAGATGAGCCACTGGTCTAATGCGCCACCTGGCTTGAGAAACCCGTTCTCAAAGACTTACTTTTATAGTCATTATTTGGGTAGCACACATATTCTGAATGCCTTCGGCAGAATTCAAATGAGCCATTTTAATCTAGATTAATCTAGATTAATTTCAAAATGAATCTAGATTAATCTAGATTAAAAAAAATTAATCTATGCCCACCTCTAGTTTCTAAATGTATAACTGTCGTTTTCGAAGTGAATTTCATTATTTGTATTTGGGTCTGAAATGATACACACATCACACATACGCAAAATGCGAGCGGGGAGTGGTAGCTGTTACGGTTGTGTGTGGGTAGAAGGAGGCGAGGATGACAGAGCACTTCAATCCAAGAGTTTTATTCACAGAGAATCCAAAACACAGGAACAACGGGTAGAACTCACACGGGAAATAAACGTAGTAACAAAGTTACATTAACGTAATATAAACGAGAACCGACACTGGAGACTGAAACACACAGGGCTTAAATACACAGGAGAACAGATCAGGGAAACAAGACACAGCTGACTAGACTAACGAGGGCAGAACAGGTGACGCAGATGAACTGATTACAAAAACCATGGAAACAAAGGACTAGACCAAAATCAACAGAGAACAGGGGAAAACGGATCACAGAAACAGAACTCAGAAACACCATACATGTAACATTACTCCCCCCCTCCCCAAAGGCGCGTCCTCGCGCCTATAACATCCAAAGGGGTGGGAGGGTGGGCGCCCTGGAGGCTGACACGGGAGACCAGGCAAGGGAGACACAGTAGGAAGCCTCCAGGGCGGAGCAGGCTGTGAGCGTGGACAGGGCGGAGCAGGCTGTGGGCGTGGACAGGGCGGAGCAGGCTGTGGGCGTGGACAGGGCGGAGCAGGCTGTGGGCGTGGACAGGGCGGAGCAGGCTGTGGGCGTGGACAGGGCGGAGCAGGCTGTGGGCGTGGCCATGGCGGAGCAGGCTGAGGATGTGCCCATAGCGGGGAAACCCCCTCGGGCGGCCATGGCGGGGAAACCCCCTCAGGCGGCCATGGCGGGGAATCTTTTCCAGATGGCCAGGACAGAGGTATATGGCCCCCCCCAAAAAAATACTTGGGCAAAGTCCCGGGTGTCAGAGAGGGCTCGGTGCTGGGCAGCGATGAGGGCTCTGAGCTGTGCAGGAACAGCGGCGAAGAGGGCTCGGAGCTGTACTGGAACAGCGGCGAAGAGGGCTTGGAGCTGTGCAGTAACAGCGGCGAAGAAGTCTCTGAGCTGGACGGGACCAGCGTAGATGAGGGCTTTGTGCTGGACGGGACCAGCGGAGATGAGGGCTCCGTGCTGGACGGGACCAGCTGAGAGGAATGCACCATGCTGGACGGGACCAGCGGAGAAGAAGTCACTATGCTGGACGGGACCAGCGGAGATGAATGCACTATGCTGGACGGGACCAGCGGAGATGAATGCACCATGCTGGACGGGACCAGCGGAGAAGAAGTCACTATGCTGGACGGGACCAGCGGAGAGGAAGTCACTATGCTGGACGGGACCAGCGGAGAAGAAGGCACTATGCTGGACGGGACCAGCGGAGATGAAGGCTCTGTCTCGACGTTCACAGACACTAGCGGGCAGGCAACAGGCTCTGGCTCTAGCAGGCAGGCAACGGGCTCTGGCTCTAGCAGGCAGGCAACGGGCTCTGGCGGGCAGGCGACGGGCTCTGGCTCTGGCGGGCAGGCGACGGGCTCTGGCTCTGGCGGGCAGGCGACGGGCTCTGGCTCTGGCGGGCAGGCGACGGGCTCTGGCTCTGGCGGGCAGGCGACGGGCTCTGGCTCTGGCGGGCAGGCGACGGGCTCTGGCTCTGGCGGGCAGGCGACGGGCTCTGGCTCTGGCGGGCAGGCGACGGGCTCTGGCTCTGGCGGGCAGGCGACGGGCTCTGGCGGGCAGGCATGGAGAATCTCAGGTGGTGGGAAGGCGGCCACCCTGGGAATAAGAACTAGGTGTGGCCGCCTCCTTGGCTGGTAACTCACCGGCGATGTTATGGCGGCCACCCTGGGTACCAGAATTAGGCGTGGCCGCAAAATCTTCCATCCCGCTGCTAGGTCCATGTTCATCGAATATTTTTTGGGTCGGTTCTTCTGTTACGGTTGTGTGTGGGTAGAAGGAGGCGAGGATGACAGAGCACTTCAATCCAAGAGTTTTATTCACAGAGAATCCAAAACACAGGAACAACGGGTAGAACTCACACGGGAAATAAACGTAGTAACAAAGTTACATTAACGTAATATAAACGAGAACCGACACTGGAGACTGAAACACACAGGGCTTAAATACACAGGAGAACAGATCAGGGAAACAAGACACAGCTGACTAGACTAACGAGGGCAGAACAGGTGACGCAGATGAACTGATTACAAAAACCATGGAAACAAAGGACTAGACCAAAATCAACAGAGAACAGGGGAAAACGGATCACAGAAACAGAACTCAGAAACACCATACATGTAACAGTAGCCAGTGCAGAGAGATGAACAGAGGAGTGACGTGGGCACTTTTGGGCTCGTTGAAGACAAGACGAGCTGCAGCATTCTGAATCATTTGTAGAGGTTCAGTTGCACATGATGCACACTCGAAACTAGCTGCTAGGAGGCAATACTTAAGTGCAATTAAACTGCAATAATTTTCACACGCTGCTGTTAAAATCGAAACGTGTCTGAATAAAATTAAATTAAAAAGGTAAAAATGAAAAATAAGCAGATAATCGAAGATAGGCTTACCTTGAGTCAAATAGAACACTGAATAACGGGAGAACTGGGTATTTCAGAAGAAACTACTTGTCTCCACCAACTGACCGCTTGTCCAAGAATTATTATTGTCCAAGAATTATAATTGTTCAAGAATTATTGCAATTAGATTAAATGCATGGGGATCACTGGCTGTTTGGCTTAGTTAAAGGTGCTCTATGCGATGTTGGGTGACGTCAAAGTATTGTCAAACAAAATGGAGGCTAGATTGACCCTCCCTTCTCCTCATCCCGTCCCCCCACATCCCCACCCCCACCGCCAGGAGGATTATTATACCGGTAGCCACATGAATGCACTGCGCTATCTTTTAACATATCTCCGGCGAACGGCTTCTTCACGCAAAAGAAAAACTCTTCATGAAGCGCAGTGAAATTCAGCGACCTATGTGGCATTTCCTGATGGATCGAGCGAGGTTGTTCGTTAAACTTCATTTTATACGTGCAATTCACACAAGCTCTAAGCGCATGCAAGACTGCTGCGAGTAGTCAAACTTTATTAATGAAACAGAAAATCAGAGGGAATCATTTCTTTAATGTTCTTTAATTTATTTATTTATTTTTACCGGTTGGCCGGTCACACGGCTTTCATAGTTTTCAGTTACGTGACTGGTGCGGTGACCTGGAGTGTTTAATTTTTTTATTTAGTTTTATTCATATTCATATTTTGATTTTGAATTAGTTTTATTTTTAAACTTTCAGATTCAACCCATGTTCTGAAGCAGTGAAAAATAGAGGACACTGACAACGCGCTGACAGACAGGACCGAGCAGATAATATTTAATATGAAACAAAGTTATGATCTAATAAATAATAATGATGATAATAAAAACATTGTTATGATCTATGCTTTGGACAATGTTTTTTTAATGTTATATTTTAATGTTCTATGTTTACTGTTTGTTTTGAAGTTTTTTTGGATTGTCTTATGTATGGATTGCTGAATCTCCTGTCTGCACAACAAATTTACCCTTGGGTACTAATAAAGACACCTTGGGCCCTATTTTAATGATCTGAAACGCAAGTGTCAAGCGCAAAGCGCAAGTAACTTTGTGGGCGGATCTCCGGCGCTGTTGCTATTTTCCCGGCGGGATAAATGCCTCTTGCGCCCGGCGCAAATCTAAAAGGGGTTGGTCTGAAGTAGCTTCATTATTCATAGGTGTGGTTTGGGGCGTAACGTGAAATAAACCAATCAGAGCAATATCTCACATTCTCTTTAAGAGCAGGCGCCCTTGTTCTAAAGCGGATTCCTATTATAATGGCGGATTTGCCAGGCGCGCGCCAGGAGCGGTCCACAGCCGAGGAGACCGACATTCTCGTCAGGGACATTGGGGATGGAGAAACCCACCCAAATTAACTTCGGTTAAACAGGCGTATGATAATTTGGGTAAATGTGTAAGTTAGATGTATGCTTTTATAATAAATTGTCTGTCTATCTATCTGTCTATCTATCTATCTATCTATCTATCTATCTATCTATCTATCGTAATAATGTATGATTTGCAAAAATGAAAACTGCTGCTTCTGTGTAGATGAGAGAATCAAAGTGCGCATTGTGCACACGCTACATTGATTATGGCCAAGCATGCGCCCTTAAAATAGCATATGAATAACATGCGCAACGCGCCACTGACTTTAAACTATTTTTTCCTGGTTAGTGGCGCAATTGTTTTCTAAACCTGCAAAATAGCATGAAGGAACGTTTGCGCCGGAACACGCCTCCTCTTTGCGCTGAACCGCCCCCGGGAGCGCAAGTGTATTTCTTAGTTAACCGACGTGCGTCTGTGGAGGGAAAAGTCCGCTTTGCGCGGGTGCAAAATAGGAATGATACATGCGTCGGTGTACAAAGTCAATTGCGCTGGGTGCAAGATAGGGCTCCTTGACCTTGACTTGACGTCCACTGCACTAGCCAGTGGAATAAGTCAGAGCAATTTTTCGTCTGTTATGGGGACAGTAACGGGGGCGGCCGCCACCAAGCAGACCATATCACATTGGGTCAGGGATGCTATTGCTTTTGCCTATGAGGCGCGCGGTCAAGTTCCGCCAACGGGTCTAAGGGCTCACTCCACCAGGGGGGTCGCCTCCTCTACTGCTCTGGCAAGGGCTGCCCCCCTGCAATTTGTTTGTGATGTGACAGGCTGGTCCTCTCCGCACACATTCATAAGATTTTATAGTTTGGATGTTCATGCCACTCCGGTCTCACATGTTCTCGAGCTAATCTCAAGCTAATGTCTAGGGCCTTCTTGCGTTCTTGTGAGCACACCTACACAACCGTAAGGGGTCCAGACACTTTCAAGCATGGCGTATTTTAGGTATTTTCTTTCCCAATGCGCTAAGCAGTGCAGCATCTCATTCCGCTTTTTCAGGGAACAGGGTTACAATCAAGTAGCCCGGATCGTTTTCTATTATTAAATCAGGGTTCACTTGAAAATTCACATTTATCCTCCTTGATAAGAACTGAAATGAAATTTCAAATATGAAAATTCTGTAATTTGTTTTCAGCCTGTTGACACCAATATAACAATTTAATGTGCCAATTTAATGAAGATCTCAGACATCACCATAATGAATGAGCTGAAAACAGGGAACATTTGGAGACAAAGAGGTTTTTCAGCAGCAGTTTAACATGATGGCCCTGTACTTTTTAAATGCAGATTGGATAAAAACACAGTGATCACAGTTCACACCTGCAGTGAAGCCCCTCCCACAACAATTCACCAATAAATACTGGGAATATTCCCATCATCCTACAAGAGAAGGACAAACTCCAGGAGTAGCAGCTGAAATCTGTGTGACTGTTAAAGATGGAGTTTATTAAAGAGGAGATTGAAGACATGAGTGATCCAGAACCATCCAGAATAAAACATGAAGATACTGAGGAACAAATAGGTTAGTGTCCATTCTTGATTCTTCATATTAAAGCTTCAGTTCAACAGATCTAGTTAATGGGAATTATGAGCATTATAATTATATTAACAGAGAAAATGCAACTCAACGATCATACATTTATTATAATCTGACGTCTGTTTGATTGTATTAACAAGGGAATGACAAAACTAACCTTTGGCACATTAAAGATCTGATACTTGATACTTGTAAAAATCCCTGATCTCTTGTTTTCTGCTATTAAATCAAGGTTCAGTTGAATTTTCACATTTATCCTCCTTCAACTAAATCTAATATGTTTAATTTAGACCAGATGGAGGTGGAGCAAAGACACAAACTATATGAAGTTGAGGAGGAACATTGCAACATCAAAACTCAAAAGAGTTTTTCATTGACGGAAAATTGTAAACGGCAACAAAAAACACATAATGAGGTGAGAGATCATGTGTGTTGTGACTGTGGGAAGAGCTTTACTACATCTGGAAATCTGAATGTGCACCAGAGGATTCATACTGGAGAAAAACCTTACAAGTGCTCATATTGTGACAAGAGTTTCACTGAGTCTAGAAACCTGAAATCACACAAGCGAGTTCATACTGGAGAGAAGGCGTACGACTGTACTGAGTGTGAGAAGAGTTTCAAAAGTAAAACTGAACTCAGTATTCATCTGCACGTTCACACTGGAGAAAAGCCATATAACTGTGATCAGTGTGGTAAAGATTTTAAATTATTATCACATCTAAAAAGACACCAGATAATGCACACAAAAGAGAGCCCTTATGCATGTTCATTTTGTGGAGAGACTTTTTCACGGCTACAACATTGTAAACGGCACCAGAAAACACACACCGGTGAGAAAGATAATGTGTGTTTGGACTGTGGGAAGAGCTTTACTAGAGCTGACCATCTGAAAAATCATCAAAGAATTCATACTGGAGAAAAACTTTACAAGTGCTCATTATGTGACCAGAGTTTCACTCAGTCTGGAAACCTGAAATCACACGAGCGAATTCATACTGGAGAAAAGCCTTACAAGTGCTCATATTGTGACAAGAGTTTCACTCAGTCTGCAACCCTGAAATCACACGAGCGAGTTCATACTGGAGAGATGCTGTACTACTGCACTGAGTGTGAGAAGAGTTTTAGACATTCAAGAAGCCTTCTCAGGCACATGAGGAATTATCATAAGTGGTCACAATGAGCAACATTTCATTTTCATGTCAAATAAATAAAGTCAAGTAAATGGTGTGAGATGAACAAAATATGGTGTTGCTCCCAAAAGCACAATGTAATCTAGTTTAACTTTGTGAATTTGGTGAAATGCTTAGAAAAGAGTGGTGTTTGAAGCTTCAGAATAGTTTTTTACAGTGTCAATAATTATTTGTATCTTTCCTACTTGGTAAAAATAGTAAAATCTGCTTGAATAAGACATATTCATGTAATTTACTTATTTACTTATGTTTACTATATTGTGTGGATTGTAAAGAGTCGGTGGCTGTAGTTAGAAAATAATAGACGCTGTAAAATGTTAAACAATTAAAAACCAGAAAAAAGTTCATTGTTTTCTTGATTTAGAAATGGATTCATTTTAAATGCCATTAAAGCTGCTGCAGTTGCAAGAGTTTACAAAGATAAAGGATTTACAAGACAGACATGACAACATTCACTGGTGTGTAATTTGATTTGTATCATGAAAGTTCAATGACAAAACATCCAAATCACCAGATTCTCTTGTTTGATTATATATTTAACTTACACACAACTTTTATTTAAATATAAAAACACACATTTTATGGCTGACATATTTGTTCAAGAATTATTTCAATTAGTTTAAATGCATGATGATCACTGGCTGTTTGGCTTAGTTAAAGGATTACTTCACTTTCAAATAAAAATTTCCTGATAACTTACTCACTCCCATGTCATCCAAGATGTCCATTTCTTTCTTTCTTCAGTCGTAAAGAAATTCAGGTTTTTGAGGAAAACATTCCAGGATTTTTCTCCATATAATGGACTTTAATGGCATCCAATATTTTGAAGGTTCAAATATCAGTCTCAATGCAGCTTCAAAGTCTCTACATGATCCTAGCCGAAAAAATAAGGGTCTGATCTAGCGAAACGATTGGTAATTTTCCCAAAAAAAAAAATATATTATTAACTACAAATACCTATCATGTACCA
The DNA here is from genome assembly GCF_965113295.1 of Leuciscus leuciscus. NCBI lineage: Eukaryota > Metazoa > Chordata > Actinopteri > Cypriniformes > Leuciscidae > Leuciscus > Leuciscus leuciscus. Next base: position 7,027,758 of record NC_138733.1, on the reverse strand, counting down.
TCTCTGAGATGTGCCACGCATTGTGTCATCAGTGTCAGGTTTCAGACAAGAAGCAAACAGGAAGGTAAGTATGTAATGTAATTTATTCAGCAGAATGGATCGGTTCCAGAGATAACGGTGAGTAAGCAGATGATAGACAGTTTATGATGACTTAGCTGTAGAATAACAATGTCTCTCTTGCAGGTGATGATGACTGGGATCAAAAGCATACAGCAGCAGGTTGAAGAAGGTCGGTGATTCAGGTAAGTGTCAGGATACGAGAGGTGAGTCTGTGTGTCCATGTAGAGACGAGACCAGACGAGGACTGAAGGGGTGAGTGCAGTTTATGAACGGTGAGCTGGTGATGGGATCCAGGTGGTGGTGATTAGAACTCGGGTGATAGTGAACGAGTGGGTGGAGTGAATGATGATGGTGATTGAGGACTGATTGAGGGTGTAATCCTGACAGTACACCTTCTGTCCTGGCTGGTACTGAGGAGTATCACTTCGCCGACGGTCCGCTTGATCTTTATGCCTCCGCACTGCCTGTTGGAGGTGCACATGAGCTGAGTCCCATACCCCCTCGCTCTGATGGAACCAGAAATCGACAGCTGGAACCTCAGAGGGCTCACCCGACCAAGGGAAGAGAGGAGGTTGATATCCGAGGATACACTGGAAGGGGGTGAGCCCGGTGGTGTTCTGTCTGAGGGAGTTCTGGGCGTATTCCGCCCAGGGGAGGTATTGGTTCCAGCTGTCTTGGTACTGGTGGCAGTAGGTCCTCAGGTAGCGTCCGATCTCTTGGATCTTCCGCTCAGTCTGGCCGTTGGTCTGTGGGTGATATCCAGATGATAAACTGACGGTAACTCCAAGGAGTTTGAAGAAGGCATGCCAGACACGTGAAATAAATTGAGGTCCTCGATCGGAAACTATATCTTCAGGAATTATGAAATTACGAAAGACGTGGTGGATTAGAGCCTCAGCAGTACCAAGAGCTGTGGGAAGACCAGGTAGGGGTATAAGTTTGCATCCCTTGGAAAATCTGTCGACTACGACAAGTACACAAGTGTTCCCTTTGGAGAGAGGAAGATCGGTCATACAATCCACACCGATATGAGACCATGGACGTCTGGGAATGGGTAGTGGTACAAGTTTGCCTTCAGGTAGTTTACGGGGAGTGTTGGTGATGGCGCAGACTGAGCATCCCTTGATGTAACGGGAAACGTCCCTGGAGATGGACGGCCACCAGTACCGTTGATTGAGGAGCGAGAGGGTACGCTTGCTACCTGGATGTCCAGAGCCCGGAGCTGTATGAGCTGAGTCCAGAAGGGAAGTACGCAGATGTTGAGGAACGTAGGTGAGCCCTTCTGGACCTCCCAGCGGAGCAGGATGGCGATGGTTCTCCTGCGTGATCTGCTCATCGATATCCCAGAGGATGGGGCTTAGGATTACGGCTGGAGGGAGAATGGGTTCCGGAGTCTGATCGTCGGTGGAAGGATGATAGAGACGGGATAGAGCATCTGCTCTGCAGTTCCTACTCCCAGGTCGGTAGGTGACTATAAAGTCAAATCGAGTGAAGAAGAGGGCCCAACGGGCTTGACGAGGATTCAATATCTTAGCTTCTCTGAGGTATTCCAAGTTGCGGTGATCAGTGATGACCTCAAACTGATGGTTGGCTCCCTCCAGCCAATGCCTCCATTCCTCCAGGGCTAGTTTGATAGCGAGCATTTCCCGGTTGCCGATGTTATAATTACACTCCGCCGGGGACAGCTTTTTAGAGAAGAAGGCACATGGAAGGAGTTTGGGAGGCTCACCCTGCCGCTGAGATAGGACCGCTCCAACCCCTGTGGATGAGGCATCAACCTCGACGACAAATGGAATACCTGGATTGGGATGAGCGAGGATTGGAGCGGTCGTGAAGGCTTCTCTGAGGCGTTGGAAAGCCTGGATGGCATCGGGTGACAAGAACAGAGACTTGGGCCGGCATTTCAGAGCTGAAGTAAGGGGTGCACTGATGGAGCTGTAGTTATTGATGAATCTTCAATAGAAATTAGCGAAACCAAGGAATCTTTGAAGTTCTTTAACGGATGATGGTATTGCCCAGTTCTGAATGGTTTCCACCTTCCTCTGGTCCCTCTGGATGCCATGTTGGTCAATGATGTAGCCCAGGAATTGAACGGTGGTGGTGTGGAACTCACATTTTTCCAGTTTCAAGTACAATTGATGTTTTCTCAAAGTTTCCAGCACCTTGATGACGTGTTGATGATGTTCTGAGAGGGTAGATGAGTAGATGAGGATGTCGTCGATGTACACTATGACAAAACGATTGAGGTGTTCACGAAAGATCTCATTCATATACCCCTGGAAGACAGCGGGAGCGTTGGAAAGCCCAAAGGGCATAACCTGATATTCGTAGTGGCGAATACGGATGAGGTTATAGGCACTCCTGAGATCAAGTTTAGAGAAGATACGGGCTCCGCGCAGCTGTTCCAGAGCTGCTGGGACCAGAGGAAGGGGATAGCTGAATTTGACAGTCTGAGAGTTGAGGTTCCTGTAGTCGATGCACGGCCTCAAGCCTCCGTCCTTTTTACCCACAAAGAAGAAATGAGATGAACAAAATATGGTGTTGGTCCCAAAAGCACAATGTCATCTAGTTTAACCCCTTAAACCGGAAGTGTCGCTGGCGGGACACCCCACACTTTTTATTATTCATTATTCATAAAAAAATTAATAATCAAATTACTAAGCTGAATGGAACAACACAAAATAGGTATCATTTTAAAGCTTAGAATCTCACTTTGATCAACTCCTAACGAGTGCTGAGTTATTCCTCTAAAACGTGTGTACCCCCCGTAGGCGCCACCTAGCTGCAAAATTAATACTCATAATATTTTCAAAAATATTACCTTGATCAACTTTGAGTCTGAAATTTACAATGAATGTAGCCAATTTGAAGAACTCCTAAGTATTGCTGAGTTATTTGCTGATAAATAGAATCTTTTTTTTCATAATCTATAAAGTACTTTTTTTGTACTATGTACTGCAATGTGTCAAAAACATCATACATCTCATGAAATCGTTGAAAATGGCACTTTATTTTTTACAGCATATTATTACAATTAAAATGAGCCCAAAATTAACTTAATCTATTGCAATGACTCAACAAAAAGGCTACCTTTGTTCCAAATGCTGTAACTTTTGAGTACTTTATGTGATCACCACAAAATTTGATCCAGATGCAGCTCACATTTAGAGGAACTTCCCCAAAAAAGAATTTCCCCCTACCGTATTTCCTTCCCGAGTTATTGTATGTCAAACAAGAGAGATATGGAAAATCATAATAAAAAATTATATATATATATTAGGGCTGGGAATCGATTAAAAAAAATTAACTAATTAATTGCACAATTTCTGTAATTAATTGCAATTAATTGCGCTTCCCCCAAGCTTGTAATCATCAATATTTAAACTTAGAATCACCTAATTAAACAACACAGGAAAAAAAGGGAACAGAAAATAGCCCTATATTAAAATATTAAACATCAATATATCAATATATTATTCTTTTTCAATAATCAATCAACATAATCAATTTAACAGATTATTATTATTATTATTATTTTATTAATTATTAAAACAAAATATAGTCCTACAAAGCTATTATTACCAGAGCATGTGATCAGAGCAGGTCATTTTACCATTGTTGCCCAGCATGGCTATACCAGCTCAGCAAACAGAAGTCAACAGAGAAATTTCACGTTACTTGAGTGGACTTTACTTTTCCAGTGCTTAGTACATGATTGAAGCCTTTGGGCCGTTAACGACAGAGCCGCCGACACACATACACACACACACACACACACACACACACACACGGAACGGAGAGCTCGCCGCTGCTGGGCCATTAACGACAGAGCGAGCCGACACACACACACACACACACGCACGCGGAGCACAGAGCGCGCCGACCGACCGACACACACACACACTCACGCGCGCGTGCGCGCGGAGCACAGAGCGCGACGCACATACCGAGCGGAAAAGACCCGCTCATGAAAGCTGCCCGAGAATGAAACCTTACCGCCGAACATGGAGGGGCGGGACGGCATATTTCGGCCTTTTTAATAGCAGACGCAACAGGAAATCATTAAAACGAGGCAAAAAAAAAAAGTGCTGCGTCAATTGCGTTATTTTTTTTTTACGCGTTAAACATTTCAAATTAATCGCAAAGATTAACGCGTTAATTCCCCCAGCCCTAATATATATATATTTTTTTTGTATTTATCAGCAGTTTCTCGGCAGGAGAATGTCCAAATGTAATGTAATTTATATTTTCCTATCTTTTGACTCTCCTTGTCATAGTTTTGGAGTTATACATTTTTATTTTTGTGTGTGTCACAAAGACAAAACAAAACTACCTTCAGGGTGTAAGGGGTTAACTTTGTGAGTTTGGTGAAATGCTTAGAAAAGAGTGGTGTTTGAAGCTTCAGAATAGTTTTTACTGTGTTAATAATTATTTGTATCTTTCCTACTTGGTAAAAATGGCAAAATCTGCTTGAATAAGACATATTCATGTAATTTACTTATTTACTAATGTTTACTATATTGTGTGGATTGTAAAGAGTTGTTGACTGTAGTTAGAAAATAATAGACACTGTAAAATGTTAAAGAATTAAAAAACTGAAAAATAAAGTTGATTGTTTTCTTGATTTAGAAATGGATTCATTTTAAATGCCATTAAAGCTGCTGCAGTTGCAAGTGTGTACAAAGATAAAGGATTTACAAGACAGACATGACAACATTCACTGGTGTGTAATTTGATTTGTATCACACTGTAAAAAAAAATCCTAATTTTACAGAGAATAACTCTAAATTTTTTAGAGTATTTTTCTGTTATTTTAAATTATATTCAAAACTCTGTAAAATTACAAACAATATCTGTAAATTAATTAATTGACTGTTAATTTAAGGATTATATCATTAATGACAAATTACAGTAATTCTTATTTTTTTTCACAGGACAATTACTGTATTATTTATACAGTATTTTTCTGTTTTTTTAAATTACATACAAAACTCTGTAAAATTACAAACAATATCTGTAAATTAATTAATTGACTGTTAATTTAAGGATTATATCATTAATGACAAATTACAGTAATTCTTATTTTTTTCACAGGACAATTACTGTATTATTTATACAGTATTTTTCAGTTTTTTTTCAATTACATACACAACTCTGTAAAATTACAAACAATATCTGTAAATTAATTAATTGACTGTTAATTTAAGGATTATATCATTAATGACAAATTACAGTAATTCTTATTTTTTTCACAGGACAATTACTGTATTATTTATACAGTATTTTTCTGTTTTTTTAAATTACATATAAAGTTGTGTAAAATTACAATAAAATTGTGTAATTAAATATGTAGCTCATTATATTAAAGGTTTATATCCATACTAACACTTTAACATATTTCCTTGTCATTTTAAAGTAAATGTTAGTTTTACATTTAAGTGTATTTTTACATTTAAACTCTGTAATTCTGGATACAAATTTAATGCAAGCAAACTGCACAATTATTGTTAAATTGACCTTGCTGGTCAGACAGCAGGCCAACAGGGATCATGGTGGAACATGGTGGAATTAGGTCCTCCTGGGAAGTTTGTATTCATGAGGTTTTACTATTTATTTTTTTATGTTTTAAATTAATTTATGAAGCCACTGTATCATTACATATTATATTGCTATATTATAATGCTCATATTTTGTGCAGGCATTAGCTTACTTCATTGCAAATAGAAAAGCCTGACAATGTCACTGCAACAGTATAAGTATTGTGGTATTCCTCAATGTTTCGCACTGACACACCCCTAACTCTTCAAGATCTGGGTTAAAGAAAATTCTGAGCTTCCTACTCATATTTTTATCATTGTGGTGGTGTTTATGTGCGTTCAACTCGTAAATACGATCTTTATGACATGACTTGAATGCACCAATAGCTCTAGCTTAGGGACAATCCACACAAATACTCTTAAATGACATTACAGACTGTCGCAGCGAGAAGTTCTTTGTCCTGTATCAACGCTAAAGGCCTAACCACTGCAGTCAACACCTTGGAGTAGCCTATCCATGCTGTTAAATAAAAGGTCTGTAGACAAGGGTTAGGGTTAGGGTTAGAGTTAGGGTTAACCTTAACCCTAACCCAGACCCCGTTTCACATTACTGGTGTGCATCTTGAGACAAAACAATGGCACTGACATATTTTAAGATAAGTCAGTGGAAGTTGCTTTCATGTAAAACAGCTGAAATGTGCATTTTAGTCTGGGACTACAGGCTTAAGCCTTGCTTGTGAAACCCGGGGTATGTTGCAACTTGTATAGAATTATGCCAATGTTAGCAAAGTGTTGTGTTGGACAGAGGATTAACCCTAAACCAACAGGTTGTGTAACAGTGCCACACAAGGTGAAAAGCAAGACATTATTAGGCATTAGAGTGTTTCTAAAGGAAAGGACAATAATTTGTTAAAGTGCAAAAGGGTCATTATGGGTCACATGGATGTAACTAATGTCACCCAGAGTATACCAATCCATTAGTTTTTCATATGTCTATACAGAATTTTACATGAATACATTATGCAGTGTTTGCTCTGTTTAATATATAATCTGTTTGCTCTGTTAAATTGCTGTTTAGCAGAGCAGTGGTAAATATATGTTGTTTATATATGTTGTTTTATATATATAATTTTTAATCATACACTGCAATGAAAACACCATTTAACCAATTGAATAAATATAACAGCCAGCCTACAAATACAGCTAAATAAATAGAACGTGTATATTTTTTCCTATTCTTTCTTTTAAAACATGTCATCTTTTCTTGTAGTTGCAATGTTACCACATTATTGGCTGTCTCTTCGAGTTGTTTTGAGCATGATTGGTTATTCAGTATGGAGGTATTTTTGGTGCAAAACTACTGAACGCCTGTGACAGTGGAATTTGAAGTTGTAGAGAATAGCCACACATGTGTATCAGTAAATTTGAAGTCACAGAGAGAAATGTTTTAAGAGTTGCAAACTTGTAGACTTTTTTTTATCTTCCACAAACACAACACAACACAACAGTTACACCTTCTCAAATTCTTCATTGCAGGTGCACAAATCCTATTCTACAAATCACAAATTAAGAAACTCATACGCTCACATTTTTGCTACAGTTGCTGCAGTGAATATGGTGCAAAACGCATTTACACACCCGCATCAAGAAATGTGAAGTCTCGGAGAAATTTTGCTCATCTGCAAATCAGTATGTGAATTCATCCAATGAGAGTTGCACACTTGTAGAATATTTTCTCACAAATGTCTTGTATATTTTTCTAGCACAAACACAAGTACATAACTACAGCTGCTTGAATCTGCTGCGACCAATCTCAAACACTGTTTTTAGCTTTCAAGTGACAAGTTTCACGCGCTCTCCCTTTTGCACCAAGTGCACCTCGAAATGTGGGGCAAAAGTGAGTTGTGCATCTGTAGAGGCAGTGGGCGGAGCCTACATGAATATTCATGAGTTTCCCGGGCATGCGCGTGGAACTGCTCATTCTAGTTCACGCTCCTCGTTTCTCAGCAGGTTTAATGGATTAATTTCAAAAAAGGTAAATATAGTTTCAGCGCGATCTTAAACTACAATTGTGTATCGTTTTGTTAAATTCATAATGTTTTTATTAATTCGTCACTGACTGAATGATTGCTGACATTCACTTCGTGTAGGCCTATATACAGTAGCTACAGCAAACTTCAACTCGCCGTATAAATTGCACCTTGCGAAGCTTTAAAACTGTGGCTTTTACTAATTATTATCATTTGTTGATTGCAATAAATTAAATAAACCTTCACAAATGTATCTGTGGGCTAACACTTTTTAAAATATATATAATATATCCTGGTGTGATTGTTCTTAAATTCTTGTTCGTTTAAATAAGCCAAATCATTTAAGACCAAACTCAAGCATGAATGTGTTGCTTTAATACATACGTACAATTTGGATTAAACAAAATTGTATGGACAAAAGTGGATAAATTACATTTGATACAACTAGGTTACTGTAAATGAGAAACAAAAAACACTTAACATTATTTTACGGAATATAATAAGCCACCAATTTGATGTTCTAAAAAAAAATATTTACAAACATACTGGCAAAATAATGTAACAATATTATTTTTAATGTTTTGATTGCAAGGTGTGCTTGTGCTGGTTTTGATTTAATAATATATACACGGTTCAAAAGTTTGGTATTAGTAAGGTTCTACCTATAAGGTACCAAGACTACATTTATCTGAAAAACAGTAATATTGTGAAATATTTTTATCAACTGTCTTCTATTTTAATGTTTTAAAAAAAATATTGTGATGGCAGAGCTCATTTTACTCTAGATTTCAGTGTCACATGACCCTTCAGAAATCATTCTAATACTGATTTGCTGCTCAAGAAACATCTGATTATTATCACAGTTGAAAATGGTTGTGCTGCTTAATGAAGTGTGGAAATTGACCTTGCCTGCTATAAAAGTATAACATTTCTTAAATCATAGTGATTCCAAACTTTTGTCATGCAAATCTTAAATACCAGAATGTCATGTTTTAACATTGATCCAACAAAGTTTAAAGGTTTCATTTTCAAGAGTTCAAGTCAGAAGTAGATCATGCATTTGTATCAATGGTCATCATTGTGTATCATCCAGGCACACAGAGCAACACATAAGGTCAAAGAAAGAACATGACAACGAGAAACATCAGTATAGGGTGCAGAATGTTTATTTGGACATGGATATGGTTGTGGAGTTATTTCCCAGAGATTATTGCCAGAGATGACACAGTTGTAAAGCTTCATAAGGTAAGGTATCAGAAGAGCTTAGCAATAAATAAATTAAATGGTAATGGTTCATGTATTTAGGAATATTCTGCTCTTCTGTTGGAAATAAGTGTTGCTGTAGCCTAATCATTCAGGTGTTCTGGAATTTTTGGTTTTACGGTAAAAGTGGAACGTTATTTATTTTTAATTTTTTTTATTGCAGTGACATTCAACAAATGATAACAAAAGACAGTTTAAAGCATTGCAATGTACAGAGGAAAAGCACAACGAAATGAACGAGTTGAAGTTTGCTGTGCTTTATAAACTAGGCCTACACGAAGTGAATGCCAGCAATCATTCAGTCAGTGACGAATTAATAAAAACATTATGAATTTAACAAAACGATACACAATTGTAGTTTAAGTTCGCGCTGAAACTATATTTACCTTTTTTGAAATAATCCATTAAACCTGCTGAGAAACGAGGAGCGTGAACTAGAATGAGCAGTTCCACGCGCATGCCCGGGAAACTCATGAATATTCATGTAGGCTCCGCCCACTGCCTCTACAGATGCACAACTCACTTTTGCCCCACATTTCGAGGTGCACTTGGTGCAAAAGGGAGAGCGCGCGAAACTTGTCACTTGAAAGCTAAAAACAGTGTTTGAGATTGGTCGCAGCAGATTCAAGCAGCTGTAGTTATGTACTTGTGTTTGTGCTAGAAAAATATACAAGACATTTGTGAGAAAATATTCTACAAGTGTGCAACTCTCATTGGATGAATTCACATACTGATTTGCAGATGAGCAAAATTTCTCCGAGACTTCACATTTCTTGATGCGGGTGTGTAAATGCGTTTTGCACCATATTCACTGCAGCAACTGTAGCAAAAATGTGAGCGTATGAGTTTCTTAATTTGTGATTTGTAGAATAGGATTTGTGCACCTGCAATGAAGAATTTGAGAAGGTGTAACTGTTGTGTTGTGTTTGTGGAAGATAAAAAAAAGTCTACAAGTTTGCAACTCTTAAAACATTTCTCTCTGTGACTTCAAATTTACTGATACACATGTGTGGCTATTCTCTACAACTTCAAATTCCACTGTCACAGGCGTTCAGTAGTTTTGCACCAAAAATACCTCCATAATTCAGACTGTCATCCAGGAATCTGGCCAATGACAGCTATGCGCGCCTTTTACTCGTCATGTTTGAATATTCGTCTGTTGGAGTGAGTGAGTGTGTGTGTGTGTGTGTGTGTGTGTGTGTGTGTGTGTGTGTGTGTGTGTGTGTGTGTGTGTGTGTGTGTGTGTGTTGCTGCTGCTTGGGATATGTGGCTTTTTACGTTATACTGTTTAAAACATGGATTATTTTACATCGGACAGCTACATTTTTATTTTGTGCGAGTTGCGGGATGTAAATGAAGAACAAACAAGGAATATATATGGACAACGCATTTTAACAACGTGTAACGGACATATTGCAATCTGCGGAAGGTAAATAACTTTTTATTTTATAAAAACAATTCTGCTACATCAAAATATAGTGTGTTAAATTGATAATCTAAACGCGATTAGAGCAATATCGATATTAGTACATGTTTCAATGTATTAGGCTAATGTTATGTGTTGCTAGCATGTGTATTGTCAGCTAACTTAGGTTAAAAAAAAAACCCTCAGCATAGGAGCTTTACAATGACTGAGAACATTGTCTCTTTAGACAGAGAGGAACTCGAACCACACTCTTTGACTCTAGAAGAATAGGCTATGCAAACTAGGCTTTTGAATAGTTGTTGATCGTGGGATATAACGTTAGCTGCTAGGCCTAACGTCACCGATCAGTCATCATAATATGTTTTGAGTAACGTTATATGAGTTGGGGAGTAAAATTTTGCAAGCTTTCGCAAATGTCTCTGTTAGTAAAATGCTAATAGCTAATATTGCTGTGTATGTGTGTGTTTCCCTCGTGATCCAGAAATCATTTGGAATGATCCAGCCACATGATCTTCAGATGCAGTGAGTATTGTTATATTAAAATACACGTGAAATAGAGGCAGAACATGTAAACTCTGCTCAAAGGCACACTGATTCAAACCCGCAATATTTTACCTATCTTCTTGAGTTTACAGGCCTAGCTGTCGCTGACCCAAAAATAAATGTCCTTTCAAAATGAAAGTATTTTCAAACCTGTATGACTTCTGTGAAACACAAGAATATTGGGAATAAAACAACATTGGAACCCATTGTATGGCAAAACAAAACAATGAAGGCATTTCTCAAGATATCTTAATTAAGGTTATACAAAATAAATTCATACAGTTTTGGAACAACATGGAGTAAATAATGAGAGAACTCTATTTTTTGGATGAGCTGTTCTTTTAAGGACGTGTTCCCAGGGTCCTTTGATAAATTAACCATGGTTTTTATTATTGTAAAAGTTTATAAACCATGTTTTTATGGTGGATTGATTACAATACTTTGTTACCATTTAGTTAGTGTAGCAAAACCATGGTTAATGTTAGTAAGGGTTCTCCAGATTTATGTAACACTTAAGGAACACGTTAAAAAGGGGTCTTATGTCACCCAGATCAATAGTCTGTTAACACACTTTTTAAAAAATATATTTTTTAGATCAAGCCTTGGAACAATGTTTACGGAGCAGAACAGGCACCAACAGAGAAACAAGCCCATCACTAGTAAGTATCCACTGCAGTATATAAAACAAAACAAAAATTATCTATTTTTTTTCTCCCTCGTGCCATCCCAGATGTATATCTGACTTTCTTTCCACAGAGATTTTTTGACAAATTATCCATTATTGTAAGCCGATATAGCCTAATGCAAGTGCATGCTCCAGAAACTACATACAGCCTACAAACAGCTGCTGTGTTGTTCACACAGGAAGTTTTCTGCACTTATCATATGAGCTTTACAATGCTCTTGGATTATTGTCAGGATGTGTGTTTGGACTTTTTTGACCTTCAGCATTTTGTTGTCTATTCACTTGCATTATTCGACACACAAACACAAGACATGGATAATTTTTCTAAAAGTCTAGTTTATTTTTTCTAAAATTTGTGTTCATCTGAAGAAAGAAAATCATCTACCTTTCGGACGGCATAAGGGAGAGTAAATGTGTTATGGTAAGAATGATGGAAGACCAGGGCGGAATGCAGTTAACAGTCTTTAATGAAGAAAGGAAATAGTCCTCAATAATTGAACACAAATCACAGGCTTAAGTCAGAGCCAGAACAGAAACTGCCAGACGACTGGTACATAAGAAAAACAGCATCAACCTCCACGGGGACAGAGGCAGGAACCCAGAGAAGCACTCAGCCAGTCAGGAGATGTGAGACAGCAGATAGGGCGAGCAGCAGTGAGCAGGCACAGAACAGGTACTCTGCAAACAGGCACAGCTGGATAATTCACAGTCTGATGGCAGTATTACTCACAGTAGAATTAAAGGTTTCTCTATCCACAAACAAGACAGGACAGGACAGGACTGGACTGGACTGGACAAGATTTGAGAGCTGACGTTTCTCACGAGAGGTCATAGAATAATCCGACAACAGGACAGGGTTAGGAAGAGAGAATAAGGGCGCTTTCACACTGGCAGTTTAGTGCGGACCGGGGCACGGTTCGCATGAAAAATCGTTAATGTGAACGCTGTCATCGGACCCGGGTGCGCACTAGAGTACCGAACCCGAGACTAGCTGGAGGAGGTGGTCTGAGCTCGGTTGCTCCCGAACCGTGGCGCGGTTCGCGTTAATGTGCAAGCAACACGGACTCGGGTGCGCGCTTGTTCAGGAAGTATAGTATCCCGCGCATGCGTATCACTGTCGATATCATTGTTTGATTGCGTTTGCGATGACGTAAGATCACTGCAAACGCACCTGGGTTCGATACAATTAATTGAGTGTGAAACCAGACCAACGCTGCGGGAGGCGCCGGGAACTAGCGCACTCGGGTTCGGACCGCAGCAAACGAACCCAGTGGAAAAACGCCCTAAGAAGCAGAAACAATCAAGAGGTAAAAGGGAACAGGTGAGAAGTAACGAGCGGAGGAGTGGACGTGTGTGCGTGATTGTGTGTGTGAGTGGGAAACAGCTGAAAGAGATAATGAGCGGAGAAATGGATGTGTGTGTGTAATAGTGTGTGCGAGTGAGAGTGTGACCACAAGAGGGAGACAAAGAAAAGAGGAAGAGAGACCAGGATCATGACAAAATGAGGGGAGAATCCCCTTCCACAAATGCGTTAGCAAAGGGTACATGCGATGGTAAATTAACTTAAGTAATTTTATCTTGTAGTAATTTTATTTTATATTTATGGTAATGTGACCTAGGATGGCAAGTCCCAGTGATTCATTTTAAAACTAGATATGGTGGAAGAGTTCAATTTAACAGAATAATTTGAGTTGTTTGTTTGGGTTTGCTATATTACACTCATTTTCATCATACATTTCATATAAAGTTCCATAGGTAAAACTATTAATAGATACGTTAAATGTAACTACCTGCAGGGTTCAAAGAAAAGACGTCAAGAACACACAAACTTAGGAACTTTACACAACAACGATGTACTAAAAACAGAAAAGTTTTTTCTTTGTACAGATGACAACGTTATTAAAACGATTCCCGTTCACACAGATCGGCCTTTACCGTTTTCACAGATTCACATTTCAGTAGTTTAGACCGAGACGATTTTAGTTGGAAACTGAGTCATATAAACGGCCCCTTACTAAGCATATATTAAAAACCCCAGGGCATAGGGATGCTCACATTTGATTGGAATTTGCCCACTGTCATGCAGATTTTAGCTCAAACCCTAATTAAACTGACCTGAACCAGCTAATCAAGATCTTCAGGATAACCAAAAACAGTTTGGAGCTACACTCTGCAGGACACTGGCCCTCCAGGAGTTTGGCACACATGAACTGAAGGGATAGTTCACAGTCAGGCAAACAAGAAAATTCTCCCAAATAATTTACTCACCCTCATGTTGTTCCAAACCTTTATGCATTTTTTGGTTGCCAACATTCTTCAAAAATATCTACATTTCAGGTTTGAAAAGACATGATGGTGAGTAAATGATGACAGAATTTCTCAAGTACTTTAATAAGCTCACACAATGAGAATATACCTTTTTTTTAAAAACACATATCATATATTTAATTCCCTGGAGAATGAGAGAAAGCCCCTCATTACCCATATCACAGCAGTCTGAAAACACCTCCAGTTAATACAAATATTGTTGGTTTTATTTTGTAATACAAATTGGCATTTTTAGGCGTTTACCTTGCAATGATACCTCTGGAAAAGAATGTCCATTGTTGTGAATCTACATGTTCCTTCTTTTGGTGATGCACATTTTTCAATCAGACATAAGTTTTAGATACCAGACAAATCAGAAGACAAACAGACAATTTAAATAAAAATGTATTAAGCATGTTTAAATAATTGAAATCATTTTGAGAGAATCATAGTGTGTCCTTTTTTTTCTTCTTCCCAGATGCACCAAGCTGATTACTGGCCGTTTGCTGGAGTGCTGGTTATTTGCTGTATCTGTCACTTCTGGTACACTTTTGTTGTATGTTTTGATTTATCTTATTAATAAACTTGTATAGTAAGGATTCTGAATGTAAAGACCATATAATATTTAACTATGTGACCCCCAGGGGTCTGAATAATTCCATTTTATTTAGATTACAAGTTTACATTGTTTAAATACTATTAAATTATATGTAAACACAAGTGCTGCAAATTAAAGTTTGAGATGATTTTAATCAGTTTTATACAGTTTTTTTACAGACTTATTTTGTCTTCTAAAATAAAACTGTTTTATTACATTCTTGAGCATGTCTTGACAATTTATTGAATGTGTTTGATCGTTATAATTTAGGAAATACCTGTAAAATAACAGTGTTTTTCAGTAGAACTTTTAGTGCCGTCACTTTATTAAAGGTGTTTGATTGTAATCATTTAGGAAATACCTGTAAAATAATAGTGTTTCTCAGTAGAACTTTTAGTGCCATAACTTTATTAAAGGTGTTTGGTCATTATAATCTTGGAAAAATCCATAAAATAAAAGTTTTACACTGTAAAAAAATAATCATAAAAAAACGGTCAAATGACTGGCAGCTATGGCTGCCAAACAAAAACCGTAAAATTAAGGTAAAATATCTTCATTCAAACAAGGAAAAGCCTGTAAAATAACAGTGTTTTTTTCTAAAACTTTTAATGAAAAATTCTGTAAAATTATAGTTTTTGCACTTTATTGGAATTAAGATATTTTACTTTAATTTTACGGTTTTTGTTTGGCAGCCGTAGCTGCCAGTCATTTGACCGTTTTTTTACGATTATTTTTTTTACAGTGCATGAAAGTTCAATAACAAAAAATGTATTATTATTGTAAATAATAATAATTATTATCCAAATCACCAGATTCTCTTGTTTGATTATATATTTAAAGGGATACTTCAGGATTTAGCATTAAGCTTTGTATTAGTAGAAAACCTGTAGTATTTTCGAATTACCATGCTTTCCACCCTCATATCCCCCTGAGACAAGAGATTTATGTATTTTTTGTCTGGAAAAAATCCTCCGATGACGCAAAAATCGTCATTTTGCGTCATCAGAGGATTTTCTGGCCAGAGTCTAAAGACTACAGCCAGTAGGAGGAGCTGTTCCGCATGTTTTCAACCCGCCCATAGAGGGTGGGATCTCACTCACAGAATGTACACCGTGTCAGACGTCTTTCTTTGGAAGCAGGCTCTTGTTCTGTGAAGAAAGCTGAATAGTAGGAGAAAGCTGAGTAAGTAGGGGTTACCATCCTCCTTTTCCCGGACTTGCCCGGCGGGCGAGATCGTTCAAAATGTACGGGATTCAGCTTTTGCTTTCTGCAGTCGCCATTCATTGTTTACATGCACACCTTTTGTTTCAATCTAACTGAATTCATTCCGATTGGTGAATCTGAATGTAGTGTTTACATGAACGCTCGGTTGATGTGCGTTTTACCATTGCTAAGAAAATTCCTGCTCCTCCGTGAGAGATGCGAGACCCTTATATATTGTCTATGGCGAGACCCGGCGCGTCTCAGTAATGACGCCACCGGCCTCGCGCCGTTCTCCCGCGGCCGTCAGCCTCGTCCTGCTCGCCACAGTAAACATAATGAATGAATGGCGACTGTAGAACGCAAAAGCTGAATCCCGGACATTTTGGGCGATCTCTAAATCCCTGGCAAACTCATCACGTAGGCTAGCCTTGTTGTTTTCCACTGCACTCTTACCGGTAGGCGTGGCCTCCTAAGGCAGCGAAGCAAGTGCATTCTGGGAGTTGTTGTCTTTCATCCACATAAGCCAAAAATACATTTTCTGGCTTTTCTCAGTCTAGAAAGCTCCAAATTCAAAAATTTCTTCACATTTCTTCTACTTAAATGACCTATTTTAAATACACATTCATCTTCCCAGAGGTGAAGTATCCCTTTAACTTGAAAACAACTTTTATTTATATTTAAAAACACAAATTTTATGGCTGACATAATTGTTCAAGAATTATTTCAATTAGTTTAAATGCATGATGATCACTGGCTGTTTGGCTTAGTTAAAGGTGCTCTAAGCAATGTTGGGTGACGTCACTTCTTGTTGACGCTCAAAGTATTGTCAAACAAAACGGAGACTAAATCGACCCTCCCTTCTCCTCATCCTCCCTTCTCCTTTTCTTGCTGTTTGTGGAGCCTGGGCTGTCTACAGAGACCGTGGGGTTTTTTTTATTTAGTTTTTATAGTGCGTTCAGGAGACAGGCAGCTAGCGGATAGTGAGGAGATGTTTGCTGTATGTGAAAAAAAAAATGTTTGGCCTAAAAAACGTGTGACATCACTTAGAGCACTGTTGGAAACTTTTTATTCCTTCATCGAAGCAGAAACCAGGAGACTTGAGATGGATTTTATAAGCAGAAGAGATTTATTCTTCCATGTCTATAGTTCATCAAGTCTGTAGTTAATCATCACCAAGTCTGTAGTTCATCATCATCAAGTCTAATCTAATACAGTATTCAGTGTAATTATACTTCTCAAAAAGGGGAGGGATTACATAGAGGTGGAGTCTCTGAACAAAGCATGTAAATTAAGTATGAACACACCCTACTTTGAGAGCGCTACCAGTCCAATTGAATCAGCATAACTTATTCAAATGCTGATACTGGCCAGGAACTTCGGTTCCAAGAGCCAATCCCAGAGCCATTAAAGACAAAAGGTGAAAGTCTCCCCTACAGCTAATCCAATCAACCTAATGATTCATCGTCTAGGGCTGGGGCTCGATCCATTAAAGACAAAAGGTGACTTACAATAGAGAAAGACAGGACTGGCAGAAACTGTTGTTACTATTATCCTAACCTAACCTTAAAATGCTAACTTCAATGTAGGCTACTCAATACAACAGCACCTTTAATATATTGTTTGATACCTGTTTTTTGTTTTTTTTTAGTTTACATATATTGTAAGATACCAATCATAAGAGCTGTGAAAAATAACCAAATAATGTAGGAATATATGGCATAAATGCACTTATATAATTTATAGCCGAGTCCTGAGATGGGCGTGGTGGATCCCGTGGATGGGCCCCCAACTGCATTGGCACATAAACTGCCTCAAGTTCTTAGCTGTACGTCTTGCGCTGGGCTGCCTCAAACACCGCTACGAGGCAAGCACGTACTGTTCCGTACAGACAACACTGCGACCATTGCGTACATCAACCGTCAAGGTGGTCTACGCAACTCACCCACCACCCCCTCCTATGGAGTCAGAAGCATCTGAGGTCGCTTCGTTTCATTCACATTTCAGGCCCGCTGAATCATGCAGCCGACAATCTCTCACAACAGCCTACGCTTAAGGGGAGTGGCAACTCCATCCCCTGGCAGTGATATGGAGACAATTCGGGACCGCTCAGGTAGACCCATGGCCGTCGGAACCATTGTATATTGGTGGGACAAGACCCACCCACTTTTTAAGACCAATGATATTGGACCCACTAACTTTTACCGTCTCTAGTTCAGTGCATATGTCTGCTCACTTTTCAGTCACTTGTCAGTCAAATCCATTCCACTTCAGGAATGCCCTAATAAATTAAACTCCATTCCGTGTTTTAGCAACAGCGTTGATTTCCACGCTGCTGCTCAAATCCATTCCTCTTGGCTTATTACAGACCCTTAGTTTTCAGGCTAGACGAGCCAATGCGCATGTGCTGTCCGAAGCACGAGTCTTAGGTTCCTATGGGACATCATACTGTCACGGATCTGCCGGGCTCCTCCTCCACATTGCTTTGTGGCCGGCTGCCGCTTCTCCTCCTCTCCCACACCTTTTTGCCGTTTTTGTTTCTTTATGCATGACACCTCATTTCTTTTGTTGCATACATTTTTATTTCCCAACCTAACGTCTATACTGACTTTATTTAACCTATGTTGTTAATTATTTATCTTTAATAAATATATTTATTTATATGGCAATTCCGCATGGTCTCTCTGTTTACATAGCCTAGAATAGGCAGGATGTAACAATACAAAGTTTAAAACATTCAAATATCAAGTAGTAATTAATGTATATGAATCTTAGTTCATTATAAGCTATTAGAGCTGGTTGCTGAGAGACGGACACATGCAGAGACGGCAATTAACACTTGATTTGTGATTGTGCTGCTTATTCCATTCATTTGAGTATATATTGTACAAAGCTTAAATCATTTAAATATACATACAATAATATACAATGTCATATCGTAGAACATGTATATGCTGTATAGCCTATTTGAGTTGATATTACTCTTGCCAAGCTTTGATTTCTCAGAGATCCACGCATAGACGGATTTGAGCTCGTTTAATTTTTACTCTCACTCACTCATTCACTTAACTCATTCGTCCAAGTCACTATCTCGGATCCTCAGTGAAAAGCAAATGTGCGCCAATCTCCATTATCTCGTTTAGTTTACACTCGAAGGTGACTCAGCTCTCCGTCCCCTCCTTCAGGGAATGAGGGTTACATACGTAACAGAGATGTTTTTTGAGCTCAAGAAGGTGGATTGTCTTTTAGCGGTGTTCAATGCCATGGTAACTTACGCTACACTGCTTTTAATCTGGGTTAGAGATCGCAAACCAAAACTGGACCAATCAGCTGTGAGTAAAGTGACGCAAGAAATATATCTGATGCAATAAAGATATAGGGGGAGTGCCCTTATATCTCTCGTACCAAAATAAAGCAGTTTAGGGTGAAAACATTTCAGATACAAAATTGCAAATCTTTTGCTGCTTATTATTTATATTATATTAATTATAATTATTTTTTTTTTTTTACTTTCTAACATGTTAAATATGAATATTTTTCTTACACAAACTCATCATTTCGCTTCAGAAGGCCTCTATTAACCCCTCGGAAAGAGTGGCACAAAAAGTGGGTATAAGCTATATGCGGCGCATAGGGGCGCCAAAGCGATGGTAAAAAAAATTTATATATATATTTACTTTTATTTTATTTTATTTTTTTATAGGTAGCTGCTGTTGTGCGTTTCCAAATCATTCCTGCATTTCCTCAATGTTATATAACATTTTAGAGGACTAACCGGCTAGAGTAGGCGCCGGCGCCCTCGTAAGATTCCATTATAGAATTGTGACATAGAAGAGAGGGGCGGTAATATCGCGAGCGGGCGGGGGCGCCGTGAGCACTGAGCGAGCAGGTACGAGTAGTGAGTTGTCGTCGAAAAAGATGGATAAAGCAAAAAAGCTGTCAGGCTCTAAAAATAGAAAAAGAAAGAGGGAAAAGGAGATGGCATGTCAAGGGATGTGACAGCAGCTAAATAAGTGGATGGTGAAAGGCAACAGATTTAAAGTGTGACATCTGTGTGTGCTTGGAGGCTTGCAAATATTCATGTTAACAGACGAGCTAGCGTTTGCTAACACTGGGAATGTAGCAGCAAAATGGGGGGTTAAATTACGGCTAGCTTAGAATATGCAAAACCGAGGTTGCTGAGCTGAAAACTGGAAAATACAAGGTAGCATGTACAATAAATGACAAGAATCTGGAAAACAACTAATGCAATATCTCTGGTTTACCATGGAATAATGCATAGATTTGCTCCCAAACCTGGAGGCTTGCAAATATGAATGTTAACAGACTGGCTAGTGTTTCTTAAGTTAATGCAAACTAATGTTGCTGATGGCTACATTTAGATTTTGGTTAAACCTTATGGTACCAATCCCATGCATGACATATCTCTTCTTTTTTTTTTTAGGTAAAATAACAACTGGTAAATATAAGGTAGCATGCACAATAAATGACTAGATAGAAGCTGGAAAACATAACTTATGCAATAAGTCTGGTTAACATGCATGGAATCATTATAGATTTTGTTTTACCATTAGCTGTTCATGTTAGCTGTGCTGTCAGACATACAGGGCGCCAAAATTGTTGCTGCATACCCCTCTGACACTGGGTAGTTGCGCCCCTGCTCGGAGCTATGTGGATTACTTTTATGATGGATAGATGCACTTTTATGGACTTCAAAACATAAACGGCCATTCACTGCCCTTTTAAAGCTTGGTCATTTTTTTTATATAACTCATATTGTATTAGTCTGAAAGAAGAATGTCATATACACCTAGGATGGCTCGAGGGTGAGTAAATCATGGGCTAATTTTCATTTTTGGGTGAACTATCCCTTTCATGTTTATTTCAGACCAGATGGAGGTGAAAGAGCAAAGACAAACTGAAGTGAAATGTTTGCTGTAGTTTGTTTCAGCCTGTTGACACCAAGCGGCAACCTCCCCGTCTCTCTCTTGAAACCAACACGGAAGTGAGTTAAACTGCAATTCGTTGACTGGCCGCTTGAGGCTGGTGTCAAAAGTGAGTCAAATCTGTATCTCCCCCATGTTAAAATGGCAAATTTTACAGCAGAAAAAAACGTGTTTACAGCCTGGTGTCTGTATGTGGCTTTGGTCTATACAGCTAATTTTGCCCTTCATGACAACTGTGAGGGGGGTGAATTTTTTTATAACTCATCCGTTTAGTTGATTAATATTTAAAGTTCTGCATAATTAAGGGTGTGTCCACTTGAGTGACAGGTGGATTGCCGCTGATGTCAATGCTAGCCGTTTGTCTGCTGTTACTAGCCGTCACTTCACCTCAGCAAATTTTAGCTGCTGAACTTGCCATCTCTGCAGTGTTTGTGCTTTTCGTTTTATTTCATACAATTTAATACACCCATTACTTCGCCCATGGCTTTGGATTCCGTCGTTGTCGTCGAGTATCGTTCGAGAGAACAACCAGCGCTGTATTTCAGTTGTTTTCCTCTGTGAACATGCACTAATGGATGTCTGACAATTTCGTTGCTTTTTGGAGTTTTCAGATTTAAAAACGTCAATAAAGGCTCGTTCGTTCTGCTCTCACGGAACAGATAGATTATAATTATGCTTATGTACCGTCAGATGAAAACCTGCAGGTGTCGGCGCTTTCTCCGTCCATGCAATAAATGCACATCCTTACATGAGCGCGGATTTCCAGCGCATTTACTTGAACTTCATAGGTAACGTTAATATATCTATGGTTTAACCCATTTGAGAGGCGGCCAAAATCAGAATTTAAAATGGACTGAATAAGCTCTCTATGAACTTGACGAGCGATGCCGCGCTGACGGACCATACACTATAAAAAAAGAGTGACTGACATGTATGCACATAAATCAGTGTCACACACACTCTCTCAGAGTAATATTAAAGCTGCCGTCGGCAACATTTTTTTTATCATATTCAGTGTAATCGACACTATAATCCGACAGAACAACATAAATAAGGTGGTTTTAGAAAAAAACCCGAGCTTCTCCCGTGGCCACCCCTGGCCGACTCCTGGCCACCCTACTGGCCACCCCAATGGCCAGTATAAATTTTAGTAGCATCAGTTATGCATTTCATCCATAATGCACAGCCAGGCAGGCAAGCCGCTCTAGACCTTCGATCGCACACAGTAGCCAGTACTCCCCCGCCCCTCCGTGCCGCTGTTGCGCGCTCAGACAGCAACAGCTCAGCGCGTGCCCGTCGGTCAACAATTTCAAAAGAAGTTAAGAAAGAAGACGAAGAAGACTACCGGTAAGTAAATAAGTAAAAAATATTCTTTAGTAAAAGAAGACGGGGGATTATGTGTCGTGACATGTGCTTTTTAAGTGCCAAATGGTTACAGTATACTGTTACTGTCAATCATTCTCCATTCAGTATTCAAACAGCGCGCGCCTCTTCCGGTTGGATGCACGGTAAAACTCTCTCCAATATGATATATTCACATTATAATGCATGATCTGTAGATAAAAGGCTGTGGATTTGCATAAAATTACTTTATTTTGTTGGAGTTTGTTGCTGTTTTTAAACGACTCACTACCGTGTGCATGTTAGATCACACACATCACAAGGACTATGAATCGGCATCAAACGCACAATAACTGGAATTTAAAACGGTGAAACAAATGATCAATAAACTGTTGGACAGATATACACTAGGATTTGTGCGCTCGACATTTCTTCACTTTGTGCCGTGAACTTTTAAATGCGCACTTGTGCAGCGCTGCACACTGTGACTCCATGTTTCTTTGAGCACATCATTCTGCACCCGCGATGCGCATACGCGCTTTGTGCGCTCTGTTTTGAAGCGTTTCATATTATCATGGTTTTGCGCACTGGCCGATTATTAAAAGCCTATATTTTTGTATACCTAGACTGCTCAATACATTTAAAATAAGCATAATTTAATTGTATATTATTTCTTTGTAGTGTAGGCTATATAAATATATACACTTCTGAATTCTTGACATTAATATACAAATATAAAATTGTGAAATGTATGATTGCCTGATTTAATTTTATAAGAGAACTAATAGTAATTTGTTTTTATTAACATATTTAGATTTTATAAAATTACTGTGCAGATTTTTTCAAGAATTACTTTTTGCTGCTGAGTTATACATTCATTAAGTTTAATAAAAATACATAATACATTTATGTAATATTTAAAGGTGTTAACTGTAATCTTACACTGCAAAATAATAACTTAAAAAGGATTAAATTCATCACAATTATGTAAGTATCTGGAAATTTGGTAATCAGAATCAGACTATTGATCCCTGTTGGGAAAGTCCTGTTACATAAAGCAAAGATGTGATTGTTTCTGTCCTTGCTTTTATTTGTATCTGCCAGTATCTGCTTTTCCCCAGTAACTGTTTTGTTTGCAATAAATGTACACCTTATGCCAAATATAATTGCAAAATAAAATGGTTTATAGTTTTGGTGTGCCACCCCAAGATTTTAAGTGGCCCCATCTGGCCACCCCTATGAAAAATTTCTGGAGGCGCCACTGCTGTCAATCACAGGTCGTGCACACGCCACAGATCCCCCCTCACTCGCGGACGTTAATATCACATGCACACGCCACGCCTGAAGTTCGCCTGGAGATTGCATGAAGCGTGATGGCGGAGAGAAAATCTACTAACAAGCTTCCAATTCCTCGGTTATTGCTATCTATGGATAGATTAGCCAGGGCAGCCTACCTCCGAGTCCATGGTGTTGATAGATGCTGAAGAGACGGACGCGTTCACAGAAAATCAGGTACACACGCACAGTGACGCACTGACGAGCACGACCTTGATGGGAGGGTGCTCGCTGGTAGTGGGGAGGGGCATGAGAGTTGTAAACATTCAACATTTTGGCTAATCGACCCAATCTGCCAGACTTGCCGACGGCAGCTTTAAGTTACTGCATATACATTTTCAACTAGCAGAATAGTACAGAATCACGATACACAGTCTCACTTGTTGCCATGTCTTTTAACTATTATAATATTTCGAAGGGCAAAAACAGGAACTTTTAATTGGCTTTACATCATCAACTGTCACTTTAGCGCGAGGCCCTGCGCAGTCGCAGACTTGGTACTGTCAGTAGCATATAGCATAGCATTACCTCCCCACCCGCCCCGCCTCTTTGCCCATTTTCTGTTATCCGGGAGTGACGCGAGGCCAAGATGGCAACGGCCGGCTCCGCCCACTTTAGGCTTCAAAAATGCTCTTCAGAAACCTACGGGTGACGTCACGGACACTACGTCCATATTTTTTTACAGTCTATGGTTGACACCAATAAAATGAGCGTAATGTGTCAATTTACAGAAGATCTCAGACATGACCATACTGAATGAGCTGAAAACAGGGAACTTTTGGAGACAAAGACGTTTTCAGCAGCTCAGTTAAACATGATGGCCCTGTTTATTTTTGTCAAGCAATCAATACTAATTGATAGATAATTGAGGTTTGTGAAAGAATGTTAAGACAAATTGTCATCCATAGACTCTGTATAATAAATGTTCTAAAACTGTTCTGATTTGATCCACTGCTCGATCTGAATGAAAATTCAAACCTTTCAAGAGGGAAGTACGCAGGGTCTCAAATCTGAGCTTGCTAAAGTATCACAGATCTATATGTGCATTCTAAGATATTGGAAGGCCAAATAATTGTATAATGTCAGTGGGCAGTAGAATAAGTTATTTGTCAGTACCTGCTCTTCTTCTCTTCTTCATCATCCTCTCTCTTTCTTTTTCTCTCAGTCTCCATTTTGCCTTGTAGCTCTTCCCTTCCCAGTGCTGAGCTTTGATTGATACTGTGTTTTCTTCTGTCAGTGAAGAAGGTAAACAAAGCTGATAGCTATTTGTTTCATGAATCATTATGTGCATTTACTGAGAGCTACAAGGTAGGTACACACAATATGTGCACATTCATTATAAATCTTATGCCTAATATGATGAAAAGGGCTTCGTTAATGTTTCTTGTCTAGTCACATTAACAGTTACGAATTACATTAGGCTAACGTTACATGAATCACGCAAAAAAGAAAAAGAAAAAAAAGGTGGTTATTTTCAATTCAAAATTGCGAAATTAGGCAAAAGTTTATTAGTTTGCACACATGATTATTTTTGTCGGTCCTTTAACATTTCTATCATAAAACAGTTGTCAAATATTAATGTTTAGTTTATCTACTTACATCTTATCTCGTACTTTATAACCGTTGACTGAAACGTCAGCAGCTTCTGTGAATAAGCCCCGCCTACTTTGATTTGATTGGTCATCTCAACCCTGTTGACAGTGACGAGCGCTGTTAGACTGAAGGAGCTCAGATGAGAAGGACGAGTATCCTGGCGTTGCACAATATCCTTGCAGAACCAAAGTAGAGTAAAGATCTGGCAATTATTTCACGACCTTTATTATATACTACTATTATATACACAAAAATGACGAGGTCCGGACCTCATTGGTGAGTATACGGCCCCAGAAGAGAAAATCTCTTGTGACGTCAGTTTTTTGTCTGTCTTTCTCCGGCTCTGACTGACGCACTGCGCATGCGCTTAATGTTTGTTTGGCTTCAGACTGCACGTAATACTCATGTAAACTAATATGCGCATTGAATTGCAAAGTTTATGGTTCATATAAACAGAGCTTTCAGAATCTATTCAATTACAAAAATCAGTGCATGTAAATATCCAATAGGTGGCAGTAATACACTAAAATGGTTTCTAGTTTGCCATGTAAATCCAAAAGAACAAATAGGCTAGAGGATGCGCAGAAGAGGGACACGAGCGCTGAAAGTTTAAAGACCTGTATACTATTTGTTAATTTTAATCCAAGATGCTTTAACGACCGTGTAAGAGTTTAAATGAAGGACAGTTGTGGAGTATTTTCGCTGGATGATGGATATTTTCAGTCAGTGTGTTGTTGCCACATGTGAAAGATGACATGAACCAGCTTGAGATATGAGGTATTTAAACTACTAATGAACACATTATGTGCTCAGGTTTAGTGTTAAAGGGATAGTTCACTTTGAAATAAATTTTTGGTATGTTTTAGCTTACCTCAAGGGCATCCAAGATGTAGGTGTCTTTTTTTCCGCAGTAGTTTCAATTTTGGACTCTTGTGTTTTGAGATAATGACCATAGACCTGCATTATATGACTGACAGACAAGAACGGTTTGACCTAAAAATATAAAAATTGAAACTACTGTGGAAAAAAAGACACCTACATCTTGGATGCCCTTGAGGTAAGCTAAAACATACCAAAAATTAATTTCAAAGTGAACTATCCCTTTAATATGTAATATACACGAAATCTTGTTAGTCTCTAATGTAAGATTATGTATTGATGTTAACATTGATTAACAATATTAATAATGGTACATAATGTAGAGCTAAGGCTAGTGCTCTCTAATCTAGAGCTGTATTTAGTCTTTAATTTGATTAATTATATATATATATATAATATAATATGAGTATATAATATAATATGTGTGTATATATATATATATATATATACACACGCACACACACACACACACACACACAGAAGAGAAAGAAATATTTGCATGTATACACTGAATTTATGTTTGATTTATATTGTATATAAATAAGAAAAAAAGAGATCCTCACACGAATATAGGCCAAAAATCCCAGGGGATTTTATTGTCCAGAGGCCACAAATAAAGTGCAAAACGTGTTCGGGTTCAAACCTTCATCAGTGTCATGTGTTACCAAGCGTACACCTGCGGTCATTTAAACACTTATTACTGTAATTCATGTAACATACCGGAATCTGACTTGATCCCATATACATATATTTACATCAATAGTCTACATCATTATACATATCACAACAATCCTCTATTAAAAAAAAAATAGATAAATTGTTAACATTTAAAAAAAAAATCTGACTATCAATATGAACATAAATATACTCATTCCCATTATTGAATATCACAAAAGATTATTCTCATCATCCATACACATCACACGATTAGACATTGCAATGCATAATGAAACAACATTTATAGAAATAATTGAGAGTATATTCCTCATTCATGCTTTTCCTCACTCAAACTTTTTTGGTCATTCCCCACTTTAGACAAGGAGGAATTTTCAAGCCCCATCGCCCCAACACAATGCTAATGAAATGCGCAACAAGCTTAACATGTTCCAATTTATTGAACTAACAAGTAGTATCAGAGTAACAAGTTGTATCTAAAATACAAACTATATACATCAAATAACAGAAAGTTAAAAAATAAAGAAAATAAAAGTGCAGCTGTGTCGTAATAACTTGCATGAAATAAAAAAATAGAGAAAATAAAAGTGCAGCTGTGTCAATTTTTTTTACTAATTTAAAAAATTGAAATGATCAATGTTTTGTTATTGTTTGTTTTTTTCAAGGCGATTGTTATTTTAGAACGTTCCCCCTTAATGTTTCCATGGCGACGCGTCATATTTGTCACGTGACACACCGCAGCCACAATAACACTGTATGACAGATCGCCTTAATTTCCTTACAGACATCAGTGTGTATTTGACAAACTCCAAATGCATTGTTTTACTCGTGCTTATGTGTATTTAAATGGCTGAAACCTAAAATAAACATTATTAGGTTGAAAACACTGCATAGTTGTGATATATGACAGCGCTGAGCTCGTCCGTCTCTGGCTCAGCGCCCACCAACGCGCGAAAGCACAATTTGAATCTAGCAGTGTTGTCACTTCACTGAACATTCTAAATCCCCAGGGCTCCAGACTAACTTTTTGCCTTGGTTGCACTGGTGCGCCTAACTTTTTTATTTAGGTGCACCAGCACAAAATTTGGGTGCACTGAAAATTTTTCTCGGCTCGCGTCACCTTTAACGCCACAATTCCAAGGTCACCTTTTTATCACGCTCTATATACATTCATATTATGTAAATGATTTTAAACAAGAATAAGGTGTAGGTAAATAAATAAAAATAAATAAAATTTTTTTTTAAAGTGCTTCACTGAGCTGCCAAACTAACTATTTTGAGTCTCTAGCTCAGGCGCGGTATAGGCTCTACCTCCGTCTCTGAGTCGGATGCCATCTCCGACGAAAGACCAGGGCTTGGCATCTTACCAGGGACTGGGGAGAATGGTGGCTGAAGTAGCTTCATGTCTGGGCTGTTGTCGGAGCATTGACCGGGGAGTAAAGGGTTTTAACGGTATTCCTACTCTTACCGATACTGCTTATCGATCCGGTACTTTAACTGTATTCTTATCGGTTCTTTTTGTTTTTATATATATTAGTCTAAAAAGAAATCTAATAAAGTAATCAAATGTAAAATAACACTGCATAATTTTTCATAAATAGATTAATGCTTAATAAAGCTGAAGTTATTCTTTCAAGAGCTTTGTAGTGATTTTTCTCTTGTTGTTTGATTCGCAGTAATGGCGCAATCGTCCGCATGTTTACTAGACTGCGGCCCCTTTAAGACCGAGTGCAGATCTGCTATTGATCTGATGCACCATATTCTCCCAACTATTTCCATAACTACGTCCATTTAAGACATAAACTGTTTTTAGTGAATCTCCAAGCCGGTCATTTTGACATACTTTTGTGTACATTTGATCGTTTAGACACGCACATTAAACCCAAAGTAGGCTATAATTTGCTTGTCTTGGTTTCGGTTTCGGAGCGCGTGCCGCCTTGCGAACAACATCTCTTGCGCAGATTTTGTGCTTTTAATAGCTCTTTTAATTATTTAACGCGTCTCGCAAGTTAGCAACAGTAGCTAGACTGCATTTTACAACAATCACCGATCGTGCTGATTCTGTCGTTAGGTTTGAGTTTTAGGGAGAAATGACAGTGTAATGCTGCGAAGAGAAGAAGTTGCACTAGATAGAATGCGGCTATAGTTTTTAATGGTTTTACCTCAATATATTATTTTTTATAATCTTTGGAAGCCGAAATCTAAAATAAAATCAGACTAATATCACAGACCTTAAGTGTAACCAGGCTACGTTTGAATGTTTAATTCTGTCCTCCGTCATCACTCATTAAGCGTGAGAGAAGAGTGTGAGTTCCGTCAAAGGAGAACAAACACTTAGTTTGTGGAGAGGCAGCGGATGCGAGGACGTTAGGTGCACCGGTGCGACCTAGGAACAATTTTAGTCGCACCCTTACAAAATTTGGTCGCATGTGCGCCCAAATTGGTCGCACTCTAGAGCCCTGATCCCATATGTGGGACCGTACTCTCAGGGGCACAGAAATAAAAATCTCTACTCTCTAGTCTAGTGCGCTAGGGTCTTGCTCCAGATTCCGGAAGATTTGATCATTACCATATAAGGCATAAAAAGGAACATTTCCTCCAGTTTGGCGTGCCCCACCTGTCACGTCTCTATTCCCCACCAGTGGGGCGCGCCCCACAGTTTGAGAAACACTGGTCTAGGAGATGGAACGCAACCTTCAGATATCACACTACTGCTGGTTGATTGGGTACAGCAGAAAGAACAATGAATAGAATACACAAAGTGTTGGAAACATGATAATTTATAACAAAAAGCCGAAGCCACTAGATGCAGTGAGTGAGCTATGAACAATGTAAATGAAAACACACAGAAGGAAAAATAACATACAAATAATTATAGGGAAAAGGAACTTAAGTGGCGCCAAATTAAAGAACCAAATATAACAAAATAATTCCCTTAAACTATTCCCCCACAACCTCCAACCTAAAAAAATAAACCGTATCCTTCAGAGAATTCAACGCTCTAAAATCCTTCTCTAACTAAGAAAACAAAAATACAAAGGGTGGCGCACACTTCTTACCTAGTGTGTCTAACACCTGACATTACTATGGGCACAATGTACATCGCGCGATCTACTGACCTGTTCTCTTTTCCCACATAGGCCTAAAGAACATTAAACTCAGAACATTGGTGTAAAGCACAAAATAACACCAAGTAAATGAATGTTAGATTACACAAACACAAATGGGATTCGATTAAACTGATACAAAGTACGCAACTCAGGACACTGAACAAACACACACTGCTGCCAAACGAGACGTGCTGGAAGTCTTTTAAAACAGCAGGGAGACGCTGAAGAGCCGCCCTGATGATGATTGACAGCTGACACAGCCTTTCACAGGAACCTGTAAGCGAAGCTTAGTGCAGGCGCTAACGGATCCTATGATGTATCTCATAAATTACCCCAATAATAATGCCCAGAATGGCACCAAACTTCTACAGTAGTACAAATAGATTATGTACTCATATAAATATATCACATATCAAATAGTCTCTAATCTTTCATGCTCTATATTGTGAAAAAAGAGGCAGATCCGAAAAAAGACTCTCGCCCACTGGATCACACTTAAGTATATACCAATGTTTCTTAATCACATTCTTGATTGCTTGACTTTGTGCAGAATAAGTAGTGGTACAAACTACAGAGTGGGACTTCTTTTGTTTGTCCGATATATAGGACGATTCTTGTACTTTCTCCAAAGCTATATCCAGCCATTTTTTCGGATAACCCTAAGAATAAAACGCGTATACATTATCACCAATTGTTGTTCAAAACCTGATTCTACACTGCATGTACGCTTCAGTCGAAGAAATTTGGTACTTTTTTAAAATAAGATGGATGAGCGCTTGGTGCATGGAGAATACTATTTTTGTACGTTGGTTTGGAATATAAAGAGGTCAATAACGTACCGGATTCAAATATAACTCTAGTATCAAGGAAAACGACAGAATTAGGGATGCACCGAATGTTCGGCAACTGAAATTATTCCGAATAAGTAAAAAGACTGAATACATTTTGCGGAACAATTATGTTTTTGATGACGCGATCAAATAGTAACCAGTACGTGAGAGACGTGCGCTTTATAAATGCAGCAAACATGTCGGCGGTGTGGAAGCATTTTAAAGTGTCTGAGAAAAAGGCAAAAACGGCCGGTTGCTGACACTGTTCTGCTGAATTGTCCAGAGGAAGTGCATCTGCAAAAACTTAAAGCACTACAAGTTTAATTTATTACTTAAAATCAAGACACCCCGAACAGCATGCAGAGTACGAAAGACACGGCGGCAGCAGCAAAAAGGAAAGTAACTCCTCCCAGTCCCAGCACACCCACTCTATCTGCGGCTGACTTCTTAGAAAAGGCAAAAAAGTTTGCCAATGACAGTGCCAAAGCTAAAGGCATTACTAAAAGGATACTGGAATTCATCGCATTGGATGATCAACCATTCTCGGTTGTAGAGGATGTTGGATTTCGCAGGCTTATAGACCATATTGAGCCCCGTTACACCATGCCTAGTAGCCGGCATTTCTCAGATGTGTGCTTACCTGAGATGTATAACGTCGTTTCAACTCGCATCCATGAGCTCTTGGCTACAGATATTGCAGCCCTTAGCTTTACGACGTATATATGGAGCTCGGATGTAAGCCCCACCAGTATGCTGAGTTTAACTATGCAGTGAATCGACACAGATTTCAAGCTACAAAAGACTGTGCTGCACTCACAAGAGTTTAGGGGTTCCCATACAGCTGCAGCCATATCTGAGGCGTTCGCCAACATGTTTGACACTTGGCGTATCGACCGATCTAAAGTGCATGCGGTAGTCAGTGACAACGCAAGAAATCCGGCTAAAGCCATGGAAGATAGCGATCTGAACGGAATACAGTGTATGGCACACACAATTCAACCGGCAACCCTGCTTGCCTATGCACGCCTAAAATCTATCCAAGAACAGTTCGGAGCAACCACAAAAACATTTCCAACAAGATGTGAGCACAAGGTGGAACAGTACATATTATATGCTGGAAATTCTTTTTGCGCAAAAGCGAGTCCTGGCTACATACATAGCAGATCATGATCTGCCCGCGACATTCACTGCATACCAGTGGGTGTTAATCAAGAACGATCTCTCTCTACTCGCCCCCTTTGAGCAGATAACAAAAGAGATAAGCTTATCTGATGCATCTGTGGCAGACGTTATACCCTTACTTGCAGCACTAAAGCATCTTTTAAAAAAGTGGTGAAAACAACAAAAAATGCGCTCTTAGAGGCTGTCAGCACACGATTTAGTCAGGCGGACTCACAACCCCTGTACTGACTCTACTTGATCCATGATATAAAGATCATTACTTGGATGTGGGGAAAAAGCTGCGCACACGAGAAATGATCCAGACCGAGTTGGATTTTTGGGAAAGCCGCTAGGAAATGGAGATGGTCAGGTGATGCATAGCGAAGGAGATGAAAACAGCGCAGAGAGAAAATGGGCTCGTACTACAGATGAGCCGCGCATCGTCTCGCTGTCTGACATGCTCTATGAGATCCTCCAAGAGAATAACCCTTTGCAAGACAGAAGACAAGCTCAACCGCTCAACAGTTAGATGGTTATCTCTCAGAAGTCCCCACCCCCAGGAGCAATAACCCTCTCGGATTTTGGAGGACCAATCAAGGCCGATTTCCCGACCTGGCACAGATGGCACGCAGGTAGGCTTCTTGTATGGAAAATTAATTTAAGATTTTATTTATATTTTGGTAACACTTAAGTAGTTTTTCAAAGTAGTTTCTATTGTTAACATTAACTAGGCTATTAGTTAATATGAACTACCAATGAAAAACACTTATTAAAAGCATTTATTAACATTTACTAATACAGTATTAAAATCAAAAGTGGTATTTGTTAACATTAGTTAATGCGCTTATACTAACATTGAACAATTGTATTTTGATCAACTTACATTAAAGCTACACTGTGTAATTTTTTAAGTTGATTTATTTGCAAAAAACACTTTGTTCTTTCAAAATGATATGTACTCATTAATGTGTAATTACTTCTACCAACTAATCAAGTATTCTCGTAAGCGTAGAATCTGCCATTTAGAATACATACGAGCGACTCGCTCGAATGGCGGCAGCCATATTGCGCCTCCATCTTGAAAATACATTAGCCAAAGAGGGACATACCTGGAAATTCAAGCTTCGCCTTTCGCGTTTTTACACTCAGTGGCGCCGTGACGAATGCGAGGGGGAGATTACTCGTGACTGCCGGCAGATTTGAAATAATACGGCCACCGTAGGAGTTAAAACGCCCTCGGAATGGGAGTTGCTAGAAAGTAATATTCAGTTGGTAGTCATAAACATTTTCAATTTCGCGAGATGGGAGAAAATCCTACACAGTGTAGCTTTAACAAAGATTAATAAATACCGGAACAAATGTATTGCTCATTGTTAGTTAATGCTAGTTATGTATGTAATGCTTGTTAATGCAATAATGTTAACAAATGGAACCTTATTTTAAAGTGTTACCTATATTTTATGTTATGTATATTGTACTATTTTCAGTGTAGTAAAATAGTAGGCCTACACCGGTTTTCAACCATTTCATTATCTCTGAGACATGGTTTGTTTTGAAATGCGCAACTGTCAGAAAACTGCAATATTTAAAATTGTAACTATTCTGATCCCAGGTACTTGTCTGGTCCATGCACAAGCACCGACAGCGAGAGACTGTTTAGTGCTGCATCTCATGTCATCGATGAGAAGAGGAACCGACTTTCATGTGAGAAAGCAGAGAAGCTACTTTTCATAAAGAAGAACCTGCCACTTTTCCTGAAGAATTAGGCTAAAAGTAGGCTTATGTCTAGGACTGTTATTCATTTGTTGTGGGTTCAGACACATTTTTTGCACTTTTCAATGCACTTTTCTGTTGTTGTAGGTATACAGAGTTACATTCTTTCAGCAGTCAGTTATAGGCCTAACATAGGCTATTCAAGAAGGGGGACTTCAAAGATGGCCAGGAAAAAAATATTTTTTATTTTACTAATTTATTTATGTTAAGTTATATTGTGCTTTGTTTGTATAATATCTGCTGGAATGTTGAAAACATTTTCAGTTTTAAATAAATATTTTTTAATTAGATTTTTGTAATTAGATTTTTTTTTGCAAGACAAAATTGAAAGCAAGACAAAATAGTAAAAAGCACATTTTTACTATTTAATTAATGCAATGGTGAAAAAATTGAAAAATGGAAAAAATGCGAAACACCGCGTTCGGTATTTGGCCTTCGGCCAAGCGTTTCATTATTATTCGGTTTCGGCCAAGAATTTTCATTTCGGTGCATCTCTAGACAGAATGGGAATCAACTTCCACATTGAACTTAATAGAATCCACTATATTATTCAAAAACTCAACGAATTCATCAAACAGCTGTCTTGAGTCCCTAAAAATACATCATCCACATAACAATATTATCTAAAAAAGGGTTATTATTCCAGATGTAAATAGGGAAGCATAATCTGGAGAAAATTTGGAACCCATGGCTGCACCCTGCTTCTGTAAATAGTATTTATCCTCAAAAAGGAAATATATATAATTTTTAAAGTAAAGTGATCATATCAATGATAAATTCAAAAGGAGGGGATTTCTCAGTTCTTTGATTAAGAAATGTTTCATCACCACTAAACCTTGCCTATGAGGAATGTTAGTGTATAATGAGACCACATCCATAGTTGTTAAAAATATATTATTGGGTTCTTTCCTTTCTAATTTCAGATAATTGTATCAAGAAATCACCAGTGTCTTTTAGATATGAGGGGAGATGTTCAACCAAAGGTCTTAAAATACGATCTACATACTGAGATATAGGTTCCAGCAAACTTTCATTGGAAGCTACAATAGGGGGCGTCCTGGGGGCTTATTCACAGATTTATGTACCTTAGGTAAAGCATACATAGAAGGCAGCACAGGAAAATCATTAGTCAGAAATTTTAACTCTGATTGATTTATAAAACCCCTTTGATGTGATTCAAGTAAAAACATGTCAACCTCCATCTTAAAAGGAATGGTAGGATCACTATCCAGTTTCATATAATATGTAGCATCAGACAATTACGATGTCACTAAAGAAATATTATCCAATTTATTCATCAAGACTAAACCACCACCTTTATCAGCTGGTTTTCAAACCACATCAGATTGCCTTGATAATTCAGTTAAAGTCCTACGTTCCTTAAAGGGTTAGTTCACCCAAAAATTTTAATTATGTCAGTAATTACTCACTCTCATGTTGTTCCAACCCTGTAAGACTTTCGTTCATCTTCTGAACACAAATTATGATATTTTTGATGAAATCTGAGAGCTGGCTCACACTTGTTGAAACTTGCCGGCCCAGAAAAGTTAGTAAAGACAATGTTTAAAATAGTCCAAGTGACTACAGTGACTTCTCGTCGCTTGTTAAACTAATGGTTGAGCCACTGTAGTCACTTGGACTATTTTAAACATTGTCTTTACTAACTTTTCTGGGTTTGATAGATCTATAAAATTTAAACATCTCGATTTTAAGTTGAAGGGGATCGGTAGGTGTAGGAGGAACATAAGACAGACCTTTGTTCAGCAGTTGCTCCTCAGTACCTAAAAGGGATCGTGGATAAGTTAAACACTAGACTTTGGTCTTGTACATCCTTTTCCTTTTCATGGATTGAGTTCCCACTTTTTCTTCCCCTTCTGCCTTGACGTGTTTTGTACCTCGGGTGTTGTAGTATCGTCGTCGTGGAGGATGCACATCCAAGACTCTCGTGAGTCTTTCTTCCTAAAAAATCAGGATCAGAACTTGAACCTGACATGTTGAAGGATCTTTCCCTGAAACGAACTTATACGGCTTATAATGTATACCCGTTTTATTCTTAGGGGTTATCCGAAAAAATGGCTGGATATCGCTTTGGAAAAAGTACGAGAATCATCCTATATATCGGACAAACAAAAGAAGTCCCACTCTGTAGTTTGTACCACTACTTATTCTGCACACAGTCAAGTGATCAAGAATGTGATTAAGAAACATTGGTATATACTTAAGTGTGATCCAGTGGGCGAGAGTCTTTTTGCGGATCTGCCTCTTTTTTCACAATATAGAGCGTGAAACATTAGAGACTATTTGGTCAAATCCGACACCCTCATAAAGACTAGTCCTGATGGACGTATAAACAAGGACACTGGTTTCTTTCCCTGTCTTAAGTGCGCGGCATGTAGACACATCCGTAGATGTTCTTCCTTTCGTAGTAGCCGTACATGCGCTTCTACCAATGTGATTTACCTATTATCTTGTCCATGTGACAAACAATACGTAGGTAAGACAGATACGTATCAGTGAACATATGAGCGCTATCAGAAGGAAAGACCAAAAATCTCCAGGTGCGTGTCATTTTAATGAGATGTCCCATTCAATCTCGAAATTAAATTTCGTCGTTATAGAGCTTATAACACAGTTGCGTAGGGGTGGTCATTTGGAGCAGAGACTTTTGCAGAGGGAATTTAAATGGATTTTTGACCTAAAATGTCTATATCCTTTAGGCATTAATGAGGAATATACTCTCAATTGTTTTCTATAAATGTTGTTTCATTATGCATTGCAATGTCTAATCGTGTGATGTGTAGGGATGATGAGAATAATCTTTTGTGATATTCAATAATGGGAATGAGTATATTTATGTTCATATTGATGGTCAGATTATTGATGTAAATATATGTATATGGGATCAAGTCAGATTACGGTATGTTACATGGATTACGGTAAGTGTTTAAATGACCGCAGGTGTACGCTTGGTAACACATGACACTGATGAAGGGTTGAACCCGAAAACATTTTGCATTCTTGCACTTTATTTGTGGCCTCTGGACAATAAAATCCCATGGGTTTTTTGGCCTATATTTGTGTGCGGATCTCTTTATTCTTATTTTTGATTTCCTTTTGGATCTATGCACCGCAAGAAGATATCACTCATCAGTTTGGGACTAATGTTTGGCGCTACGCCTTTCCATCCTCTTATTATATATAAATATTGTAACAAATTTTTCTTAAATATATATACATGCAATGTGTGTATTTATATATACAAAATAATTATACACAGTACACACACATGTATTATGTAATCCCAAACTTTTATTTTGGATACGATTAATCGTTGCTTCCCTCTCTCTTGTCCCCATGAGACGAGAGATTTCTGTATTGTGTGTCTGGAAAAAAAACTCAGATGACGCAAAAATCATAATTTAGCGTCATCGGAGGCTTTTTTGGCTAATGACTACAGCCAGTAGTAGGAGCTAGTTCCGCATGTTTTCAACCCGCCCATAGAGGGTGGGATCTCACTCACAGAATGTACAAATAGTGTCAGCCATCTTTTTTTGTTTAAGCTAAGCTAACAGCAAGACCTGCTTGGCGGTCAGGAGGAAGAGCCCGGGCAGACTCGAGCTGGGGCGGACTAACTCGTCACGGAGACTCACGATAAAACGGCGTCTTTTCAGTTTCGAGTCAACTAGTAGCCTAGTTGTATCTTCTGATACTGCCCTCTGTAACCGGTAGGCGTGGTTTGGATATTGCCATCATCCTACAAGAGAAGGACAAACTCCAGGAGTAGCAGCTGAAATCTGTGTGACTGTTAAAGATGGAGTTTATTAAAGAGGAGATTGAAGACATGAGTGATCCAGAACCATCCAGCATAAAACATGAAGATACTGAGGAACAAATAGGTTGGTGTCCATGCTTGATTCTTCATTGTTGACTGCTTTGGTAGATGTGAATTAATAAGCATTATGTGGATGATAAATGATAGAGAAATATACGGTGGCCGAGAGAGCTCAACGCGCTGCAACTGAAGAAAACACATGCAAATAGAAAAACACCTGCAAATTAAGAAAACATCTTCATCAGTTTCACAACACATGTGTGCTCCAAATACTCACAACACAACCAAATACAGAAACGCGCTGCAAAAGTTCACAACACAACCAAATACAGAAACGCGCTACAAAAGTTCACAACACAAACAAATCAGAAACGCGCTGCAAATAGGACAGAACACAACGGAAATGTTTCCGGGGAAGCCAATAAGTGACGGACCCGACTGGGACGTGCTTACAGCTGTCTACTTTAATTTATTATTTTATTTTTGTTGCAAAACATACAGAGATTACACGTTTATGACATACAACTTTGTATAGCCTACAATATACAAAATGTATTTATAATATGTTCAATGTCATAAGAATACTAATCAGAAAAGAACAAGCTGAAGACTAAAATAAATTAAAGAAAAAAAGATAAAGAAAAAGAACATGAGGGAAAGATATTAATATATACATCAGTTACATTGTACACATTCATGTTATGTTAAAATAAGTTTCATAAGAAATGTTAGAATGAAGGGTCCAAATCATAGACAGTAGGCTATATAAGAGGTCCAAATATGAGACGGCGCTGCGTTGTCATGGAAATTACATTGGCTTTCGTTGCTCCCTTCATCAAGTCCGTTCCAAACGGTTACATAATGGCACACAAGTGCCCCGCTCCCTCCAAAGTGCCCACTACAAGGGCTCTGCCGTCTGCCCTTTTAAGGGAGTAACGTTAGGGCATAGGTAATGCTCACGATTTCATTGGGTTCCCCGGAAACATTTCCGTTGTGTTCTGTCCTATTTGCAGCACGTTTCTGTATTTGGTTGTGTTCTGAACTTTTGCAGCGCGTTTCTGTATTTGGTTGTGTTGTCAGTATTTGGAGCACACATGTGTTGTGAAACTGATGAAGATGTTTTCTTAATTTGCAGGTGTTTTTCTATTTGCATGTGTTTTCTTCAGTTGCAGCGCGTTGAGCTCTCTCGGCCACCGTAGAAATACATCTAAATGATCATCACCTTGTATATAGCAGTTGTCAAACATATTCTAACTATATTAACAAGTGAATATGCCACATGGAGAACTGAAACCTGATCTCTGTTGCTTTCTGCTATTAAATAAGGGTTCACCTGAACTGATTATAACTGTATTTCTGTGTATTTTAGACCAGATGAGAATGAAAGAGCAAAGACAAGAACTGAATGAAGAGGAGGAGGAACATTGTTTCTTTACAACTCAAGGAGCAAAAGCTGAAAAGCTGCACACCTGCTCTCAGTGTGGAAAGAGTTTCAGACAAAAAGGAAACCTTAAAACACACTTAAGAATTCACAATGGTGAGAAACAGTATACATGCCCTCAGTGTGGAAAGAGTTTCAGACAAAAAGGAAACCTTAAGACGCACTTAAGAATTCATACTGGAGAGAAACCATATACATGCACTCGGTGTGAAAAGAGTTTCACACAAAAAGGAGACCTTACTATACACATGAGAATTCACACTGGAGAGAGACCGTATACGTGCACTCAATGTGGAAAGAGTTTCACACAAAAAGGAGACCTTAATATACACATGAGAATTCACACTGGAGAGAAACCATATACATGCACGCAGTGTGGAAGGAGTTTCACATATTTATCTGATCTCAGAATTCATCTGCGCGTTCACTCTGGAGAAAAACCATTTATCTGTGATCAGTGTGGAAAAGTGTTTATTTCATCATCACATCTAAATAAACACCTGAATGTTCATTCAGATGAGAGGCCTCACTTGTGTTCTCTATGTGGAAAGAGTTTTTCAAGGCTGGAAGGATTTAAACAGCACCAGAAAAGACATAATAAAGTGAGAGATCATGTGTGTTGTGAATGTGGGAAGGGATTTACTACATCTAGCCATCTGAAACAGCATCAAAGAATTCATACTGGAGAAAGACCTTACAAGTGCTCATATTGTGACCAGAGCTTCAATCAGTCTGGACACCTGAAATCACATGAGCGAATACATACTGGAGAGAAGCCGTACGATTGTACTTAAAGTGAGAAGAGTTTTGCCCAATCAAAGAATCTAGTGGCTCATATTAAAAAGCACTGTTCTGTGTCACAACGAGCAAATGTTTTCTTCAGATCCAAAACGTCCAAGTAAATCATGTGAGATTCACATAAAGTAAATGTGTAATTAAGTAACTAATAAACTATTAAATGTGTTTTATATGTTGGAGAAAAAGAAAATGATTGAATTATTCTTTGATTGAACGCTTACTCAAATAAATATTGAAATTAAAAGAGATGGGAAACAAATGTTAGAAGAAAAAAATACAATCAGTTATTTGTCAATATATGAAGCAGTCTTTCAATTACGTTTTTTTTATTTAATATGGATTTTTTTTTTTTTTTTTTTTACTTTTGTTACATAAAATCAACAATTGTTATATCATAAACAGATGTAACGACTGAGACAAATCAGACACAAGTATTTGTTATAGTTTAACAAATAATATTTAAAACTCACTCTGGGATCTGTGGTCCCATCCCCCCAACAAGGGCAAGAAGGTCTTAGTTACCATGACCACGATCAGATAAGTTGGTTTTATTGCTGTTATAAATATGGTCACGTGGTCGAGACTGAGACAATGGGGAAGACAGAAAAAGACTTTAAAACAGACTTTGCTGCATTAATCTGATCTATAAATGAACATGCATCCCAGAAAATTGTGTGACTGATTTACTGTCTTGTGTAGTGTTTTTAATTCTATTATTTTTTTTGATACTGTGTATTTTATGATAGAACCAACGGTCAATGTAACTTCACCTATACCATGTTTGGTCTCTATAAATTGGTACTTTGAAGATCGAAATGATTTTGTACATGATATGCCGATAGCTACGCAACATATTAGTATTACAAGAATCTTTCTTAGTTTTTTTATCAGAAACCAATCCAGCTGCACATGCAAATGAGCACGCTTAAACCAAAGATTCATAAATCAACCACAGAGGAATTTTCCTGCTTTGAAATTCCACCCTTCTCATTGGTCAAGCAAACCCGGAGAGGTGGGGTCTTTCTCAGGCTTTATTAGAGACAAATTCACAGTGACCCTCGCTCTCTTCTTCTGGCTCTCTACTGCTGTTTCTTCGGGTTTATGTCTGTGGGGACCCCCCCACTGGGGCCCTGGCAGGCCATGACCACCGCCTGCTATCCTTTCACTCTCCCAAAGGAGTCAGACTGTCTTTTCTTCAATCCAACTCAGAAGAAAACTGCAACCTTACCATCACTGAATGGGCAACGATCAACTCTTGGTCTTCTCGGTACGTTCAGGGTGCCGTGCTGTCCAGCATGGCCTCAGCAGGCCCCAGGGCAGCAGGCCTCGACTCAAAACCAGCCATGTGCTCATCCAGGAGAGAGAGGACTCTCTCTCAACCACAACAGAATCAAGGACAACCTCAGGAGTTCAACGTCTTCATTCAGTGCAGAAGTAGTCCATCGCAACTCCCACCATTTGCTCTGCGTGTCCTCTCCGGCCCAGTGCCGGCAGGCCACGATCTGCACTCCAGCCATGAGAACAGAGTCGAGCTAACCATGCAAGTTTATCATATCTTCTTCATCCAGTGGAGAATAAATGTACCTATGCATGTATGTATGTATGTTTGTTTAATTTAGTTATGTTTTTGATTTAGTTAATAAAACTTGTGCACAATATGTATTTGGTTCTGATTCTCTGCTTGCAACAAAGTCTATTTTATGATCTTGATCTTGTTACATACTCTAAGCGCTGTACATGCTAAGAAATGATTATTTTTCGGTGGCCATGAAAGATACTTTTCTTAGAATAAATGAATAATCAAAAGAGTTTGTTGGACGAACTGATTAATTGATTGTAATA
Organism: Leuciscus leuciscus; assembly: GCF_965113295.1. NCBI lineage: Eukaryota > Metazoa > Chordata > Actinopteri > Cypriniformes > Leuciscidae > Leuciscus > Leuciscus leuciscus. Next base: position 6,986,553 of record NC_138733.1, on the reverse strand, counting down.
TTAATTTAGCTACATCAAGTTAATCCAATTAACTGACCCAAATATTAATAACTAATTATTAATATTTCCCCTTTGAGCTAACTTGTTACACAGATGTATTAAAAAGTCTACACATTTCTGTGTATAAGTTCTGTACAATAACAACAAATAAATGTACCATTTCACTGACAATGTGTGATTTTGTGAGCAAAAGTTCAAAAGCAAAAATGGGAAGAGCAGAGAGGGTAAATTACCTGTGCTCTGAACGGAGTGGAGAGCGCCTTAGGCACGTAACCACTTATTGGTTTGAGGATGAATTTACAGTTGTTGGGCCAAAACTTAAGGCAAGACACGTTCACAGAGGGCTCTTGCAAGTCACCCACTCATTTGACTGATGCTAGGGCTAGCAGAAGGGCAGACTTCAGCGAAAGGGGCTGCAGCTTGGCCGACTGAAGCAGCTCGAAAGGCAGGCCCCTGAGGGCCTTAAGGACTGTAGACAGGTCCCATGATGGAATAATAAGGGGGTGAGGCGACTTCTGGTCCCCTTCAAGAAACAAATTACTAAGTAATTCCGGCCTATAGGCTGCTATGCTATGTTATGGCTGCCACATAAACTTTGAGCGTGGAAGGGGTGCACCCCTTGTACAGAAGCTCCTGCAGGAAGGACAGCACCAGTGAAACATCACAGGATGCTGGGTCTTCATTCCAGACTGTGCACCAGTCAGAGAAGAAATACCATTTAAGGTCTTAGAAGCGTCTAGTAGACGGGGCTCAGAAATGGAGCTTAATACTCTCGTGGGGAGGCTCGTAGGCTCCTGTCGAGGAGCCAGACATGGAGGGCCCACAGCTTGGGTTGGGAGTGCCAAATCGTGCCCTTTGCCTGGGAAAGGAGGTCCTTTCTCAGGGGAATTGGCCAGGGACCTGTTGCCAGCAGCGGCATCAACTTGGGGAGCCATGACTGGTTCCGCCTAAGGGAGTTTTCACCTGAGGGAGTAGCGCGACTGGGGGAAAGGCGTACAGAGGAATGCTAGGCCACTCGTGGGCCAGCGCGTCCCTGTCCTTCAAGAAGATCTCAGTGAAAGTTGTCTTCTGAGGTAAAGAGATCAACCTCTGCCCTCTCGAAGAAACTCCAGATCGTGTGAACCATCTGGGGATGAAGCGTCCATTCCCCTGAGGACACATTGCGGACAGCATGTCTGCCCCTTGTTTCAGTTTGTCCGGTAATGCAACACTCTCAGTGAGTGCAGGTTGCCAACCCCAAGTCTGCTCTGGCCTGGAAATAAGTAAAATAGGAAATTATGTGGGGTTAAGGGATGGGACTTCAGTATACACTGCAGGGATGGTGGCACTTAATTGGGTAGAAGAAGTGATGGCAAATAAAGTTGTGATCTGTTCAGATTCAATGGTATCACTTACCGGCCTTCAAATATTTCAAACAGTGAGATATGATATCTTCATTATGAATATATTGTATAGATTAAGACAACCTGGAATAATAGTTAATTTTGTTTGGTTCCCAGCATGTGTTGATTTATTTACTCAACAGGTGACAGAGCCTCTCGGAAGACATGTCCTCGCGGCGTAATACATCTATAGGGTGGGAGGGTGGACACCCTGGAAGCTGATCAGTGGCGGCGCCGGCAGTTCAGGAAGCCAGGGATACCTTGATCCAGGAACTTGGCTTGGCCACAATGGCAGAGAACGTATGGTACTGCCACCCCCTCCCCCAAGAATTGTTTTTTGGAAGGAGTTATGGGGTTGTGAACGGAGTGGGCTCTTGGGCTGGAGAGGTCTCTGGTCAGGGGTTGGAGCCATCATTGGAACAGACTCAGGAATTTCTCTCACTGGAACAGACTCTGTGGCTGGCACTAATGTTGGACGAGAAGGCCTGGCTCGCAGTCTCCGCTCTAATTCATCCCAAAGGTTTTCTATCAGGTTGAGGTCAGGATTCAGGATTTGGAGTCGCAGTCTTGTTGGAACAGGAAGGGGCAATCCCCAAAATGTTCCCACAAAGTTGGTAGCATGAAATTGTCCAAAATGTTTTGGTATACTGAAGCATTAAGAGTTCCTTTCACTGGAACTAAGGGGCCAATCCCAACCCCTGAAAAACAACCCCACACCATAATCCCCCTCCACCAAACTTTACACTTGGCACAATGCAGTCTGGCAAGTACCGTTCTCCTGGAAACCGCCAAACCCAGACTAGTCCATCGGATTGCCAGACAGAGAAGCGTGATTCGTCACTCCAGAGAACACGTCTCCACTGCTCCAAAGCTCCACTTTTACGTGGCCTAGCACTTTGTGGCTGAGTTGCTGTTGGAATCATAGACTGTAAAAAAATATGGACGACGCCCCTTCGCTCTCTTCCATTGATGAGAACTGAAGCCGCCAGTGTCCCGATATGGCGCTGACATATTGGAACTTGAGTGTGCGCAGTAGCGATCTCGGGACCAGACCTGCGCAGTAGTGAGCAGGAAGTAAAGCCGCGATATCAACGCTCCACCCTCACTCTCGCAGAATGCACTCAGGGAGAGAGCATTCTGCACACTTTTTTAAAAATTGATTGCAGTACGACTAGAGGCTTGTTAAAATAAAGTAAATACAATCTCCTCAGTCCTCCGAAGATCCCGAAAAAAATGTCCGTTGGTGCTTCAGTGACTACTTCGCTCAGAGAACCTGTCAATCACAGCTGTCAATCATGACGTTACACCACCGCATCACGTAACTAACTAAAAACAAACTTATTTTTTAAACAGACACTTGAACTTACATCAGCGTGATAAAAACGACAGCAAATGAAAGAAACCACATTTCCAATTGTTTAGTTGGTCTCACGTCCCATTGAATAACACAGGGAGGCGGGGCTTATGACCAAGGACCAGTCGGGGCAAGGACCAGTCACCGGGGGGCAAGGACCAGTCACCGGGGGGCGATCGAGACGTTTTGGCTTCACTTTTCAGGGCTTGTGCAGCACGCTTGGTTGGAATAGTTAATAGTGAGGAAATGTTACGAATGGACTTATTGGAAAGGTGGCAACCTATCACGGTACCACACTTGAATTCACTGAGCTCCTGAGAGCGACCTATTCTTTCACAAATGTTTGTAGAAGCAGTCTGCATGCCTAGGTGCTTGATTTTATTCAACTGTGGCCATGGAAGTGATTGGAACACCTGAATTCAATGATTTGGAGGGGTGACACAATACTTTTGGCAACATAGTGTATATACACACACACACGAAAATTAATTTGCTTATTTCAGATGTGTTTAGATAGTAATAATATACAGCCATGTTCGTCTTTTGGCGAATTTGAAGCTAAAATATGTCACACAGGCTTGGTGATTCGTGCAGAACAATTGATTTTCGATTTAAATACACTGTAATAAAAAAACACACGTTATTTTACAGATAATGTTCTGTCTTTTTTTTTTGTTTTTGTTTTTTACAGAATTTACATTTTTTCATTAAACAGTAAAATTGTTCATGATAGAAATTACATAAATCAGTAAATTTAAAGTGTTTTAAATGTATCACCCTTCAGAATGCTACCCCCCGGGAATTACTTTCTCCAGGGTGCGATGTCTGTTTATATTCGGCCAGTGATTAAGTACATTATAGTAATTCAAAATTCAAATGCTTTTGCGCTGCTTTTTTTTTTTTTTTTATGTCTATGTCTATGTCTGTCTCCTGGATCAATGTTCAGAGCTTAACTTTTGGTGGTCCATGGTTCCTTCAATGATTTTAATGCCTCCAATATCAACAGAAATCAGAAATTAGACAACTCCATATTTATAACACATTTTATTCATTATTGCAAAAACATTGTATTATGTCAGCATCAAAAGTGATAGACATTTTTGAACAGATCATCTTGTTTACTGTGCTAACATGTAATGTAGAATTCTAAAACGAATAAAATTTTAACATTACAACCTGTTAGTGAGGAAGAGATAAGAAGGAAAAGATGTGTTAGATGACAAGAAGAGGATGTAGAACAGTGCCAGTGGACTTTTTATAAGTCTGTGAGACTTGAGATTCCAGAGATTTTCTCTGGAAAATCTGCCGCTGCCGCTGCCGCAGGCCAACTGCACATACTCCTCCTTGGGTCTCTAGAGAACATAACAACTTGTGAGGAAAAAATGACATCCAGTACAGGAGATGAGAAGTACAGACGGTTTATTAGAAAGATTAGCCATATGTACAAGCTAAAACATCTGCCTTATAAGACTAGGTTCAAACTTACTGAAATAAGTAATGTCTGAAGCCCAAAGTATAATAAAGTTTGACACTAGCTTAGCTTAATTTCTCCCGCTTACATGCAGAAAGCAGAACAGAGCAGTGTTTATAGCAGATCTTCCTGTGTAAAGTTCAAAGAAGAAGAATGACAATGGAGGAGAGCAACCACCATCGTTGGAGAAATTAACTAACTAGTCACAACTATTTCCAATAACAATAGCACATCCATTGTTCAAACCATGTAGGTTCAACAATATAAAACTGGCATTAATGACATCACGCAGGTTGTGGAGTAATAACTTCTGCAGTGATCAAATATCATAACTCATTTACAATGACAACTGTAAAATGTTTGTTGAGAGAAAGCTGCTTAAAAGCATAGTTCACCCAAAAAACTACACTTCTGTCATTAATTACTCTCCCTCATGTCGTTCCAAATCCATAAGCTTTTTTAATCTTTCAGGACACAAATGAAGATATTTTTAATGAAATCCGAGAGCTTTCTGTCCCTGCATTGATAGCCTAAGTAACTGAAACTTCAAGACCCAGAAATGTAGTAAATACATCATTAAAGTAGATCATGTGACTCCAGTGGTTCAATCTTTATTTTATGAAGCCACGGAAAAAATAACAAAAATAACAACTTTATTCAACCATTTCTTCACTTCCACGTCAGTCACCGACTTTGTGGCAAGCTTTTTTAATATTTAATCATTCAAAAGATATGAATTGTTGATATCAAGAATGGATTTTTGTTACTATTTTTGATATCAAGAATTACATTTTCACTTATTGAAATTAAATTCTTAATAAATATTATTACCCTCAAGAATAAAAAAATAAAAAAAACAATCAGAAGATAATTAAATTACATTTACCTTTGAAGAAACTCGAGTGTGGCCCCAAGTGCCATTGGGTAGTGCATGTTAAAGATGTAGTAACACACAAACATCCAGACCAGTGCATCTGTGAAGCTTGCCATGTTTTCCATTATCACCTCCTGGTCCGCTGCCACCATGAAAGCTGCTGCAGACATTGGGCTCTCTCCTGTGAAAAATAAAATAAAATTTATAATATTATCAGGAAAATCCATCAATTTAAATATCACTACTTGATTTTAGCACACACAAATTATGTTGCCTCTCACTTACCACATACAATAATGCATGGTGTGGGTGACAGGTGTTCTGTCTGAACCTCATATGCAATGTAAGTTTTGTCGACCATGTGGAACATTCTTGCATGATCGTCTTTGAAGTGTAAAAGTAGCTTCAACACTGCTCCAGAGGGTCCACCGCCAGCTTGGATTTCTTCTCTCTGTTTTGAAGTTATGTTTGACTTCTCAAGTGGAAGAGACTGAAGGTAGTCAAGAACTCTAGCCAATTTTGTTGCCATTGCCTCCTCAAATGCCTCACTGATGTGGACACCGGTTAAAAGTTTGAAGTGTGCCTTCATGCCAACAATTGAAAATTGATAGGGACATTCTTCTTTAATGACCTGTGTGTCCTTACCAGACTATATGTAATTTCTCTGCGATATGAAGGTGTCTGACATTAACTGTTCTATTTGTTTTGTATTCCTGTCATTTACCATGAACATTTCTTGCATCTCTTTTTTCTTCATCATCTGTGTGTAACGCTTCTCATCCGACAGCACTCAAATCACAGACGGACACGGAGAACTGCGTTTCATGCGTTGTTTACTGTAACACAAGGAAAAACATGTATCCTCTGGCGACAGTGGGCATTTACACATACATGCATCACCATCTTCAGCATCGGATAACTTTCTCTGCCATTGCTTAAAACAACATACTGCGACGCAGCGCAAATTTGTCTTAATAGAACCGTTTTAACAGTCAAGAATCAAAAATAAAAGCATACCTGTAACACAAGGAAAAACATATATCCTCTGGCGACAGTGGGCATTTACACATACATGCATCTACAAAAGCAAACAAAAATGAAAGATTCATTTGCGTTTGATTTGAAAAGATGGCGTCAGCCATGCAACGCACATATTGAGAAAGTTGCATCCAAACTTCACAAAGTTAGTCACATACAATCAACATCAATTTATATATTGTTACATAACATCCACAACTCTATTCTCAATATTATTCGTGAAATTAACAAATATTTAGTTACAAAAACACTAATTTCACCGGAGCACATTTTACCTACCACCATCTTCAGCATCGGATAACTTTCTCTGCTGGGGGTAGGGGTGTGGCCTCACAAGTGAAAGGGCAAATTACCCACTAATTACTCATGTCGCCACAAGGGGTCACCAAACAGTTATTAAATGAACAAAACAGTAATTTTGGTGAAAGACATAACATTTATAGGAACATTTATTTTATTTTATTTTATTTATTTATTTTTTAACCCTGTTACATGTGCTTCCACATTCACAGGCCGAGACTCCCAATGAATACAGCCATAAGAGTCTTTGTGTTGCAGCTTTTTTCAAATCTGTTCTGTTCAACTCTGTTCTGAAGTTGTTTGTTAAAGAATCATGCCCACTTCCAACGATTTCATCTTCAATCATGTCTTTTAAAGACTTTGGATATTCTAGGACCATCTTCCGTGCAACTTCATTTAGGTGCTTCTTTGATTTTTTTTGCAAAGGGCAAGGATTTCAGCGGCAATAATGCGAATCATTTCCCTCCTTTCCCTGGCTGTTGGTCGCACCCGATTGCTTAATTTCTTCTTCAAAACAGCTGGCAGCATTTTCCAAGTAAATACACAACTTTGTAGAAATTGTGGATTTAGTAAATTGATCATTGATCACTTATATTCAAAATACAGGCGCTTTGTCAATATTTAATTTATTTTTTATTTATTTTTTTTATCCAAATGTTCAAACTATAGGCCTTAACTTACTTTTTATGTGTGCAAGAAGCCTCCTTGCTTGAATGGGTTTAAGCACTCCAGCAAGGTCATCTGTCTGTACAAGGTTCATGTCATCAACCATTTCCACACCCACGTCTCGGAGGGCATCCAAAATGGGTTGCATTGTAGCCGGTGTGCTATACATTGGAAGTGCTTCTTTAATAAGTGTGGCTATCTCATCCATGGCTAAACAGGGGGAAATAAATGATCAGTGAAATGGAAACATAGCTACAGATCTAAAACACTATGCTTCAGGGATATTACTTTCATCGCAAACAGACTGTATGCAGCAAGTGGGTAAAAATCTAGACAATGATCAGAATGAATGCAAAGCATATCCCTTGCAGCTTCTCCAACTTTATAGAGCCCATACTCTGGGGCATGTAAGATGATGAGTGTGATGTCACAAGAAAATAGACATCTTTGTATCCTTCATAAGAACAAGCTCAATTTGTCCAAATTCCACCAGTAGCACCTCACTGTACACAAGATCCAGGGGGGCGGAGTTGGATCCAGATCTAAGGGGTGGAGATTGGTAGAGGTGTGTTCAACATCGGCTGCGGCTGGATGTAACCGATCGGCGAGAGTAGCCGCGTGCAGGCGGGGAGGAGCTGCAAACGGAGACGTGAAGCCGGACACTTTCTGGTTCCCGTAGTGACCGCTCACGTGGTGTTTGCATACTTTACCACAGCTGAAGTGAAATAAATGCAATATTTGCCAAATAATACACAGATGTTTCAGAGACATTTTCATTCAATACTTTATGTAGTGCTTCATACAGCGTCTGTTTGAACAAGAATAAAGTTCAACATAAGCTACTATCAATGAAGTGGAGTCTACGTTTTTTAATCAGTTTTAATTTGATAAACATGACACAACATAACATGAAAACGACATGAAAAGAGTGTTCACTGTTATAATAAACTGATTTGAGAGCTTTAGAGGAACTAAAGGTGTTCGAATAAACACGAAACACACGTGATCGTTGTCATGCGGTGAATCCGGCCAATCGTGGAACAGCTGTGTCGTCATCAGCCCACGTGCAGCCCAGTGCAGCCGCTCTTGAGAAGCTGCTGGCTGAGTTCTCCGGCTACTCTCGAATTGCTCTCGCGGTACTTTGATGGCATACATCACAGTCACGTGGCGTCGGCGCTGTATCAAGTCGGACAAAACTTCTAACCGGCATGCACTGCTTTAAGTCAGCCGCCGATCGGTCTGCGCAGAGCAGCATGAAGTCGAACAAGCCTTTAGTTTAGGTATATGTAAGGTGGGAGGAGTTGGATCTGGATCCAACTCCTCCCCCTGGATTTCATGTTCTGCAGTGAGGACCATCTCAATTCCACAGACTCGTCATTATTAAGGCATAGAAGGAACCCTTTCTATAGAGAGTTCCCTTAAAGGTCACTTCTGTGGACACCAAGTCAGGCGTGACCAAGCTTGCCTCAATAGTCAAGTCAAGTCAAGTCAAGTTTATTTGTATAGCGCTTTTCACAATACAGATTGTATCAAAGCAGCTTCACAGTATTAAATTAAAATAGTACAACAAAGTTTGTTTCAAGAGGAATTTATTGATTGATAAAATTTAATTAAATATCCCCAAAATAAAATGGTATTGCAATAGTATTGCGTACTTTACTGCTGTACAGCTCAGCATGGTAAGGGGAGGAGTCTTTCACCTGTAGAGCTGGAGTTCATGAAGGATTGAAGGAGCTGATGATTGTTTGCCAGACTCTTACAAACATTTTTGAAGTTTTGTGTCCTCATCACACAGTGTTTAAAGTATGAGAGTTTGCTTTCAAACCTCATTGTCCACAAACAAATGAGTGGGCCAAACCTCATGGATAGTGTAGGAGATAGTGATGCTTTGGTTTCAGTTTTTCAGAGGAAAATAGATGCTTCCTTGTTTCAAAATATTCTTGAATGGGAAACTAATTTGGGCAGGCAGATATATTGGCGGAACACACTACTTCCTTTAGCATTTTCACAACCTGCCATACATGGTCCTGGGTGTCTTTGATTCTGTCCCCAATAATGATGGGAATTAGTGCAGCAAACACCAATTCTCAGCTGCCTGCCCACCAATCTTAATTCCACGTTCATTGACTTCTGAAGGAACTGATCTAGCATCAGACTGCAGGTAAATAGAAAGGTCATAGTCAACCACTCCTTCAAATAAGTAATGGCCTATGCAGGGTGGAAGGCCAGGCTGACATACATGAAAATACTGAAGACTATTGAAAAATGAGTCAAACTTCACTCCAATTACAACTGTTTCTTCACTGTCTTGAAGTAGCTGCACTGCCTCTTTGTAATTTTCAACTGTCCTCAATGGAAACCTGACTGTCACATTACCAATTTCCTTTCTGGGTACCAAACAGAACCTACAACAGTGAGAGGAAGCACTGAAACTTTCAGTATAACCACCAATACAGTGGGATCCCAAATTGTCACCAACGATGCACAAGACCGTTGCCCGTACAATATGACCTGAAGACGTGACTAGACCATTGTGTTCTAGCTCTTTAATGCCTGACAGAATTCTTGAAAACAATTTCTCCTGCCTAAAGTATTTAAAATCTTGCTCCGTGCACAAAAGCAAAACTTGCAGGTGATCAAATTGACCAATAGAACGGCTCAAAGTTGGCAAGTGTAAAGTACACCCCCACTATCTTGTGCTTTTTCTTTGCCGAGCCGAGAGGGTTGACTACCTCAAAATCATCCTGGTACAAAATAAGCTTTAAACTTATACTGTACCTGGCTGCATACACAAAGCATTGGTATGAAACACTGATCCATCACACACATCAGTTAATACCCCTGTAGGAGGGACATTTTGAGTCTTCACACATTCCTGCCAAACCACAGGATCTTTTAATATTGCATTCAAAGTGTATTTGAGAGGGATGTACTGTGCATACCTGTCTCTTCTTTTATCATCTGTCCCTATGTAAATAGGTTGTGGGTGCACATAGGAGAAGTTCTTTTGAAAAAACTGCTTCCTGGTATATTCTGTAGAGAGAGAAAGGCTGCATGAAGAATGCAAATCTGTCACACCATTCAAAGCTGCTTCTACATCAGAATCAGAAATATGTGTACTCTCTTTAAGTATTTCTTTGAATTGTTTTGTTTTATTCTGACTGCAAATATCAATTATTTTATTTTATTTTTTTAACGTTTGTTTGTTACATAAAACCCATTATTTCATAATTTATTTAAGAGTACACATTTCCCTGCAACATAAAAGTAGCATATAAGCTCTGTACAATAACAACAAATAAAATTACCATTTCACTGACAATGTGTGATTTTGTGAGCAAACGGTTATCTACAGATCCAATACTTCAAATAAACAATGGGATTCAGATAAAGCAAATGTATATTGAAATGAACTGTGACATTAGTTTTGTGGAAGTTGTTTTTGAGTTGGAAGTCTCTGAATTGTCATTTAGCTGTCACTTTCATTTCAACAGTATGTTCTGTATCTGTATCAACACTGTATCTTGGCGTGGCTAAATCCTCCTTATCCCACCTTAAATTGATACAAAACGCTGCCGCCATGCTTCTTACTGGAACTAGAAAGAGAGAAACATATTTTGCCTGTTCTTCACTTCATTGGTTGCCGGTCGAATACAGTGTTAAGTTCGAGGTTTTGTTGTATGTGTATAAGGGGTTAAATGGCCAGACTCCTCACTACATTACATATCTTCTTCTCCACCGGAAATGTTCTAGGCCCTTAAGGTCTTCAAACAGGTTAATGCTGACTGTGCCACAATCTCGCTTGAACTAAAAGGTTGATAGTGCCTTTTTCTGTTGCTGCTCAACTGTGGAATGATTTGCCGGAACATAAGGCTGTCTTCCAATGTTGATAGCTTTAAGTCCTCACTGAAGACTTTTGGTTCAATGTAATTTTATGAATTTGTGTGTGTTCCTGTGAGTTTATGTATTTTTATTTTCTAAAGTTGTAAGATTGGGCAACAAGTCTTTGCTCAGCAGTGGCTGTTTTAAATGTGCTCTAGAAATAAAAGTGCCTTGCCTTAAATATTTTTTTTATATAGGCCTAGGTGTTGTTTATTTATAAATTCACAAAATGATTTCCAAGATCACTTAAAGTTTGTGAAAGAATATTGTTATGACAAATTGCCATCCATAGACTCGGTATAATACATATTCTAAAACTGTTCTGTTCTAAAACTGATCTGAACGAAAATTCTGACCTTTCAGTGAGAAGACCTGGGCCGTATGCAGGGTTTTATAAATATTGAGGTCCCAAAAGCTTGCTAGGGGTTCACAGATCTACATAAATGTGCATTTTAATATATTGGAAGGCCAAATACATGTCATTTATTTATTTGTCAGTACCTGCTCTTCCTCTCTTCTCCATCATCTTCTCTCTTTCTTTTTCTCTCAGTCTCCTTATTTTGCCTTGTAGCTCTTCCCTTCCCATTGCTGAGCTTTGATTGATACTGTCTTTTCTTCTGTCAGTGAAGAAGGTAAACAAAGCTGATAGCTATTTGTTTCATGAATCATTACACATTTACTGAAGGCTAAGGAACACAGTAGGCTATGTGTACATTCATTGTGCCTAATATGATGAAAAGGGCTTCATTAATGTTTCTTGTCTTGTCACATTGACAGTTTTTTATTTTCATTTTTATTTTACATTGACAAATTACACGAATCACGCAAATTAAAGGCTATTTTAAATTCAAAATTGCAAAATTAGACAAAAGTTTATTAGTTTGCACCCATGATTATTTATGTCTGTCCTTTAACATTTCTATCATAAAACAGTAGTCAAATATTAATGTTTAGTTTATCTACATACATCTTATCTCGTAGCCTACTTTATAACCAAATGACTGAAACGTCACTCAGTCTGGAATTCGTGCTCAGCAGCTTCTGTGAACAATAAGCCCCGCCTACTGTGATTTGATTGGTCATCTCAACCCTGACAGTGACGAGCGCTGTTAGACTGAGGAGCTCAGATGAGAAGGACGGGTATCCTGGCGTTGCACAATATCCTTGCAGAACCAAAGTAGAGTTAAGATCTGGCAATTATTTCACGGCCTTTATTATATACTTCTATTATATACACAAAAATGTCGAGGTCCGGACCTCATTGGTGAGTATATGGCCCCAGAAGAGACTGAAATTAGCTAAAAATCTCTTGTGACCTGACGTCAGTTTTTTGTCTGTCTTTCTCCGGTTCTGACCGACGCACTGCGCATGCGCGTAATCTTTGTTTGCATTCAGACTGCACGTAATACACTATGTAAACTAATATGCGCATTGAATCGCAAAGTTTAGGGTTCATATAAACAGAGCTTTCAAATATACTATTTGTTACTAAGATGCTTTAACGACCGTGTAAGAGTTTGAATGAAGGACAATTATGGAGTATTTTCGCTGGATGCTGGATATTTTCAGTCAGTGTGCAGCCACACGTGAAAGATGACATGAACCAGCTTGAGATATGAGGTATTGAACACATTATATGCTTAGGTTTAGTGTTAATATGTAATAACCACGGAATCTTCTTAGTTTCTAATATAAGAATTGATGTTAACATTGATTAACAATATGAATAATGGTCCATAATGTAGAGCTAGCCTATATAAAGCTAGTGCTAGGCTAAGGCTAAGGCTAGAGCTGAATTTAGTCTTTAATTTATATATATATATATATATATATATATGCACACACAGTAATCACACACACTCACACAGAGTATGCTTGTATGCACATATACATGCTGGCTAGTTACTGATTTACTGTAATCTGGATAACGCATTACAAGATTAGTAGTAGTTAATTTAATTGAATAGAAAAAAGCAGTAGGCTAGTTAATTGAGTAGAGTTTTCTCAGCATTTCTTGTTAAACACATATTCATTATTTGAATTATATCACCCAGTCAGTCATTTAACCATGTATTACTGTCTCTGGAAGGCTTTTGTCTCTCAAACATTAAAATGTACAAATTCACATCATTTTCTTTGTATGCAATGCAGGGATTCCTCAAAAAAAAAAAAAAAAATTTTTTTTTTTTTTCTTGGTCAGCTAAACCTCTTTGTCTTAATACATTTAGTTGAAGATTACCCTGAGATTTTAAGCAAACATGTTAGGTCAACAATACAATTAAGACTGATAATAATAATAATAATAGATAAATTAAATTAAGTATATGTAAGAGTTTTGTAATAAACTCCAAAAAAGTTCCCAAAGATTTTTAATTTCAGAGTAATTCCAATTTTAAATAATGGCTCGTCCTGGTTCACTTGTTGCCTGTCAATGACGTAATATCAGCGTTATCCCTGGTCTCCGCTGGTACTGCCATAGTAACCATGGCGACAGACGTGGACAACTGCGTTACGTCTAGCGGCACGCTCACGCTGTTGTTGTTTCGTTCAAACATTATGGACCATGGCTAGCAGACTTTTGGACAAAAGGAGAACTAAAACGAGGATCAATATCAGCGTGCCGTTTTCGAGATGCCGAGAGCTCCACGTCCGCGACTAACTTCGACTTGGCGAGACACCGTTTTTACGTACTTATTAGACAGGTGAGCAAATGTACATACAACTAATCAATGTTATATAGCTCAACATGATGAAATGTTAGAATATGATCAGTATGTTATTCTAATGTTGTTTATGTTGAGGTTTCTTGGAATGCGGAAAAAGCAAGAAAAGAGCTTTATGTGGGAATATTCGTGGTTTTAACAACTTAACGGCCTCTTTTATTGAACTGAAGAGACACTTTTAATATAGTGGGTTTCTTATGTCATGTTTACAAGTTTTTTTTAGTTTTTTTTTTAAGTATGTTGATTGAGGGTTATCAACAGATTTACATTTAATTATTTTTATTAACCAGAATGTAATGAATTTAGTTTCCCTTATGGAAATGAAACGGCAATATGTAAAAAAAGTTGAATTATTTTAATACTGTTGTAGTGATAATTGTTAAAATGAATGTTTTGCATGTAATATTTCAGACTTGTTGCGCATTGTGTGTTAATTTTGCCTGTGCCGGGAGTAATTGACACAGACGACTTCTGCGCAAGGATTTTCTCAGCTTCTTCAGAACAGAGGAAAAAAAACGGTTTATGGTAAGGAAAGGTTAAAATTCCTCGTCGTTATCAATTGTTTTTTTAATTAAGGGTTAAACCATGTTTATTTTTTTGTAGATAAAAAGCTAGAGACCTAGGATTGCTTCATTATTCTGAGTTTATTTTTAGAAAATGTTTCTGTTGTCTCCTGCCTTTAGTACTGGATAACGATTAACCGCGATTAATCGCATCCAAAATAAAAGTTTGTGTTTGCATAATATATGTGTGGGTACTGTGTATAACTATTTTGTATAAATACACATGAATGTATATATTTAAGCAATATTTGCATGTATACACTGAATATATATTTATACATAATTTGTATATAAATACACTCAATACATGTGTGTATTTATATATACAAAATAATTATACACCGTACACACACATGTATTATTTAAACACAAACTTTTATTCTGGATACGATTAATTGTTGCCCAGCACTCATTTTTATGCAACAGTATACCTTCTTTCTCACATTATATATTAAATCATTGATGTCCGTGTTATTCATTACAGAACTCAAACCGACTTTGGAGAGGAGTCATCTTTCTTGGTCTTCCATTTCTTAAAGGAACAGTTCACACAAAAATGATTTACTCGCCATCATCACGTTCCAAACACACAAGACTTTTGTCCACGTTCGGAACACAAATGAAGATATTTTTAATATTATCATAATTTTTTGTTGATCCATTTACAGTCTAGATCAGTGGTCGAGAACCTATGGCTCGCGAGCCACACCACACGCAAGGTCTCTCACCCTTTATCAACGGGTGCTTTGCTGTGCAAAGAGACATTTCGAAACATTTCACCCGCTGGTACTTTCACTTTTGCCGCAGAGACCCTTTATGTCCTATAAATGTGTCGTATTTTTGATAATCCGTGCAGATTTCAGTTGATGATTCTGTTTAAAATGATTAATAACAAAACGTGAATGAATGAGAAAGAAAAGAGCAGGATGTGCTTTATATTGAAAATAAATATTAAAAGCGCGATAAGTCGCGAAAGAGAACTGAATTACACTGACAGGATGCTGTGCGCCTGTAACCAAGGTTACTGATGCTCATATCAAACCTATGAGAAAAAAAAAGACAAAAGTAAGATTTACATATAAATATTTTATTAATTATTTTAATGTGTAAGATGTTTATTTATAGCACATTTCATACATATATAGTGCTTTACATAGTAAAGGAATTATAATAATGAAAAAATAATCACAACATATGCATAAGTAATATACCAGCCTGCATCCAAGGACTTGCTGTCCCAAACTCATGTCTGAGTGCGTGCGTAAACTCACTTCCCAATTGACGGTTCGCAAAGACCCGCCCCTTTAGTTACTGTTGCTATGTCCGACAAGCGACGCCGCTCTCGCGCCACACCATGTTCTCACTCAGTGAAAAATACATCGCGGAGCAGAGAGGACACTGACAACGCGCTGACAGACAGGACAAACCAGGTTACTTTTGATATGAAACAAAGTCTCACCTTTAGAATTTGGTCATTTTATAAAGAAATTTAACAATAAATACCGTTTTGTGGCTCTTTAATGTGTCTGACAGATCGCTGTAGAGCCTCTTAAAGTTGCTCGTGAAGCGATCATCTCTTACTTCTAGTTAATTTATAGCATCAAATAAACATAAATGAACATAAGAAGGAATGTTGTTTAACTGCGGAAAGACGTCAGTACACCCCGTTTTTCAAGTTCAAATCCTCCAATGTTAATCTACTAACTCTCCTGACTGCTTTGTCGGAGAAAAATGGCGGATGGCGGATTATGATTGGTCAGATCGCCTGTCAATCAAACTCCCTGCGAAGGGTCAATTCTCTCAACTCTTCCAACCAGACAGCCCTAACCAAAAAATAAACAAAATCGTAACCAAAAGTAAAAACAAGGATAATTAAACCAGTTATAAAAAGAATGAAAATAATAAAAAGATGATACATAGACGACATAAAGTGCAATCAGTCAGATGTTCTGTGGCACAGTGCTCATTCAGTAAATGCACAGATAAACATATTTGTTTTGAGTCTGGATTTGAATGCAATATGCAAAAAAAAAGTCTAATTTGGTCTTAAATGCAGTTCATATTCATCAATGTTAACTGAACTGTTAAAAACAATTTCATTTAACTGTAAACTGTGTGGCTGTTGATTTGCAATATTTTCTTTTCACGCACACGTTGTTACGTTTGACTGTTAACAGTTTTTAATAAATTTGTACCTTTTGATAGTCATTCTTGGTGTGTAAAAGTGATTTTTTTAATGTATAAGATGGTTCCACTTTATTTTGATAGTCCACTTTAGATATTCTACTAACTATAAGTAACTTTGCAACTACATGTCAATTAACATTAGAGTATTAGTAGGCTGTAGTAGACTGTCAGTAGACTGTTAGGTGTTAGGGTTTGGGTTAGTAGACAAAGTTGACTTGTAGTTGCCAAGTTACTTAAGCCCCTTTCGCACAGCGCGTTGATCCCGGGAATTTGCAGGGATATTGCCAGAGTGCCTTCAGTGTGAACGCAAACACATCCCGGTATTGATGCCGGGATCGAACCGAGTTGGGGACCTAGTAACATTGCCGGTATCAGTCCCGGAACTCGCTCCGCGTGAACAAAAGCCGTAATCAATGGCGTAAAGTGTGTGTCGTAGTGATGGCGCTGAAGCTGGGATAGTTCGCCAGCTAGTGAAACGGTACGTAATGCGCTAGTTTATGATCGAATTAGAAAAAAAAAATGCACAAGCGAGAGAGAAATCGCTTAAGACACTGGAGACATTACATGTTACATCGATGTCACGTGTCTTTACGGGATGTGTGTGAATGCACGCACAGATTCTGGAAAATTACTGGCAGTGTGAATTAACCAAAATCAAACAATCCCGGGACACATTATATGTGTATTTTCCGGAATCTCTGTGTGAAAGGGGCTTTATAGTCAGTAGAATGTCTGTTGGAGGAGCATCAAAATAAAGTGTTAGCAGATATTAAGCTGACAGTCTACTAATACTCTAGTGAGTTATTTGACATGCAGTTGCAAAGTTACTTATAGTTAGTAGAATGTCTTAAGTGGACTATCGAAATAAAGTGTTACATATAAGATTTCTGGGTTTCACTATAAACACATTTTGGGTTAATTTTAATCCAGCAATGTAGTACTATTTATATATAACAAACACAAAGATGAACTTGCTTCTTTCATGATGTGTTATATAGTAAAAATATATAGCCTTACTCTGTACAGCAAATATGTACTGTTAACATGTTAACATTATGTTTCACATTACATTATTCTAACAACTTAATGTTGTAATATGTTTCAGACCAGACCAGATGGAAGTGAAAGAGCAAAGAAGACAAGAACTGAAGTGAAATTTCAAAGGTAATGATGCTGTAGTTTGTTTCAGCCTGTTGACACCAATAAAATGAGCTTAATGTGCCAATTTACAGAAGATCTCAGACATCACCATAATGAATGAGCTGAAAACGGGGAACTTTCAGTGACAATGAGGCTTTTCAGCTGCTCAGTTTAACATGATGACTCTGTACTTTTAAAATGCAGATTGGATAAAAATTCATACCTGCAGTGAAGCCCCTTCCACAACAATTCACCAATAAATACTGGGAATATTCCCATCATCCTACAAGAGAAGGACAGACTCCAGGAGTAGCAGCTGAAATCTGTGTGACTGTTAAAGATGGAGTTTATTAAAGTGGAGATTGGAGACATGAGTGATCCAGAACCATCAGGAATAAAACATGAAGATATTGAGGAACAAATAGGTTGGTGTCCATTCTTGATTCTTCATTGTTGACTGCTTTGGTAGATGTGAATTAATAAGCAGTTTATGGATGATAAATGATGGAGAAATACATCTAATTGATCATAACCTTTTTATCATAACTAGAGGTCGACCGATAGTGGATTTTACCGATACCGGTAGTCTTTAGCTATAACCTAGAAACATACTTACATTTCATAGGTAACACTGTGCAAGTCCCATTTGTTAACAAGGATGTATTAGCTAGCTTTCATGAACTATATTATGCAATGTACATTTTTACAGCATGTATTAATATTTGAGCAATACAATTGTACCTTGATCATTCATGTTAGTTCATAGTACATTAACTAAGGTTAACAGATAAAATAAAAAAATGTATTTACTACTTAAAATGTAGGCTATTAGTAAATGTTGAAATTAACAAAATAACAATGAACAATACTTCTACAATATTTATTAACCTTAGTTAATGCTAAAAATGGAATCTTATTGTAAAGTGTTACCTTTTCATATAAATCCAAAGAGTCATGCTTAAAGATGGCCATCTTTAAATATCTGCCAAGGCCAGAGCATTAAAATTACATAAATGTAGACCTATATTACAAGTAGGCCTATAGTCTCTCACTTTATTTGCTTCAATTTTAGAACACTTGAAGATTATCTAATCAAAATAACAATATTGTAGTGCTAAAAAAAATTACTGAAATCGAATGCGTTTCTGATTTGTTTCTGACGGCTACATGAACGTATTAATGTTGAGAAAGCAATCACGTTACTAGCTTTAAATATGACACGTCGCCGGCTAATGAATGCGTAAAAGTGACCAGCTGGATATAAACTAATGGAAATAGATGGTAACATTTGCGACATTAAACATTTGGGTCAGGTTTGCGTGTGTTTTTATCATATTCTTTTAACCGCTTGAGGTACTACTAATGTTAATCCTCTCAGCCTCGACGGCAGACATACTTCTGTTCTTTCTCTGCAAACGCAGCATCTAGTCAACAAATTAATTACTTTATAATGAAATGGCAACATGTACTTTAGTGCTCTGTATTCATACCGTTTCGCTGTCTGTGTTTTAAATGCGCATCTGAAGTGTCAGTGCTCTCCATGAAGCGTGTTCTCTCCATGCAGCGCACAGCCTCACGTGATAAAATAAACAACTCGAGGTGCCAGTGATGGTTTTATTTGGCCTCTAGATGGCGCTCTTGTTCTGTGTAATGACAGCGCACCCTTCTCAGCCGCTCCAGCAACGGACTCAAACCGGACTATTGGTCTGGATGTTTGTCAATAACTGGTATATCGGCAAAACCGATGAATCGGTCGATCTCTAATTACAACCATATTTTAACTATATTAACAAGTGAATGAACAAACCTTTGCCACATGAAAGATCTGAAACGGATATATGTTGCTTTTTCCTATTAAATAAGGGTTCACTTGAACTTATTCTAACTTGATGTGTATTTTAGACCAGGTGGAAGTGAAAGAGCAAAGACAAGAACTGAATGAAGAGGAGGAGGAACATCCTTTCTTTATAACTCAAAGAGCAAAGGCCAAAAAGACGCACACCTGCACTCAGTGTGGAAAGATTTTCCAACAAAAAGGAAACCTTCAGGCACACTTAAGAATTCACAATGGTGAGAAACCGTATGCATGTCCTCAGTGTGGAAAGAGTTTCACACAAAAAGGATATCTTAAGACACACTTAATAATGCATTCTGGAGAGAAACCACATGCATGCCCTCATTGTGAAAAGAGTTTCGTACAAAAAGGATACCTTAAGATACACATGAGAATTCATACTGGAGAGAAACCGTATACATGCCCTCAGTGTGAAAAGAGTTTCATACAAAAAGGAGACCTTAGAACACACATGAGAATTCACACTGGAGAGAAACCGTATACATGCACTCAGTGTGGAAAGAGTTATACATATTCATCTGATCTCAGAATTCATCTGCTCCGTCACTCTGGAGAAAAACCATTTATCTGTGATCAGTGTGGTAAAGAGTTTATTTCATCAACACATCTAAATAAACACCTGAATGTTCATTCAGATGAGATGCCTCAATTGTGTACTCTGTGTGGAAAGAGTTTTGCAAGGCCGGAAGGATTTAAACGGCACCAGAAAATGCATAATGAAGTGAGAGATCATGTTTGTTGTGACTGTGGGAAGGGATTTACTACATCTAGTCATCTGAAACAGCACCAAAGAATTCATACTGGAGAAAGACCTTACAAGTGCTCATATTGTGACCAGAGTTTCAATCAGTCTGGAAACCTGAAATCACACGAGCGACTTCATACTGGAGAAAAGCCGTACGACTGTACTTAAAGTGAGAAGAGTTTCACCTAATCAAAGAATCATCCAAGTAAACAAAATCAATCAAATCAAATAATCAAAATGTCCAAGTAAATCATGTGAGATTCACATTAAGTAAATGTTAGTTAACTAATAAACAATGACATTTGTTGGAGATTTTATTTTTATTAAAAATGACTGAATTATTCTTTGATTGAACATTTATTTAAAGAAATATCAAAATAAAGTTGTTGTTTTACTTTTGTTTGTTACATAAAACCTGCAATTTCATAAACTGATGTATTAACAAGTCTACACATTTCTCTGCAATATAATAGTATTTTATGTGTGTCTATAAATGTCTATAAGCTCTGTACAATAAAACAAAATTACCATTTCACTGACAATGTGTGATTTTGTGAGAAAAAGTTATTGACAGATCCAATCAGATAAAGCAAATATATAGTGAAATAAACCTGTTCTATGGTGTTAGTGTTATTTGTTCGAGTTGTAACTAACCCCAGTGATTTGTTATTTAGCCGTCACTTTCATTTCAATATGTATTTATATTAAAGTTTTTTTTCATAGAAGTAATTTATGAAGTAACGATTTTTGACTTGCGCCACATTGCCATACATAGGTTCTGAAATGAAACTGCAACTAAATTGGAATGAGACAAAGATGTTTTTCAGCAGCTCGGTTAACGTGGTGGTGCTGTTATTTCACTCTTTTGTTGATTATATCATACAAAACAGACATTGTATGTTGATACAGGGGCCATGGGTGTTTGTAGAGGTGGAACGGTTCACAAAATCCTCGGTTCGGTTTGTGTCAAGGGTTATTTTTTTCATTTTTAGCACTTTAGAAATACTATACATCAGCATAAAATATATAGCCTTATAATCTACCATTTACAGTATTTAAAAAAATAAGTTATTCTCAAGGTCATGTTATCAAAAAACTGAAAGAATAAAGCAGCTTGATCTTAGGAATAGGCTTTCTTGTCACTGTCAGTGCCTACATTTATTACACCGTGTCCTCACCAGCCGTGACACATATTAAAAGTTGTCTTTTCCATGTTACTTTTTAGAAACGGTTCCTATTTGCAGCATTGCAGAGAACAGAAAGTATGCTAATCTCAGGAAGGCTACTGTTTATGTGCTTTATTTAAAGGGGTCATATAATGGTACATGCACTTTTACAAGTTGATTGTACTGAAATGTGTGTTGGCAGTGCCTGTACACAACCATCATAAAATGATAAAAATCCATCCAGTGTTTTCTTTTATTTTTTATCTCCTTATATGTTTTCCCCTCTCTCAAATCAAGCCGTTCGATTTTGTAACGTCACAAAATCGAAGCCCCTCCCACGATTGTTGATTGACAGCAGCGTTTCAACACAGACCCGCCCTCGCTCGTGAGCGAGCTGTCATCATAGTCCGCGTGATCATTGTTGATACGCTGGAGCACTGTCTATGAGCAGAATGGCATCTATGCGATTGTGGTGTTCTGTTCTTGGGTGCAATAAGGAACACAGCAGTCATTTTGATGTTCCTAAATCCGAACCGCTGAAGACGCAGTGGTTGAGTTTTGTTTTCGAAGGGAATGTTTTGTTTTCTGACTCTCTGTGGTCATTAAAAATCCCAGCATGTCTTTCGAAAGAGCAGGGGTGTAACCCCGGCATCCTGGCCAAATTTGCCCAGTGGCCTCTGTCCATCATGGCCTCTGTCCATCATGGCCTCCTAATCATCCCCATATACTGATTGGCTTCATCGCTCTGTCTCCTCTCCACCAGTAAGCTGGTGTGTGGTGGGCGTTCTGGCGCAATATGGCTGCCGTCGCATCATCCAAGTGGATGCTGCACATTGGTGGTGGTTGAGGAGATCCCCCCCTTCTATGTAAATCGCTTTGAGTGCTGAGAAAAGCGCTATATAAATGTAATGAATTATTATTATTATTATTATTTAATTTTGTAACAATCTGATGCTTGTACTGTGCTTGAGATGCTTTTCTTAAAAAAAAATTTTTTTGCAATGAACATATTTACCCTGATTTCAAGCATTTTGAATAAATGCAGTTTGATTATTTAAATAAAATAAGATAAATGCAAAAAAAAATTATTCCAAGCCTTACATCACCAAAGGCAATGCAAAAAGCGTCAGATGCAATGGTGTAAAGCACGCCGCCACTGGATTCTAGAGCAGTGGAGACGTGCTCTCTGAAGTGACAAATCCTGCTTCTCTGTCTGGCAATCTGATAGACGAGGCTGGGTTTGGCGGTTGCCAGGAGAACGGTACCTGCATTGTGCCAAGTGTAAAGTTTGGTGGAGGGGGGATTATGGTGTGGGGGTTGTTTTTCAAAGGTTGTGCTTAGCCCCTTGGTTCCAGTGAAAGGAACTCTTAATGCTTCAGCATACCAAGATACTTTGAACAATTTCATGCTCCTAACTTTGTGGGAACGGTTTGGGGATGGCCCAACATTCAGACCACCAGTCCTGACCTCAACCCGATAGAACACTCTGTCTCCTCTCCACCAAGGTCTGTGGTGGGCGTTCTGGCGCAATATGGCTGATGTCACATCATCCAGGTGGATGCTGCACATTGGTGTCACTTTGGGTGTACCTGTGCACTTCTTGTAATACATTATTTGCCATTGTGAGGTATTGTGAGTAGAACTGTTTGTTTATATATAAATATAATTGCAATTCTCTATATAATAAATGTTCTAAAACTGTTTCAATTCTGAGGTAGAAACAGATTTTAAAATAGATTTCAAAAGTTTTGTCTAATAGCTTGTTGAATAAAATGAAATGAAACTATACTGGAATGAGCCAAATATGCTTTTCAGCAACTCGGTTAACGTGGTGGTGCTGTTATTTCGCTCTGTTGTTTATATTATACAAACAGACATTGTATATAGATACAGGGCCATATGTGGTTGTATAGCATATCAACATTTCTGCTCAGACAACTTACAAAGAGAAGTCACAATATGCCAGTAAACAGTGTAAGGCAGTACTTTGTCTCTAGTCAAACAACAACAAAAACGTCCTGATATTTGAATGCGCCTCTGTGCAGTTTCCACTTTGTGAGTGCAAACCTAAAGTATTGATTAGATGACAGAAAGTGAAAGATCTGATACTAGACAGATACCTGAACTCTTGTTTTCTGTTATTAAATCAGGGTTCACTTGAAATCTCGCATTTATCCTCCTTAAACTGATTCTAACTCCTTAAAGGGATAGTTCAGGATTTTAGACATGAATCTCTATAGCTTCCCCATAAGCAGTGTGGTGCATTGACCATGACTTACCCCCGACAGCGTCCTGTGAGCCGAGCTCCGGTCCAGTTTTGGTCAAGATGAAATTAGTCCGGCAAGATTGCTGGGGTCACGGCAATAAAGCTTTTTTCTTCTCAAATCAATATGTGTTCAAAAGAGTGATATATTTGCGTCACTAAAACGTTGTCTATGGAGAGGTCAGACCTCGTAATGGCTTGGCACTATTTTCTCCCCTGTCATATCACTGCGCGCTGCCGCTACCTACAGCCAGCTGCGAGCTGCGCAGGCGCACACCACTTTTTCAGTTGTTCGGCAGTGTTTACAGCAGTGTTTACGTGCTCAGAACAGCTACACGAACGAGCTAACATAGCTACTCACCAAGAGCGATCAGTTTGTACAAGCTTTGTAGAAAATGGTGCGGACTTGTGACTATCCGGACTGTACAAACAAAGATGTGGCGCTTTCTCCGCACACATTTCAAAGATTTCCTATTCAGGTTCGTAAAGATATCCTTTTGGCTGTGTGTCGAAGTCAATGTTGTCATCGTCGCTGCTGTAGTCAGACATGTTATCGTTCTCTTTACGAGCTGTAAACAAAGTGACACGTGCGCGGCTCCCAGCTGGCTGTAGGTAGCGGCAGCGCGCAGTGATATGACGGGGAAGAAAATAGTGCCAAGCCATTACGAGGTCTGACCTCTCCATAGACAGCGGTTTTGTGCTGCAAATATATCACTCTTTTGAACACATATTGATTTGAGAAGAAAAAAACTTTATTGCCGTGACCCCAGCAAACTTGCCGGACTAATTTCATCTTGACCAAAACTGGACCGGAGCTCGGCTCACAGGACGCTGTCGGGGGTAAGTCATGGTCAATGCACCACACTGCTTATGGGGAAGCTATAGAGATTCATGTCTAAAATCCTGAACTATCCCTTTAATATGACGTGATCAGAGGGGAAAGAGCAAAGACAAGAACTGAAATAGAAGGTAATGATGCTGTAGTTTGTTTCAGCCTGTTGACACCAATAAAATGTGCTAAATGTGCCAATTTACAGAAGATCTCAGACATCACCATAATGAATGAGCTGAAAACAGCGAAGTCTTGGAGACAAAGAGGTTTTTCAGCAGCAGTTTAACATGATGGCCCTGTACTTTTTAAATGCAGATTGGATAAAAACACAGTGATCACAGTTCACACCTGCAGTGAAGCCCCTCCCACAACAATTCACCAATAAATACTGGGAATATTCCCATCATCCTACAAGAGAAGGACAAACTCCAGGAGTAGCAGCTGAAATCTGTGTGACTGTTAAAGATGGAGTTTATTAAAGAGGAGATTGAAGACATGAGAGATCCAGAACCATCCAGAGTAAAACATGAAGATACTGAGGAACAAATAGGTTGGTGTCCATTCTTGATTCTTCATTGTTGACTGCTTTGGTTGATGTGAATTAATAAGCAGTATATGGATGATAGAGAAATTGATCTAAATGATCATAACCTTGTATATAGCAGTTGTCAAACCCATTTTACCAGTATTGTCAAATGAATGACAGAACAATCCTTACGAAAAAAAAAAAGTTTCTTCATGTGTGTTATTAAGAAAGCATTCTTTCAGTCTACTTATTATGTACTTAAAATTGCACTTAAGTATACTTGACTCATAGGTACTGACAGAAATGTCCAAGTATATTTGGACTATAGGACTTGTACTCAACCACTCAAGTATAAATAAGTATTCTAAGTATACTTGTCTTGATGTTGTTTAATCTTTTAATTTAGTAGCATTAAATACTTTTTCACATAGTTTTACATATTAAAAATATTGGTTTAGACAGAAAACAGGCTATTTTCCTAATTCCGAGTATCTGAATGTTTGTGAAGTTACTTCAAATCTTCCCCCGCCGTTGACTGAATTTTCCGGATATCCATGTTTTCACTGTTGGACGGTACGGGGACTATTACGCATCTTCAGATAAAAACACAGGCGAAGAAGTAGAAACAATTGATATAGGATTGCTTACGCAAATGTAAACGGCACGATCATCAAAACAATATTAATCAAAACTGCCAAACGTTACCGTAAGCGTTAATGACTGTGAAACTTTGGGGTGTTGTTGGACTGGATCTACTCCATCTTTGTTTTGATCATCATTTGTCTTTGACAAAAATGTGATTTTCTGAAGCTATGAAGCTAAGATTAAATGTTTTTAAAATGGAAAGATTTAAATAGGAACTAAGTAGTATACTTAAAGAGCAAAACATAATATATAAATAGTAAACTATAAGTATGATGGTATGTTCACTTCGTTCACAAATGTTACAATGGTATGTTCACAAAACTTACAACCCAGTCAACACATTGATCTCATGGTGATGTCACCATGTGGTCACACCGTCAGCAATCTGAGTTCACGGTGATCTAAAAGTGTAACCTCACAGCGCTCTCACTGTGTGCTCAAACTATGGCCACAATATGAGCTCATCCCAGCTAGAAATGTTATTGTTCTATGACTGTTTTGAGAGCATTATCTTATGTTCTTGTAATGTTTTCTGTAGCTAATTTTATTTTTGTTACCAGAATGTTCTCCTAAAAGGAAGGATAACACTCTCTAAAAACATTTTAAACATGTTTAGTGATAACATTGACAGAACATTATCCCCTAACATTCTAAAGTTTTAGCGGGAAGTTTCCCAGCAGACACAGGACTGAACCTCTTAAAAGAGTTTGTTTGAAAGTGATAGTTTGGTTTGGTCACCATTGTGGAGGTCAGTGTTTGCTTTAGTTGGGCTCTTTGGCCTTGACTATCAGTTGTTAGTTTTTCTCTGGCTGTTATAAGTGTTTGTTATAGCAAGAGAAAATGTAATAAAGTATTTTGGCTACTTGTTGGTAATAAAGATATTATCATAATGTTGTGGTCTGAGATCACCTGGGTACTAGTCTCTGGTATTAATTTTATGTGATCACATTAATCCAGGATTTCTATAACATGAGATCCAGTAGCCAGTAAATCTAGAGTATTAAATATAATTACAAAAAATCTCTGTATAGTAATTTTTAAACCCATTCATTGAGACAAACACAAACTTCAAGAATCAGCGCGTGAGTCTCATTAACGGTGACATACTTCATGGCGCAATGCATTCTGGGTGCATCATACAAAACTCATCAGTGGCTCCAAGAATGCATTGCGGCATAAAGCAAGTCACCATTATTGAGATTCATATGCTGATTCAGAAGTAGTCCAAATTGTTTAGGTTTTCTTATTTAAACATGGTTGGATGTCTTGCTGTAGAAACGTTACTATAATGAATTTTGAAATTAACAACACATATGACTGTCAAGTAGAAATCAGCTGATCAGTGCATTACATGATGATTATATCATCATCATCCAGAAATAGCTGACTTCATCTGATCAAATTTTCTCTTGCTGTTCTTGACATAACAGTTTCAGCAGCCACAGAAAATCCAACATTAAAACACCAAGTCAAACTGCCCAACTAAAGCAAATACTGATCACCATAATGGTGCCATCAAACTAAACTATTCATTTCTATAAATCATCAACATCTAAACCTCTGTTAATATCAATAAGGACTTTTGTACACATATGACAGAAGTAAATCTGGTTAGTAATAAGTGAAGCTGGTAATGCTGTTTGTGGAGTTGTTTAATGACGTTGGAGCCTGACATCAAATGTTTAAGACGTCAACCCAATTTTAATTTGCAACCACAATTTTATGTCTGAGTGATGTTGGAGTCCACGTCCAATGACATTTCTAGCTGGGGTGACTCACATTGTGGCCATAATATGAGCACACAGTGAGAGCGCTGTAAGGTTACACTTTTAGATCACTGTGAACTCAGATTGTGAACATATGGAGAGATCACTGTGAGGTCAACGTGTTGACTGGGAAGTATACTAAGTATAAAACTACTATAGATTACTGAGAGTACACTTCAAAGTGTACTTTCATAAACTAAAAACATTTACTACAAGAATTAAAATAGTAAACTACAATTATACTTGTATAATAAGTTAATTTGTAGTAAAGATGCAGTACAAATGAGAAATGTAGTTCTAAACTAGTTGATCAGTTAAAGTTTACTATTTTTGTACCTATAGTACACTTAAAGCTGCAGTTGGTAACTTCTGTAAAAATGTATTTTTTACATATTTGTTAAAACTGTCATTATGTCCTGACAGTAGAATATGAGACAGATAATCTGTGAAAAAATCAAGCTCCCCAGGCTCCTCCCAGTGGTCCTATTGCCATTTGCAGAAATACACCGCTCCCGGTAAGAAACAACCAATCAGAGCCAGGAGGAGTGTCTTAGCAGTGTCAATCATGCTTGTGTACGCGCTGATCATCACCCCCCTCTCTCGCACAGCGCGTACAGTCGTTCAAAATCAAGATAGCCGGTGTGCCGCACAGCTGTGCTAATGGCGGACAAACAACCAAAACTGCCAATTTCTCGAGTGGCACCAGCTCATGCAACAAAGACAGGTAAACGGAAAAAGGCTGATGACGATAAACAAGCCTGTCGGAGCCCATTGACTCAGTGTCAAAACTCTAGCCGCATAACATAGCATACAGATAAAATGTCACGCACTGTGCAAAGCAACAATAGAAACCTGCTAATTCACTGGCTTGTCATGTTGCTGAAATAATGTACTAGCAAACCTTATTTAGCATTACACATCGCTAGAATAATTACTTAGATACTGTAACGTTACCATTATTATCTTGCTAGCTATTTATAACTTATAGAAAGAGTGCAACGTTATGAAGTTATATTACATGTATTGCAAAATACGTAATGATTTGAGGACCAAGTTTGTAGTCAAAGTATGGGCAGGCCATAGTCAATGTAAAGCATATTGTTGATGTTTCGTCCCTACCAGTGAATGTGCGATAACTGTTTATCCGCCGTCATCAGTGTCTCTGCACTTTACCAATGCTAGCTTGATAGTGAGTACTAAAATACATCTTATTTGTTTATATTCATAATGATAAAGTTAGATTTTTTTATTACATGTGATTCTGACATGATGTCACTGCATGCACTGCACTGCGCTCCTCTCCGCTCGTCTCAGGTAAATAATGCGTCTTCCAGCTCAGCGGTCGGAGTCGCGCGTTCATGTGTTTTGGGGGCGTGGCTTTGGAAGGAGCCCAGAAGGGAGGGGGTGGAGTGAATGGAAATAATGAGCTGTCTTTAAAACAGTCGTGAGAGGTCTACAGACACTCGATTTTTATACTTTCTTTTTCAGAGTACTTACATTTTAATTATGTATTGATATATAAATAAAGTTTAAACAAATTTGGAAAAGAAGTTTTTTAGACAATTTCTACCTACCCAACCTTTAAATGCTTACCTTTATACACTAATAAGTGGGCAGATTTAGTCCCAAGCAATATTGAAATAGTACAATTACAAGTATACCAGAGCATATGAGCGGAGTGGAGCGGTGAGAATCTTCGCTCATCGCTCACGGAAATGTTCACCCCTCCGCTCCCCCGCTCAAAGCTACATCAGGCCGCTCCGCTCATTATCGCTCAGCGCTCAACGCAGTTTGCTTCGCGCTCCACTCAAATCGCCCCCCGCTCGTTCCAAAAAAGGAAAAAAAAATCTACATGTACAGTATATCACTTTTATCTTAGACCACAGCCTTAACTCCTAAAGAACTAATGAGCAACAAAAAATTGCTCAAGAAATGCAACAAGAAATGTTTTATTTCAAATTACAAATTAGGCCTATGTAAGAAGTAATATAGTCTACACAAAAAGTCCTGTAAAATTAAACTAATAAATGGGCCTAATAATATAAATAAAAATTATATAAACAAAAATATACATAAAAGTTTTAAAAGTAAATTAACTATTAGGCCAGAATTTTGATAAGTGAACTTTTGCGCAATGCGCACGATTACAATTTAAATGGGCTTATATCCATTGTACACACAAACTGCTGTAAAATTAAACGAATAAATGGGCCTAATAATATAAATATTATTACGAACGACACAAATTAAATAAAACGAACCATTAGGCCTACTTGAATGACAAAACAAATTTGTTTGAATATTATGCTATATTCAATTTACACTTTGTTACAAGTTACTGTATTCAATTTGCTAACCTTTTGCTTTCTTCCCAGTGTGTTCACGTAGCACACTTTCATGTTTTCGAGAGATGTGTCTTTTTAGATTCCAAAATGAATCTTTACTGACTGAAACGATGTCTCCACATTCATTTTCTTATACAAAATTATCATTAAGTTGGCTTGAGAAAGCCATCTTACTGATATTGTATTTCAACTTATTATTAAGTTGGCTTGAGAAAGCCAACTTACTGAAATCCTATTTAAACTTAAGTTGGCTTGAGAGAGCCAACTTACTGAAATCCTATTTCTTTCTTTCTAACTAATATATCTTTCTTTCTTACTAATCTGTCTATCTATATTTCTTTCTTTCTAACTAATCTTTCTTTTTCTCTTTCTAACTAATCTTTCTTTCTTTCTTTCTAACTAATCTATCTTTCTTTCAAACTAACTAATTCATCTATCTATATTTCTTTCTTTCTAACTAATCTATCTTTCGTTCTAACAAATCTATCTATCTATATTTATTTCTTTTTAACTAATCTATATCTTTCGTTCTAACAAATCTATCTATCTATATTTATTTATTTCTAACTAATCTATCTTTCTTTCTAACTAATCTATCTTTCTTTCTAACTCTATATTTCTTTCTTTCTAACTAATCTAACTATCTATATTTATTTCTAACTAATCGATCTTTCTTTCTTTCTAACTAATATGTCTATCTATATTTCTTTCTTTCTAACTAATCTTTCTTTTTCTCTAACTAATCTTTCTTTCTTTCTAACTAATCTATCTTTCTTTCAAACTAATTCATTTATCTATATTTCTTTCTAAATAATCTATCTTTCGTTCTAACAAATCTATCTATCTATATTTCTTTCTTTCTAACTAATCTATCTTTCTTTCTAACTAATCTATCTTTCTTTCTAACTAATCTAACTATCTATATTTCTTTCTTTCTAACTAATCTATCTTTCTTTCTAACTAATCTATCTATATTTCTTTCTAACTAATCAATCTTTCTTTCTTTCTAACTAATATTTCTTTCTCACTAATCGTTCTTTATTTCTAACTTATCTTTCTTTATTTCAAACTAATATTTATTTTTAACTTATCTTTCTAACTGGTCTATCTTTCTTTCTAACTAATCTAACTATCTATATTTCTTTCTAACTAATCTAACTTTCTTTCTTTCTAACTAATCTATCTATATTTCTTTCTAACTAATCAATCTTTCTTTCTTTCTTTCTAACTAATCTTTCTTTCTCACTAATCGTTCTTTATTTCTAACTCATCTTTCTTTATTTCAAACTAATATTTCTTTTTAACTTATCTTTCTAACTGATCTTTCTTTATTTCAAACTAATCTTTCTTTTTAACTTATCTTTCTAACTGATCTTTCTTTCTTTCTCTTTCTAACTAATCTTTCTTTCTAACTATATTTTCTTTTTAACTTATCTTTCTAACTGATCTTTCTTTCTTTCTCTTTCTAACTAATCTTTCTTTCTAACTATATTTTCTTTCTTACTATTCTTTCTAATTAATCTTTATATCTATAAATCTTTCTTTCCATCCATCCATCCATCTATCTATCTTATTAACTTTTATTTATTTCTAACAAATCTTTCTTTCTAACAAATCGTTCTTTCTTTCTTTCTTTCTTTCTTCTATCTTTCTATCTTTCTATCTTTCTATCTTTCTTTAATATATCTTTCTATCTAATCTATCAATATTTCTATCTATCTATCTATCTATCTATCTATCTTTCTAACTAATCTATCTTTCTTTCATTCTAAAGAATCTATCTTTATTTCTTTCTAACTAATCTTTCTTTCTTTCAAACTATTCTTTCTTTCTCTTTCTTTATAACTAATCTATGTTTCTTTCTTTATAACTAATCTTTCTTTCTTTCTTTGTAACTAATCTTTCTTTCTTTCAAATTAATATTTCTTTCTAACTAATCTATCTTTCTTTCTTACTATCTTTCTAACTAATCTTTATTTCTTTCTAATTAATCTTTCTTTTTTTCTAACTAATTTTTCTTTCTTTCTAACTAATCTTTCTTTCTTTCTTTCTAACTAATCTTTCTTTCTAACTAATCTTTCTTTCTAACTAATCTTTCTTTCTTTCTAACTAATCTTTCTTTCTTTCTAACTAATCTTTCTTTCTTTCTAACTAATCGTTCTTTCTTTCTTTCTTTCTCACTAATCTTTCTTTCTTTTTACTTTCTTTCTTTCTGTCTTACTTTCTAACTAATCTACCTGTATTTCTTTCTAACTAATATTTCTTAATTTCT
This sequence comes from Leuciscus leuciscus, assembly GCF_965113295.1. Taxonomy (NCBI): domain Eukaryota; kingdom Metazoa; phylum Chordata; class Actinopteri; order Cypriniformes; family Leuciscidae; genus Leuciscus; species Leuciscus leuciscus. Next base: position 6,954,558 of record NC_138733.1, on the reverse strand, counting down.
AACTAATCTTTATTTCTTTCTTATTATTTTTTCTTTCTTTTCAAACAAATTTTTCTTTCTTTCTTTCTTTCTTTCTTTCTTTCTTTCTTTCTTTCTTTCTTTCTTTCTCTTTTTTCTTTCTTTCTTTCTAACTAATCTATCTTTCTTTCTTTCTAACTAATCTTTTTTCTTCCTTTCTTTCTAACTAATCATTCTTTCTTTTTTTCTAACTAATCTTTATTTCGTTCTAACTAATCTTTCTTTCATTGAAACTAATCTCTATCTATCTATCTATCTTTCAAACTAATCTTTCTTTTCCTTTCTAACTAATCTGTTTCTTTTTTCTAACTATTCTTTCTTTCAAACTAATCTCTCTATCAAACTTTAAACTACTTTAAACTTCAAACTACTTTAAACTTCTTCAAACTCTTTGGTCCGGCTTTCTCAAGCCAACTTAAAGTTTGTCTCAACAAACTTTTTTTTCTAGTTGTTAGTTGGTTTTATATTAATAGTACACCTCTATGACTTCTCATTTTACTTTTTGAACTCCATTATTGAGCCGAGTTTTGACTGAAAATAGTCTACTGTTGATGACTGTGCAAGACAGATGGATCAGGCTTGACTGAGCATGCTTCAGGCTCGTGGTGTGAGCGGAGCGAAATTGGAGCGGGAAATAAGGCAACGCTCCATCCTTTTAAAAATGCCGCTCTGCGCTCTGTCCAAGATCCGCCCGCTCGCTCCCGCTACCCGCTCACTCCCACTCCACTCCGCTCACATGCTCTGAAGTATACTACGAGTACATTGACATTAGTATACTTACTACATAAAGTATAAGTATACTTAAAATATACTTGAGCATTACTTAAGTATAATTTATAAAATTAACTTACTTCATTTTCGTAAGGGAAACTTTTGCCATATGAAAGATCTGAAACCTGATCTCTGTTGCTTTCTGATATTAAATCAGGGTTCACTTGAACTAATTCTAACTGTATTTCTGTGCATTTTAGACCAGGTGAGAGTGAAACAGCAAAGTCAAGAACTGGAGGAGGAACATTGTAACTTTAAAATTCAAAGAACAAAAGCCAAAAAGACGCACAACTGCACTCAGTGTGGAAAGAGTTTCACACAGAAAGGAAACCTTAAAATACACATGAGAATTCACACTGGAGAGAAACCGTATACATGCACTCAGTGTGAGAAGAGTTTCACAAATTTACCTGATCTCAAGTATCATCTGCACGTTCACTCTGGAGAAAAGCCATTTAACTGTGATCAGTGTGGTAAAGATTTTATTTCATCATCAAATCTAAAAAAACACTTGATAGTTCATTCAGATGAGAGGCCTTATGTGTGTTCTCTCTGTGGAAAGAGTTTTTCATGGCCTGACAGTTTTAAACAGCACCAGAAAAGACATAATGAAGTGAGAGATCATGTGTGTTGTGACTGTGGGAAGAGCTTTACTACAGCTGAGCATCTGAAACGGCACCAAAGAATTCATACGGGAGAAAAACCTTACAAGTGCTCATATTGTGACAAGAGTTTCACTCAGCCTGGAACTCTGAAATCACACGAACGAGTTCATACTGGAGAGAAGCCGTACTACTGTACTCAGTGTGAGAAGAGTTTCACAAATTTACCTGATCTCAAGTATCATCTGCACGTTCACTCTGGAGAAAAGCCATTTAAATGTGATCAGTGTGGTAAAGATTTTATTTCATCATCACATCTAAAAGATCATCTGAAAGTTCACACCGGAGTGAGAGATCATGTGTGTTGTGACTGTGGGAAGAGTTTTTCTACAGCTTCCTATATGAAAAGTCATCAAAGAATTCATACTGGAGAAAAACCCTACAAGTGCTCATATTGTGACAAGAGTTTCACTCATTCTGGAAACCTGAAATCACACGAGCGAGTTCATACTGGAGAGAAGCCGTATCACTGTACTCAGTGTGAGAAGAGTTTCACCCAATCAAGTAATCTAGTGAATCATATTAAAAAGTGTTGTTCTGTGTCACAGTGAGCAAATGTTTTCATCAGATCCCAAACTTTGAGGGAAATCATGTGAGATTCACATGTGCAGTTAGTTAACTAATAAACTAATGTTTCTGTGTAATGCCACAACATTTGTGTTTTATATGTTGGAAAACAAGAAAATTATTGAATTATTCTTTGATTGAGCGCTTACTCAAAGAAATACCAAGAGACTGGTAACACATGTAAGAAAAACAACAGTTATTTGTCAATATATGAAATAATTCACTCAATATCGGTTTTTAAATTTAATATGGAGGGTGTTTTTATAAAACCTGTTATTTCATAAACAGATGTATTAAAAAACCTACACATATCTCAGCAATATTAAAGAGGTCAATAAGCTCTGTACAATAACAACAAATAATTACCGTTTCACTGACAATGGGTGATTTTGTGAGCAAAGGTTATCTACAGATCCAATACTTCAAATAAACAATGAGATTCAGATAAAGCAAATGTATTGTGAAATGAACTCGTGTTCTGTGACATTAGTTTTGTGGAAGTTGTTTTTGACTTGTAACTTTCTGACTTGTCATTTAGCTTTCACTTTCATTCAATATATACATTAAAGATTTTTTTTTCATAGACAAATTTCTCACGTTCACATTAGGTTTGTGAAAGAATATTGTTGACCTAAGACAAATTGCCATCCAAAGGCTCTGTATAATAAGTGTTCTAAAACTGTTCTAATTCTAATAAGTTCTAATAAGAGGCAGAAACATATTTTAAAATAGATTTCAAAGGTTTGTCTCAGCTTGTTAAATTAAATATAATGGGAACTATAACAAAACGTATAACAACCTACTTTTAACTTTTATACAGTTTCTAACACCTTGCCCCCCAACGTTGCTCAACCAATTAGCGTTCATTGGCACACAGAGAGCCAATTTTTTTTTTTTTTTTGAGAATTTTTACCAAAAATGTATCCAAAAAAGTTAATATTTCTCCCAACCTGATATAAATATAAAAAGGTTAGATCAGAAGTTTATTTTTTATTTTTATTTATTTATGTTTATGTTATGTTAGACACCTTTGTGAATTGCACATAGAAGGCATTGGGACTGAGAAAACATGCTGGGTGTGTAGCGTTTACCTCTTAAGAAAAGTATGGACCATTTTTATATTTTGCTCAAAGCAATAATCTACTAAATCCAAACAATGTACATAATCTAACAATCAAAACTCTCATCATGAGGACAAATCAAAGTTAACTAATTTAAAAGTTTTTTTTGTCTTTCCTCTCCACCTCTAAATAATCTTCCAAATTCTAACATTGTTTATTATGAAATGCTCTTTGTATGCTGATTAATAATGCTGTATGTATGTATGTATGTATGTATGAAGAAAATAAAACGTTTAAAAATGGCACACATTAACTTAAAACCTGATTTAGTCACAAACGTGGTTTAGTTAAACAGTCAGAGTCATCTGTATGACAGATACAAATAATTGTAGCTATTAGCTGTATTCTCGTTTTCTGAAGTGTTTTAGCAAAATTATCTATTTTGCTGCTCACCGTATTTTTGATGCGCTGCTTGCTTTAATCTGTAGAAACGGTAAAATGGTGCAATTATATCCGTCATTTGATTAACCCTGGCCTGCATGAATCATGTAAATTATGTTTTCAATTTGAAATGGCAAAATTAGACAAAAGTTTCTTAATTTGCATCTCTGATTATTTCTGTTGGTCGTATAACATTTCTATCATAAACAGCTGTCAAATATTAATGTTTAGTTTAGCTACTTACATCTTATCTCCTACTTTATAACCGTTAACTGAAGCGTCACTCTTGAATCGTACTCAACAGCTTCTGTGAACATAAAGCCCCGCCTACTTTGATTTGATTGGTCATCTCAACCCTGTTGACAGTGACAAGCACTGTTAGACCGCTAAGGTGCTCAGATGAGAAGGTTGGTTATCCTGGTGTTGTACAAAATCCTTGCAGCACCAAAGTAGAGTTAAGATTAGGCAATTATTTCACAACTTTTGGTCAATGTCATGGATTCTTAAACAAGGGTTCATCCGACCACATGATTCCCCTGCCGCTTCAAGTTTGATCTTTTTTCGTGGAAAAAAAGGACGGAGGCTTGAGGCCGTGCATCGACTACAGAGCTCTGAATGCCCAGACTGTCAATTACCGTAATCCTCTTCCCCTGGTTCCAACAGCTCTAGAACAACTGAGAGGCGCTCGCATCGATGAGTGATGAGTAGGAAACAGCCTTCATCTCACTATCTTAGCACTGTGAATACCAGCCACTATGAATGCCATATGGTCTTGCTAACTCACCTTTAGACTTCCAAGGATTTCATGGATGAAGTATTCCAGGACATGCTCCAGAGGTTTGTCATCATTTACATTGTTAATATTCTTATTTACTTCAGAAACCTGACTGAACCTCGCAAGCATGTTGTGCAGGTCCTTCAATGCCTTAGAGACTTACTGAAATCCTATTTCTTTCTTTCTAACTAATATATCTTTCTTTCTTACTAATCTGTCTATCTATATTTCTTTCTTTCTAACTAATCTTTCTTTTTCTCTTTCTAACTAATCTTTCTTTCTTTCTTTCTAACTAATCTATCTTTCTTTCAAACTAACTAATTCATCTATCTATATTTCTTTCTTTCTAACTAATCTATCTTTCGTTCTAACAAATCTATCTATCTATATTTATTTCTTTTTAACTAATCTATATCTTTCGTTCTAACAAATCTATCTATCTATATTTATTTATTTCTAACTAATCTATCTTTCTTTCTAACTAATCTATCTTTCTTTCTAACTCTATATTTCTTTCTTTCTAACTAATCTAACTATCTATATTTATTTCTAACTAATCGATCTTTCTTTCTTTCTAACTAATATGTCTATCTATATTTCTTTCTTTCTAACTAATCTTTCTTTTTCTCTAACTAATCTTTCTTTCTTTCTAACTAATCTATCTTTCTTTCAAACTAATTCATTTATCTATATTTCTTTCTAAATAATCTATCTTTCGTTCTAACAAATCTATCTATCTATATTTCTTTCTTTCTAACTAATCTATCTTTCTTTCTAACTAATCTATCTTTCTTTCTAACTAATCTAACTATCTATATTTCTTTCTTTCTAACTAATCTATCTTTCTTTCTAACTAATCTATCTATATTTCTTTCTAACTAATCAATCTTTCTTTCTTTCTAACTAATATTTCTTTCTCACTAATCGTTCTTTATTTCTAACTTATCTTTCTTTATTTCAAACTAATATTTATTTTTAACTTATCTTTCTAACTGGTCTATCTTTCTTTCTAACTAATCTAACTATCTATATTTCTTTCTAACTAATCTAACTTTCTTTCTTTCTAACTAATCTATCTATATTTCTTTCTAACTAATCAATCTTTCTTTCTTTCTTTCTAACTAATCTTTCTTTCTCACTAATCGTTCTTTATTTCTAACTCATCTTTCTTTATTTCAAACTAATATTTCTTTTTAACTTATCTTTCTAACTGATCTTTCTTTATTTCAAACTAATCTTTCTTTTTAACTTATCTTTCTAACTGATCTTTCTTTCTTTCTCTTTCTAACTAATCTTTCTTTCTAACTATATTTTCTTTTTAACTTATCTTTCTAACTGATCTTTCTTTCTTTCTCTTTCTAACTAATCTTTCTTTCTAACTATATTTTCTTTCTTACTATTCTTTCTAATTAATCTTTATATCTATAAATCTTTCTTTCCATCCATCCATCCATCTATCTATCTTATTAACTTTTATTTATTTCTAACAAATCTTTCTTTCTAACAAATCGTTCTTTCTTTCTTTCTTTCTTTCTTCTATCTTTCTATCTTTCTATCTTTCTATCTTTCTTTAATATATCTTTCTATCTAATCTATCAATATTTCTATCTATCTATCTATCTATCTATCTATCTTTCTAACTAATCTATCTTTCTTTCATTCTAAAGAATCTATCTTTATTTCTTTCTAACTAATCTTTCTTTCTTTCAAACTATTCTTTCTTTCTCTTTCTTTATAACTAATCTATGTTTCTTTCTTTATAACTAATCTTTCTTTCTTTCTTTGTAACTAATCTTTCTTTCTTTCAAATTAATATTTCTTTCTAACTAATCTATCTTTCTTTCTTACTATCTTTCTAACTAATCTTTATTTCTTTCTAATTAATCTTTCTTTTTTTCTAACTAATTTTTCTTTCTTTCTAACTAATCTTTCTTTCTTTCTTTCTAACTAATCTTTCTTTCTAACTAATCTTTCTTTCTAACTAATCTTTCTTTCTTTCTAACTAATCTTTCTTTCTTTCTAACTAATCTTTCTTTCTTTCTAACTAATCGTTCTTTCTTTCTTTCTTTCTCACTAATCTTTCTTTCTTTTTACTTTCTTTCTTTCTGTCTTACTTTCTAACTAATCTACCTGTATTTCTTTCTAACTAATATTTCTTAATTTCTAACTAATCTTTATTTCTTTCTTATTATTTTTTCTTTCTTTTCAAACAAATTTTTCTTTCTTTCTTTCTTTCTTTCTTTCTTTCTTTCTTTCTTTCTTTCTTTCTTTCTTTCTTTCTCTTTTTTCTTTCTTTCTTTCTAACTAATCTATCTTTCTTTCTTTCTAACTAATCTTTTTTCTTCCTTTCTTTCTAACTAATCATTCTTTCTTTTTTTCTAACTAATCTTTATTTCGTTCTAACTAATCTTTCTTTCATTGAAACTAATCTCTATCTATCTATCTATCTTTCAAACTAATCTTTCTTTTCCTTTCTAACTAATCTGTTTCTTTTTTCTAACTATTCTTTCTTTCAAACTAATCTCTCTATCAAACTTTAAACTACTTTAAACTTCAAACTACTTTAAACTTCTTCAAACTCTTTGGTCCGGCTTTCTCAAGCCAACTTAAAGTTTGTCTCAACAAACTTTTTTTTCTAGTTGTTAGTTGGTTTTATATTAATAGTACACCTCTATGACTTCTCATTTTACTTTTTGAACTCCATTATTGAGCCGAGTTTTGACTGAAAATAGTCTACTGTTGATGACTGTGCAAGACAGATGGATCAGGCTTGACTGAGCATGCTTCAGGCTCGTGGTGTGAGCGGAGCGAAATTGGAGCGGGAAATAAGGCAACGCTCCATCCTTTTAAAAATGCCGCTCTGCGCTCTGTCCAAGATCCGCCCGCTCGCTCCCGCTACCCGCTCACTCCCACTCCACTCCGCTCACATGCTCTGAAGTATACTACGAGTACATTGACATTAGTATACTTACTACATAAAGTATAAGTATACTTAAAATATACTTGAGCATTACTTAAGTATAATTTATAAAATTAACTTACTTCATTTTCGTAAGGGAAACTTTTGCCATATGAAAGATCTGAAACCTGATCTCTGTTGCTTTCTGATATTAAATCAGGGTTCACTTGAACTAATTCTAACTGTATTTCTGTGCATTTTAGACCAGGTGAGAGTGAAACAGCAAAGTCAAGAACTGGAGGAGGAACATTGTAACTTTAAAATTCAAAGAACAAAAGCCAAAAAGACGCACAACTGCACTCAGTGTGGAAAGAGTTTCACACAGAAAGGAAACCTTAAAATACACATGAGAATTCACACTGGAGAGAAACCGTATACATGCACTCAGTGTGAGAAGAGTTTCACAAATTTACCTGATCTCAAGTATCATCTGCACGTTCACTCTGGAGAAAAGCCATTTAACTGTGATCAGTGTGGTAAAGATTTTATTTCATCATCAAATCTAAAAAAACACTTGATAGTTCATTCAGATGAGAGGCCTTATGTGTGTTCTCTCTGTGGAAAGAGTTTTTCATGGCCTGACAGTTTTAAACAGCACCAGAAAAGACATAATGAAGTGAGAGATCATGTGTGTTGTGACTGTGGGAAGAGCTTTACTACAGCTGAGCATCTGAAACGGCACCAAAGAATTCATACGGGAGAAAAACCTTACAAGTGCTCATATTGTGACAAGAGTTTCACTCAGCCTGGAACTCTGAAATCACACGAACGAGTTCATACTGGAGAGAAGCCGTACTACTGTACTCAGTGTGAGAAGAGTTTCACAAATTTACCTGATCTCAAGTATCATCTGCACGTTCACTCTGGAGAAAAGCCATTTAAATGTGATCAGTGTGGTAAAGATTTTATTTCATCATCACATCTAAAAGATCATCTGAAAGTTCACACCGGAGTGAGAGATCATGTGTGTTGTGACTGTGGGAAGAGTTTTTCTACAGCTTCCTATATGAAAAGTCATCAAAGAATTCATACTGGAGAAAAACCCTACAAGTGCTCATATTGTGACAAGAGTTTCACTCATTCTGGAAACCTGAAATCACACGAGCGAGTTCATACTGGAGAGAAGCCGTATCACTGTACTCAGTGTGAGAAGAGTTTCACCCAATCAAGTAATCTAGTGAATCATATTAAAAAGTGTTGTTCTGTGTCACAGTGAGCAAATGTTTTCATCAGATCCCAAACTTTGAGGGAAATCATGTGAGATTCACATGTGCAGTTAGTTAACTAATAAACTAATGTTTCTGTGTAATGCCACAACATTTGTGTTTTATATGTTGGAAAACAAGAAAATTATTGAATTATTCTTTGATTGAGCGCTTACTCAAAGAAATACCAAGAGACTGGTAACACATGTAAGAAAAACAACAGTTATTTGTCAATATATGAAATAATTCACTCAATATCGGTTTTTAAATTTAATATGGAGGGTGTTTTTATAAAACCTGTTATTTCATAAACAGATGTATTAAAAAACCTACACATATCTCAGCAATATTAAAGAGGTCAATAAGCTCTGTACAATAACAACAAATAATTACCGTTTCACTGACAATGGGTGATTTTGTGAGCAAAGGTTATCTACAGATCCAATACTTCAAATAAACAATGAGATTCAGATAAAGCAAATGTATTGTGAAATGAACTCGTGTTCTGTGACATTAGTTTTGTGGAAGTTGTTTTTGACTTGTAACTTTCTGACTTGTCATTTAGCTTTCACTTTCATTCAATATATACATTAAAGATTTTTTTTTCATAGACAAATTTCTCACGTTCACATTAGGTTTGTGAAAGAATATTGTTGACCTAAGACAAATTGCCATCCAAAGGCTCTGTATAATAAGTGTTCTAAAACTGTTCTAATTCTAATAAGTTCTAATAAGAGGCAGAAACATATTTTAAAATAGATTTCAAAGGTTTGTCTCAGCTTGTTAAATTAAATATAATGGGAACTATAACAAAACGTATAACAACCTACTTTTAACTTTTATACAGTTTCTAACACCTTGCCCCCCAACGTTGCTCAACCAATTAGCGTTCATTGGCACACAGAGAGCCAATTTTTTTTTTTTTTTTGAGAATTTTTACCAAAAATGTATCCAAAAAAGTTAATATTTCTCCCAACCTGATATAAATATAAAAAGGTTAGATCAGAAGTTTATTTTTTATTTTTATTTATTTATGTTTATGTTATGTTAGACACCTTTGTGAATTGCACATAGAAGGCATTGGGACTGAGAAAACATGCTGGGTGTGTAGCGTTTACCTCTTAAGAAAAGTATGGACCATTTTTATATTTTGCTCAAAGCAATAATCTACTAAATCCAAACAATGTACATAATCTAACAATCAAAACTCTCATCATGAGGACAAATCAAAGTTAACTAATTTAAAAGTTTTTTTTGTCTTTCCTCTCCACCTCTAAATAATCTTCCAAATTCTAACATTGTTTATTATGAAATGCTCTTTGTATGCTGATTAATAATGCTGTATGTATGTATGTATGTATGTATGAAGAAAATAAAACGTTTAAAAATGGCACACATTAACTTAAAACCTGATTTAGTCACAAACGTGGTTTAGTTAAACAGTCAGAGTCATCTGTATGACAGATACAAATAATTGTAGCTATTAGCTGTATTCTCGTTTTCTGAAGTGTTTTAGCAAAATTATCTATTTTGCTGCTCACCGTATTTTTGATGCGCTGCTTGCTTTAATCTGTAGAAACGGTAAAATGGTGCAATTATATCCGTCATTTGATTAACCCTGGCCTGCATGAATCATGTAAATTATGTTTTCAATTTGAAATGGCAAAATTAGACAAAAGTTTCTTAATTTGCATCTCTGATTATTTCTGTTGGTCGTATAACATTTCTATCATAAACAGCTGTCAAATATTAATGTTTAGTTTAGCTACTTACATCTTATCTCCTACTTTATAACCGTTAACTGAAGCGTCACTCTTGAATCGTACTCAACAGCTTCTGTGAACATAAAGCCCCGCCTACTTTGATTTGATTGGTCATCTCAACCCTGTTGACAGTGACAAGCACTGTTAGACCGCTAAGGTGCTCAGATGAGAAGGTTGGTTATCCTGGTGTTGTACAAAATCCTTGCAGCACCAAAGTAGAGTTAAGATTAGGCAATTATTTCACAACTTTTGGTCAATGTCATGGATTCTTAAACAAGGGTTCATCCGACCACATGATTCCCCTGCCGCTTCAAGTTTGATCTTTTTTCGTGGAAAAAAAGGACGGAGGCTTGAGGCCGTGCATCGACTACAGAGCTCTGAATGCCCAGACTGTCAATTACCGTAATCCTCTTCCCCTGGTTCCAACAGCTCTAGAACAACTGAGAGGCGCTCGCATCGATGAGTGATGAGTAGGAAACAGCCTTCATCTCACTATCTTAGCACTGTGAATACCAGCCACTATGAATGCCATATGGTCTTGCTAACTCACCTTTAGACTTCCAAGGATTTCATGGATGAAGTATTCCAGGACATGCTCCAGAGGTTTGTCATCATTTACATTGTTAATATTCTTATTTACTTCAGAAACCTGACTGAACCTCGCAAGCATGTTGTGCAGGTCCTTCAATGCCTTAGAGACTACCAACTCTACCAGAATCAGGAGAAATACGAGTTTCTCCGCCCATCCGTCCACTTCCTGGGTTGCATCATTGACGAATGTGCATCCAGGTGTACCAGGGGAAGGTCCATGCTGTCATAAACTGGCCACAACCCACTTCCATCAAGGAGCTGCAACGATTTGCAAATCTCTACAGGGAATTCATTGTCAACTTCAGCCTGATTGCCTCTCCCATCACTTCACTTCTCCAAAATCAGCCCATGTCTCTGTCCTGGAGTCCACCTGCCACTGAAGTGTTCAACCAACTTAAAGAAGCCTTTTACACCGCTCCCATCCTCAAACACCCCAATCCAGACCAACCCTTCGTAGTGAAACAGATGCATCCACCAATGTTGTGGGAGAAGTGCTATCACAGTTGCAAGGGGAACAAGCCCAGCCTCATCCATGTGCCTTCTCCCTAAAACTGTCCCCGGCAGAACAGAATTACAACATCGGCAACCATGCGTTTCTCGCCATCAAGTTAGCTCTGGAAGAATGGAGACACTGGCTGGAGGTAGCAAAACAAATTCCTTGTCATCACTGATCACCTTAACTTGGAATATCTACAGAATGTATGCCATCTTGATCTTTGCCAAGCCAGATGAGCTTTGTTATTCACACGCTTTGACTTAAAAGTTACTTACCATCCAGATGACAAGAACACCAAAGTGAATACACTTTCCTGCATGCACTCTTCAGACTTATTTCAACAATCTCCTGAAACCATTCTCCCTCCAGACCTCTTCGTGTGCCTGATTCAGTGGTCTCTGAACGACCAGATCACAGCTCCCACCTCATGTACTGGTGTCAACCACCGTTTCTGGGATCCGTTCATCCAGGTAACCAGCAAACCCTCTAGCTCCTCCGCGAATGCTACCAGTGGCCAAGTATGACCCAGGCCGTCCAACGCTACATTCGAGGATGTCCCTTCTGTGCCATCTCCAAAACACAGAGACATCTACCATCGGACCATGAGAAGGTCTACTCCCTGATTCGTCTGATTACCTGAGAAAGTAGCACGACTGAGGGAAAGGCGTACAGAGGTAGGCTGGTCACTCATGGGCCAGCATGTCCCTGTACTTCAATAAGATTATTGGGCAGTGAGAGTGGTCTTCTGAGGTGAAGAGATCAACCTCTGCCCTCTTGAAGATACTCCAGATCTTGTGAACCATCTGGGGATGAAGCATCCGTCTCACCAGTTTGTACAGAGGCCTCGATCCGAGTCTACCTTGGAGGTTTATGTAGGACACCACGGCCATGTTGTCCATGCTCAATCAGGAGCTGGATGTTGGCCTGCCCTTGCACAGAGCATTTCAACCCAGGCTGGAGGAATCTGTCAAGAACACTATCCTTCTGGAGACCAAGCCCAAGTCTGTGCCGGCCTGGTACAGACAAGGGTCCTTCCGAGGGGCCAGGAAAAAAGTATAATAGAAACTTGTGGGGGTAAGGGATGGGACAGTATACACTGTATGGATGGTGGCACTTAATTGAGGAGAAGAAGTTGGAAGGTGATCAGTGGCGGCGCCAGCAGCTCAGGAAGCCAGGGAGGCCTTGATTCTGGAACTTGGCTTGGCCACTATGACCGAGGTGACCGACACTATGATACGTTATAGTACCGCCACCCCCTACCCCAAGAATTTTTTTTGGAAGGAGATATGGGGTTGTGAATTGGAGTGGACTCTGGTCAGGAGCTGGAGCCATCACTGGAACAGACTCTCTCACTGGAACAGACTCTGCATGCTAGTTTCCTCCTCGCTCCTGCTGATGGTAAAAGGGGAACCATTGCAGAGGGAATACCCAGTCCACGTACTCCTCAAATGTCCCTCGAGGTCTGTCTTCTGAAAAACACGCATTGGGACAAAAAGTATTGGGACACCCCTCCAAATAATTTAATTCAGGTGTTCCAATCACTTCCAAGGACTTAAGCATGCAGACTGCTTCTACAAACATTTGTGAAAGAATGGGTCGCTCTCAGGAGCTCAGTGAATTCAAGTGTGGTACCGTGATAGTTTGCCACCTGTGCCATAAGTCCATTCATAAAACTTCCTCACTACTATAACAAAGTAGAAGCAATTGGGAACAGAAGTCACCAACTTTCGGCAGAGTCGATAGCTACAGACCTCCAAACTGGGTTTGGCGGTTGCCAGGAGAACGGTACTCGCCTGACTGCATTGTGCCAAGTTTAAAGTTTGGTGGTGGAGAGATTATGGTGTGAAATGAAAAAAACTTTATAAAAACCTGCGAAAATAGTTCTCTACACCTTCATACACACATTTTTAATGTACAGTCCATGTCATTTTAAATAAGATTACTAAAGCAAATAATCTTGCCTTCTCACACCATGTGCTCCTGTGTCAGAAAAGGACGTCCCACCTTCATGCTAGTGACTCCCAAACCTTATTGGACTGTTCTTTGATACTTTTTCAGATTTTAAATAGATTTCAAAAGATTTGTCTTATAGCTTGTTGAATTAAATTAAACAAAAACTACACTGGAATGAGCCAAAGATGCTTTTCAGCAACTCAGTAGTGCTGTTATTTCGCTCTATTGTTGTTTATATTATACAAACATACATTGTACATATATATATATACAGGGCCATATGCGGTTGTTTAGCAATATCAAAATTTCTTCTCAGAAAACTTCTACAAAGAGAAGCCACAATATGCCAGTAAACAGTGTAAGGCAGTACTTTGTATCTAGTCAAACAACAACAAAGACGTCTTGATATTTGAATGCGCCTCAGTGCGGTTTCCATTTTGTGAGTGCAAACCTAAAACAAGTATATTAGATGATAGAAAGTGAAAGATCTGATACTAGACAAATACCTGAACTCTTGTTTTCTGTTATTAAATCAGGGTTCACTTTAATTTTCGCATTTATCCTCCTTAAACTGATTCTAACTCCTTAATATGTTTATTTCAGACCAGATGGAAGTTAAAGAGCAAAGACAAGAACTGAAGTAAAAGGTAATGATGCTGTAATTTGTTTCAGCTGGTTCACACCAATAAAATTAGCTTAATGTGCCAATTTACAGAAGATCTTAGACATCACCATAATGAATGAGCTGAAAACAGGGAACTTTTGGTTTTTCAGCAGCAGTTTAACATGATGGCCCTGTACTTTTTAAATGCAGATTGGATAAAAACACAGTGATCACAAGTCACACCTGCAGTGAAGCCCCTCCCACAACAATTCACCAATAAATACTGGGAATATTTGATCCTACAAGAGAAGGTCAAACTCCAGGAGTAGCAGCTGAAATCTGTGTGACTGTTAAAGATGGAGTTTATTAAAGAGGAGATTGAAGACATTAGAGATCCAGAACCATCCAGAATAAAACATGAAGATACTGAGGAACAAATAGGTTGGTGTCCATTCTTGATTCTTCATTGTTGACTGCTTTGGTAGATATGAATTAATAAGCAGTATATGGATGATAAATGATAGAGAAATGGATCTAAATGATCATAACCTTGTATATAGCAGTTGTCAAACACATTTGAACTATATTGTCAAATGAATGACAGAACAATCCTTACGAAAAAGAAGTTTATTCAAGTGTGCTATTAGTATACTTTTTTTAAACTAAAAATAAGAACGTACTTTCAGTCTACTTATTATGTACTTAAAATTGCACTTAAGTATACTTGACTCATAGGTACTGACAGAAAGGTCTAAGTATATTTGGACTATAGGACTTGTACTCAATCTTTTGATCGAAATATACTTAAAAGTATAAATAAGTATTCTAAGTATACTTGTCTTGATGTTGTTTAATTTTTAAATTTAGTAGCATTAAATACTTTTTCACATAGTTTTACACTGAAAATATTGGTTTATAAAGAAAACAGGCTATTTCCCTAATTCTGAGTATCTGAATGTTTGTGAAGGCTAGTCCACTGCTAGTGTACACAGTCATTTACTTCAAATCTTCCCCCGCCGTTGACTGAATTTTCTGGATATCCATGTTTTCACTGTTGGACGGTACGGGGACTATTACGCATCTTCGGATAAAAACACAGGCGAAGAAGAAGCAGAAACAATTGATATAGGATTGCTTACGCAAATGTAAACGGCACGATCATCAAAACAATATTAATCAAAACTGCCAAACGTTACCGTAAGCGTTAATGACTGTGAAACTTTGGGGTGTTGTTGGACTGGATCTACTCCATCTTTGTTTTGATCATCGTTTGTCTTTGACAAAAATGCGATTTTCTGAAGCTATGAAGCTAAGATTAAATGTTTTTAAAATGGAAAGATTTAAATAGGAACTAAGTAGTATACTTAAAGAGCAAAACATAATATATAAATAGTAAACTATAAGTATGATGGTATGTTCACTTCGTTCACAAATGTTACAATGGTATGTTCACAAAACTTACAAGTATACTAAGTATAAAACTACTATAGATTACTGAGAGTACACTTCAAAGTGTACTTTCATAAACTAAAAACATTTATAACAAGAATTAAAATAGTAAACTACAATTATACTTGTATAATAAGTTAATTTGTAGTAAAGATGCAGTACAAATGAGAAATGTAGTTCTAAACTAGTTGTGCAGTTAAAGTTTGCTACTTTTGTACTTATAGTACACTTAAATGCTTACCTTTATACACTAAAAAGTGGGCAGATTTAGTCCCAAGCAATATTGAAATGGTACAATTACAAGTATACTACGAGTACATTGACATTAGTATACTTACTACATAAGGTACTTAAAATATACTTGAGCATTACTTGAGTATAATTCATGAAATTAACTTAAAGTATACTTCTTTTTCGTAAGGGAAACTTTTGCCATATGAAAGATCTGAAACCTGATCTCTGTTGCTTTCTGATATTAAATCAGGGTTCACTTGAACTAATTCTAACTGTATTTCTGTGTATTTTAGACCAGGTGAGAGTGAAACAGCAAAGACAAGAACTGAATGAAGAGGAGGAGGAACATCGTAACTTTACAATTCAAAGAAAAAAAGCCAAAAAGATGCACACCTGCACTCAGTGTGGAAAGAGTTTCACACAGAAAGGAAACCTAAAAATACACATGAGAATTCACACTGGAGAGAAGCCGTATACATGCACTCAGTGTGAGAAGAGTTTCACAAATTTAACTGATCTCAAGTATCATCTGCACGTTCACTCTGGAGAAAAGCCATTTAACTGTGATCAGTGTGGTAAAGATTTTATTTCATCATCACATCTAAAAAAACACTTGATAGTTCATTCAGATGAGAGGCCTTATGTGTGTTCTCTCTGTGGAAAGAGCTTTTCACGGCTGGACAGTTTTAAACTGCACCAGAAAACACATAATGAAGTGAGAGATCATGTGTGTCGTGACTGTGGGAAGAGCTTTACTAAAGCTGAGCATCTGAAACGGCACCAAAGAATTCATACTAGAGAAAGACCTTACAAGTGCTCATATTGTGACAAGAGTTTCACTCAGCCTGGAACTCTGAAATCACACGAGCGAGTTCATACTGGAGAGAAGCCGTATCACTGCACTCAGTGTGAGAAGAGTTTCACAAATTTAGCTAATCTCAATTGTCATCTGCGCATTCACTCTGGAGAAAAGCCATTTAACTGTGATCAGTGTGGTAAAGATTTTATTTCATCATCACATCTAAAAGATCATCTGAAAGTTCACACCGGAGTGAGAGATCATGTGTGTTATGACTGTGGGAAGAGCTTTATTGCATCTGGTGAACTGAAACGGCACGAAAGAATTCATACTGGAGAAAAACCCTACAAGTGCTCATATTGTGACAAGAGTTTCACTGATTCTGGAAACCTGAAAGCACACGAGCGAGTTCATACTGGAGAGAAGCCGTATCACTGTACTCAGTGTGAGAAGAGTTTCACCCAATCAAGTAATCTAGTGAAGCATATTAAAAAGTGTTGTTATGTGTCACAGTGAGCAAATGTTTTCATCAGATCCCAAACTTTGAGGGAAATCATGTGAGATTCACATGTGTAGATAGTTAACTAATAAACTAATGTTTCTGTGTAATGCCACAACATTTGTGTTTTATATGTTGGAAAACAAGAAAATTATTGAATTATTCTTTGATTGATTGCTTACTCAAATAAATACCCAAATTTAAAAAGAGACTGGAAACAAATGTAAGAAAAAACAATATCAGTTATTTGTCAATATATGAAACAATTCACTCAATATCTGTTTTTAAATTTAATATGGAGGGTGTTTTTATCTTTTGTTTGTTTAGTTATAAAACCTGTTATTTCATAAACAGATGTATTAAAAAACCTACACATATCTCTGCAATATTAAAGGTGCTCTAAGCGATGCCAGGAGTTGTAACTTCTTGTTGACATTTGAATTGTTGTCAAACAAAACGGAGGCTAGCTAGACCCTCCCTCCTCCTCATCCCGTCTCCTGCCTCCTCCCCTCCCTTCCGGCATAAAGGAAAGTCAAAGTAGTCACTACAAAGTTAAGTTTTACTGATACTTCATTCAATGTGTAATGTCACCAAGTTAGATAAATGCTTTTATATATTGCAGAACAGAATGCAGAAAAAGATAAACATTATCTTAAAATCGTTTCGCCACCTGAGGTTATAACTATAACTATAGCTCCCACAAGGACGCAATAATAGCAAGATAACGTTAGCTTCGCGTTTCCCAGTGAGCATAAACAACGGCGGCGGCGTAAACAAATTTAGTCAAAGTTGTCAATAGCCTATAAATGAACATTCAAATCCATAACAAACAGTGGGTGAAAACATCATTCACACAAATTGTCGCCCTACTGTGAATTTACAATAGAGATTGATCGCTAGCTGCTAGAAACATATATGTTGTGTATTCACCGTTCTACCTAATTACATCCTTGTGTTGGTTTGGCGAACATGAACGTCAGTTTAGAAAGAAAAAATGGATTTACCTGTTCTGCAAAAACAGAGCAACTATGTCGGATTGGAAGCCCTTCTGCCGGCGGAGTTCTCGCCACCTTTCGAAGGTTTTTCCGATGTAAATTCGGGACTTCACGCGTTCCTTATCCTTGTCCCTCTTCTTTGCAATTTGTTCATCGAAACGTCGTCTCTTTGGTCGTGTGTCGGCCATAATTCAAACTTCCCTCTTCATGCTTCTCTCTCCTCCACACCCCCCTCATGTGTACGCACTGTGGTGTCTAGAGAGACCGTGTTTTTTTACAGTGTGTTCAGGGGACAGGCAGCTAGCGGATAGTGAGGAGATGTTTGCTGTATGTGACAAAAAAAAAGTGTTGGCCTAAAAAATGCGTGGCATCACTTAGAGCACTTTTAAAGAGGTCAATAAGCTCTGTACAATAACAACAAATAATTACAAATTTCACTGACAATGGGTGATTTTGTGAGCAAAGGTTTCTGACTTGTCATTTAGCTTTCACTTTCATTCAATATATACATTAAAGATTTTTTGAAAGACAAATTTCTCACGTTCACATTAGGTTTGTGAAAGAATATTGTTGACCAAAGACAAATTGCCATCCAAAGGCTCTGTATAATAAATGTTTTAAAAGTCTTCTAATTCTGAGGCAGAAACATCCTCCTGAGACCTAGAAAATAAAAAAAATAAAAAAATTATTTTTTTATTTTTTATGTCATCACATTGTTTAGAGCAGGGATGGGCAACTTTGATGATAGTGAGGGCCACAAATATTTTATCGTCACTATCAGAGGGCCAAATGTGACTGTGCACTTCCACCAATGGGATATTGGAAAATTAGAGGTACCATTTTAGAAGAAAACAATGTATGTATGTATGTATGTATTACAGACTCTGCTTAGTGAATCAACCTGCATGTCCAAATTCAATTATTTTTTCTGCTTCTTTTCATGAATGAACTTTTAACATAAACAAACAAAAACACATTACTGTGGCAAACATTTTTTATTATTATTCAAGTGCAAACATGTTGGGCTTTCAAAAATCAACCAATGATGGCACAAAACTGAAAAGTAGCCTATTAAGTGAAAAAACTTAATGGGATATTGGAAAATTAGAGCTACCATTTTAGAAGAACAAAACATATGTATGTCTGTATTACAGACTCTGTTTAGTGAACCAACCTGCATTTCCATACTCTATTTTTTACTCAATCTATTTTTTTCTGCTTCTATTCATTAACATTTTAACATAAACAAACAAAACATTACTGAGTAGAAAACTTTTTTTTTAAATTATTATTATTATTCCAGTGCAAACATTGTGGGCTCTCAGAAAAACACAGACATACTTTCCACCATAGGCTATATCTCACCTACAGGGGGGAAAGTTTAAAGTTAATGAGACACTTGTGGTCTCTCCTGCTGGCGTGCAATAGACTGGATGTCAATGTCAATGTTAGTGCAGCCAATCCTCATGAGCTGAAACAGAACGTCATCGCTGATCCTGTTTCTCTCTTTTGACTTTATATGTTTCATTGTGGAGAAGTTGCTCTTGCAAATGTACGTGCTCCCAAACATGCTGGCCATTGACAGTGCAAAATCCCTGAGAAGTGGAAAGCGGGACTCTGGTAGTAACCTCCAAAATGAAACTCCCCTCTCACTGCACTTTGCTTGAAAAAACGGGTCTGACTAAATTTCGCAGAGTTCAAGCTGCAACTCGGAGGGTTGCTCGCTGACAGCAGCAGAGAGGGGATCAGTGAATAACGCTATTCGTGGCTGCATGGCGTGGAAATCATGGAAGCGGCACTTAAACTGCTGCTGCAGTGTTTCGAATGTCGGCTCTGTATTTGTGAAAAATTTTCTCGCATTCAGGGACATCTCTCCGCATCTCTTCACAAGCGGGAAAGTGTGCAAAATTTTGACAATTGGATGAAAATCCTTCTTTGAAAAGCTCTAATTTACGCCGAAATGCATTCATGTGTGCGTAAAGGTCGGATACAGTTTGGCCTCGCCCCTGTAACTGTGTGTTCAGGTGATTGAGGTGTGAGGTAACATCCGTAAGGAAGGCCATATCGCAAAGAAATTCTGTGTCTCTGAGTTTTCGGGTGTAGGCACTTGTATCGCCTCGAACACTGTCCTCCAAAAACACAGGCAGTCGCAACGCAAAAAAACGCTCCAGACACTTTCCTCGGCTCATCCATCTAATCTCGGTGTGCATTTGTAAATCCCCATACGCCGCGCTCACTTCATCCAAAAAAGCTACAAACCTCCTGTGACTGAGAGACCTAATCCCTCCTCGGATGAGATTTGTAACTTTAGTCACCAGATCCATAACGTGACTGAAGTTAAGTGTCTTGGCACAGAGAGCCTCCTGTAGAATTAAAATAAAGATTAGATTCAGCCCTAAAATCTACACATCCTGTCATATTAATCTCATTAGGCCGCCCATATTCATAATAATAAAAAAGTGAGCTGAAGATAAAACAACTCACCTGATGGATGATGCAATGCAGTATACACTGTAAAAATAAAAGGTGCCTGGAGGAACCTTTTGGGGTTCTTCACTTTGCCACACCGGCGGAACCGTCTGTAGATCCTCTAGGCACCCTTTAAAAAGGGGCGGTTCTCTGAGGAACCACACAGGTTTCCTGAGGAACTCTTATATAAGGCACTGTGTGGAACCACTGTGGGTGCCTCCAAGAACCAAATTTCAATTTTATTTTATTTGTATTAAATTAATTTCATGTTGTTACTATGGTTACCACCATTAACTTCTATTATAATAAACAAACTGAACCAAATACAAAATAAGAATTGTTTATTACATATTTTAGATCCATTTTAATACATACACTTCCATGCACTTGAAAAAAAAAGCTAGTAATAGATTAATATCAATGAATACACACACAAAAAATAGTATAATACATAAGTAACATGAATAATCAACCATGTGTATACAATAGGCTACACAAGAAAAGACATCTCAACAAAATGCATGGAAAACACATGTTCCATGTAATAAATCAATGTAAAAAATTACAATTTTGACTAATTAAAAATGTCCATCTTCACTTAATTTTAAAACATGTGTTTCAATCCGCTTGTTAAGTCTGACGTCACTGTTTCCAAGTCCAAAAGCTCTATCAGATGCCAAAAACAAACAACAAACAGTGCTAATATGCACTCATTGTGCAGTAATATTCCTGAAAATTATGATCCTAACCTTTATCTCTATTCCGAAATCTCAGATGGTTAGTTATTCAGCTATTTTGAATCATAAAATGTTGAAGTCTGGGATGCCGTGAGACTGGAGACTTTAATGTACACTATGCCTTTTGAAAAGCTTAAGTGTGACTTGAATCAACAGTTCCCATAAATGGTTGTTGAGTATTCTCAATATCTAGAAACAAGATAGAGAAAGTAGAAGTAGAGGCTTCGACCCGGAAACAGTATTCCTTATGTCACAACAAGCAGAAAACATTTTCCATTTTAACAGAGTTAAGGTGCAGTAAAATGATCTGTTGTTCTGTGAATGTTCACTGGTGAATTCAGTCATTTCAATAAGAATCCACACGATCAGCAATTTTGTCTTTTTGCCTGTGTAATTTCACGAAATTCACAAATGTGATGCACCTTTACTCGCTGCAACATAAAATGCAATCAATTATAAAATCTTCACAAGGGACACGTGAGGTACTTAACGAGTTAGAAAAGTGAAAAGGTGCATCAGCTTCATTTTCTGTTTGCTTTTCCTCTTTTCTGGTGGATGGTCCAGGCACTTCAGTGATTTTCAGGTCTACAGGAGGATTTTTATTCTTGATCAAACTTGTATTTCAGCTTACCGAGATCCCTGCAAAGTACAAAATTTACTGTTAGTAAGGTTATTAAAGTTATTAAATAATTTCCTCAGCCTTGTGATGTTCCAAACCTGTTTGACTTTCTGTCTGTGGAACCCGAAAGCAGATCTCAGGCATAATGCAACCCGTCACCATTCAATATCACTGCATGAAACACAAGCATACATTTTTTTTGTAATTCATTCAAACTATTCTTATGTACACTTGTCTAGTTCAATTCAATGCAACAATTTATGTAAAAAATAGTTAAGCTCCAAAAATGTCCCAGAAAAGATCCTAAAAATAGTCAATGAGTTCACAACTCATGTGTTATGGGTTGTGTTGTAAGTCTTCTGAAGTCATATAATAGCTTTTTCCTTTTTTTTGTCGAAAAAGACTAAACTTTAAGTTATAATTCAGGGTTCAAATGTCTTATATTCAAATGCATATGATTAAGGTATAGCCTATAAAAAATGCATAGCATTATTAGCTCCAAACCTGTGATATTATTTTTCTGAGTAACATGAATGAGATTTGAGAGCATGAGGGAAGATTTTCAGAGAATAACTTATTAAAAAAGTACACAGTCAAACAATACAATTTCACACAGAGAAAGTTCATAGTAATAAAGTACTTGCATGTGGTGTATAGGTAACTTACTGTAATTCAATGTTGCCTCTGAAATGTTCAGATTATTTTAGAAATGTACTGGTTGTTCTGGGGAAACAAAAGAACAAAGCTAATTATTCACAACATAATATTTATTGACCAGTAAATGGCTTTAAAATGGTATTTGAGAGAATGAGGGCACCTGTAGTAAGTAAAGTTAGGCTAAACAAAAACAGACCAAACTATATTAACCTGCTTTTGTTATTCATAACAAACGCCAATGACGACAGCAGGAATCAGCTACATTAGTTAGGCTATATCAGCAATTTGAAGACACAGTTTTACAGAATATGTTGAATTGAATGACTAAATCAATCTAAGACAATAAGTCAATAATTTCCATTTGTTCATTAACTTACGTTAGATCAACGTAGCATCGCGGCTAAAACCTTCATACCAGATACTGTGCAATAAACGAGTGGTAAACACTGTAAAAAAGTAGTAATGTATAATCAATTTAGTTTATATATATGTGTGTTTGAATATATAGTGAGTAGACTCTGTATTTATATTTATTTGGCGAGTTTACAAACCTTGTAACGGAGAGCCGATCAGACGGCGGAAGCTTTGATGAGAGGACGGAGCCGTTACCCGATGACGTCGATCAGCTGAGCTTTGTTGCGCGCGAGCAGCGCGAGGATCACTGAAGCGACGACAGCAGAGGAATAGCAGCAGTTTCGTGACAGAATAAAACTTTTCTCCTCCTAGTTCTTCCTCTTCAAATAATAATTTATGAAGAAGTAGGTACAAATTATTATTTTATTACTATTATTTATTCAATAATAATGAATGAGTTCTTCTTATTAATATTATTATAATTTAGTGTTGTTGTTTAAGGTTTAAATTAATCAACAAAATAGGCCTATAGATACTAAATAAATGTAAGCTACCCAGGTGAAAAAGACGTAGGCTACTGTTAAATGTATTAAAAATGCATTAAAGTATATTTGTATTGTAGGCCTGCCTACTAAAAACACACTCAAGTACATTTTTAATAGTACGTCTTTTTTCACCTGGGTATGTAGGCTATACTGAATCAAACTTAAGTAGCCTATAATAATAATAATAATAGGATAATAATTTTCTCATTCTGGCCTCACAGAACCATTGGGTTCCTCCAGATGCTGGCTTTAACATAAGAGATCTTCCAGGAACCACTTAAATGTTAAAAGATCTTCCAATAACCCTTTTATCGCATTCAAGTTCCTCTATTTTCCCCCAAAGCACTTCGAGGTCTCATGGTAATGAAAAGGTGACTCCAGAACCTCTGAACTAAATACAAAGTGCTTAAAGGATCCCATAAGTTCCAGCAAGAACCTCAAAGAATGTCAATGCTCCTCCAGTAACCCTACTATAGGAGAAAGAGCTTTGAGGCACTTAAATTACATTTTGAAGTTCCTTGAGTATCCGACAGGATATTTGAGGCTCCTTTAGTTTTTACAGTGTAGGACAGTCCACCCCACTCTGTTGGAGGAGCCCGGCGAAACCATTGTGTTTTCCTTGCATCGCAGGTGCGCCATCAGTAACGACGGCTGACAGCTTGTCAAAGCCACCATAGTACTCATTCACAACACTGTTAACGGCGTTGAAAATATCCGTCCCTTTAGTAGTGTTGTGCAACGACACCAATTTTAAAAGTTCTTCGTGTACAACAAATGAACTGTCAATCGTTCTAGTGAAAATCAGTAGCTGGCTAATATCCATCACATCTGTGCTCTCATCCAACACTAAGGAGAAGTATTTGCAGTCGTGCATGACTTGTTTCAGTTTGCCATCGACGTGATTATGGATGTCAAAAATTCTGCGTGTCACTGTGCGACGGGACAAGGAGACAGTTTCAAAGTTTTTAGCCATATCCTCGTCTCCAAATGATTTGGCCATTTCCATTTCATACCTCTTCACCACTTCGCCATCTGACAAGGGCTTCTTGGCTTTAGCAAGCTCCAGTGCCACAGAGTAAGATGCCTTGAGGGCAGACTCCTGTGTGGATGTAATTCTGGTAAAAATACTCTGTTGTTGATTGAGCTTCACTTTCAGGTCAGCTATAACAGCGGACCTAGCAGCTCCGGTGTACTTTCCATATTTGTCCCTGTGTGTGGTATTGTAATGGCGACTTAAGTTGAAATCTTTGAATACCGATCTTGTTTCCAAACACACTAAACACATAGGTCTACCTTTGAATTCTGTAAACAGATAATCTGTTTCCCATCTCGTCTGAAAAGTACAATTCTCTTGATCCAGTTTTCTTTTTTTACCTCTCATGGTTCTTTCTTTTCATCGTTGACTGTAGTGAAGCAGGTCCGACTAAGTGTTTTGCATAGGAGGCGCCCTCTATCGGTATACTGTATCATTACCATTTGGAATTTGTTCAGATGCGGTAAAACCCTATGGGTAAAACCTGTGAAACCGGGCCGCCAGTTGCCCATCCCTGGTTTAGAGCATAAGAAACAAATGGTAAAAAATAAAAAAAAAAATAAAAAAAACATTTTTGAAAAAATATATTTTATTTTTTTGTATTTTCCTCTGTAGTGGACACCAGGACTCAGTTGTTTAAAAAATAAAATGACATGAATTTATATGTATATGCAAAAACAATGGGATTTTTTTCTCAATCACCAATAAATCTTGGGGTTTCAAGATTTATTTTAACTAACATTTGTATAAAGATGATTCTCAACTATGTTATGAAAGATATAACAGAATTAATTGATACACCATTTTACTTATACAATATGTGGGTAAAATGGACATAAATTAATATTCCCATTCAAGGCAATGTATCTATAATACACTGTATTTAATGCGCACATTAATGTGTTCTTGGAGCAATATTTAATGAAAGAAAGAAGTGTAATAATTGGAGTAATAATTACATTTTAATAATAATAATATCTAATATTTCATAGGAATATTCATGTATTATTTCCATATTCACTTGTTGTGTCTCCCGAAATGCCTGATAAACATGATGTCAGTCCTGATGTCCACTACAGTGGACATGTATGAAATCAACGCCCTGTTCTGGAACAGAAGGTCATTTTTTATTTGAAACCCCATAACGTTTTCCTGAGATTATAAAATACAATTTGAAAAGTAGTCCGATTCATTTAAATGTAAATAATTACAATATATTATCATATTTCCATAAGAGTGCTACATTTGATAACTAAATTAATGTCAGACATTTTTAAAGGCCAAGGATAAGTTGTTTTCATAGTGAAACCTCCAAACATTTGGTGTCTCTGGAAAGCCCTGAATGTGCTCTTTACAGGACACCAGGTTGTGACATGTGACAAGTATGACGTTCACTACAATATAATGTCCACTACAGTGGACAAAAGTCTATTCCTGGGTCCCAGGAGGATATTTTAAAATAGATTTCAAATGAAACGGGTATGATGTATGCTAATTGTATTATTATTCCTTACCTGAGGATGGCGCTCTCAGTATAAAGATGTGTTGGGTTGTACTCATAGACTGTAAAAAATATGGACAAAGCGTCTGTGACGTCACCCATAGACTTTCTGAAGAACGGGTTTGAAGCCGTTTATGGGCGGCGCCATCTTGGAAAATCTTGGGAAATCCTAACCCCGCCCACCTTCTAACGCAGCGCGCGTCACTCAGCTCGCTCTGCTACTCCGGTTATCTCTGTGTATATTTTAGGCAACGAAATATGTTATAAAACACCATACTAACTCTTTTCGTTTTCATTTAAAGAAATCTTAAACATTATAGCCACACAAATGTGATTCAGGCAACGCATATTGATTATATTCAACTGCACATAACGTTTGCCTATTTATGAAAAAACAAAATATAAAACACAAACCTGCCTCTTTTTATTTTAAATATAATATAAAAATATTAAACATTTTATGGTCCAGGCAATATGTGCATTTGTAATAAACAACAGATTTTGCAGTAAACAACATTACAGATCATCTTCGTTGTATTAAAATGACAAAACTCAACCCAGTCTCTTTTTGTTAAATTTCAGTTTTATCAATATTAGCCATTATAAAAGTATAAGTAAAAGGTATAAGAAGCTATACAAATAAAGCAAACAATTCAGTCAAACATACAATGTCAGTGCTCTAGTCTAACCATACATCGCCATCGGTAAAGTTAAATAGCTTATAAAGTTATGAAACTTCCCCTCAGCCAAAACGATTGCCCAGGAAAAAAATTATAGATTCACGAGACCAAAAATCGCCCATTAGATATACACAAGACGAATTATATCTCATGTTTAACCACTACAGAGACGCCAGAGTCCGCGGCATTGCCGCGGCATTGGCGGCAAACCTCAGAACGACTAGCCGGGGAAAGGCTGCTCCAGGCGGGGTACATGAACGCCGAGCACCCGGTTATCGCTGGATCAACTGGATAAAATTTTCATAAATCTTTAAATAAACCACAGATTTGAGCTTTAAACAACTACATTCTCGCCTGAAAAACTCTTACAACTACATTTCATGATACAGAAACAGTAGTATTATATGTCAACTGTATTAAAAAATGGCGCTTATGTTGTCATTCTCCGTGGCGCTGCCTTGTCAGCTGTCAATCAAGCTGTCAATCAAAGTTAACCACGCCCTTATTGTCATACATTTTATATCTAAATACGATCTAAACTAACGAGTTAGAAAAAAATTCACCCCCCTCACAGTTGTCAGGCACTCGGAAGCTATCGAAAAATACAATAAAAGTCCATGGGACCAACCTGTAAAAACATGAATTTATGCTGTGAAAACGGACATTTTAACATGGGGGCTATGGACATTTGCTCCCTTTTGGGACCTCCCTCTAGCGGATTTTCGATGTATTGCAGTTTTTCGCACTTGCGGGTAGGCTTCATTTTTCAGATCAGAATGTTGCCGCTTGGTTGTACTCTGTAAAAGCCCCCGAATAAGAAAGTTCAGTAAAAACAGCAAGTCGCATGAAACCGCAGTGTCTCCGTGAATTAGCCTTAAGGCCAATTTATACTTCTGCGTCGGGTGCGCGTAGAAGGTACGGCGTAGCATACGCATTGACGTGTACCATACGTCGTACCCTTCGCCGTACCCTGACGCGCACCTCCTCAAAAATGTAACTACGCGTCGCGGCGACGCGGACCGCAAGATCTGTGATTGGTCGGCTGGATAGCATCGCGTTTCCTCCTACGCATTTCCGGAATGATCTTCTGCACTCTGCACCGCCCGCCCGCCATTTTTAAATTCCGAAGATCAGTGAAGAGCCATGGAAATAGACCAAGTGACAGAGAGATTGCTTGAAGAAGTGCGGAAATACAGCCATCTGTATGACTCCTTCAGTCGCCATTGCTCGTAGAAACCTAAACTCAAAATAGCCGCGAGGAATGTAAACACAGTGGAACTGGAACATTAAAACCCACCCGCGCCAACTAGCGTTTCGGCGGTGTAACTGCAGAGCAACACAGACATTCGCAGAAGTATAAATGCTCACGACGGCGTCGCCTACGTGCGTAGCCTACGACGTACACTACGGTGTACACTCGACCCAGAAGTATAAATTGGCCTTTAGCCTATCAAATAAACATCACATGGAGTCAGAAGAAAACTGTGGACCAGTTGAAGCCTCCTAACAGTCTGGATTTCGAAGGAAATCTGGCGTGGATTCAAAAGTTTGATCTGTATCACGTGGATGGAGATGATGCCATAAAGGTATTTAATAACATGGACTTTGATGATGAAGTGGTTGATTTTGAAGTGCTCAAAGAGAAGTTTAGAGAATACTGTGAGCCAAGAAAGAATATTATGTATCTGAGGCATATGTTTTTCACGAGAGCACAGGGACCGAACGAAACCATTGATGCATTCGTGACTGACTCGAAAAATAAGGCGAAAGACTGTGAATTTGGAAGATTAAATGATGACTTGATTAAAGATTGCATTGTCTGTGGTGTTAACAATGACACAGAGAGCTAGGATTCTCAGGGAAACAGATTTGAACCTAGCAAAGGCAGTGGATATCTGTCGTGCAAACGAAATAACACAAAGCCGAAAGTGTTGCATGAAGAAGCAGAAGTGGCTGTGAACAAAACCACGAGCTGTCAGGCAGGCGAATTTCAAGCACACAGGAAGGGAAAGAGAAGAAAGAGTGCACGAGATGTGGTTACCGTATTTTCCGGACTATAAATCGCTCCGGATTATAAAGGTCCTTTCACACTGGACGCGATTTTAACCATTTTCGCGCGATGGTTTTATTTTTTGATCAGCTGTTTGTGTAATGATGAGTGCTTCCACACCGAACGCGAATGTGCTGCGTCGAAAAAACTACTTTTATTTTTTCGCTTAGATGTCGATTTTTTTTTTTTTTTTTACTTTTGCGGCGACAGAAAAGGCTTCAGCCAATCACATCCTACAAGGACAACGATTTGAAAGACAATAGCTGCGTTTACATGGACACTTATAATCGGATTGACGGCTCAATCGGACTAAAAAACTTTCATGTAAACACCTTAACTGATCCGATTGAGCTCGATCCGAATGAAATTTCGATCGGATTGAAAGGGGTGGTTCCCTTTTGTAATCCGATCGAGAGAACATGTAAACACTTGATCGGATTGAAAACCGAAACTGAAAGGACTGCGCATGTGCAATGACGTTAAAGGTGAACTAAGTAACTTTTTTTACCTTAACTGAACAGCTTCGGAGTCATTGGAATGGTTATATTACTTATTTCGGGTTGAATGGTGGTCGTTTCGCACCCCCCTGGTGCCCGTGAGCGGAAAATACTTGCAACTTTGAGCCGGCGGGCCGCCGGCCGCTGCGTCAGGAAGTCTCGCGTGATATCAGGTCTCGCGATGTAAACAATTGCTTTACGGCCAAAAGAAATCTGCTAAAATGCTGTCATTATTGCGCTCCCTCACGCTGTCCGAACCCGAATGAAGAAGATGTTTTAAAGAACGTCCCATCTGCTTTGATGTCGTTGATCTATAGCCTCTGGTGTCTGAGAATCAACAACGAGTTTTTACGACAGTGTTGTCAAATATCTATTCCGAAGCTGTGGGGGAGCTCTAGAGAGAAACCTGCGAGCAAAAAGCGAGAATACAGCGAAGAAGTCCCGAAGCTACTGAGTGCTGCTTTAACTAGCGTAATGACGTATGACGCGCGGAACGAGCTGTTCTACCTGTTTAATAAAGTGTCATATTAATAAGTTTCCCGTCATTCTAAAATTCTAATTTCCCTTGCGCGTCTGTGAAGTGAAGCAGGACAACGTCCCACCAGTCTTTGTTTTGGATTCTCATCCACAGACGACTGGTTTTGGCCGCGGGGAGGGGCATTTTTACTGCGTGATCAATAAGCAGCACGGCAAAACGGTTAATATGCTCTAAATTATGACCAGAGACGAATTAATATTACGTCTGCTTTTTAAAACAAATAAAGAACCAATAGAGGAGAATATTTATGCGCGAAAAGCGGGAAACTCTGTATATTCGTGCAGTGTGCGCATGTCAAAACATCAGATCCGATTTGAAACTTGTGACATATAAACGCACACATCAACCCGATTACTTTATTTATCATTCATGTAAACACCTTGTTCGGATTCATCAATCGGATTGATTTCATTCCGATTGTGTCCATGTAAACGTAGCTATTGTGTGGCGTAGCATTGCCAACCAACATCCTACAAGGACAACGATTTGAAAGACAATAGCTACGTTTACATGGACACAATCGGAATGAAATCAATCCGATTGATGAATCCGAACATGAATGATAAATAAAGTAATCGGGTTGATGTGCGCGTTTATATGTCACAAGTTTCAAATCGGATCTGATGTTTTGACATGCGCACACTGCACGAATATACAGAGTTTCCCGCTTTTCGCGGGAAAAAAAAATGCCCCTCCCCGCGGCCAAAACCAGTCGTCTGTGGATGAGAATCCAAAACAAAGACTGGTGGGACGTTGTCCTGCTTCACTTCACAGACGCGCAAGGGAAATTAGAATTTTAGAATGACGGGAAACTTATTAATATGACACTTTATTAAACAGGAAGAACAGCTCGTTCCGTGCGTCATACGTCATTACGCTAGTTAACGTCATTACACATGCGCAGTCCTTTCAGTTTCGGTTTTCAATCCGATCAAGTGTTTACATGTTCTCTCGATCGGATTACAAAAGGGATAAACCATCCCTTTCAATCCGATCGAAATTTCATTCGGATCAAGCTCAATCGGATCGATTAAGGTGTTTACATGAAGGTTTTTTAGTCCGATTGAGCCGTCAATCCGATTATAAGTGTCCATGTAAACGCATTGCCAACCAACTTGGTTATCACGACTGTGAGTATGTTGTGTGATATAGTTTTAGTCGTTGTATAGTCCTGTGCTGTGTAGGCTAGCAGGCTAAATTACATTTGGGATAGAAAGCTAACACTAACACCGTGTTTACTTTGAACATGTAACAACATGTAGTGAGACTATTTAGGGCTGCTTTTAGTACATTCTTTGTGTGATATCTACAGTTTCTAGTCGAATGCTTTTAACTTGTTACTTCGTGTTACATGTAATGTGTAGGCTATTGACATGACAAAACGCACTGTGTTTAGTTGAAGACGCAAAAAAACTGTGGAAAAACCTCAGGGACACCTGTGAGAAAAAGGAGAGAGGAAAAGGAAACTAGAAGTGGACATTAGCATACTCCCTTTCAGACTCTCTGTTCTTTAAGATTGGGTGCACCCAAAACCTTCTTTTCTGTCTTTTAAAGAAAACGAAAATCTCGTCTTCACTGGATGATGATGATGATGATGAAGTGTCCATGTTTTCTCAGCTGCCGGTGCGAAAGTTTTGGAATGTTGAAGTTCTGAACGTCACAGACATCGCAAATTCGCGTCGCGGCTGATGTGAATGGTTTTAACGCGAACTATTCGCACACGAACTATTCGCTTTTTCGTTACACATCCGGTGTGAAAGGGCCTAAAGGCTGATTTATACTTCTGCGTCGGACCTACGCCGGAGCCTCTACGCTGTAGGCAACGCGTTGGTTTTCATTTATACTTCTGCGTCGTTGTCCGTGTTCAGGCACGCAGAGGGAGCATGTGAAACCCGAGGGAGCGGTCATAGCAGACCAATCACAGCGCTTGCGTCCGTGTAGAGTTGACGCGTTGTTACATTTTTGGAGAGGTGCACGTCAGGGTACGCCGAAGGGTACGCGCGCTACACACAGCCTACGACGTAGCTACGGCGGCAGTTCGACGCAGAAGTATAAATAGGCCTTAATATATATGTTTCTAATTACAAATAAGTACAAAGATTACATTGTTAAAAGGGATGCACTGTTAGACATTTCAATGGTTTTTTACTGTAACTTACTGGCAATACTGTTGCCAGTAAGTTACTGTAATTAAGATTTACAGTACACTTACCGTATTTCAGTTTTACAGTAACTACATGGTACTGTTATTGTGTAATACAGTGCATTACTGTAAAAACCTAGCTAATCGGTACACTACTGTAATTAGTTTTATTTGTACTAAATATAAATTAGATTTTATAATTTTGATATAGAATTAATTAAATTTTTATCCTACATAAGTACTTATGACATACAAATTAATTAGACAAAATATAAAAAAAATATAGGTTATAAAAAAAAAAAATATATATATATATATATATATATATATATATATATATATATATATATATATATAAAACATTTCATATACATAACAATATAAATAATGTCTGCCAATTATGTGTTACATTTTTACACATTAATGGGTGAGTTTAGGGACAATGTTTTTTGTTAATTTTAAATCATTCATTGTGTTAATGATTTTAACAAAGTAAATATGTCAGAAAGGTTAGCACAAAGATGTGTAAACATGTTAAATTAACACATTATGTGCTGTCCTTCACTGCACACATTGTTAAAAAACATACATAAAATCCTTAACAAAACGTTAATGAATGTAGAGTCATTGGTTGTTTAGCTTATACAATTATTATAATGAAATATCAACCATTACATTCATAAAACTGCAGAATATAAATACATTTTTAAGCAGTTAAAAAGGAAATGTCCAACACCGGACAAAACACAGTTCTTTTCACAGTACATGACACATACCCCACCTTCAAAATAATTTCACTTATTTCCAAAAATTGGTTGGATTCATATGTACTGGTGGCCAAAAGAAGTATATAAGTGTCTTAATGTTTTTTTTTAAAGACGTCTCTTTGATGCTCAAGAAACATTTCTTATTATTAGGAGTAAAAGTCATCATCAAAATAATCTTTAAAAAGCCAACACAATGTTTTTTCCACCTTTGAGAGAGAGAGAGAGAGAGAGAGAGAGAGAGAGAGAGAGAGAGAGAGAGAACATTAAAATTAAGCTTCAAATATATTATAACTGTAGTTTGACATATATAGTCAGAAAGTATATTTTTTAATGAACTGTAAAGAAATACACTTAAATGCACTAAATATACTTGAAGTGGTTCCATTTTAAGCACAATTTAATATATTAAAATATAGTGCAAATAGCTTAAAATCGATCTTAAGCATATCTTGAAATACACTTAATATACTTGAAGTTGTTTCAAAATAATACATTTAATACGCACTTAGTATAGTACAATTTAAATATATTTCTTTTTCACCTGGGTATATTGCTTGTATGTTTCGGAGACACTAATAATGAATTTGTAATGTACTTGTAACACAAATAAAGTATACTTTAATATCACTAAACAGGCATATACTTAAAGTTTACTAAGTATACTTAAAGTTGTTCCAATTTAGTACACAAAAGTACACTAAATACACTTAAAGTTATGCTTTACTACAATTTAATTACTACTAAAATATACTTAGTGCAAAATTAACTGTTATTGGCATGATACCGATGCCGTGGATCGGATCGGGACATCCCTAATACATTGGCCCATAGATACAGGGCCATATGCGGTTGTATAGCATATCAACATTTCTGCTCAGACAACTTTCAAAGAGAAGCAACAATATGCCAGTAAACAGTGTAAGTTAGTACTTTGTCTCTAGTCAACAACAACAAAAACGTCCTGATATCTGAATGTGCCTCAGTGCGGTTTCCACTTTGTGAGCGCAAAAGAGATGAGAGAAAGTGAAAGATCTGATACTAGACAGATACCTGATCTCTTGTTTTCTGTTATTAAATCAGGGTTCACTTGAAATCTCGCATTTATCCTCCTTAAAAGGATGCTTCAAGATTTAGCAGTAAGCTTTGTATTAGTAGAAAACCTGTAGTATTTTCGAATTACCGTGCTTTCCACCCTCATATCCCCCTGAGATTGAGAGATTTATGTATTTTTTGTCTGGAAAAAATCCTCAGATGACGCAAAAATCGTCATTTTGCGTCATCGGAGGATTTTTTGGCCAGAGGCTAAAGACTACAGCCAGTAGTAGGGGCTGTCCCGCATGTTTTCAACCCGCCCATAGGAGGTGGGATCTCACTCACAGAATGTACACATAGTGTCAGCCATATTTCTTTGGAAGCTAAGCTAGCAGGCTCTTGTTCTGTGGAGAAAGCTGAGTAGTAGGGGTTACCATCCTCTTTTTCCCGGACATGTCGAGATCAAAATGTCCGGGATTCGGCTTTTGCTTTCTGCAGTCGCCATTCATTGTTTACATGCACACCTTTTGTTTCAATCTAACTGAATTCATTCCGATTGGTGAATCTGAATGTAGTGTTTACATGAACGCTAAACAAGTGATCGGTTGATGTGCGTTTTAACATTGCTAAGAAAATTCCCGCTCCTCCATGAGAGATACGAGACCGGTGCGTCTCACAGGTGCCGCTCATCAGTAATCACACCACCGGCCTCGCGTCGTTCTCCCGCGGCCCTTCTCGCCACAGTAAACATAATGAATGGTGACTGTAGAACCCAAAAGCCAAATCCCGGACATTTCGGGCGATCTCGAAATCCCGGGCAGACTCTTCACGGAGACTCACTAGTAGCCTAGCCTTTTTGTTTAACTGCACGCTCTCTTACCGGTAGGCGTGGCTTGGGAGTGGCCTCCTAGGGCAGCGAAGCAAATGCATTCTAGGAGTTGTTGTCTTTCATCCACATAAGCCAAAAATACATTTTCTGACTTTTCTCAGTCTAGAAAGCTCCAAATTCAAAAATAATTTCACATTTCTTCTGCATAAATGACCCATTTTAAATACACATTCATCTTTCCAGAGGTGAAGTATCCCTTTAAACTGATTCTAACGCCTTAATATTTTTATTTCAGACCAGATGGAGGGGAAAGAGCAAAGACAAGAACTGAAGTAAAAGGTAATGATGCTGTAATTTGTTTCAGCTGGTTCACACCAATAAAATGAGCTTAATGTGCCAATTTACAGAAGATCTCAGACATCACCATAATGAATGAGCTGAAAACAGGGAACTTTTGGCTTTTCAGCAGCAGTTTAACATGATGGCCCTGTACTTTTTAAATGCAGATTGGATAAAAACACAGTGATCAGTTCACACCTGCAGTGAAGCCCCTCCCACAACAATTCACCAATAAATACTGGGAATATTCCCATCATCCTACAAGAGAAGGACAAACTCCAGGAGTAGCAGCTGAAATCTGTGTGACTGTTAAAGATGGAGTTTATTAAAGAGGAGATTGAAGACATGAGTGATCCAGAACCATCCAGAATAAAACATGAAGATACTGAGGAACAAATAGGTTGGTGTCCATTCTTGATTCTTCATTGTTGACTGCTTTGGTAGATATGAATTAACAAGCAGTTTATGGATGATAAATGATAGAGAAATGGATCTAAATGATCATAACCTTGTATATAGCAGTTGTCAAACACATTTGAACTATATTGTCAAATGAATGACAGAACAATCCTAACGAAAAAGTTTATTCAAGTGTCCCATTAGTATACTACTTTTAAGTATTCTTTCAGTCTACTTAATATGTACTTAAAATTGCACTTAAGTATACTTGACTCATAGGTACTGACAGAAAGTTTCAAGCATATTTGGACTATAGGACTTGTACTCAATCTTTTGATCGAAATATACTTAAAAGTATAATTAAGTATTCTAAGTATACTTGTCTTGATGTTGTTTAATCTTTTAATTTAGTAACATTAAATACTTTTTCACATAGTTTTACATACTGTAAATATTGGTTTATAAAGAAAACATCTCTAGTTACTGATGTAACCTATGTTCTCTGAATAGGGAACAAGACGCTGCGTAGCTTAAGACGCAGTGGGAACGCCCTCTGGGTGTGCTGATTGTCTGAAGCCCTTATAGAATCACGCCATCTCTGCCGAAAATAAGCTTGTCGGCAGCGCGAGGAGCTTGGCAGCGAACGCAGCGTCTCGTTCCCTATTCAGAGAACATATGTTACATCAGTAACCAGAGACATTCTCGTTCATAGGTTCACTGAACCTATGAACGAGGTTCAGGTTCAGGAAGGTTCAGGAACGAGGTTCAGGAACCTATGAACGAGGTAGCTTAAGACGCAGTGGGAACGAAATACCAAACTCGCCAAGCTATAGCGCTGCCGCTATAAATGGAAAATGGAAGCTCAACCGGGCTGATCTTGAATCTCCTCCTTATGACATCATAAGGAGAAATGTTACCTCCCCTTTCTCTGCTTTGCCCGCCCAGAGAATATTTCTCGCCCATGAGAAAATGAGCTAGGAAGTAGGAGCGCGCGCGAGATTTTAGTCTGTCCACGAGAGATATCATGGCTTTTGAGCGAGCGAAGCATAATAATTGCTCAATAATTGGATGTACAAATGAACATTGAATGGTCAATACAGAGCTGGGCTTGCTGAACGTCGGACAAGTAAGTCAACAAATTATATATAACGTTAAGTGTGTTGCTTTACTGTTTATGGTTACCTAGCTTCTTACACGTAGAATGTGGCTGTCACATTAGCTATGCAGCTATGCAGTTACTTGCGCTAATGTAAAGGTAGACAGCATCAAGTTACACATACTGTAACGCGAGTGTTGTACATTTCTTTGTTATTTGGATAACCGTTTTCCTGTTGGTTATATGGCGCGCGCGATATCCGCATTTCAAGATCGCAGAGCTTGATGTAATTGTAATAAGATCAATTACAGACGTTACAGATCTCTCATAAAAAGGCAACAGTAGGTTCGCGTTAGCTACATGATAACTGTAAACCATCCGAATAAAGTACCGTCTCCAGACATAATATTTTAAACTAACCATTCGGAAACGTCCTGCTCGAGCCGCTGAGTTGCAACTTCTTCATCCGTTGCTTCTCCATCTGGATCAGATTCTGGGTCAAACTGAAATGCTTGAACGACTGCGTGTCTTCGTGCCATTGCAATATATCCAACATAAACAAACTTGCATGGTACCGGCTGAATTTTTGGAAAGAGATTTCAGATACAGTACTAAGGACCACTAAGCACTATATTAAAGCCTACAAAAAGTAGCATGTCATGGGACCTTTAAGTTCTTTTTTTTTCCTCATTATTGTACACACAGCACCCCATATTGACAGAAAAACACAGAATTGTTGACATTTTTGCACATTTATTAAAAAAGAAAAACTGAAATGTCACATGGTCCTAAGTATTCAGACCCTTTGCTGTGACACTCATATATTTAACTCAGGTGCTGTCCATTTCTTCTGATCATCCTTGAGATGGTTCTACACCTTCATTTGAGTCCAGCTGTGTTTGATTATACTGATTGGACTTGATTAGGAAAGCCACACACCTGTCTATATAAGACCTCACAGCTCACAGTGCATGTCAGAGCAAATGAGAATCATGAGGTCAAAGGAACTGCCTGAAGAGCTCAGAGACAGAATTGTGGCAAGGCACAGATCTGGCCAAGGTTAAAAAAAAAAATTCTGCTGCACTTAAGGTTCCTAAGAGCACAGTGGCCTCCATAATCCTTAAATGGAAGACGTTTGGGACGACCAGAACCCTTCCTAGAGCTGGCCGTCCGGCCAGAACCCAAAGATCACTGTGGTTGCAATCGAGGGAAAGATGAATGCGGCCAAGTACAGGGATATCCTGGACGAAAACCTTCTCCAGAGTGCTCTGGACCTCAGACTGGGCCGAAGGTTCACCTTCCAACAAGACAATGACCCTAAGCACACAGCTAAAATAACGAAGGAGTGGCTTCACAACAACTCCATGACTGTTCTTGAATGGCCCAGCCAGAGCCCTGACTTAAACCCAATTGAGCATCTCTGGAGAGACCTGAAAATGGCTGTCCACCAACGTTTACCATCCAACCTGACAGAACTGGAGAGGATCTGCAAGGAGGAATGGCAGAGGATACCCGAATCCAGGAGTGAAAAACTTGTTGCATCTTTCCCAAAAAGACTCATGGCTGTATTAGATCAAAAGGGTGCTTCTACTAAATACTGAGCAAAGGGTCTAAATACTTAGGACCATGTGATATTTCAGTTTTTCTTTTTTAATAAATGTGCAAAAATGTCAACAATTCTGTGTTTTTTTGTCAATATGGGGTGCTGTGTGTACAATGAGGGGAACAAAATGAACTTAAATGATTTTAGCAAATGGCTGCAATATAACAAAGAGTGAAAAATGTAAGGGGGTCTGAATACTTTCCGTACCCACTGTAACTCACACGACTGGTTCAAGCAGATAAAACCTGGGAACCGGGAGTCATGTCGAGATCCAAACTGTAGAATCTGACAAAAGTGTGCGGAGAGGACCAGCCTGCCTCCACACAAATGTCTTCCAGGAGGGCCCCTCTAAAAGGTGCTTGAGAGGAAGCCACACTTCTGGTGGAATGTGCCCTGATGCTAAGAGGTGAAGTCAGACCGCGCACCTCATATGCCAGTGAAATAGCCTCTGTAACCCAGTGGGAAATTCTCTGCTTTGATGCGGCAAGCCCGCAGCGGCCAGCACCAAAACATACCAAGAGCTGGTTAGATTCACTCCAACCGCTAGAGCGATCCACATAGAACTTATCCTCTCCTAATTTGTAAGTCGCTTTGGATAAAGGCGTCTGCTAAATGACTAAATCTAAATGTAAATGTTATATGCTCGGACAGGGCAGAGCAAATTAAGTTTCCTGTCCTCCTCAGAAACAAGAGGAGGAGGATGGAAAGAGTGAAGGTTAATAACCTGAGAGCGAAATGCTGTGGACAATACTTTGGGCACATATCCTGGTCTCTGTCTTAAAGTCACCCTGACCAGACCAGGAGCGAAGTCTATACATGTCTCGCTAACAGAAAGAGCTTGCAAATCCCCCACCCGCTTCAACGGAGTCAAAGCTAACAAAAGAATAACCTTGAGAGTCAGAATCCACTCCGGAGCTGACTTCAAGGGCTCAAAGGGAGCCTCCGCATAGCTTCCAAATGTCGGGGCGAGGGTGCCATATCCTGCTCTGAAGATGGGATAGTAGATCCTCCCTGACCAGAATCTCCCAGGGAGGGGATTCCAGAAGAGGAACCAGCTCCGAGAACTACGGCTGGGACGGCCAGAATGGGGCTACAAGTAGGAGACAGGTTCCGCTCTCCCTCACCCTGGACAAAACTGCCTGGATCAATTTGACGGGCGGGAATGCATAAAGTTTCTGCATCGGCCAAGGGTGGGCGAATGCATCTATTCCCAACGGTGCTGGGGGGCTCAGGGAGAACCAAAGTGGGCACTGGGACGACTCCTGAGATGCAAAGAGGTCCGCTATTCCGAACACGTCCCAAATCAGGGCTACTGTTTGACGGTTCAGGATCCATTCCCCCGACCTGAGCTTCTGCCTCGACAGAAAATCCGCTGCAAGGTTCAAGATCCCGGGGACATGGACTGCCCTCAGTGAAAGGAACTTTTCCTGAGCCCACAGGAGGAGGTGGCGCGCATGCCTGTCTAGTCTGTTCTGACAATGACATGGTGCCCTTCAAGAAAAGGGAGAAAGTGAAGAAGGGCCAGGTAAACAGATCTCAGCTCCAAGCTGTTTATGTGCCAAGAGAGAGTCTCCCCAGTCCAGACCCCACATGCTGGCCTGCCTTCGAAAACCGTGCCCCAGCCGGTCAGAGAGGCATCTGTCGTAATCATTTGGCAATGGAAAACCGCACCCATGCCGACCCCTTTCCGAAGGAAGAGGGGGTCCTGCCAGATTGAAAGGGCGCGGAAGCAACTACACGACACCTTCAACAGGCGAAGAGCCGGTCCTGTGGACCGGGCCCCTGAGAAAGCATCCACCACAGAAAAGGTCTCATGTGGAGCAACCCTAGGGGTAGCACAGGGGAGGCTGTGGCCATGAGCCCCAGAAGCCTGCTGCAAGTGGCCACAGAAACACGATGGCCGAGCGTGAAGCGGGCCAAACATGTCACAAGACTGGAAATCCGGGCAGGAGCCAAACGGCCCTGCATCAGAACGGAATCCAGGCGCACCCCTAAGAAAACTGTCTTGAGCTGGGGTAAGAACACTCTTCTCTGTGTTTAACTTCAAGCCGAGAGACTGAATGTGACGAAGGACAATGTCCCTGTGGTGAGTCACTAATTCCCTGGAGTGGGCTAAAAGGAGCCAATCGTCCAGGTAGTTGAGTATACAGATGCCCTGGAGCTGCAACGGGCCAGAGCAGCATCCATACACTTTGTGAACGTTCTCATCGCTAGAGCGAGACCAAAAGGAAGGACCCTGTACTGGTACGCCTTTTCTCCAAAGGAGAATCTGAGGAACCGCCTGTGTCGCCGTACGATCTGAATATGGAAATACACATACTTCAGGTCTACTGTCACGAACCAGTCCCCCGCCCAAATTTGAGATATGATTGCTTTCAGCGTCAACATCTTGAATTTCTCTTTGAAAAGGGAGAAATTCAGCCGGTGGAGGTCTAGTATAGGTCGCAGACCGCCACCCTTCTACGGGACCAGGAAGTAACGGCTGAAGAAGCCTTGCTCGACTTCCTTTCGGAGGAACGGAACGAAATCTCCTGCTGTAGTACAGAAGCCTCTGAGGCGCTGTCGACTACAGTTGGAAAAACCCTGTTGAAGCAAGGGGGGTTGCGACAGAACTGAAGCGTGTAGCCGAGCCGAACTGTACGGAAGATCCAAGGTGATACCCCTGGCAGACGCCTCCATTCTTTAAAGAAATGTGATAGAGGAAGCGGAGTGTTGCAATGCAGAGGACATACCTTTGTAAGGGTGTCACACTGACTCCTGTGGGGTGGCGTGGTCGGACATGAAGGAGAGCACTTGGTGTCCTGACACGTAGTGGGAGGTAAGACTGCCTGGATCGGTATTACAGGGTCTGCCTGCTCCTGAGGAAAACAGAACGTGCCTCCGATGATGTGAGCGGCAGGTATCAAACGCGTCGGCGGCGAGGGGAGAAAGCTTAACACGTCTCCTTCCTCCTGTGCCGGACGGTGTGAACGAGGTTGAATAGGAACTGCACTTCGAAACACGCTGGGCGGCGAAAGTGGCAGGGTTGGAGAAGGAGAGCAAGTGAGAGGAGGGCAGAAACGCTTGCGCGGTCTTTCCCAACCTCGTAAATCAGGGGAAGCTCTCCTTTTTCTGATCTGGGGGTCAGGAACGATTCAAGGAAGCTGGAGCGGAAGGTTTGTTAGTCCGCTTCAGCTCAAGACGCCTATGAGGTTGCTGGTGGGGAAACGGGCGACCGCGGGCTCCCCAAACCGTAGTTGGTGGGGGATGAGCCGAGTCACTCCTAGCGGTAGAGTATAGACTTATATAGACTTCTTTGGGTTGAGACGGGGAGGGGTTAGATGAATCCTTTCTAATCTTCCTGGGCATAAACTGCCTGTAGGCAGCCGATTGGGATTTTGCGGCCGGAAACTTGTCAACCACAGTGTTGACCGCCTCTCCGGACGACAGTCCAGACTGAGAATCTGGGGCGTCCAGGAGAAAAAACTTCTCTTTGTCACGGATCTCTGTGAGATTGAGCCATAGTTGGCGCTCTGCAGCAACTGCACACGCCATAGACCGACTTATAGCATGTGCGGTGTGCTTGGTGGCTCTTAAGGCCAGATCGGTGGCCTTTAGGGATGCACCGAAATGAAAATTCTTGGCCGAA
This sequence comes from Leuciscus leuciscus, assembly GCF_965113295.1. Taxonomy (NCBI): domain Eukaryota; kingdom Metazoa; phylum Chordata; class Actinopteri; order Cypriniformes; family Leuciscidae; genus Leuciscus; species Leuciscus leuciscus. The sequence continues at coordinate 6,913,200 of NC_138733.1, read as the reverse complement.
ACCGAAAACCGAAAAAGAGGAAACTAAGGCCGAAAACCGAAAACCGAAACACCGAAATAAATTATGCCAATTATTAGTACCATTGCATTTATGGCTATGACTGTGTACTAACTTTACTATAATCAAGGCATTGCATAAATTAATATTAAAGTTTCAAAGAATAAATCAATTAAAATTGTATGCAAATATTTATTTAGCACATTGCAAAGTATAAAATTAAATGTTTAACTTACTTGACCCCACTCATGTGTACATTAAATAATAATGTAAAAGCCTACTGGCCTGCAGAAAGGTTTAAAAATGAAATGTTCTCTCATAAAAACAAAGTGCATTTAGGTCAATACTGTGTAACGGAGAGCAGATCACCAGTTGCATGGTGATTAAATCAAATTAATTAATTCAGTCTAAATCTACAAAACCCCTGTCTCGCTCTGACTCAAGCTATTCTCACATTCCAAAGAACTCTCATTTACGACACCTCTGCTGTTTTGAGATTGCTCTACGCAAGACGTGCAGCCCAAACGGCGCCGAAAAATGGTGTAAATCATTGACTATCTCTCACTCTACATGATCTCTTACGTCTAAACCAACAGAGACCGTCTGTTTATGGCCGGGAGAGCCTCACGCTGACCAATGAGAGCGATCCCGAAAGCACTCGATTCCCTCGAGTCCCTCGGACACTGATTTACACATAGACACTAATTAACTCTTCACAACAATAAAACAGTGTTGTAAGAGACCAGATGCCGAAACATGTGGTCTGTGCCTAATACATCAATCCAAAGAGCCAAACGCACGCACACACATAAGCCTCACCCGCAGTGACGGGGACAAGAGTTCAGCGGACGGGTATGAACTTTCAAGACGCACTCACGCACACACACACAGAAACACACGCAGATCCCACCACGTGGGACCAAAATCCTTGTATGAAATATTTTAAATGTATTTTCTTGATGTGTATCTGATCCCCTGTCCCAAATATTATGCCTATGTAGTTTGTTGGCCTGTAATCACTCTGTGGTGTCCACAATTACAAGAAATGATGTACCTACTTGATTTTAGATATTAGAACTGTCATTCGCGGTATTGCCGTGTTCCACGAACAACAACGATGCTGAATCTTTAACACAAAATATCAGAGAATGCATTGTTTTAATTAATACCAGTGGTATTAAGTTATGGACGAATTCATCGTTCAAAACCCCGCGGAAAAGGAGGCGTATAGACCTCAAAACGTCAGGAGGTGGGCCCATACGTTGTTAAAGACGATTGGCCCACGTACGTGAGGGAGGCGTGAGTTTAGCCCTTTAAAATTGCGCGCCCCTTTCCTCTCATCGCAGTCCGCCAGAGAGAAAGAAGACACGCCTCCTTCCCTCAAGGAAGCTCCGCTCGCTTTTATTTTCCTTTTATTTCCAAGTCTTTTCTTAGAACTACCATTACTTCAGTATAGTCTTCTGAAACCAACCCACAAAACCAACTTAAGGCTAAAGATAATCTTTGCTGAGTCTTCGCTCGCTTCAAGTCGCCATAGCAACCAGAACGCTGTGACCACGTGATCCAGGTGTCTTTATCCAACACAGACGAACGCACCCACGGAAGGCCGATCTTTCAAACAGAGTAACGTAGATCTTTTAAATTTGCAATCTGAAGGAAATGCTGTTTAAAGTTGCGTAAATATTACTGAGAAACGTTGGGGTTTTGTGGTGAATGACTAAACTGTTTCTATCCCTCTCTCTAAATTCTCTTTCACACACACAAACATACACATACACACACACACACACACACACACACACACTCTCACCCACGTGTGCCGAGATAAACACACTACCACGTGCTCACGGAGCGACACACCCACCTTACAAACGCTACCATCTCCACCTTTCACACACACACCTAAAATCATTCGTATCTCAACTATTAGTTTCCTCTCGCTGAGTTTCTCTCTCTCTCTCTCTCTCTCTCCCAAATCTCTCTCTAAAACCTTTTTATTTTGTTGTATTTCTGTATTACGATCGTTATATTGCCTGTTTTGTTTATGCATTTTTACTCCTGCGTGATTTAAAATAATTGTGTAATCGCTAGCCTGTTTAAATAAACTTTGTTAAATCATTTGAATTAAGTTTGCCTGCTTTGTTTCAAATTCTGAGTCCCTGATGAGTGCAGATTTTACCTTATAAGCTCTACGATTGGTTATTCTTAAAAGAAACCTAAAATTGTCTAAAACACGGAGATAATTATCTTCTTTGTGGCCACAAGAAAGTGTTATCTATCAGTGTTAAAGACGCCCGATTTCTGTTCATAAAGTATACATTCTGTCCGCTGGACGGCCAGTCTGCATGGTAAATGAACAAACTCAACTTCTACCTCAAATTCCCCCAAATTGAGTAAATGCTACCCGTCTCTATCAGTGATTATTACAAGTAATTGTGTAATCGCTGATACAAGCCGAGATTTTGACCTATTCCCTAATTTGAATAAATTAATTTATGGAAGCAACAGATGCATATTCACATTGATGAATATTACCGCTAATTTGAGCTAATTAATTCCCCAACACAAAGTCATTGTTGTTACATTTATGGCTATGACTGTGTACTAACTTTACTATAATCAAGGCATTGCATAAATTAATATTAAAGTTTCAAAGAATAAATCAATTAAAATTGTATGCAAATATTTATTTAGCACATTGCAAAGTATAAAATTAAATGTTTAACTTACTTGACCCCACTCATGTGTACATTAAATAATAATGTAAAAGCCTACTGGCCTGCAGAAAGGTTTAAAAATGAAATGTTCTCTCATAAAAACAAAGTGCATTTAGGTCAATACTGCCATAGCCCATAATAATATCTGCAGCTATATGCTCACGGACGTGAGTTGCAAAAACCATAAACAGCTAAGGTAAACACACACACCTCTGATAAATGACGGCTGCTCTGCACACACACGCAAGGTCTCTCGCTCCCTCTCTCTGCCGCGCGCGCGCTACGTATGCGCGCTCATGCTCGCTCACGATTCCGGGAGATTTAAACTAATTTACGGGCATCAGGGAGCCGCTATCAATACGCGGGAGACTCCCGGAACTTCCGGAAGACTTGGGACGTCTGTGTTTTAAAAATCGCTGTCCGTGGGTCACTCTCAGATATATTGAAATACGTCCACACCGCAGATATGTTGCTTCAGACAAGCACGTGCAGGTCGCGGTATCTGCTGTTTGCGTCATCACAACATTTCGGCCGTATTGTTTCGGTGATAAAAGTCTTTCGGCCGAAAACCGAAAATGCACTTTTGGGCCATTTTCGGCGGCCGAATATTCGGTGCATCCCTAGTGGCCTTACAAAGCTCTTTGTCAGCTTCTGGCGTTATTCCGGTTCCCTCGTCCATCTCCTTCAAAACATCCGCCTGGTAGGCTTGGAGGATGGCCATAGTATGTAGGGCCATGCCTGCCTGACCAGCTGCCATGTAGGACTTTACGATAAGGGCGGAAGTAGTCCTGCACGGTTTAGAGGGAAGGAGGGGGCGAGATTTCCACGACGGAGCAGACGACGGAGAAAGGTGAGTAGCCAACGTGTCCTCGACCACTGGAATGGCGGAATAGCCCTGCTCCAGAGAACCAACAAGGTTGGTGAAGTCGGCGGCTGCCGCATTTGTCAGACGAGCGGAAAAAGGCTGTTTCCAGGATCTGGAGATCTCGTGATGCAGATCACTGAAAAAGGGCAGCTTTCTCCGCTCTGGCCTAGAATTAGGGCCACTTAAAAATCTTTCGTCGAGTTTAGACGATTGTGACTCGCGGGGCTCATCGGGCCAGTCGATAGCGAGCTTCTCTGTAGCGCGCGAAAGCACTTCAATAAGCTCTGTGTAGGCCGCAGTAGGCCGTGCTTCCTGGCCGCTAGGCGGGAGAACGTCATCAGCTAAAGCAGGCCCGAAATCCTCGGAGTCGGACACTGCAGTGTAAATCACATCTTCCAGCCTGAAAGAAACCTTCTCGTGCGCTCCCGGGCTGGGACATAAATAATCATGTGAAAAATCGACTGGCAGGACGCCGCGTGCGTGCTCGGGAGAGAAGGGTAGAGGCCCGTCTGCTCATACTCTATATCCTCAAGCTCTACATCCGAACCCCAGGTCGCGGATCCCCGCGAGGCCTCAGTGGTCTCGGGAGCGCGACAGGGGGAAACGAATGAGCAAGCATAGAGCGGAGGGTTTTGAGAAGCAGGTTGTCACAAAATTTACATTTTGACAAGCATAGAATAGTCTTGCGCGCATGCGAAAAACCCAAACTTTTACACACTTACTGTGAGGGTCGTCACTCGCAATAAAGCGAGCGCATGGCGGCAGGCAACGACGAAACTCCATGGCACTTCACCGCAAGGAGAACTGAGTTCCACTGAGTTCCGCAGTCGCTGAAGTGCAGTTGAAGAATGTTGATGCTAAATCCAATATTTGGGCCAGAAATACCGAGAGCGAAGGGCTTAAATGGCCGCTTCGTGAAGGCAGAGAAATCTGAAGAGCAGATGATATAATGTGACGACGTAAGAGCTGAATTTTCCGGATATCCATGTTTTCACTGTTGGACGGTACAGGAACTATTACACATCTTCGGATAAAAACACAGGCTAAGAAGAAGCAGAAACAATTGATAGAGGATTGCTTACGCTAATGTAAACGGCACGATCATCAAAACAATATTAATCAAAACTGCCAAACGTTACCATAAGCGTTAATGACTGTGAAACTTTGGGGTGTTGTTGGACTGGATCTACTCCATCTTTGTTTTGATCATCGTTCTGAATCCCATCCGGACGCAAGCTGTGTCTGAAACCGCTCACTTGTTCACTCATTCACTAATCCCTACATAGTGAATGGCAGTTGAGTGCACTACATCAGCAAAGAGTGAACGAAAATGAGTGAGCGAATTCGGACGCTGACATAATTATCACGCGCCAGAGAGCTCGGACAATTTCGTCATAAACATTACCTACCCATCTTTAATATTTCCTTTTTTGGCTGTATGAATTGTATGTAACAATTGTATGTATGTATTTTTCACGTTTATTGCATTATTTGATTTTTAAAAAAGACTTGCTTGTCATATTTATTTACTTTTTACATTTATATGTGAAAATAAAAGAGAACAAAACACTACACAACACATTTGTTTATTCAAATATAGATATAACGGTATATATATAAATTAGGGCTGGGGGAATTAACGCGTTAATCTTTGCGATTAATTTGAAATGTTTAACGCGTTAAAAAAAAATAACGCAATTAACACAGCACTTTGTTGTTTTTTTTTTTTTTCGTTTTAATGATTTCCTGTTGCGGCTGCTATTGAAAAGACTGAAATATGCCGTCCCGCCTCTCCGTGTTCGGCGATCAGGTTTCATTCTCGCGCAGCTTTCATGATAGGCCGCTGTACGTGAGCTGTATCGTTCAGTTTCGTTCCACCAAGTGGGGCACTAATTTTTCTTTTGCTCAATATGTTCAACGTTAATAAAAGATATCCAAGCAAAAAGTTCTCCACGCATTATCCTGCAGTTAATGAGAAATTGTAATTTATTGGCGCACTATATTGATTGCGTATTGAGACGTCTAAAACGGTTGAGCTCGATTTTCAACCAATCAGCATCGAAAATGTTAGTAGGTCACAGCCGAAATCAAGCCAATATCACTACGCACATATGTAAACAGAGGAGGACGTAAGCAGCGCATCTTCATCTGATAGCGGCGATCAAGCTCGATTAACACCCGTAAAGTGTATTCTTCATGTCGGAAAAGATGGTGGGAAAGGTCCGCAGCCCTTTACTGAAGTCCGATGGGAAAAAATCAAGCAATGTGCGTAGGAATGGCTCAAAACGTCGGACACTACGGAGCTAACGTTAGCTATTGCTAATAAACATGTTGCCCTCCTGGACAAACTGGTCTCTGATGTCCCTACAACTACGGGTTTCACCCGGCCTGATATCGGCGTTTTATAGGCTAGACAAAAAAAACCGCTTGACTTGTGTGTATGTGCGTGATGGGTAGGTTAAGGGGTCGGGTTAGTGTGTGTATGTGAGAGAGAGAGAGAGAGAGAGAGAGAGAGAGAGAGAGAGAGAGAGAGAGAGAGAGATGGGTAGGTTTAGGGGTCGGGTTAGTGTGTGTATGTGTGTGAGAGAGAGAGAGAGAGAGAGAGAGAGAGAGAGAGAGAGAGAGAGAGAGAGAGAGAGAGAGAGAGAGAGAGATGGGTAGGTTTAGGGGTCGGGTTAGTGTGTGTGTGTGTGAGAGAGAGAGAGATGGATAGGTTTAGGGGTCAGGTTAGTGTGTGAGTGTGTGTGAGGAGAGAGAGATAAGCTGCTGTCAGTAGCCTAAAAGAGGCCTAGAAATAGGGTTTCGTTCCACATATTTAATATCAGAAATATATAGAGATTCCTTAGGAAAAAGTTCTCCACACACAATCTTGCAGTTTTTGAGAAAAATTATGCTAAAGGTGCCCATTTTGAAAAAAAGGGAAAACATAGGGAATTTTGCACTTTCAAACCTGTTATCATATAAACCCAAAAATGCAGAATTACCACTTGAAGTACAAAATAAAATTTTGAAATTTTAAACCAGTTTGAAATGTGTGATATACCTGAAGTTGCTATCTAGGGACAGTAAACATGATAAGATTATCAAGAAAACTTCTACTGTAACATTAACATCCCAATTACTTCTCATTATGTTGTTCCAATTCAAAGGTAATATTTGAGGTAAAATCTGAATAACAAATAGAATTAAGCCAAAATATAATAACCGAGCTGCCAACTCTCACGCATTCACCGTGAGACTCACGCAATTGACAATTTTCACACGCTCTCACGCCACACATCCATTCTCAGGAAAGCCATTTATTGACCATAATATAGACACGTTAGTTGGCTAGAAAAAGAGCTATAGAGAGTATTTTGCTAAATATGTGTACTATATTACATATTTATTATATTTGTACTTATATCATTAAATAAAGTTGTTATTATAATAAAAAACACATTATATTTAATTTGAGTTATTTTTAACCTTAAATAATACTACCAGCTGATAGGGCTGTCTGTGTGTAGCCTATTTTTCTTGAGAAAAATGAACGCCTATCTTGTGTACCTAATATTTATCCAAATGAGTCAACATTAAATCAAATCACAAGAATTGAATTGAAATCGTGAAATTTCTTTAAGAAATTTGTAAAAAAAAAAAAAAAAAAAACTTAGCTTACCAGAAATTGTACCATATAAACATTGTAACATGTTGTCAAAATTCAGTTTAGTTACTAAAATGTTTTGACAATCACCAAGTTAAACTCAAAAGTATACAAAGAAAAACACTTTTAAAAATAACACATTTAATGGTGAATTGTTAATTTGCATACACGAGCAGTAACTGCACTACATGTACATATTCACAGGAATGATTATTGTAAACAAGATTTAATTTGGATTTATTTATTTACCTACCCATCTCTCTCACACACACACACTAACCCAACCCCTAAACCTACCCATCTCTCTCTCACACACACACACACTAACCCGACCCCTAAACCTACCCATCTCTCTCTCTCTCTCTCTCTCTCACACTCACACTCACACACACACACACACACACTAACCCAACCCCTAAACTATGGAAGCAGATTAGTCTCAAATATAATTCACGCAAAAAACATGATTCACAAATGCGTAGACAATTTCACATGCATGAAACCTAATTCACGTGCACAAAAAAAAAAATCCATGTGCGTGAAAAAAAAAATATATTCACAAAAAGCAATTCACATGCGCAAAATAAAATTATATACTCATAAAATACATTTCACAAATGCAAAACACAATTCGTAGATATACAACTGTGCACAAAAACCTTTGAATGTTTAAAATGTACGAGTGTATTCTTGCATTTGAATGTGCAAATCGTCATTCACTTACGAATCGCCTTAGATATGTGTGTGTGTGTTTTTGAGACTTTGCTTGTAACACAGAGCAGTCGTACTCTTTAGCCAATCAGATTTAAGCTTATCAATCGACCAATCAGTATCACGTGAGGGCGGGCCTACCTGCATGTTACGTCATCAGCTTTCGACCAGTTCATGGCTGAGCAGAGGTAAGTGCAGTTAATCGTTCATTTCTGTGTTAACTGAAGTTAAAGAAGTTTGAGATCAGTTGAAGCAATAGTTTATGAACTATTAACTGATGTAAGCAAGTGTTGTTGTAATCAGATGTCCCATATCGTGTCAAAAATGAAGAAGAATGATGCTTGTTCTGTTGTATTTTAGCTGAAGGTACAGACAGCTCTCACAGCTACAATCACGCTAATGATTGCAAAACAATCATCTATGGTCAATACCCATCGAGATTGTTCTTTAAATAGTGAATAGACCTATTTTAATGAGCAACCAGTGTTTTTTGCCATTTGTGTATGATGTTAAATTATTATTAACACTTGTTTCCCTGCATTTTATCAGGATTACTCACCTTTGGTGTGACATCTGGATAGCAGTCACGAACATCTTAATTCATGTTGTTTCTTAATTCTCTTTTATACTTTTTTATTTATTTTTTATTTATGTCTTAATTGGTAACACTTTATTAAAACGTTTCATTAGTTAACATGAACTAATAATGAACTGCACGTGAACAGCCTTTATTATTTTTTGTTAATGTTAACATTTACTAATACTTCATTAAAATCTTGTTAACATTAGTAAATGCACTGTAAACTAACAATGAACAGCTGTATTTTTAACTAATGTTAATAAAGATTAACAAACACAGCAACAAATGTATTGCTCATGGTTAATACATGAACTAATGTTAAATTGTACCTTATTGTAGAGTGTTAGCAATATATTCAACATGCATTTCCTTATGTTTTGTGCTGTATTGTCATTGCAAGGTTTTTAAATAAGGTTTTTTATTGTCATCTTAAGGTCTCAGGACAATATTGTGAAGCATAAATTTTACTTTGCCTAGTAAAATAGGCAAATCTGATTTTATGCTGATGAGACAAAGGTACTTATCATAGAGAGGCAATTAAGATTATGCGACTAAGATTACTCAGTAAACTCTATTCAAATACCATCACTTAATTTCCCACGTCCTCTGTCTGCACCTCTTGTACTATAGGGTTTTAGTACTTTAAATATCAGGACAAAATCTTATATGTCCTAACAGAGAGGTCTACTGATGACCGGACTGAACACAATTCATTTTTTAACTTTTCACTTGATGTATTGCTCTTATATTTATATACTTAAAAGCAAAGTACACTCTGACTGGATCTCACAACTCCTGAAGAGACGTATATTTCTCTGTACTGAATATTGTGCTTCACAGTTTAGACTGTCAGTTCATGATCTTCATATGTAACTGGAACATTAATCATGATCAAGTCATTTTATATATTTTATTCCCAAAGGATTCAGAAACTTCAAATTGAACTATGTCTGAATCTTTTAATTCTTACAAGAACATTTAATAATGCATGCATAGCAAGGCTTTATTCCTAAAGCGTGTACATATAGTCCGCAGGAGACAAATTAATACAGTAACAATGCATCACTTTCAACCACTTGTTGAAACAACTGTCAAAATGGATGGCTTGCAACATGACTGTTTTCAATGAATTACAGTAGAAATGGTAAGATCACAGTACTGGTTGTCTGCAACTTCATACATCATCTGTCTTGGAAATCTGAAACAATAAAACTACATAATATATGCAGATCAAAACATGTCTCCTATATATGCACGTCATTACATACATTATCATAGGTTGAATGTGTGGTGGACAGGACATGAAAATCCATCAATTCTAAAAATAAATGTTTATATTCACATGTGGACTAAACAGCAGTTAATAAACTATTGCTTCAAATGATCTCTAACTTCTAAACACAGAAATGAACGATTAACTGCACTTACCTCTGCTCAGCCATGAACTGGTCGAAAGCTGATGACGTAACATGTAGGTAGGCCCGCCCTCACGTGATACTGATTGGTCGATTGATAAGCTTAAATCTGATTGGCTAAAGAGTACGACTGCTCTGTGTTACGAGTGTTATGCTGCCAGCAAAGTCTCAAAAACACACACACACATATCTAAGGCGATTCGTACGTGAATGACGATTTGCACATTCAAATGCAAGGATACACTCGTACATTTTAAACATTCAAAGGTTTTTGTGCACAGTTGTATATCTACGAATTGTGTTTTGCATTTGTGAAATGTATTTTATGAGTATATAATTTTATTTTGCGCATGTGAATTGCTTTTTGTGATTTTTTTTTTTTTTCACGCACGTGGATTTTTTTTTGTGTGCACGTGAATTAGGTTTCATGCATGTGAAATTGTCTATGCATTTGTGAATCATGTTTTTTGCGTGAATTATATTTGAGACTAATCTGCTTCCATACTAAACCTACTCATCTCTCTCTCTCACACACACACACACACACTAACCCGACCCCTAAACCTACCCATCTCTCTCTCTCTCTCACTCACACTCACCTGACCCCTTAACCTACCCATCACGCACATACACACAAGTCAAGCGTTTTTTTTTTTGTCTAGCCTATAAAACGCCGATATCAGGCCGGGTGAAATCCTATGGAAGCAGATTAGTCTCAAATATAATTCACGCAAAAAACATGATTCACAAATGCGTAGACAATTTCACATGCATGAAACCTAATTCACGTGCACACAAAAAAAATCCACGTGCGTGAAAAAAAAAAAAAATTCACAAAAAGCAATTCACATGCGCAAAATAAAATTATATACTCATAAAATACATTTCACAAATGCAAAACACAATTCGTAGATATACAACTGTGCACAAAAACCTTTGAATGTTTAAAATGTACGAGTGTATCCTTGCATTTGAATGTGCAAATCGTCATTCACGTACGAATCGCCTTAGATATGTGTGTGTGTGTGTGTGTTTTTGAGACTTTCCTGGCAGCATAACAGTCGTAACACAGAGCAGTCGTACTCTTTAGCCAATCAGATTTAAGCTTATCAATCGACCAATCAGTATCACGTGAGGGCGGGCCTACCTACATGTTACGTCATCAGCTTTCGACCAGTTCATGGCTGAGCAGAGGTAAGTGCAGTTAATCGTTCATTTCTGTGTTAACTGAAGTTAATAAAGTGAGATCAGTTGAAGCAATAGTTTATTAACTGCTGTTTAGTCCACATGTGAATATAAACATTTATTTTTAGTATTGATGGATTTTCATGTCCTGTCCACCACACATTCAACCTATGATAATGTATGTAATGACGTGCATATATAGGAGACATGTTTTGATCTGCATATATTATGTAGTTTTATTGTTTCAGATTTCCAAGACAGATGATGTATGAAGTTGCAGACAACCAGTACTGTGATCTTACCATTTCTACTGTAATTCTTTGAAAACAGTCATGTTGCAAGCCATCCATTTTGACAGTTGTTTCAACAAGTGGTTGAAAGTGATGCATTGTTACTGTATTAATTTGTCTCCTGCGGACTATATGTACACACTTTAGGAATAAAGCCTTGCTATGCATGCATTATTAAATGTTCTTGTAAGAATTAAAAGATTCAGACATAGTTCAATTTGATGTGCACGTTTTATTAATTTGAAAGTTTCTGAATCCTTTGGGAATAAAATATATAAAATGACTTGATCATGATTAATGTTCCTGTTACATATTAAGATCATGAACTGACAGTCTAAACTGTGAAGCACAATATTCAGTACAGAGAAATATACGTCTCTTCAGGAGTTGTGAGATCCAGTCAGAGTGTACTTTGCTTTTAGAGTATATAAATATAAGAGCAATACATCAAGTGAAAAGTTAAAAAATGAATTGTGTTCAGTCCGGTCATCAGTAGACCTCTCTGTTAGGACATATAAGATTTTGTCCTGATATTTAAAGTACTAAAACCCTATAGTACAAGAGTTGCAGACAGAGGACGTGGGGAATTAAGTGATGGTATTTGAATAGAGTTTACTGAGTAATCTTAGTCGCATAATCTTAATTGCCTCTCTATGATAAGTACCTTTGTCTCATCAGCATAAAATCAGATTTGTCTATTTTACTATAGGCAAAGTAAAATTAATGCTTCACAATATTGTCCTGAGACCTTAAGATGACAATAAAAAACCTTATTTAAAAACCTTGCGATGACAATACAGCACAAAACATAAGGAAATGCATGTTGAATATATTGCTAACACTCTACAATAAGGTACAATAACTTAGTTAACATTAGTTCATGTATTAAATAACCATGAGCAATACATTTGTTGCTGTGTTTGTTAATCTTTATTAACGTTAGTTAAAAATACAGCTGTTCATTGTTAGTTTACAGTGCATTTACTAATGTTAACAAGATTTTAATGAAGTATTAGTAAATGTTAACATTAATAAAAAATAATAAAGGCTGTTCACGTGCAGTTCATTATTAGTTCATGTTAATTAATGAAACGTTTTAATAAACTGTTACCAATTAAGACATAAATAATTTTTTTTTTAAAAAGTATAAAAGAGAATTAAGAAACAACATGAATTAAGATGTTCGTGACTGCTATCCAGATGTCACACCAAAGGTGAGTAATCCTGATAAAATGCAGGGAAACAAGTGTTAATAATAATTTAACATCATACACAAATGGCAAAAACACTGGGTGCTCATTAAAATAGGTCTATTCACTATTTAAAGAACAATCTCGATGGGTATTGACTAGGGATGGGGCCGATCCGATCCAGTATCGGTATCGGGACCGATACCAGCGTAATTCACGTATCGGATTTTCCCGATCCAACCTGCGGAGATATCCGATATCCTTGAGTCATGTCTGCGCTTTAAAGTTGTCTGCTGAAATGACTCCAAAAGTGATTCCCGCCGGCTAGTCTGCAAGCTGGCTGCAAACTGCGGAATGGATTTCCTGAACGGAGGCGCGGCTCAATGAGACACAGAGTTATGAGACACGCCACCGCTCAGGAAATCCATTCCGCAGTTTGCGGCCGCTGTGTGGAAATACTTCACACTGGAAACACCGCAGAGCAAGACAGCAAAATGCAATGTTTGCAAAGCCGTAATTCAGAGCTCGTTGAAGCTCCCTCGCGTCGTACTACACAACGAATGCAATCAAACATTTAAAAAAGCACCACGTTACTGTGCGTTCACACCAAACGCTTGCGCGTCAAATTCGCGTCAGCCGCGTCTAGTTGGACGCTTGAATATTTTGAATCCATTCGCGCGCCCAGAGCGAAATTGACGCTCGTAAAAACTAGCAAAAGTTTGAAGCGAAATTGACGCGCTCTCTGAGGCGAAATCCGCTTGTCTGTTTGCACATGGCTGATGTTGATCGAGCATTCATCGAGATAGTTACAGCATCGGAGCGAGGATCACCCTTTAGATAGTGTGTGTGTGTGTGTGTGTGTGTGTAAGATGTTTACACTTGCACTTTTCTTATATTTCAAGACTCAAGTATTTGACATTTTGGGAATGTACGTTAATAAATATTGACATGACCTACAGTTGCATATTTGTTTTCAGAATGGGATTTTTCCTGTTAACAGGATTTACTGTTTTTCTGACTTCCTTTTCTGACCTTATACTTACCATACATGCATAAATATGTAGGCCTACATATCATACTTGCCTGTTGAGAGGAGTTTATTTCAGCATCATATAAAATAAACAATAATGATAATAATAATATTAAAGCAAACACAGCTCTGGTATCGGAATAGTATCGGTATCGGCCGATATCCAAATTCAGGTATCGGGATCGGATCGGAAGTGAAAAAATGTGGATCGGTGCATCCCTAGTATTGACCATAGATGATTGTTTTGCAATCATTAGCGTGATTGTAGCTGTACTGTGAGAGCTGTCTGTACCTTCATACAACAAAACAAGCATCATTCTTCTTCATTTTTGACACGATATGGGACATCTGATTACAACAACACTTGCTTACATCAGTTAATAGTTCATAAACTATTGCTTCAACTGATCTCAAACTTTATTAACTTCAGTTAACACAGAAATGAACGATTAACTGCACTTACCTCTGCTCAGCCATGAACTGGTCGAAAGCTGATGACGTAACATGTAGGTAGGCCCGCCCTCACGTGATACTGATTGGTCGATTGATAAGCTTAAATCTGATTGGCTAAAGAGTACGACTGCTCTGTGTTACGGGTGTTATGCTGCCAGCAAAGTCTCAAAAACACACACACACACATATCTAAGGCGATTCGTACGTGAATGACGATTTGCACATTCAAATGCAAGAATACACTCGTACATTTTAAACATTCAAAGGTTTTTGTGCACAGTTGTATATCTACAAATTGTATTTTGCATTTGTGAAATGTATTTTATGAGTATATAATTTTATTTTGCGCATGTGAATTGCTTTTTGTGAATATATTTTTTTTTCACGCACGTGGATTTTTTTTGTGTGCACGTGAATTAGGTTTCATGCATGTGAAATTGTCTACGCATTTGTGAATCATGTTTTTTGCGTGAATTATATTTGAGACTAATCTGCTTCCATATAATCCTACGCCAGCTCAGGAGGTGGTGTATGCACGTTTTGAGTTAGTGTGGAAATGCGCAGAAAAACAATTCCTAACACCACAAAACGCACTGACAAACTAAAAGATATGATATATTATGACCCACTAAAAAAAATAAAAAAATAAAAATATAGTAATTATAAACTTCAGTGTTTATTTTTGTGCAACATGGACTTCAATGTTTAATTTGTGTGACTTTACCAAAGCATTTGATTTGTAGGCATCTGTATTCCTTCAGTTGCGAGCCTGTGCGGTTTACCTGACGTTTCAAGCCTTGTTTATACTTTCGCCTGGCTCTGCAGCGCGAGTCTCCGCAGACTGCGCGCGCACCTCCCCAAATATGACGCCCTAGGATGAGAATGCGTTGGTAATACTCTATACTCGACGCGCTCGCCGTCGTACTATTCTTTGAAACGATGGTTAGGCCCGGCAGGTGCGCACGGACTGGGTTCAGTGATGAAAGGCTTTCAATGAAATAATTCAGACTGACAAAATAATAAAAATGACATTCTTCTTCTTTTAAATAATAATGTAATAATAATAATACAAATAATAATAATAACGACATTCTTCTTCTAAATAACAATAAGCGTCATTAATAATAAAAATCATAAGAAGAAGAAGAAGAATATTACAAATTGTCATGCAATTATTAATGTGAATGAATGGTACTCCACATCACATCATCATCACTATTGTACACCCCAATACATGTGAGGTGATACGAAATTAAATGCTAATTGTTTCAAAACACGTGCTGTAAAATAATGCATTGTGATAGGTCATTTGCTCATCCAAGTTTCTCTTCTTTGCCGTCTTCCGTGCCCATGGCGTAAAATGAGGGCGTGGGGGAAGCGGAGACTTGAATATATAGGGGCGTGTTATTCTAATGACGATCGTTTTCAGCCGCGGCATTTATCAAGGGCAGGTATTGCGTACACCTGGATTTCAAAGGTACGCACAGCTTCATAAATCAGGCGATGAGAGGAGTGTAAGCATAATCTTACGCCAACATATACGCCCGTTTCTACGCAAGATTGATAAATGAGGGCCACTGTGACAAGAGTTTCACTCAGTCCGGATCTCTGAAATCACACAAGCGAATTCATACTGGATAAAAGCCGTACGACTGTACTCAGTGTGAGAAGAGTTTCACCCAATCAAGTAATCTAGTGAATCATATTAAAAAAGTGTTGTTCTGTGTCTAAGTGAGCAAATGTTTTCATCAGATCCCAAACTTTAAGGGAAATCATGTGAGATTCACATGTGTAGTTAGTTAACTAATAAACCAATGTTTCTGTGTAATGCCACTACATTTGTGTTTTATATGTTGGAAAACAAGAAAATTATTGAATTATTCTTTGATTGATCGCTTACTCAAAGAAATTCCAAAATTTAAAAAGAGACTGGAAACAAATGGAAGAAAAACAACTATCAGTTATTTGTCAATATATGAAACGATTCACTCAATATCTGTTTCTAATTTAATATGGAGGGTGTTTTATCTTTTGTTTGTTTAGTTATAAAACCTGTTATTTCATAAACAGATGTATTAAACAAACCTACACACATCTCTGCAATATTAAAGAGGTCTATAAGCTCTGTACAATAACAACAAATAATTAACATTTCACTGACAATGTGTGATTTTGTGAGTAAAAGTTATCTACAGATCCAATACTTCAAATAAACAATGAGATTCAGATAAAGCAAATGTATAGTGAAATTAACTCGTGTTCTGTGACATTAGTTTTGTGGAAGTTGTTTTTTACTTGTAACTTTCTGGCTTGTCATTTAGCTTTCACTTTCATTCCATATATACATTAAAGATTTTTTTCATAGACAAATTGCTCACGTTCACATTAGGTTTGTGAAAGAATATTGTTGACCAAAGACAAATTACCATCCAAAGGCTCTATATAATAAATGTTCTAAAACTGTTCTAATTCTAATAAGTTCTAATAAGAGGCAGAAACATATTTTAAAATGGATTTCAGAGGTTTGTCTCAGCTTGTTAAATGAAATGTAATGGGAACTATAACAAAACGTATAACAACCTACTTTTAACTTTTATACAGTTTCTAACACCTTGCCCCCTTAGCTCAACCAATTAGCGTTCATTAGCACACAGAGAGCCAAAACAGTGACGTCTAAGAATTTTTATCAAAAATGTATCCAAAAAAAGTTAATATTTCTCCCAACTTGATATAAATATAAAAAGGTTAGATCCAAAGTTTTTATTTTTTTATGTTATGTTATGTTAGACACCTTTGTGTATGGCATATAGAAGGCATTGGGACTGAGAATACATGCTGGGTATGTAGTGTTTACCTCTTAAAGCAGAACTTGGTCACTTTTTTTAACTTAATAAAACTGTCTAGAAATCATTTGGATGGTTAAACAACCTGTTCTGGTGATATTGGTGACTTTCCCCGCTCCCCCCAGCGTTCCCAGGCGGAAAACCAACCTTGCAACTTGGGGACTACCGTCCCGGCAAGATAGAAATTGGAAGTCTCGTGAGAAGCGAGAACGAGCGCGAAACACGAATTGCTTTACGGCAATTCGACATAAACACACACGCATGTATGATGTATTACCCACCTCGGTAGACATAGCTCCACACGATACAGTTGGCTTGCTCCGATCATAACAAATGCACATGAGCAGCGGTAGAGAGGGGGAGGAGGCCGCCGCAAGTGAGTTTTTTACAACAGTGTTGTGAAATATACACCCCCCCACAGCTGTAGGGGGAGCTCGTGGGGAAAACATGCGACAACAAAAGGGAAAATCAGCGAAGAAGTGACTAGAGTTCGCTAGAGTTGCCGAGTTCTGCTATGGACCATTGTTATAATTTGCTCAAAGCAATAATCTACTAAAACCAAACAATGTACATAATCTAATAATCAAAACTCTCATCATGAGGACAAATCAAAGTTAACTAATTTAAAAGTTTTTTTTTTTTTTGTCTTTCCTTGCCACCTCTAAATAATCTTTCAAATTCTAACATTGTTTATTATGAAATGCTCTTTGTATGCTGATTAATAATGCTGTATGTATGTATGTATGTATGTATGTATGTATGAAGAAAATAAAATTAAAAAATGGCACACATTAACTTAAAACCTGATTTAGTCTCAAACGTGGTTTAGTTAAACAGTCAGAGTCATCTGTATGACAGATACAAATAATTGTATTAGCTGTATTCTCATTTTCTGCAGTGTTTTAGCAAAATGATCTATTTTGCTGCTCACCGTGTTTTTGACACGCTGCTCGCTTTAATCTGTAGAAACGGTAAAATGGCGCAATTATGTCCGTCATTTGAATAACGCTGAATGAATCATGTAAATTATGTTTTCAATTCGAAATGGCAAAATTAGACAAAAGTTTCTTAATTTGCATCTCTGATTATTTCTGTTGGTCGTATAACATTTCTATCATAAACAGCTGTCAAATATTAATGTTTAGTTTAGCTACTTGCATCTTATCTTGCACTTTATAACCGTTAACTGAAGCGTCACTCAGTTAGCTGCTCAACAGCTTCTGTAAACAAAGCCCCGCCTACTTTGATTTGATTGGTCATCTCAACCATGTTGACAGTGACGAGCGCTATTAGACCACTAAGGAGCTCAGATGAGAAGGTCGGTTATCCTGGTGTTGTACAAAATCCTTGCAGCACCAAAGTAGAGTTAAGATTAGGCAATTATTTCACAACTTTTGGTCAATGTCATGGATTCTTAAACAAGGGTTCATCCGACCACATGATTCCCCTGCCGCTTTAAGTTTTATCTTTGTTCGTGGCAAAAAAGGACGGGGATTTGAGGCCGTGCATCGACTACAGAGCTCTGAATGCCCAGACTGTCAATTACCGTCATCCTCTTCCCCTGGTTCCAACAGCTCTAGAACAACTGAGAGGCGCTCGCATCGATGAGTGATGAGTAGGAAACAGCCTTCATCTCACTATCTTAGCACTGTGAATACCAGCCACTATGAATGCCATATGGTCTTGCTCACTCACCTTTTGTCTTCCAAGGCTTTCATGGATGAAGTATTCTGGGACATGCTCCAGAGGTTTGTCATCATTTACATTATTAATATTCTTATTTACTTCAGAAACCTGACTGAACCTCGCAAGCATGTTGTGCAGGTCCTTCAATGCCTTAGAGACTACCAACTCTACCAGAATCAGGAGAAATACGAGTTTCACCGCCCATTCGTCCATTTCCTGGGTTTCATCATTGATGAATGTGCATCCAGGTGTACCAGGGGAAGGTCCATGCTGTCAGAAACTGGCCACAACCATCAAAGAGCTGCAACGATTTGCAAATCTCTACAGGAAATTCATTGCCAACTTCAGCCTGATTGCCTCTCCCATCACTTCACTTCTCCAAAATCAGCCCATGTCTCTGTTCTGAAGTTCACCTGCCACTGAAGCGTTCAACCAACTTAAAGAAGCCTTTTGCACCGCTCCTATCCTCAAAACCCCAATCCAGACCTACCCTTCATAGTGAAACGGATGCATCCACCAATGTTGTGGGAGAAGTGCTATCACAATTGCAAGGGGAACAAGCCCAGCCTCATCCATATGCCTTCTCCCTAAAACTGTTCCCGGCAGAACAGAATTACGACATCGGCAACCATGTGTTTCTCGCCATCAAGTTAGCTCTGGAAGAATGGAGACACTGGCTGGAGGTAGCAAAACACAAATTCCTTGTCATCACTGATCACCGCAACTTGGAATATCTCCAGTATGTATGCCATCTTGATCTTTGTCAAGCCAGGTGAGCTTTGTTATTCACACGCTTCGACTTTAAAGTTAACTACTGTCCAGGTGACAAGAACACCAAAGTGGATGCACTTTCCCGCATACACTCTCCAGACTTATTTCAACAATTTCCTGAAACCATTCTCCCTCCAGACCTCTTCTTGTGCCCGATTCAGTGGTCTCTGAACGGCCAGATCACAGCTCCCACCTCATGTACTGGTGTCCACCACCGTCTCTGGGATCCGTTCATCCAGGTAACCAGCAAACCCTCTCACTCCTCCGTGAATGCTACCGGTGGCCAAGTATGACCCAGGCCGTCCAACACTTCATTCAAGGATGTCCCATTTGTGCCATCTCCAAAACACAGAGACATCTACCGGAAGGCAAGCTCCATCCAGTACCCAATCCTCACCATCCATGGTCTCGCCTGGGAATAGACTTAGTCACCAACCTGCCTCTGTCTGATGAAAACATCTAACTTGATTAGAAAGGATATAATTGGATCAAATGGTGGGGGTTGTGGAAACTTTGTTAAAGATGGGGTAGCTTTTAGGGGTGGTCCGAATACCATTTTTTGAGCTTCGAAGCTTCGGTAGTAATGAACATCGAATATTCCAAGCTTCGGAGAGAGGGGGCTGAACATATTCTTCTCTCTAATAAAGGCAGGAATCTCTATGTGTCTGTATGTCCGTTTGCATTTTGATTATTTCGAGAACCGTTCATCCAATCGACTTCACAAGGGAGTGCAGTGTCGCATTTGGTGCAATATAGATGGACACGCGAGACGCGACACATTCAGAATTAATAAACTTTTAGTAAACTACAGAACAGCGCGAGCGGGAAGCGGCACACCTCACGCGGGCAGAACGGACACTGCACTAGTGATATAAAACGCACACACACAGGTCTGTTAAATTAAGCAATACTTTTAAGGTAGTCTAATATTTTTCTGACTAATGAATTACTGACACAGTAAAGGGTAGATTTAAATAAAGAAAACCGAAATTTAAATGAAGAAAAAAACCGAAATTTAAATAAAGAAAAACGAAATTTAAATGAAGAAAATCGAAATTTAAATAAAGAAAAACGAAATTAATTTAAATTAAAAACGAGATTAATTTAGATTGATATACAGGGTAAAAAGCTTATTACATTTTGTTTCTATTATTCTGTTTTCCACAATGTCAAAGCAATGCAGCTTAACCCAAAACACAAGCTCAGGCATGCACTTCGGTCCATACAAACTCCGCTGTTCTGCGCTCTAGCCAGAGAACACTCCAGTTGCTGGAACACTTAGGCGTCGGTTCTATTTCTAGCATGCACACGTTTTCCGCGTGGCTCGAGCCGCGCCTGAGACGCGTGTCTCACACAGGCAGTGTGCAAACTCCAACCTGTTAACATGGGAGCCGAAATAAAAACGGACATGCCACGCAGCTGAGACGCTCACGCCACGCAGCCAGTGTGTCGCCGGCCTTATTCAAGCGCGAATGAGAACCAAAAAAAACAAAACAATATTCGAATGTCAAATTTTAAAATCGAATACCAACCCACCGAACGAATATTCGAATATTCGGGTCCAGCCCTAGAGAAATAATATTAGATACTCAGAGTGAATGTGTTGTTGTACTAAATAGAGGTTGTCACAGTTCTGTTCTGTTCTGTTAAATTCATTTTCATTGACTTTAGTTTATCTTCAGTCACATGTTTCCTTTGTTCTAGTTTCCCACCACTCTTGAGTTACAATGGTTACTGATATGATTAGTCATTGTGTTCGGCTGTCTGTCATTAATTACCCGTTTGCGTCCTCGTGGAGTTCGAGGTTATGGAAGCGAGTTTGTAATCTGTGTCAGATTACGCGATTTTGACTCCTAAAATCTTGTCGTGTCGTGGACAAGAAACAAGTCAGACTACACATTGCTTCCCGACCAGTCATCGCGTGCCGTCTCACATAGGCTACACACGCACACACTCACTCAAACTCACTTGCTCACACTCTCACTCACACACATTCACACTCACTCTCGCTCATTCACTCACATAAACGCACTCACTCACACACACTCACTCGCAGTCTCGCACACATACATAGACACGCACTCACTCGCGCACACACACACACTTGACAGAGCCTATTGTGGAGGACCGATAAAAAAACAAAAACATGCTAGTCTTTTTATCGTGATGTCGTGAAGCATCGCAGACACGGCGTAGGTTGTCGTCCACTATGACACACTATACGAGATGAAACGATCGAATCTTGCGTCCCAACGCCCGTTGTCTTTTACGAATCCCCACGACACCCTACGAAAGCGGATCGGGCCAAAATCGGGCTAAAATCGTGTATTCTGAACCAGGCATAATGGACAGATTAAGTAAGGGCCATACTAAACTTAATTCTACACTTCATATAATAGGAAAACACAGTACAGGATTATGTGAACTATGCCAAGTAAAGGAAACAGTTGATCATGTGTTGTTATTCTGTCCAGGAAAGGAAGGAACTACAAAGAGAACTACAGAACATAAGATGCAAAGAAATTACAATCAGCAACATATTAAACACAAAACACGGATCTGGTAAAATTATAAAGGCAGTTTTATTCATTAGGAATAGCAGACTTAAGAATTGTATATCTCATCATGTCCACCTAGACTGAAATCACTTCACACTCCTGCACAGGAGGTGGTGACATGCACCTAAAAAGCTGGTATGCAAGCTAATCAATCCACAGAAGAAGAAGAAAAGAGACATGAGCGCTTGAAGTTTGAAAACCAGTTCAAGTATCTGTTAATATTATTAATCGAGAGGCTGTTTTGACAGTGTAAGAGTTTGAATGCAAGACAGTTGTGGAGTATTTTCACTGGATGCTGGATATCTTCAGTCTGTATTTTGTGGACACACATGAGATATTACAGAGTTTGACATGAACTAGCTTGAGAGATGAGGTAATTAACTACTAATTATTAACATTATGTGCTCAGGTTTAGTGTCAATATTGAATAAGTTTCTAATATAAAAATTATTGTTAACATTGATTAACAATATTAATAATGTGCCATAATTAAGAGCTAAGGCATGTGCTCTAATCTAGAGATTAATTTAGTCTTTAACTTGATCAGTGTGTATAATAAATGACTACGTATGTAATCTGGTTTACATAATCAGATTCCAAAAAATAAGTACTTCTAATTAGATTATATGTAACCCTGGCTGGATCACAAAAACATTCACAAGTCGCACGGGTTGCAATACATTGTATGGGTCAAAAAATAGTTTTCTTTTATGACAAAAATCTTTAAAGTAAAGATCATTTTCCATCAAGATATTTTGTAAATTTCCTACTGTAAATATGTAAAACATTTATTTTTGTGAGTGAATGCAGCACAATCGCCAACATTAATGGCTGTAAATTATTCACCATTTATTTATTCCCCCATTACTACTTTTTCATCTTTTAAATTTTACTTTCTAAAAAAGCAGTCTGCTTACACTCACCTAAAGGATTATTAGGAACACCATACTAATACTGTGTTTGACCCCCTTTCGCCTTCAGAACTGCCTTAATTCTACGTGGCATTGATTCAACAAGGTGCTGAAAGCATTCTTTAGAAATGTTGGCCCATATTGATAGGATAGCATCTTGCAGTTGATGGAGATTTGTGGGATGCACATCCTGGGCACAAAGCTCCCGTTCCACCACATCCCAAATATGCTCTATTGAGTTGAGATCTGGTGACTGTGGGGGCCATTTTAGTACAGTGAACTCATTGTCATGTTCAAGAAACCAATTTGAAATGATTCGAGCTTTGTGACAATGTCTCAACAGAAATCGAGACTCATCAGACCAGGCAACGTTTTTCCAGTCTTCAACTGTCCAATTTTGGTGAGCTCGTGCAAATTGTAGCCTCTTTTTCCCATTTGTAGTGGAGATGAGTGGTATCCGGTGGGGTCTTCTGCTGTTGTAGCCCATCCGTCTCAAGGTTGTGTGTGTTGTGGCTTCACAAATGCTTTGCTGCATACCTCGGTTGTAACGAGTGGTTATTTCAATCAAAGTTGCTCTTCTATCAGCTTGAATCAGTCGGCCCATTCTCCTCTGACCTCTAGCATCAACAAGGCATTTTCGCCCACAGGACTGCCGCATACTGGATGTTTTTCCCTTTTCACACCATTCTTTGTAAACCCTAGAAATGGTTGTGTGTGAAAATCCCAGTAACTGAGCAGATTGTGAAATACTCAGACCGGCCCGTCTGGCACCAACAACCATGCCACGCTCAAAATTGCTTAAATCACCTTTCTTTCCCATTCTGACGTTCAGTTTGGAGTTCAGGAGATTGTCTTGACCAGGACCACACCCCTAAATGCATTGAAGCAACTGCCATTTGATTGGTTGATTAGATAATTGCATTAATGAGAAATTGAACAGGTGTTCCTAATAATCCTTTAAGTGAGTGTATATACGTTCATAAAGTCTTCCAGGTTTGTGGAATTGACTAGTCGTGAGCCTTTCACTGAAAACTGAGACCCATACAGTATTTGATCACGGGATTTACACAAATCATTTCACTTTTAAGGATGGGTTTCTCAACATTGCATATCTAATCACCTCCTGATGAACGCATTTATTATTATTTGAATTATCACTCTGTGAGTAATTTAATATCACTAAACAGACATATACTTAAGTATATATGTCTGTTTAGTGATATTCAATTACTCAGAGTTTCTCACTTAGTTTACTAAGTATACTTAAAGTTGTTCCAATTTAGTACACTACATACACTTAAAGTTACGCTTTACTACAATTTAATTACTATAAAAATGTACTTAGTACAAAATTAACTGTTTCAAAATTGCACACTTCAAGTTAACTAATTAACACACTTGAAGTATACTGATAATTAGTCTGGCTGCAAGTATACTTGGCTTCTTTTTTTTTTTTTACCAGGGTTGTTGAATGAAATTAAATGAAACAGAAATTATACTGGAATGAGACAAAGATGTTTTTCATCATCTCGGTTAACGTGGTGGTGCTGTTATTTCACTCTGTTGTTTATATTATACAAGTATACATTGGCCCATAGATACAGGGCCATATGCGGTTGTAGAGCATATCAACATTTCTGCTCAGACAACTTACAAAGAGAAGCCACAATATGCCAGTTAACAGTGTAAGTTAGTACTTTGTCTCTAGTCAACAACAACAAAAACGTCCTGATATTTGAATGTGCCTCAGTGCGGTTTCCACTTTGTGAGCACAAAAGAGATGAGAGAAAGTGAAATATCTGATACTAGACAGATACCTGATCTCTTGGTTTCTGTTATTAAATCAGAGTTCACTTGAAATTTCACATTTATCCTCCTTAAACTGATTCTAACTCCTAAATATGTTTATTTCAGACCAGATGGCAGTGAAAGAGCAAAGACAAGAACTGAAGTAAAAGGTAGTAATGATGCTGTAATTTGTTTCAGCCTGTTCACACCAAATGAGCTTAATGTGCCAATTTACAGAAGATCTCAGACATCACCATAATGAATGAGCTGAAAACAGGGAACTTTTGGAGACAAAGAGGTTTTTCAGCAGCAGTTTAACATGATGACTCTGTACTTTTTAAATGCAGATTGGATAAAAACACAGTGATCACAGTTCACACCTGCAGTGAAGCCCCTCCCACAACAATTCACCAATAAATACTGGGAATATTCCCATCATCCTACAAGAGAAGGACAAACTCCAGGAGTAGCAGCTGAAATCTGTGTGACTGTTAAAGATGGAGTTTATTAAAGAGGAGATTGAAGACATGAGAGATCCAGAACCATCCAGAGTAAAACATGAAGATACTGAGGAACAAATAGGTTGGTGTCCATTCTTGAGTCTTCATTGTTGACTGCTTTGGTAGATGTGAATTATTAAGCAGTTTATGGATGATAAATGATAGAGAAATACATCCAAATGATCATAACCTTGTATTTAGCAGTTGTCAAACACATTTTAACTATATTGTCAAATGAATGACCGAACAATCCTAACGAAAAAGAAGTTTATTCAAGTGTGCTATTAGTATACGTCTTTTAAACTAAAAATAATAACATATACTTTCAGTCTACTTATTATGTACTTAAAATTGCACTTAAGTATACTTGACTCAGGTACTGACAGAAAAGACCAAGTATATATGGACTATAGGACTTGTACTCAATCTTTTGATCGAAATATACTTAAAAGTGTAATTACATATTCTAAGTATACTTGTCTTGATGTTGTTTAATTTTTTAATTTAGTAGCATTAAATACTTTTTCACATAGTTTTACATACTGAAAATATTAGTTTATAAAGAAAACAGACTATTTTCCTAATTCCGAGTATCTGAATGTTTGTGAAGGCTAGTCCACTGCTAGTGTACACAGGAATTTACTTCAAATCTTCCCCCGCCGTTGACTGAATTTTCCGGATATCCATGTTTTCACTTTTGGACGGTACGGGGACTATTACGCATCTTCGGATAAAAACACAGGCGAAGAAGAATCAGAAACAACTGATAGAGGATTGCTTACGCAAATGTAAACGACACGATCATCAAAACAATATTAATCAAAACTGTCAAACGTTACCGTAAGCGTTAATGACTGAAACTTCGGGGTGTTGTTGGACTGGATCTACTCCATCTTTGTTTTGATCATTGTTCTGAATCCCATCCGGACGCTGAACAATGCTGAACGCTGAACATCCCATTTGTCTTTGACAAAAATGCAATATTTTTTTATTTTTTTACTACATAAAGTATTAGTATACTTAAAATATACTTGAACATTACTTAAGTATGATTCATAAAATTAACTTGAGGTACACTTCTTTTTCGTAAGGGAAACTTTTGCCATATGAAAGATCTGAAACCTGATCTCTGTTGCTTTCTGATATTAAATCAGGGTTCACTTGAACTGATTCTAACTGTATTTCTGTGTATTTTAGACCAGGTGAGAGTGAAAGAGCAAAGACAAGAACTGAATGAAGTGGAGGAGGAACATCATAACTTTAAAATTCAGAGAACAAAAGCAAAAAAGACGCACATGTGCACTCAGTGTGGAAAGAGTTGCACACATAAAGGAAACCTTAACACACACATGAGAATTCACACTGGAGAGAAACCGTATACATGCACTCAGTGTGGAAAGAGTTTCACAGAGAAAGGAACCCTTAAGACACACATGAGAATTCACACTGGAGAGAAACCGTATACATGCACTCAGTGTGAGAAGAGTTTCAGATGTTTAACTGATCTCAATTGTCATCTGCGCATTCACTCTGGAGAAAAGCCATTTAACTGTGATCAGTGTGGTAAAGAGTTTATTTCATCATCAAGTCTAAAATCACACCAGCAAGTTCATTCAGATGAGAGGCCTTATGTGTGTTCTCTCTGTGGAAAGAGTTTTTCAAGGCTGAACAATTTTAAACTGCACCAGAAAACACACAATGAAGTGAGAGATTATATGTGCTTTGACTGTGGGAAGAGCTTTACTACAGCTGGCAATCTGAAACGGCACCAAAGAATTCATACTGGAGAAAAACCTTACAAGTGCTCATTTTGTGACAAGAGTTTCACTCAACCTGGAAACCTGAAATCACACGAGCGAGTTCATACTGGAGAGAAGCCGTACTACTGTACTCAGTGTGAGGAGTTTCACCCAATCAAAGAATCTAGTGCATCCAGGGCCGGCTCTAGACATTAGGAGGCCCTAGGCAAAATTCATGTTGGAGGCCCCCCACCCCCAATAAAAAAACACTTGAAACAAATATGATTCCTAACCTTTTTATTTATACAACATTTAATTTTAAAAGCAGTATATTTTTACTTACACAGTACATAAGTTTGGACACATTACTATTTTTAATGTTTTGAAAGAAGTCTCTTATGCTCATCAAGCCTGGATTTATTTGATCAAAAATACAGAAAAATAATATAGTGAAATATTATTAAAATTTAAAATAATGGTTTTCTATTTTACTATACTTTATATTTCTGTGATGCAAAGCTGAATTTAGTGTCACGTGATCCTTCAGAAAACTTTATAATATTCTGATTTATTATCAAATGTTAGAAACGGTGCTTAAAGGAGAAGTTCACTTTTAAAATGAAAATTCTGTCATCATATACTCACCCTCATGTTGTTTCAAACCTGTATGAATTTCTTTCTTCTGCTGAACATAAAGGAAGATATTTAAAAGAATGTCAGTAACCAGACAGTTTTTGGGTCCCATTGACTTCCATAGTAGGAAAAAAAATATACTATGGAAGTCAATGGGACCCAAAAACTGTCTGGTTACTGACATTCTTCTAAATATCTTCCTTTCTGTTCAGCAGAAGAAAGAAATTCATACAGGTTTGAAACAACATGAGGGTGAGTATATGATGACAGAATTTTCATTTTAAAAGTGAACTTCTCCTTTAATATTTATTTTATAACCTGTGATACTTTTTTTCAGGATTTTTGATTATTAAAAAGTTGTTTTAAAAAAGTCTTCACTATCACTTTTTATATATTTAACACATCCTTGCTGAATATTCCTGTTTTTTCTGTATTTTTGATCAAATAAATGCAGGCTTGTAGAGCATAATAATAAACTTCTTTCAAAAAACATTAAAAATAGTAATGGGTCCAGACTTTTACCGGTACTGTGTGTAGGCCTACATATTAATCAAACTTTAGGTAATCTCTTTTTTGTTTAATGAAGATGTTATTGTTGTTGTTGTTATTTTGCTGTTTTATTCAATTTATTCACAGTTCCAGAATCCCACTTCAGTAGATGAGCATAAGTGCTTTTATATTGCATTGCTACCTTAAATATGCTATACACAAATCAAGTGGAAGAGAAAGACACGATCGCTACTGAGCAGAAAAAAATATATAAACTGATATTATTGGCGTAATGTCAGGGTATAATCTAATCATCAGCAGAATTTAGAAGATAGACCCATAGATATGAGATCCTTTATTTGAAACATTTAAAAATGTTGTAGTGTGTTGGCTTTTTTATTCATTGTAGGCTACGCGCAAATTCAAAGCGTCGCGTCTGGGCACGTTAATGACGCTCGCGCTCTTTTAAACTCGTAATAAAGCGGTGAATGATTTTTCCAGAAATGACGCTGATCTACAGTACAAGTTTATATTTAGAATACATTGCAATCACTACAAAATAGATGACGACAACTCACACACCTGCATTATGAGCTGTGCTTCTTTGTGTGCTTATTAGGCTTTTGCCTCGCAGCACCTGATGGATGCGTTCGTTACACATACTTTCAGAAGCCGGCACCCGCTTTGTAACGGACACATTAATTGGTTTAACTGCAGTAATGTTACAGTCTATGGTTAAGATAAACATCGTCACTATTTTTAGTTAATTAATAAATATTGAAATAAATTGTAGATAGGACATTTGAATTTTTTTTTTTTTTTTTTTTTTTGTCCCTCTGTCTGGGCCCCATCCCGCCAATCGGGCCCTAGGCACGTGCCTAGTTTGCCTTTGCGTTAATCCGGCTCTGAGTGCATCATATTAAAAAGTGTTGTTCTGTGTCACAGTGAGCAAATGTTTTCATCAGATCCCAAACTTTGAAGAAAATTATGTGAGATTCACATGAAGTAAATGTGTAGATAGTTAACTACTAATACTAATATTTCTGTGTAATGCCACAATATTTGTGTTTTATATGTTGGAAAACAAGAAAATTATAGAATTATTCTTTGATTGAGCGCTTACTCAAAGAAATAACACAATTTAAAAAGAGACTGGAAACAAATGTAAGAAAAAACAATATCAGTTATTTGTCCATATATGAAACAATTCACTCAATATCTGTTTTTAAATTTAATATGGAGGGTGTTTATCTTTTGTTTGTTAGTTATAAAACCTGTTATTTCATAAACAGATGTATTAAAAAAAAAAACTACACATATCTCGGCAATATTAAAGAGGTCTATAAGCTCTGTACAATAACAACAAATAATTACCATTTCACTGACAATGTGTGATTTTGTGAGCAAAGGTTATCTACAGATCCAATACTTCAAATAAACAATGAGATTCAGATAAAGCAAATGTATAGTGAAATTAAATCGTGTTGTGTGACATTAGTTTTGTGGAAGTTGTTTTTGACTTGTAACTTTCTGGCTTGTCATTTAGCTTTCACTTTCATTCCATATATACATTAAAGATTTTTTTCATAGACAAATTTCTCACGTTCACATTAGGTTTGTGAAATAATATTGTTGACCAAAGACAAATTGCCATCCAAAGGCTCTGTATAATAAATGTTCTAAAACTGTTCTAATTCTAACAAGTTCTAATAAGAGGCAGAAACATATTTTAAAATATATTTAAAAGGTTTGTCTCAGCTTGTTAAATGAAATTTAATGTGAACTATAACAAAACGTATAACAACCTACTTTTAACTTGTATACAGTTTCTAACACCTTGCCCCCCAACGTTGCTCAACCAATTAGCGTTCATTAGCACACAGAGAGCCACAACAGTGACGTCTAAGAATTTTTACCAAAAATGTATCCAAAAAAGTTAATATTTCTCCCAACTTGATATGAATATAAAAAGGTTATATCAGAAGTAAAAAATAAAAATAAAATTATGTTATGTTAGACATTTTTCTGAATGGCACATAGAAGGCATTGGGACTGAGAAAACATGCTGGGTGTGTAGCGTTTACCTCTTAAGAAAAGTATGGACCATTTTTATATTTTGCTCAAAGCAATAATCTACTAAAACCAAACAATGTACATAATCTAATAATCAAAACTCTCATCATGAGGACAAATCAAAGTTAACTAATTAAAACGTTTTTTTGTCTTTCCTCTCCACCTCTAAATAACCTTTCAAATTCTAACATTGTTTATTATGAAATGCTCTTTGTATGCTGATTAATAATGCTGTATGTATGTATGTAAGTATGAAGAAAATAACATTTTAAAATGGCACACATTAACTTAAAACCTGATTTGGTCTCAAACGTGGTTTAGTTAAACAGTCAGAGTCATCTGTATGACAGATACAAATAATTGTATTAGCTGTATTCTCATTTTCTGAAGTGTTTTAGCAAAATTATCTATTTTGCTGCTCACCGTGTTTTTGACGTGCTGCTCGCTTTAATCTGTAGAAACGGTAAAATGGCGCAATTATATCCGTCATTTGATTAACCCTGGCCTGCATGAATCATGTAAATTATGTTTTCAATTTGAAATGGCAAAATTAGACAAAAGTTTCTTAATTTGCATCTCTGATTATTTCTGTTGGTCGTATAACATTTCTATCATAAACAGCTGTCAATTATTAATGTTTAGTTTAGCTACTTGCATCTTATCTTGCACTTTATAACCGTTAACTGAAGCGTCACTCAGTTAGCTGCTCAACAGCTTCTGCAAACAAAGCCCCGCCTACTTTGATTTGATTGGTCATCTCAACCATGTTGACAGTGATGAGCGCTATTAGACCACTAAGGAGCTCAGATGAGAAGGTCGGTTATCCTGGTGTTGTACAAAATCCTTGCAGCACCAAAGTAGAGTTAAGATTAGGCAATTATTTCACAACTTTTGGTCAATATGTCATGGATTCTTAAACAAGGGTTCATCCGACCACATGATTCCCCTGCCGCTTTAAGTCTTATCTTTGTTCGTGGCAAAAAAGGACGGGGATTTGAGGCCGTGCATCGACTACAGAGCTCTGAATGCCCAGCTGTCAATTACCGTCATCCTCTTCCCCTGGTTCCAACAGCTCTAGAACAACTGAGAGGCGCTCGCATCGATGAGTGATGAGTAGGAAACAGCCTTCATCTCACTATCTTAGCACTGTGAATACCAGCCACTATGAATGCCATATGGTCTTGCTCACTCACCTTTTGTCTTCCAAGGCTTTCATGGATGAAGTATTCTGGGACATGCTCCAGAGGTTTGTCATCATTTACATTATTAATATTCTTATTTACTTCAGAAACCTGACTGAACCTCGCAAGCATGTTGTGCAGGTCCTTCAATGCCTTAGAGACTACCAACTCTACCAGAATCAGGAGAAATACGAGTTTCACCGCCCATTCGTCCATTTCCTGGGTTTCATCATTGATGAATGTGCATCCAGGTGTACCAGGGGAAGGTCCATGCTGTCAGAAACTGGCCACAACCATCAAAGAGCTGCAACGATTTGCAAATCTCTACAGGAAATTCATTGCCAACTTCAGCCTGATTGCCTCTCCCATCACTTCACTTCTCCAAAATCAGCCCATGTCTCTGTTCTGAAGTTCACCTGCCACTGAAGCGTTCAACCAACTTAAAGAAACCTTTTGCACCGCTCCTATCCTCAAAACCCCAATCCAGACCTACCCTTCATAGTGAAACGGATGCATCCACCAATGTTGTGGGAGAAGTGCTATCACAATTGCAAGGGGAACAAGCCCAGCCTCATCCATATGCCTTCTCCCTAAAACTGTTCCCGGCAGAGCAGAATTACGACATCGGCAACCATGTGTTTCTCGCCATCAAGTTAGCTCTGGAAGAATGGAGACACTGGCTGGAGGTAGCAAAACACAAATTCCTTGTCATCACTGATCACCGCAACTTGGAATATCTCCAGTATGTATGCCATCTTGATCTTTGTCAAGCCAGGTGAGCTTTGTTATTCACACGCTTCGACTTTAAAGTTAACTACTGTCCAGGTGACAAGAACACCAAAGTGGATGCACTTTCCCGCATACACTCTCCAGACTTATTTCAACAATCTCCTGAAACCATTCTCCCTCCAGACCTCTTCTTGTGTCCGATTCAGTGGTCTCTGAACGGCCAGATCACAGCTCCCACCTCATGTACTGGTGTCCACCACCGTTTCTGGGATCCGTTTATCCAGGTAACCAGCAAACCCTCTCACTCCTCCGTGAATGCTACCGGTGGCCAAGTATGACCCAGGCCGTCCAACACTTCATTCAAGGATGTCCCATTTGTGCCATCTCCAAAACACAGAGACATCTACCGGAAGGCAAGCTCCATCCAGTACCCAATCCTCACCATCCATGGTCTCGCCTGGGAATAGACTTAGTCACCAACCTGCCTCTGTCTGATGAAAACATCTAACTTGATTAGAAAGGATATAATTGGATCAAATGGTGGGGGTTGTGGAAACTTTGTTAAAGACGGGGTAGCTTTTAGGGGTGGTCCGAATACCATTTTTTGAGCTTCGAAGCTTCGGTAGTAATGAACATCGAATATTCCAAGCTTCGGAGAGAGGGGGCTGAACATATTCTTCTCTCTAATAAAGGCAGGAATCTCTATGTGTCTGTATGTCCGTTTGCATTTTGATTATTTCGAGAACCGTTCATCCAATCGACTTCACAAGGGAGTGCAGTGTCGCATTTGGTGCA
This sequence comes from Leuciscus leuciscus, assembly GCF_965113295.1. Lineage (NCBI taxonomy): Eukaryota > Metazoa > Chordata > Actinopteri > Cypriniformes > Leuciscidae > Leuciscus > Leuciscus leuciscus. The sequence continues at coordinate 6,880,425 of NC_138733.1, read as the reverse complement.
ATATAGATGGACACGCGAGGCGCGACACATTCAGAATTAATAAACTTTTAGTAAACTACAGAACAGCGCGAGCGGGAAGCGGCACACCTCACGCGGGCAGAACGGACACTGCACTAGTGATATAAAACGCACACACACAGGTCTGTTAAATTAAGCAATACTTTTAAGGTAGTCTAATATTTTTCTGACTAACAAATTACTGACACAGTAAAGGGTAGATTTAAATAAAGAAAAACGAAATTTAAATGAAGAAAAAACCCGAAATTTAAATAAAGAAAAACGAAATTTTAAGGTGCTGTAAGCGATGCCACGCGTTTTTTAGGCCAAAACATTTTTTGTCACATACAGCAAACTCCTCACTATCCGCTAGCTGCCTGTCCCCTGAACACACTGTAAAAAAACGCGGTCTCTGTAGACACCACAGGCTCCACAAACGGCAACAAAAACAAACTGGGCTCACCCGCACCATGAAACACAACAAACAGTGCTCCAGCCAATCACCGACAAGAAGTATTTGAGGGGTGTGGTTTGGGGGTTAGTGCGCGTGCACATGAAGGGGGTGTGTGGAGGAGAGAGAAGCATGAAGAGGGAAGTTTGAATTATGGCCGACACACGACCAAAGAGACGACGTTCCGATGAACAAATTGCAAAGAAGAGGGACAAGGATGAGGGACGAGGATAAGGAACGCGCGAAATACCGAATTTACATCGGAAAAAACTTCGAAAGGTGGCGAGAACTCCGCCGGCAGAAGGGCTTCCAATCCACATTCAGTTGCTCTGTTTTTGCAGAACAGGTAAATCCATATTTCTTTCTAAACTGACGTTCATGTTCGCCAAACCAACACAAGGATGTAATTAGCTAGAACTATGCAGTCAGCGTTAACTTTGGTGAATACAACATATAACGTTATGTTTCTAGCAGCTAGCGATCAATCTCTATTGTAAATGATCAAGCAAATTCACAGTAGGGCGACAATTTGTGTGAATGATTGTTTTCATCCACTCTTTGTTATGAATTTGAATGTTCATTTATAGGCTGTTGACAACTTTGACTAAATTTGTTTACGACGCCGCCGTTGTTTACGCTGACTGGGAAACGCGAAGCTACGTTATCGCTATTATTGCGTCCTTGTATGGGAGCTATAGTTATAGCTTCAGGTGGCGAAATGATTTTAAAATAATGTTTCTCTTTTTCTGCATTCTATTCTGCAATATATAAAACCCTTTATCTAACTTGGCGACATTACACATTGAATGAAGTATTCAATGTAAACGTGTAAACAATGTAAACTCAGTAAAACTTAACTTTGTTTGTAGTGACTAGACTTTCCTTTATGCCGGAGGGGAGGAGGGAGGAGACGGGATGAGGAGGAGGGAGGGTCTAGCTAGCCTCCGTTTTGTTTGACAACAATTTGAATGTCAACAAGAAGTTACGACTCCCAGCATCGCTTACAGCACCTTTAAATGAAGAAAATCGAAATTTAAATAAAGAAAAACGAAATTAATTTAAATTAAAAAAGGGATTAATTTAGATTGATATACAGGGTAAAAAGCTTATTACATTTTGTTTCTATTATTCTGTTTTCCACAATGTCAAAGCAACGCAGCTTAACCCAAAACACAAGCTCAGGCATGCACTTCGGTCCATACAAACTCCGCTGTTCTGCACTCTAGCCAGAGAACACTCCAGTTGCTGGAACACTTAGGCGTCGGTTCTATTTCTAGCATGCACGCGTTTTCCGCGTGGCTCGAGCCGAATGTCGAATGTCAAATTTTAAAATCGAATACCAACCCACCGAACGAATATTCGAATATTCGGGTCCAGCCCTAGAGAAATAATATAAGATACTCAGAGTGAATGTGTTGTTGTACTAAATAGAGGTTGTCACAGTTCTGTTCTGTTCTGTTAAATACATTTTCATTGACTTTAGTTTATCTTCAGTCACATGTTTCCTTTGTTCTAGTTTCCCACCACTCTTGAGTTACAATGGTTACTGATATGATTAGTCATTGTGTTCGGCTGTCTGTCATTAATTACCCGTTTGCGTCCTCATGGAGTTCGAGGTTATGGAAGCGAGTCTGTAATCTGTGTCAGATTACGCGATTTTGACTCCTGAAATCTTGTCGTGTCGTGGACAAGAAACAAGTCAGACTACACATTGCTTCCCGACCAGTCATCGCGTGCCGTCTCACATAGGCTACACACGCACACACTCACTCAAACTCACTTGCTCACACTCTCACTCACACACATTCACACTCACTCTCGCTCATTCACTCACATAAACGCACTCACTCACTCACACTCACTCGCAGTCTCGCACACATACATAGACACGCACTCACTCGCGCACACACACACACTTGACAGAGCCTATTGTGGAGGACCGATAAAAAAAACAACATGCTAGTCTTTTTATCGTGATGTCGTGAAGCATCGCAGACACGGCGTAGGTTGTCGTCCACTATGACACACTATACGAGATGAAACGATCGAATCTTGCGTCCCAACGCCCGTTGTCTTTTACGAATCCCCACGACACCCTACGAAAGCGGATCGGGCCAAAATCGGGCTAAAATCGTGTAATCTGAACCAGGCATAATGGACAGTTTATGTAAGTGTGGAGAGATAATTTTCTTGTGTCCCTTGATCTTGCCAGAATGCTCTGTTTTTTGTTGTTTAAAGAAGATTGAAATAGAAAATGGCAAGGAAATTGGAATGACTGTAAAACAGGAAGACATTTTTATAATATACAACAGCGTAAAACAAAGTAAAATGATAGAGAATATCAGATAATTTCAACACAGATTAAGTAAGGGCCATACTAAACTTAATTCTACACTTCATATAATAGGAAAACACAGTACAGGATTATGTGAACTATGCCAAGTAAAGGAAACAGTTGATCATGTGTTGTTATTCTGTCCAGGAAAGGAAGGAACTACAAAGAGAACTACAGAACATAAGATGCAAAGAAATTACAATCAGCAACATATTAAACACAAAAACACGGATCTGGTAAAATTATAAAGGCAGTTTTATTCATTAGGAATAGCAGACTTAAGAATTGTATATCTCTTCATGTCCACCTAGACTGAAATCACTTCACACTCCAGCACAGGAGGTGGCGACGTACACCTAAAAAGCTGGTATGCAAGCTAATCAATCCACAGAAGAAGAAGAAAAGAGACATGAGCGCTTGAAGTTTGAAAACCAGTTCAAGTATCTGTTAATATTATTAATCGAGAGGCTGTTTTGACAGTGTAAGAGTTTGAATGCAAGACAGTTGTGGAGTATTTTCACTGGATGCTGGATATCTTCAGTCTGTATTTTGTGGACACACATGAGATATTACAGAGTTTGACATGAACTAGCTTGAGAGATGAGGTAATTAACTACTAATTATTAACATTATGTGCTCAGGTTTAGTGTCAATATTGAATAAGTTTCTAATATGAAAATTATTGTTAACATTGATTAACAATATTAATAATGTGCCATAATTAAGAGCTAAGGCTTGTGCTCTAATCTAGAGATTAATTTAGTCTTTAACTTGATCAGTGTGTATAATAAATGACTACGTATGTAATCTGGTTTACATAATCAGATTCCAAAAAATAAGTACTTCTAATTAGATTATATGTAACCCTGGCTGGATCACAAAAACATTCACAAGTCGCACGGGTTGCAATACATTGTATGGGTCAAAAAATATTTTTCTTTTATGACAAAAATCTTTAAAGTAAAGATCATTTTCCATCAAGATATTTTGTAAATTTCCTACTGTATGTTACGATGTGGGTTTTGTGTCCTGTCTGGTTCTATGGTTCCCTGTCTTGTCTATTAGTTATCCCAGGTGTTTCTGATTTACCACGCCCCCTTGTTATCTTGTCTAGCTCGTTTGTCCCTGATTATTTAAACCCTGTGTTTCAGCCTTGTCTTTGTGAGTTCTTGTATGTCTTACAGTTTGCTGTAGCATGTTAACGTGGATGTTCATTCCTGTTCTTGTATCCTGTTCCTGAGTCCTGTATCCAGTCTAATTTGTATAGTTTGTGGTCTGTTAATAAAGTGTGTGCTGCATTTGGATCCTGCCTCATCTCTGCCTCAACCGCACCACGTTACAGAAGAACTCACCACTTCGTGATCCAGCAGCCATGCCTTTCTGGAGTCCAGACGTCCAGATTCTCCATCTCCGTCAAGAGAATCACACCATAGAAGAGTACGTTGCGGACTTCATTGAACTGGCACATCTCGCACAAATGAGCACAGAGTGCTTGATGATCTTCTTCCGCGGGGGATTATCGGAACCACTCCGGTCTCTGATCCCTGACCCTGATCCTCACGGTACTTTGGAGCAGTATATTGACATTGCCCTGCAACTGAGTGGTTCAGCTTTTACTGTGGGTAAGGTGGACGAGGAGCCCCAAGACTCGTCAGTATTCACCAAACCAGGGCCTAGTCATGTCACGCTTGACGAGCTGGAGAATCTTCATGTCACGCCTACCATCAAAGCTGCCAGCGGATCGGTCTATCGCTGTCCAGGACTGGTCTCCAGAATGGCTGATCCTTCACTGATCTCAATGCGGAAGTCCATAAAGGTCGCCGTTCCAGGGTTCCTTTCTGCCAAGACTGCCAGTCCAGAGCCTGCACCGTCGGCCCCGTCCAGTCCCGAGCCTGCACTTCACGCCAGTCCAGCCGAGCCTGCACTTCACGCCAGTCCAGCCGAGCCTGCACTTCACGCCAGTCCAGCCGAGCCTGCACTTCACGCCAGTCCAGCCGAGCCTGCACTTCACGCCAGTCCAGCCGAGCCTGCACTTCACGCCAGTCCAGCCGAGCCTGAGCCTGAGACTGAGAGCGTCATGCCCGCCGAGCCTGACACTGAGAGCGTCATGCCCGCCGAGCCAGAGTCTGTGAGCGTCATGCCCCCTGAGCCAGAGCCAAAGCCCTCTTCGCCGCTGGTCCCGTTCAGCCCAGAGCTTCCTTCGCCACTGGTCCCGTCCAGCCCAGAGCTTCCTTCTCCGCTGGTCCCGACCGACCCAGTACCTTCAGAGTTTCACGTCTGCTTTGACGAACCTGAGCTTAACGTCAGCCATGACGAACTTGAGCCTCACGTCACTTCTGCCGATCCAGAGACTGTTCACGTCAAATCTGTTGATCCAGAGACTGTTTACGTCACGTCTTCCGAACCTGAGTTTCTTCACGTCACGTCTGCCGTTCCAGAGTCAGTTCAAGTCACGTCCGCCAAGCCAGTGTCTTCGGACAAGATGGCCACCGCCGAGCCTGTGTCTCCGGACAAGATGGCTACCGCCGAGCCAACGTCTGTGGACAAAATGGCCGCTGCCAAGCCAGTGTCTCCGGACAAGATGGCCACTGCTGAGCCGGAGTCTGTTCCTGAGCCAATGTCTGTTCCTGCCCATGATCCCATGGACGCCCCCAAGGAAATTTGGGGGAGGGGCAATAAGGCCCTGCACTTCCGCCCGTCTCCGCCCGAAGGGTCGTCTCCGCCCGAAGGGTCGTCGCCGCCCGAAGGGTCGTCGCCGCCCGAAGGGTCGTCGCCGCCCGAAGGGTCGTCGCCGCCCGAAGGGTCGTCGCCGCCCGAAGGGTCGTCTCCGCCCTGGCCGCCCGAAGGGTCGTCTCCGCCCTGGCCGCCTGCACGTCCTGCTCCACCCTGGTCGCCGGTACGTCCTGCTCCGTCCTGGTCGCCGGTACGTCCTGCTCCGTCCTGGCCGCCGATACAACCTGATCCGCCCTGGTTGCCAGCACGTCCTGATCCGCCCTGGTCACCCACGCTCCACGGCCCAGGCCCGCCTTGCCTATATCCTGGTCCCGGTTCCCACTGCGGGCCTGGCCCTCCGTCCCTCCCCCAAGACCGCCTCCGCTTCTCCGCCCTCCTGAACTTTTTGTTTTAATGGGCGTCAGGAGCCGCCCATAGGGGGGGGGGGCTATGTTACGATGTGGGTTTTGTGTCCTGTCTGGTTCTATGGTTCCCTGTCTTGTCTATTAGTTATCCCAGGTGTTTCTGATTTACCACGCCCCCTTGTTATCTTGTCTAGCTCGTTTGTCCCTGATTATTTAAACCCTGTGTTTCAGCCTTGTCTTTGTGAGTTCTTGTATGTCTTACAGTTTGCTGTAGCATGTTAACGTGGATGTTCATTCCTGTTCTTGTATCCTGTTCCTGAGTCCTGTATCCAGTCTAATTTGTATAGTTTGTGGTCTGTTAATAAAGTGTGTGCTGCATTTGGATCCTGCCTCATCTCTGCCTCAACCGCACCACGTTACACTGTAAATATGTAAAACATTTATTTTTGTGAGTGAATGCAGCACAATCGCCAACATTAATGGCTGTAAATTATTCACCATTTATTTATTCCCCCATTACTACTTTTTCATCTTTTAAATTTTACTTTCTAAAAAAGCCGTCTGCTTACACTCACCTAAAGGATTATTAGGAACACCATACTAATACTGTGTTTGACCCCCTTTCGCCTTCACAACTGCCTTAATTCTACGTGGCATTGATTCAACAAGGTGCTGAAAGCATTCTTTAGAAATGTTGGCCCATATTGATAGGATAGCATCTTGCAGTTGATGGAGATTTGTGGGATGCACATCCAGGGCACGAAGCTCCCGTTCCACCACATCCCAAATATGCTCTATTGAGTTGAGATCTGGTGACTGTGGGGGCCATTTTAGTACAGTGAACTCATTGTCATGTTCAAGAAACCAATTTGAAATGATTCGAGCTTTGTGACATGGTACATTATCCTGCTGGAAGTAGCCATCAGAAGATGGGTACATGGTGGTCATAAAGGGATGGACATGGTCAGAAACAATGCTCAGGTAGGCCGTGGCATTTAAACGATGCCCAATTGGCACTAAGGGGCCTAAAGTGTGCCAAGAAAACATCCCCCACACCATTACACCACCACCACAAGCCTACACAGTGGTAACAAGGCATGATGGATCCATGTTCTCATTCTGTTTACGCCAAATTCTGACTCTACCATCTGAATGTCTCAGCAGAAATCGAGACTCATCAGACCAGGCAACATTTTTCCAGTCTTCAACTGTCCAATTTTGGTGAGCTCGTGCAAATTGTAGCCTCTTTTTCCCATTTGTAGTGGAGATGAGTAGTATCCGGTGGGGTCTTCTGCTGTTGTAGCCCATCCGCCTCAAGGTTGTGCGTGTTGTGGCTTCACAAATGCTTTGCTGCATACCTCGGTTGTAACGAGTGGTTATTTCAGTCAAAGTTGCTCTTCTATCAGCTTGAATCAGTCGGCCCATTCTCCTCTGACCTCTAGCATCAACAAGGCATTTTCGCCCACAGGACTGCCGCATACTGGATGTTTTTCCCTTTTCACACCATTCTTTGTAAACCCTAGAAATGGTTGTGTGTGAAAATCCCAGTAACTGAGCAGATTGTGAAATACTCAGACCGGCCCGTCTGGCACCAACAACCATGCCACGCTCAAAATTGCTTAAATCACCTTTCTTTCCCATTCTGACATTCAGTTTGGAGTTCAGGAGATTGTCTTGACCAGGACCACACCCCTAAATGCATTGAAGCAACTGCCATGTGATTGGTTGATAAGATAATTGCATTAATGAGAAATTTAACAGGTGTTCCTAATAATCCTTTAAGTGAGTGTATATACGTTCATAAAGTCTTCCAGGTTTGTGGAATTGACTAGTCGTGAGCCTTTCACTGAAAACTGAGACCCATACAGTATTTGATCATGGGATTTACACAAATCATTTCACTTTTAAGGATGGGTTTCTCAACATTGCATATCTAATCACCTCCTGATGAACGCATTTATTATTATTTGAATTATCACTCTGTGAGTAATTTAATATCACTAAACAGACATATACTTAAGTATATATGTCTGTTTAGTGATATTAAATTACTCAGAGTTTCTCACTTAGTTTACTAAGTATACTTAAAGTTGTTCCAATTTAGTACACTAAATACACTTAAAGTTACGCTTTACTACAATTTAATTACTAAAAAAATGTACTTAGTACAAAATTAACTGTTTCAAAATTGCACACTTCAAGTTAACTAATTAACACACTTGAAGTATACTGATAATTAGTCTGGCTGCAAGTATACTTGGCTTTTTTTTTTTCTTTTTTTTTACCAGGGTTGTTGAATGAAATTAAATGAAACAGAAATTATACTGGAATGAGGCAAATATGCTTTTCATCAACTCGGTTAACGTGGTGGTGCTGTTATTTCACTCTGTTGTTTATATTATACAAGTATACATTGGCCCATAGATACAGGGCCATATGCGGTTGTAGAGCATATCAACATTTCTGCTCAGACAACTTACAAAGAGAAGCCACAATATGCCAGTTCACACTTAGCGTCTTTTTTCAAACTGCCAGCGTCTGTTCTACATTATAACCCTATGGAGTAAACCGTTTTTTCAAAAAAGTCCTGAGCGCTTTTTTAGACGCCACCGCCGGCGTCTTTTTCTGCAGCTCAGAGCGTCTTTTTAAGTTGAAAAAAGTTCAACTTTTCTGAAAAGAACGCCCTACGTCAAGCGCCTTTTTGACAGCTGACCAATGACAAGCGAGTAGCGAGACCTGTCGTTTCCATAACAACAAGAACAACTGTCTGTCGTGCACCCACAAACGTCTTTGTGAACCGACATTCTCCTCCCCGGTAACTTCAAAAGCCAACGCAAGAGCCAACTTTCTCTTTCTCGACATTTTTTGCATCACACAGCACTAGGCTACTGTTGCAGCTCTTGTTATAGCAGCCCGGTCTCACCCCAAAACGTCATATACTGACGCGTCTTGACCATGCGTCAACATACGACGAAAAGGGTACCCCTTTAACGTCAATATGAGACGCAGACAGAAGCGCACCAGCAGCGCCTCCTAGCGGTACCCTAACGCATACCTAAACCTACCCATAACCCGAATCGTCACATATGGACGTTATGGGGGTAACCTTTTCGTCGTATGTTGACGCATGGTCAAGACGCGTCAGTATATGCGCCAGCCACAAAAGACGCGCTCGGCTGCTATTTGTAAAAAAAAACGCTGGCAGCGTTCGGTTACAAATGTCAACTTTTTTCTTGTCAAAAAAGACGCTAAGTGTGAACATAGCCTAACAGTGTAAGTTAGTACTTTGTCTCTAGTCAACAACAACAAAAACGTCCTGATATTTGAATGTGCCTCAGTGCGGTTTCCACTTTGTGAGCACAAAAGAGATGAGAAAGTGAAATATCTGATACTAGACAGATACCTGATCTCTTGGTTTCTGTTATTAAATCAGAGTTCACTTGAAATTTCACATTTATCCTCCTTAAACTGATTCTAACTCCTTAATATGTTTATTTCAGACCAGATGGCAGTGAAAGAGCAAAGACAAGAACTGAAGTAAAAGGTACATCACTGAAGTGATGCTGTAATTTGTTTCAGCCTGTTCATACCAAATGAGCTTAATGTGCCAATTTACAGAAGATCTCAGACATCACCATAATGAATGAGCTGAAAACAGGGAACTTTTGGAGACAAAGAGGTTTTTCAGCAGCAGTTTAACATGATGACTTAGTACTTTTTAAATGCAGATTGGATAAAAACACAGTGATCACAGTTCACACCTGCAGTGAAGCCCCTCCCACAACAATTCACCAATAAATACTGGGAATATTCCCATCATCCTACAAGAGAAGGACAAACTCCAGGAGTAGCAGCTGAAATCTGTGTGACTGTTAAAGATGGAGTTTATTAAAGAGGAGATTGAAGACATGAGTGATCCAGAACCATCCAGAATAAAACATGAAGATACTGAGGAACAAATAGGTTGGTGTCCATTCTTGATTCTTCATTGTTGACTTCTTTGATAGATGTGAATTAATAAGCAGTATATGGATGATAAATGATGGAGAAATACATCCAAATGATCATAACCTTGTATTTAGCAGTTGTCAAACACATTTTAACTATATTGTCAAATGAATGACCGAACAATCCTAACGAAGAAGAAGTTTATTCAAGTGTGCTATTAGTATACTTCTTTTAAACTAAAAATAATAACATATACTTTCAGTCTACTTATTATGTACTTAAAATTGCACTTAAGTATACTTGACTCAGGTACTGAGAGAAAAGACCAAGTATATATGGACTACAGGACTTGTACTCAATCTTTTGATCGAAATATACTTAAAAGTGTAATTACATATTCTAAGTATACTTGTCTTGATGTTGTTTAATTTTTTAATTTAGTAGCATTAAATTCTTTTTCACATAGTTTTACATACTGAAAATATTAGTTCTCTTACGAGAGTACTCTCATGTTGCGTAAGCTAGGCGGAGACGGGCGGAAGTGCAGGGCCTTATTGCCCCTCCCCCAAAAAACCCTTTTCTCGAGAATACTGAAGCCAAAAAATTATCCTTAATTTTTGCATAAGTTTAAAATGCATTGCTGCATAAGCAGACCTAGGCAGAGCGGCTCGCGCGCCTATTGGTTGCTCAGCAGCAACTGCTGCAACCTATCCAGGACCTGCTCGTGACGAAGCACCAATGAGGGCGCGGGCGCCCGTGCGCGTCACGTCCCGCCAGAATGGGCGTGGCTACAGGCTATAAAAGCAGGCCCGTGAGGTTGTTCTCTGATTTTTCAACTCTTCAGCGAAGTGGACACTCACCTCGCTGTTCTCCGGAGAAGCTGCGCCGTCGAAGAGCCTTCAGCGGGACGAGCTTCAAGCCGGCCATCTCGCCGCTTCCTCTGCCGTTCCTGCTGCGCTATCCGGCGCCGAATATCCTTTTCTTTACCGCGTGTTACGTTACACACGCTTGCATCTAAAAGAGCGAGGCGTTGTTGCAAATGCCTCTTTTCAAGAAATGATCCTGCCACATCCTGTGCGTTTCCTGCCTGGGACGGACACACGCGGACCACGCGCTTTCCCTGGGCGGCTGCCCGGAATGTGAAGCGATGTCTATGGCGACCCTGCGGGCTCGCCTGGCATCTTTCAGCGTGGATCCCGCCCCTCCGCTTCTCTCTTCTGGGCCGCGCCGTAAAAAGCGCCGCTCACAGAGAACACCGGAGGCATCTGCTGCGAGCGCTTGCATGCCGGATCTCTCCCCGTGTGCATCGCTCTCTGCATCCCCCACCTCTATCACGGCCGGCCAGCCGCGTGGATATCGAGTCGGGGGGAGATGACGCAGAAGGGGACAGCTGCTCTATCCTGGCTTCTGACTGCGAAGGCTGGTCGGGCTCCATTCCGGACCCCGCCCCTTCTCTTCAGGAATCGAGCGGTGTGTGGTCTACGTTCGACGCTGAGCTTCTTCGCCTGCTTACCAAGGCCGTGGAGAACCTCGGCCTCGATTGGTCGCTTCCTGACGAGCCTGCACCCAGCAGGCTGGACGGTTGCTTTCTGCCAGGCCGCCGCTCGACGCCTCACACGAGGCCTGCCCCCTTTCTTCCGGAGCTCCACGAGGAGCTCACTAAGAGCTGGAAGGCGCCATTTTCTGCCAGGCTGCGTTCTACTGTCTCTTTGACGCTCTCTCTAGTAGACGGCGCGAAAGACAAGGGCTACCTCTGCATTCCTCCGGTCGAGGAACCGGTAGCCACGCACCTCTGCCCGCCTTCCGCCGGATGGCAGTCTCACCCTTCACTGCCTTCCAAAGCCTGCAGGACTACTTCGGCTTTGATCGGTCGCGCCTACACCGCCGCCGGTCAAGCCGCGCCCGCACTTCACACAATGGCCGTGCTTCAGGTCTATCAGGCCGACCTTCTCCGTAAAATGGACGAGGTGGGCCCGAACCCTGAGAATTTTAATGACCTCAGGAGCGCGACCGACTTAGCGCTACGAGCCACTAAGTCCGCCGCTCAGGCCATCGGGAGGAATATGGCGTCTCTCACTGTCACCGAGAGACACTTGTGGTTAACGCTGTCCGATATGAAGGAGTCTGACAGAGCCACTTTCCTCGACGCGCCCGTGGCGCCATCCGGTCTCTTCGGCCTGGCTGTCAAGGGGTTTTCGGAACGGTACTCCGAGGTTCAGAAAACCTCCCAGGCTATGCGGCATTTCTTGCCGAAGCGCTCCAGTTCCGCTACGGGTCGCTCTAAACAGCCGCCCAACCGGAAATCAGCGCCACAGCCTCCCCCGCCGTCAGCCTCACAGCGCCGTCAGCCGAGGGATTCCCAGCGCTCACGCTCTTCCAGCCGCCACAGACCGCCTCCCCCTCGGGGACCCCGGTCCAAGATTGTGCTGAAGGCAGAGCCCTCAAAGTCTTCCTGACCGCGTTAGGAAGACGAAGATGGTCGAGTCCCGCTGCGGCCGGACTGCCATCAAAATCAGCGCGCCTCGCTCTCACAGTTCCCTCAGCAGAGGTGACTGGAGATGTGTATTTCACAGCCAACGAGCCCGTTACACAACACGCTCGCCTGTACCCAAAGGCCGTTTTTACGGCCACCCAAATAAATCACAGAAAGAGCATTCTGTCTGTTTATCCGGCTCACGCCGATGGTGTTATAAATGTAGGTCATGTGCCCACTCCACAGTGTTCGCGCCTACATACAAACACGGCCGACTCAGTGACTCACACTCATTCACGGCCCATATCCATAAACTCGGCTCACGCCGTGTGTGTTTTGAATGTGGGAAAGGTGCCCGCTGTACAGCGCTCATCCCTACACACAAACACGGGCTGCTCTGTGATAAGCACTCTTTCAGAACCCCCGTCAATAAACACAAAACGTGTCCCGTGTGTAAATCACCCTCTACCAGACACGAGCTGTGTTATGTGTGTGCGAAGCGCGCGCGCCTCCATGAGCGCGCGCTCTCTCTCAGGCGCTGTGAGATATGTGCCACACACACACAGCGACAACAGCCCGCGCATTATTCTCCCTCTAGCTTTTCACATAAAGGCATGGAGGGAGCTGCCGAGCGTGTCAGAATGGGTACTGAACACGGTAGAACGAGGCTATTCACTACAGTTCGCTCGCAGACCCCCTCGCTTTCGAGCCAGGGTCGAAACCACGGTGAACAACGAAGTAGCACACCTACTTCGCGCCGAGATTGCGAAACTGTTAGAGAAACGAGCCGTAGAAGCCGTCCCTCACACACTGAGCGAGGCAGGTTTTTACAGCAGATATTTCCTCGTTCCAAAGAAGGATGGCGGTCTCAGACCCATCCTAGATCTCAGACGGCTGAACAGAGCCCTTATGCAGAGATCGTTCAAAATGCTCACGACCAGTCAGATTCTCGCGCAAATTCGCCCGAGGGACTGGTTTATCTCTGTGGATCTGAAAGACGCATATTTTCAGATTCAAATAGCGCCCCATCACAGGCCTTTCTTGCGATTCGCCTTCGAGGGGCTGAGCTATCAGTACACCGTCCTACCGTTCGGTCTGTCCTTAGCACCCCGTACATTCACGAAGTGCATGGATGCAGCGCTCGCTCCCCTGAGACAACGGGGGATGCGAATACTGAACTATCTGGACGACTGGCTTATTCTAGCCCAGTCAGAGTCAGAGTTAATAGCGCACAGGGCTACTGAGAGCGTCACATGTCCCGGGCTCCCAAAATGTGGGCCCAGACATGCTGTCCAGGGACAACGTTCCCCCCGGGGAATGGTCCCTGCACCCTCAGATAGCCCAGTTGCTATGGGACATCTTCGGCAGAGCGGATGTCGACCTCTTTGCGTCGACGGAGAACGCGCACTGCCCAGTATTCTTCACGAAACAGAGAGATGCGCTGGCCCACGACTGGCCCAGCCGTCCGCTCTATGCGTTTCCCCCGATCGCGTTGTTACCACAGGTAATCAAGCGCATCAGGGAGAGCAAATGCTCTGTGCTCCTCGTGGCGCCGCTCTGGAGGAATCAAGTGTGGTTCTCAGAGCTGATGCAACTGACGAGCACGACCCCGTGGCCGATTCCGGTGAGGAAAGATCTCCTCTCCCAGGCCAGGGGCGCGAACTGGCACCCGCGCCCCGACCTATGGGCCCTGCATGCATGGGCCATCAACGGGTACCCGCTGACCTCCCAGCGGCAGTGTTGAACACAATTACTCAGGCTAGAGCACCCTCTACGAGAAGGCTCTACGCCTCTAAATGGTCAGTGTTTTCCGGCTGGTGCTCGGCCCGAAACTTAGACCCACAGCGCTGTAGCGTTGCAGAGGTTCTCTCCTTTCTGCAAGAGCTTTTGGACGAGGGCAGGTCCCCCTCCACGCTCAAAGTGTATGTGGCGGCCATTGCGGTGTTTACAAAACCTTCGCATGGCCGGTCACTGGGTAGAGACGACCTCATTGTTAGGTTCCTAAGAGGAGCTAGGAGGTTAAACCCTCCTCAGCCCCCTCTGGTTCCAGCCTGGGACCTCTCCTTGGTCCTGGAAGCCGTGAAGGGCGAACCCTTTGAACCCCTTCAGTCCGTGGACTTGCGGTATCTTTCACTGAAGACCGCTTTTCTCATGGCTCTCGCTTCAGTTAAGCGAGTGGGCGACCTTCACGTGCTCTCTGTGAGTGCTTCGTGCTTGGAGTTTGGGCCTAATGACTCTAAAGTCATCCTTAAACCGAGGCACGGTTATGTCCCCAAAGTGCTTTCCACTCCGTTCAGATCACAGATCATTTCACTGTCAGCTCTTCCGAGATCTGAGGGTGAGGACGATGTGAATTTTCTCTGCCCCGTCAGGGCGCTGAGAATATATGTCGAACGGTCTGATGCTTTCAGGCAGTCAGAGCAGCTCTTCGTTTCGTTCGGTGGCCGCACTAAGGGCTTAGCCACATCGAAACAGAGCCTGTCCAGATGGATAGTTGACGCTATCGCTATGGCTTATAGGTCTAAGAACCTTCATTGCCCTCTGGGCGTCAGAGCGCACTCCACCAGAGGCATGGCCTCGTCGTGGGCGTTGTAACGACAATGACTATGACATGCGGTCACATGCTGTTCAAATTAGTAAATCCTGATCTCCAAACAAGTCAAGTCAAGTCAAGTCAAGTTTATTTGTATAGCGCTTTTCACAATACAGATTGTATCAAAGCAGCTTCACAGTATTACATTTAAATAATACAACAAAGTTTGTTTCAAGAGGAATTTATTGATTGATAAAATTAAATTAAATATCCCCAAAATATCCCAAAACAGACAACGAGTTGTTCCTGGCGTCTCCAAGTCTGCTTGAACGGTCAAAATTGCATCTTTGTGGCTCCCCCGAGGGACATTTGAGTCACATAAGGAAACCCTGTTTTGGGAGAATCCCCTCTAAAACCCCCATTTCAGCATGGACTCCCTGTGACTTTTCACAGACTCGTGACATTCCAGAACACACACACACACATACACACACACACACACACACACACACACACACACACACACACCAACATCCTTTTGTGTTTAACTTTTAAGTATGTAACTCAGGCTTGTATCTGAACTTCCTGTATGCATGTGTGATTAATGTTGTTTTGATCATATAGTTATGATCTTCGAGTGCTTGGATCTGAAATGTATTTTTGAAGAATGTTCTCCCAGTAGAATCGCATTCCGTAACCCGAGCTCATTGGCAGGTCATAAAATTTGACCACAGAGCTATCCAGCCCTATGCATGAGATAACAGGGTCGCAACATTCCAACACACACACACACAAACACACTCTGGACTTTGAAACAGAAACCCCCTACAGAAAAGGACTTTTACCCATAAAGTCACTCTTAAATGTACTAAATATATAAATTTGTGTGTTAAGAGGTGTGTGTAAACCATAGGAAAGCATACATATCCTATTTGTAACATTAATAGAACTGCTATTGCCTATACTAATGCATACTAATGTATCTCTGCATCGCTACAACGTCTATATTCTATTTTTGATATCTCTGTAATCCTCTCCAGCTAACGGAGTTGAATTCCGATAGCAGAATTCAGTGATGCGCATTGTTTTATAAGTTCATATGTCTGGAGAAAATCCTCTCAGGTTAAAGTCAATCATGACTCATTCGAGTGGGCGTGTCTAACCGGACAAAGGAATCTTCCCGCTCGAAAAATCTCGACAGCTGATTCGTCCTACACGAAGGAGGGGACGGCACATGGGACACTGATAAAAGTCCAAAACCGTCCCTCTTCTCTCTCTCTCTTCCAACTCATCCTCTCTTCGGACCTTCTTCTCCCCGGCGCAGCGCTTCTCCAAGGAACATCTGAAGGAGGCCCTGGCCTTCTCCATCGAACGAACCCATGTTCGAGTCGTAGCAGCCGGTCTTTGCAACTAAGATTTCCAGCCTCTCCCATCCCGGGAGACGAATCTGAACTTTCTCGGTAACATTAACTTCAAGTGAGCCTTTACATCGTCTTGCGAAACGACCCAGAAGACGAAGCTAGACGCAAACCAGCCGGACACGCGCACGCGCGCCCCCCCTTTTCAGCACCACACTGAAAGAACACAGAATCGTGCAAGTAACGTAGCCTAACTCTAAACGCTGATTTCAGGTGTCCAGTTCTTAGGTCTGTGATTTAAGTTACCCTCTATATCTTCCCTCTATATCTTTCTTTCTCTCATTTCATTTCATTCTGATCACGCTATGTTTTATGTTTGTTTCGGTTAAATGTTTATTTGTTTGTTTGCATTTTTACGTACGTTTATATTTCTCTAGGGTGTGCCATTTTATTAATAAACCCATTTATACTTTTAATTGTCTCTGTGTTTGAAGACCCGCCTTATAAAGTCAATGAAACTTCAAGATCTAAGCTACAAGCTCGATATAAACTACCTTTAGTAGTTCTTAATTCAGAAACTCAGTAAGTTTGATATTCATGGCCAGAAGATAAAACTTTCTCGGAGTTTGTAAAGGGATACCCCCTTCTTAACTGTAATGATCTCACCTTTATTCGCTGGACGAATTAGATGTTGATCAATCCAGTTACAGAACAAGGAAATCTCGATAATTGATCAAATAAATGTACATGCGACTTATGAATTATGACCATGAGTCATAATTATTAATATTCCCAAGATTCCCCATATTCTTGAGCTAATTCACATTTACCCCGAGTCGTTATTGTTACAGCGTGGTCTCGCGGAGTCTCGCTCCATGATATTTGTATGTCGGCGGGCTGGGCCTCTCCGTCTACATTTATCAGGTTTTATAACCTGGAGGTGCCTGCCCTACAGGCTAAACTGTTGTCAGTCTAACATACTAGCTCTGTTCGCTCTCGCTGCAGATCGACACAGACTGTGTGTGGTTTGTGTTATACACAGGCTCCGGATCGACAGACCAGGTCTTCCTGTCTGTGATCGTTTTTCACCTGTCCTTCGGGTTCAGGTGGCTGACAGGCAGTGTTATCATTCTTAGTTCAGCCCACGGATGTACCTGGCTGTTCTATTGTATTAAGCACCCATTCCCACACCCTGGAATGGTTATCTCTCCCTGGGCCCAACCCTCATCGGCCCAGATATTACCACTTACGTTTGTCCCCGGGCATATGCCCTTGGGAACGTGCATGTGGACCTTCTCTAGCACGCACGGCGTTTTACATTGGGTTCCCGTAGCGTAAGCTAGCTTACGCAACACGAGAGTACTCTCGTAAGAGAACGCTCTCGGTTACTAACGTAACCTCGGTTCTCTCTAGATGAGGGAACGAGTGTTGCGTAACCCTGCCGTGCTTGTGCTACTTCTGGTTAGCTTCAGATTGAAAAACCAGAGAACAACCTCACGGGCCTGCTTTTATAGCCTGTAGCCACGCCCATTCTGGCGGGACGTGACGCGTACGGGCGCCCGCGCCCTCATTGGTGCTTCGTCACGAGCAGGTCCTGGATAGGTTGCAGCAGTTGCTGCTGAGCAACCAATAGGCGCGCGAGCCGCTCTGCCTAGGTCTGCTTATGCAGCAATGCGTTTTAAACTTATGCAAAAATTAAGGATAATTTTTTGGCTTCAGTATTCTCGAGAAAAGGGTTTTTCCCCGTAGCGTAAGCTAGCTTACGCAACACTCGTTCCCTCATCTAGAGAGAACCGAGGTTACGTTAGTAACTGAGAGCGTTTATAAAGAAAGCACACTATTTTCCTAATTCCGAGTATCTGAATGTTTGTGAAGGCTAGTCCACTGGTAGTGTACACAGTCATTTACTTCAAATCTTCCCCCGCCGTTGACTGAATTTTCCGGCTATCCTTGTTTTCTCTGTTGGACGGTACGGGGACTATTACGCATCTTCGGATAAAAACACAGGCGAAGAAGAATCAGAAACAACTGATAGAGGATTGCTTACGCAAATGTAAATGACACGATCATCAAAACAATATTAATCAAAACTGCCAAACGATACCGTAAGCGTTAATGACTGAAACTTCGGGGTGTTGTTGGACTGGATCTACTCCATCTTTGTTTTGATCATTGTTCTGAATCCCATCCGGACGCAGTCTTTGACAAAAATGCAATATTTTTAATTTTTTTTACTACATAAAGTATTAGTATACTTAAAATATACTTGAACATTACTTAACCCTCTGATGGTCTTCCTTTAGCAGTCACAGTGGGGGCCTTCCCGGTCATAAATGACCGGACACCTAAAAATGAAACTTCCTCCATCCCAGTAAAAACCAATGCAATTTATTTTTGTTCTATAATATTTATTCTTTTTAATTTAGAATTTTGAGACAATTTTATTGAACTTATTAATATTTATGCAATATTTATAGTCCATTTTTTGCCATTGGAAATAATGATTATTTATTTTTTTTTGTATTTAAAATGCAAAGCTGGCTTTGCAGGAGAAACGTGGCTCGAAATCTTGTCGCAAAACGCCTCGGTTACGACTGTAACCTCGGTTCCCTGAAGAGGGAACGAGCGTTGCGTCGAATTGACGCTATGGGGAACGCTTTGCGTGATGACGTCTTGAAGCACATGTAAAATCAGTCCAATGGTGTGGCGGAACGTCAGAGGCGGGTGACGTCACGTACCAGGAAGCTATAAAAGCCGGCCCGAAACAGAAAACGAAAGCTTCGTAGAGTCTGAAGTCGTGCTGACAGGCATGAAGGAGAAATGGCAAGGTGACGCAACGCTCGTTCCCTCTTCAGGGAACCGAGTTTACAGTCGTAACCGAGGCGTTCCCTTTCAAGGGAACTCGCGTTGCGTCGAATTGACGCAATGGGGAACGTCTATACCAACGCCACCATAGCTACAAATGTCTGTCCTGTGTGAAATCAATTGCGCAGCACTAGGAAGACAAAACCTGAGACCCTGGAGTAGAGTCTAGGTCTAAAGAGTAGAACCTGACGAAGGTGTGCGGTAAGGACCAGCCTGCCGCATCACAAACGTCCTGTAAAGATACTCCTGATATAAGGGCCTTAGAGGCCGCCATACTCCTAGTAGAGTGCGACCGGACAGCCCAAGGAGAAGGCTGCCCAGCCGCCTCATAAGCAAGTGAGATAGTCTCAACCACCCACTTGCTCATCCTTTGCTTAGACACTGGACCTCCCTTGTTAGGGGAGCAATTAATCACTTTTCCGCCACAGGGCAGCTCTGTGGACATATGCGTCTAACGCCCGAACAGGGCAAAGCAAATTATTCGCCTCCTGGTCCGATTTCGAAAGGGAGGAGGACAGAAGGCCTCCAAGTGCCACGAGGGAAACGAGATACCAAAGGGTCTTTCCCCACAGACATTCCACCCAAAGGACTGTGGTAAGCACCTACGGCCGCCACATAAACCTTTAAAGTGGACGGGGTCAGACCTGCAGTGAACCGGTCCTGCAGGAACTCCAGAACTGTACCAATTGGGCAGCTGACTGGATCCAACCGACGGTCACTACACAAAGAGGTGAATACTCTCCAGTTCAGGGCATAAAGTTTCCTCGTGGAGGGAGCTCTGGACTGTAGAATGGTCTCAACAACCTCAGTTGAGAGACCTGACTCTATGAGCTGGGCCCCCTCAGAGGCCAAGCCCACAGGTTCCACAGTTCCGGTCGGGGGTGAAAATCAAGCCCCCTGCTTGGGACAGAAGGTCCCTCCTGACGGGTAGCTCCAGAGGATGCCCGTCGAGGAGGGACACAAGATCGGGAAACCATACTCTGCCCGGCCAGCGCGGGGCTATAAGAAGCAGGCAAACCCGGTCCCTGCGAACTCTTTCCAGAACTCCCGGGAGCAGAGCAACTGGGGGAAAGGCGTACAGACGTAGCCTCGGCCACGTCTGTACCATAGCATCCAGTCCCAGAGGAGCTGGATGCGTGAGGGAGAACCAAAGTGGACAGTGAGACGTCTCTCGAGACGCAAACAGATCCACTTATAATTGGCCAACTCCGTCCATATCAGCTCCACCACCTCGGGGGTGGAGCCTCCATTCCCCGGGCCTCGGCCCCTGTCTCGACAGAGTGTCTGCTCCTATATTCTGGACCCCGGGGATGTAGGCTGCCTTGAGTGACAGCAACTTCCCCTGGGACCACAAGAGGATATGGCGTGCCAGATTGGATAATGGGCGTGAGCGCAAACCCCCTTGGTGGTTGATATAGGCGACTACCGACGTGTTGTCCGTATGCACTAACACATGGTGTCCCCTGAGATCTGTGATAAAGCTCCTCAGAGCCCGGAAGACAACTAACATCTCTAGGCGATAGATATGCCAGGAACGATGATGGTCTTCCCACAGACCTTGAGATGAGCGACCCCTAGGATCGCTCCCCAACCCGTGAGGGAAGCATCCGTCGTTAGCAGTTTGCGACGACAAGGAGCTCCCAGCACTGGGCCCTGGGACAGGAACCAAAGGTTTCTTCCACATAACCAAGGCACGTAGGCATCACCGCGTGACCTTGATTGTGCGAAATGGGTTGCCCCTCGGGGAAAACCCTCTGGTCCTGAGCCACCACTGCAGGGGCCTCATGTGCAGCAGTCCAAAAGGTATCCCGTTGGAAGCTGCTGCCATGAGACCCAACAGTCTCTGGAACTGTTTGACAGTGAGTAGCTGGCCTAGCTTTACACTTTTCACAGCTGCCAGGATGGAATCTAAGCGTGGCGATGACAGGCGCGCCTGCATCGACACTGAATCCCAAACCACGCCTAAAAAAGTGGTCCTCTAAAATGGAGAAAGCACACTCTTCTTGGCGTTCAGCCGTAACCCCAACTCTTTCATATGGGCGAGAACAACATCTCGATGTTGAACCGCCATCTAATGCGACTGAGCTAAAATCAACCAATCGTCGATGTAGTTCGTGATGCGAATACCCCGGAGGCGCAGAGGCGCCAGAGCTGCATCCACGCATTTGGTGAAAGTGCGGGGTGATAAAGCCAGGCCGAATGGAAGAACTCGATATTGGTATGCTTTGCCCCCGAAAGCAAACCTCAGGAACTTCCAATGACACGGACGGATGGAAATATGCGTCCTTGAGGTCTATCATGACAAACCAGTCCTCGGACCTGATCTGTGGCGCAATTTGTCTCAATGTTAACATTTTGAACTTGAGCTGCATGACTGACTCGTACAGAACTCGAAGATCTAAAATGGGACGCAATCCCCCGTCCTTCTTTGGAACTATGAAGTACCGGCTGTAAAACCCGGTTTCCCTGTTGGAGGGGGGTACATATTCTATGGCCCCTTTCTCTAACAGAGTATTTACTTCCTGTTCCATAACCAGAACCTGCTCGGGGCCCACCACTGTGGGCAGGACCCCCATAAACTGCGGTGGGCGTTACTAGAATTGTATCTAATACCCTTTTTCCACGGTCTGCAGGACCCAACGAGAAACATTTGACAGTAGCTTCCACGCTGTCAAAGATTCTACTAGAGGTACCAGCCTCTCGAGACTGGTTTCTGGATTTTGTTGCTGTTGAGTAGTCGGTTCGTCGCCCTGTAACGGCGTACCGGCAGGGAACGACCAAACATACTGCTCTAGCACCCTCCTCAGAGGGGGCGGGCATCCCGAGGCCACTACGTTTCCGGGTGGACCTTGAGATATGTGCTCGCCGGAGACCGCTGCGCCCTGTAACACCGGAGGCGGCAGGGTTGGCAGACCGGTCCCCTGAGGGCACCGACGAGAGATGGGCACCGTATTTTTCTCCTGCTGTTGAGTAGTCGGTTCGTCGCCCTGTAACGGCGCACCGGCAGGGAACGACTGAACAGACTGCTCTAACACCCTCCTCAGAGGGGGCGGGCATCCCGAGGCCACTACGTTTCCGAGTGGACCTTGAGATATGTGCTCGCCGGAGACCGCTGCGCCCTGTAACACCGGAGGCGGCAGGGTTGGCAGAACGGTCCCCTGAGGGCACCGAAGAGAGACGGGCACCGTGAAAAGAGGTGTTAACCGCTCTGCTTCGGGGGGGGACTACCCTCATGTGTCCTGAGCCCTCAGACATCAGGACTTTTTCCCAGCAGCCTTCTTGGCGGTAATAACGGTCCGCAGATCCGTTTTACCCCTCGAAGACTGCTGGGTTTGAGAGCGCCCTCCGTGTCCCCGAGATTTTTGTGGGGGAGCACGGGAGGAAACGCTCTGTTTCTGAGTGGCACGGTGCTCAGCGCTCTTTTTAGATGAGTGAGGCTGCTCCCGCTCAGCAGCCTCAATGAAAGAACGGCGGGGGAGAAGTTTCTGAAGTGCAGCTGCCTGTTTTGAAGCTTCTTGTGATTTAGCTACAGCACTGTTAACTGCATCTCCAAATAACCCTTGAGTGGATACTGGTGCATCTAAAAGAACATGTTTTTCTTTGTCCTTTATGTCACTTAAGTTGAGCCACAGATGCCTCTCAGTGGCCACCAGGGCTGCCATAGAGCGGCCGATGGATTTAGCCGTCTCCTTGGTGGCCCTGAGAGACAAATCTGTGGCTCCACGCAGTTCAGACACAGTATCAGCACTAATACCCCCGCCCTCTTCAAAATCACCCAATAATTCAGCCTGGTAAGCTTGCATTATAGACATTGTATGTAAACACGCTGCAGCTTGGCCGGCGGCGGCATAAGCTTTATGAACCAGATAAGATGTAAATTTTACTGGCTTGGATGGAAGTGCAGGAGCCTTCAGAGAAGATGCCGTTGCTGGAGAGAGATAGCTCGCAAGCGTCTCTTCCACCTTCGGCATTTCCCCATAACCATGCTCTTTATAATTGTGAATGGATGAATAGTGTGATGTTTGTGCAGTATACACTCGATATGACACTGGTTTCCCCCGGGGAAAAATGGAAGGCTTCTGCGCTGAGGCTGTGCACGAGATGGCAGGAAACGCTCGTCGAGCTTGCTTTTCGAACGAGCGCCCTGCCTATCTTCTGGCCACTCAATAGATAATCGCTCGACCGCTCTAGTGATAACGTCAAGCAATTCCTCAAACGCATGAGACTGAGGTGGCGAATCCTCAGACTCAGCGTCAATACTAACAACGTCCAACTCCTCAGAGCTGGACAATTGCAGTATTGGTGCCTCCATCGGGGGGGAAGAAACCGCAACGCGTGCTTCCACACCCTGATGAGAGGCACTGGATCTATCAGAAGGAGGCTGAGATAAGGCAGAGCCCGTCTCAACATCCACTGATAAATCCATTTGTGAACCCCAGGTCTGAGATCGACCCCAAGCCCTGGGGAACGTGATCGGGATTGAACCGAGCCAAGCGGGATCGGAGCGTACGCAATGGAAGCGCCTCGCAATGCACACAGTCACCACCCTCGAGTGCTGACTGGGCATGCTCCTCACCCAAACAAACAACACAAAGAGTGTGAGTATCACCTCCCGTTAAATAACGCGGGCAGGGACGGACACACACTCTAAACTGCTGCTTGTTCGCCATACTGAATATATATATATATATGATATAGACAGACAACACCAAGGGCCCTATCTTGCACCCAGCGCAAGTGACTTTGTACACCGACGCATGTATCATTCCTATTTTGCACCCGCGCAAAGCGGACTTTTCCCTCCACAGAAGCACGTCGGTTAACTAAGAAATAGACTTGCGCTCCCGGGGGCGGTTCAGCGCAAAGAGGAGGCGTGTTCCGGCGCAAACGTTCCTTCATGCTATTTTGCAGGTTTAGAAAACAATTGCGCCACTAACCAGGAAAAAATTGTTTAAAGTCAGTGGCGCGTTGCGCATGTTATTCATATGCTATTTTAAGGGCGCATGCTTGGCCATAATCAATGTAGCGTGTGCACAACGAGCATACACTTTGATTCTCTCATCTACACAGAAGCAGCAGTTTTCATTTTTGCAAATCATACGTGTGGCGAGGGGGGCGTGGTTTTGCGAAGTCTGTAGCAGGAGAGAAAGGAGGGGGCTGATCGGTGAGTAAGTAGGTCAAGTGCAAAATGAGGAACACCTGTGTCTGATTGCAGTGATTGGCATGGAGAGACCGGTTATAAGCCAGCATGCGGGAGGAGATGGGAGAGAGAGTTGGACTGGAACCTCACCTGTACGCTGTGTTTGAATGAAAGTTGTGATTGTTATTTGTCCTCTTTGTTATTACTGTGCGTGGCACGGTGAATGCGCTACGTGCGCCTCTTTTGTTTATTTGTTTCTTTTTATTTTGCAATTAAAGTGAGTGTTTCAGTCACGCCGACCCCTGTCTTCTTCCTTCCTTGCAATACAACATTGAACCCCGTTACACTGGTGCCGAAACCCGGGAAGGAAGAAGATCGCCGCCATGCAGACTCCGCCAGGTACACCATTTGCGGACATCATCCAATCGCTCGCTGGTCTTCACCAGGAACAACATCAACATCTGCTGGCCATAAAGGAGGAGCAGGACAAACGGTTCGAGGCGCTCCTCCGAGGCCAGCATGAAGACCGCGAGCTGTTCCGGAGCTGGATAGACCGGGAGGTTAGGGCCGTCCCCCCATCGGACAAAGACTCGTCCTCGCCGATACCTCTCAACAAGATGGGCCCCGAGGATGATCCGGAGGCATTTCTGGAACTGTTTGAGAGGTCGGCTGAGGACCGGGGATGGCCCTCGACGGACTGGCCAATGCGGCTGATACCCCTGCTGTCCGGAGAGGCGCAGGTGGCCGCACACCAACTGCCAGTCCAGAATCTCCTGGTCTATCAGGATTTAAAGCGGGCCATTCTCCAGCGGGTTGGCCGGACTCCGGAACAACACCGCCAGAGGTTCAGGACGTTGAACCTCGAGGAGTCTGGCCGACCCTTCATCATGGCCCAACAGCTCCGGGACTCGTGCCGCAAGTGGCTGATGGCCGACGGAAGCGACGTCGAGGAAGTCATCGATCGTGTGGTGCTGGAGCAGTTCGTGGCGCGGTTGCCAACAAAGACCGCGCAGTGGGTCCAGTGCCACCGCCCGACGTCGCTGAACCAGGCCATCCAGCTGGCGGAGGACCAAATGGTGGCGTGCCCGGGGGTCGGCGAACCCCTGCCATCTGCTTCTCTCTCTCTTTCTCTCTCTACCCCCCCCCCTAAGCCCTCTCCCCTTCCCAGGTACCGGGTGAATCTGCCGCCGCGGCCGGCTCCAAGGTGGAGGACAGGGGGTGCTGCGGAGCCGGTATCTGCCCCCAGGCCTCTTCCCCGGGGAGGGGGCCCATCGAGGGGGGGATTCTCTCCCCAGGCTGCGCTACCTCTCTCTCCACGCCAATCCCTTGACCCGCTTCCTGCCACTGGAGCGGCGGGGAGGTCCGGGCCGGCTTGTTGGCGCTGCGGGGACCCGAGTCATTTTATCGATCGGTGTCCGGTGATGGAGGTGGGGACGCTGATCCGGGTCCCCGATGCGCCGCAAGCTGCCCCCGATCAAGCTGGCCTGTACCAAATACCCGTGAGTATAAAGGGGGGTACTTTTCAGGCTCTGGTGGATTCAGGCTGTAACCAAACCTCTATACACCAAAGCCTGATTCAACCTAAGGCATTGGATAATGGCCGCATGGTTAAGGTACGGTGTGTGCACGGGGAAGTGGTGAATTATCCGTTAATGCCTGTGGATATTCAATTTAGGGGACAAAAGCATAGTGTGGAGGTGGCGATTAACCCGCATCTCCGGCATCCGCTGATTTTGGGGACGGATTGGCCAGCGTTTAATGAATTATTGGGTCATTTATGTGCGGATGCTTCTTGGGTAGAAAAAGATAAAAGGAAGGTGGCGACTGCTCAGTTGGGAGAAGCTGATCCGGAACCTCTGGGTACTGGTTCAGGGGAACAGAGCGCACTGGAGAGAACCATTCTCTCAGAGCGCGATGATTTTCCCCTGGAACAGTCCCAGGATGACACGCTGAAACATGCCTTTGATCAGGTTCGCTCTATCGACGGCCAGCTTCTCCACCCAGACCAACCGCTCACCTATCCGTATTTTACAATTATAAAAGATAAGTTGTATCGGGTGACCCAAGATGCCCAATCAAAGCAGGATACAACTCAGTTGTTGGTACCCAAAAGCCGTCGGGAAATGCTTTTCCAGGCGGCTCATTCTAATCCAATGGCCGGGCATTTAGGACAAACAACGACACTAAACCGTCTCATGGCCCGATTCTTTTGGCCGGGCATTCACGAGAATGTACGCAAGTGGTGTGCGTCTTGTCGGGAATGTCAGCTGGTGAATCCACCGGCCAACCCAAAAGCACCATTGTGCCCTATTCCGTTGATGCAGGTCCCCTTCGAACGAATTGGTATGGACCTCATCGGGCCATTAGAACGGTCAGCACGGGGACATCGCTTTGCTTTAGTCCTGGTGGACTACGCAACGCGATATCCTGAAGCAGTCCCGCTTCGCAATATTTCCGCAAATAGCGTGGCGAGCGCTCTGTTTCAACTAATCTCCCGGGTGGGAATCCCGAAAGAGATTCTCACCGATCAAGGCACGGCGTTTATGTCACGAACGATACGCGAACTTTACGAATTATTGGGCATTAAATCGATCCGGACCAGTGTCTATCACCCACAAACAGACGGGCTGGTCGAACGATTTAACCGCACTTTGAAATCCATGATTCGAAAGTTTGTACAAGAAGACGCCAAAAATTGGGATCGGTGGTTAGAACCCCTCTTGTTCGCTGTACGGGAGGTCCCTCAAGCCTCCACGGGGTTTTCCCCCTTCGAGCTTCTCTATGGGCGTCAGCCCCGCGGGGTGTTAGATGTCCTTAGGGAAACTTGGGAGGACGGACCTTCAGCTAGTAAAAATGAAATTCAGTATGTCCTGGACCTGAGAACAAAACTCCACACTTTGGGGCGGCTGTCACGGGAGAATTTGTTACAGGCTCAGGACAAGCAAAGTCGGCTGTACAACAGGGGGGCTAGACTGCGTCAATTTACACCGGGAGAGAAAGTGCTTGTATTACTTCCTACCTCTAGCTCAAAATTACTCGCAAAGTGGCAAGGACCTTTTGAGGTTACACGGCGAATTGGAGATCTTGACTATGAGGTAATACGAACAGATAGGGGCGGGGCACATCAAATTTACCACCTCAACCTGCTTAAAAAATGGTCTGAGGTGGAATCAGTGATGCTGGCGATGGTAGTGAGTGGAGAGGAGGATCTCGGTCCAGAGGCGAATGTCAAAACAAAATCTCTCGCCCTGGCCGCTGGGGGAGACCACCTCTCACCATCCCAACTCACTGATGTGCGTAATTTACAAGCAGATTTTGCTGATGTGTTCTCGCCCCTGCCTGGTCGGACGGACCTCATTCAACACCACGTTGAGACAGAGCCGGGCGTGGTGGTTCGCAGCCGGCCGTATCGACTGCCAGAGCACAAAAAGAAAGTTGTGCAAAGCGAATTAGAGGCGATGCTAGAGTTGGGAGTAATAGAAGAATCTAGCAGTGACTGGGCGAGCCCGATAGTTTTAGTTCCTAAAACGGACGGCTCGATCCGGTTCTGTGTAGATTACAGGAAGGTGAATGCTGTGTCGAAGTTCGACGCTTATCCAATGCCAAGGGTTGACGAATTGCTTGATCGGCTGGGTACTGCTCGTTTTTATTCGACATTGGACTTAACCAAGGGATATTGGCAGATCCCCTTATCTCCCTTATCCAAAGAAAAAACAGCTTTCACCACGCCGTTCGGGTTACACCAATTTGTCACTCTTCCTTTCGGGTTGTTCGGGGCTCCGGCAACGTTTCAGCGTCTGATGGACAGGAT
The DNA here is from genome assembly GCF_965113295.1 of Leuciscus leuciscus. NCBI lineage: Eukaryota > Metazoa > Chordata > Actinopteri > Cypriniformes > Leuciscidae > Leuciscus > Leuciscus leuciscus. The sequence goes on along the minus strand of NC_138733.1, from coordinate 6,852,437 downwards.
TCTCCGACCGCACGCTGCATATGCCGCTGCCTACTTGGATGATATCATCATCTATAGTGGTGACTGGCAGCGTCATATGCAGCAGGTGCGGGCTGTCCTGAAGACGTTGAGACGGGCGGGGCTCACGGCCAACCCGAAGAAGTGTGCAATTGGGCGGGTGGAAGTAAGGTATCTGGGCTTCCACTTGGGTCATGGACAAGTGCGTCCCCAAATTGATAAGACGGCAGCGGTTGCGACTTGTCCGAGACCTAAGACCAAAAAGGAGGTTAGACAGTTCCTGGGGCTGGCGGGTTATTACAGAAGGTTTGTGCCTAATTATTCGGACCTCGCCAGCCCGCTGACTGATCTAACTAAAAAGGAGGTACCAGATACGGTTCAATGGACGGAGCAGTGTCAGCGGGCTTTTACCCAGATAAAGGCTGCTTTATGTGGTGGACCGCTCTTACATGCCCCTGACTTTTCTCTCCCTTTCATCCTACAGACCGACGCGTCGGACAGGGGGATGGGCGCGGTCCTGTCCCAGGAGGTGGAGGGTGAGGAGCGGCCGGTGCTGTACATCAGTCGAAAGCTCTCTAAGAGAGAGACGGTGTACAGCACCATAGAGAAGGAGTGTTTGGCCATCAGATGGGCCGTTCTCACCCTCCGCTATTACCTCCTGGGACGGGAGTTCACCCTCTGTTCGGACCACGCTCCCCTGCAGTGGCTCCACCGCATGAAGGATACCAACGCGCGGATCACTCGTTGGTATCTCGCTTTACAGCCGTTTAAGTTCCAGGTGATCCACAGGCCGGGTGTACAGATGGCTGTGGCTGACTTCCTCTCCAGGAGGAGGGGGGGGGAGGCTGCAGGCCGGATGGCTCCCCGGCCTGAGTCGGGCGGTGGGGGTATGTGGCGAGGGGGGCGTGGTTTTGCGAAGTCTGTAGCAGGAGAGAAAGGAGGGGGCTGATCGGTGAGTAAGTAGGTCAAGTGCAAAATGAGGAACACCTGTGTCTGATTGCAGTGATTGGCATGGAGAGACCGGTTATAAGCCAGCATGCGGGAGGAGATGGGAGAGAGAGTTGGACTGGAACCTCACCTGTACGCTGTGTTTGAATGAAAGTTGTGATTGTTATTTGTCCTCTTTGTTATTACTGTGCGTGGCACGGTGAATGCGCTACGTGCGCCTCTTTTGTTTATTTGTTTCTTTTTATTTTGCAATTAAAGTGAGTGTTTCAGTCACGCCGACCCCTGTCTTCTTCCTTCCTTGCAATACAACATTGAACCCCGTTACAATACGATAGATAGATAGATAGATAGATAGATAATTAGATAGATAATTAGATAGACAATTTATTATAAAAGCATACATCTAGCTTACACATTTACCCAAATTATCATACGCCTGTTTAACCGAAGTTAATTTGGGTGGGTTTCTCCATTTCAATGTAACTTCTCTCTTTTACGGCCGTGACGAGAGCGTTGCTCTCGTTGGCTGTGAACCGCTCCTGGCGCGCGCCTGGCAAATCCGCCGTTACAATAGCAATCCGCTATGGAAAAAGCGCCTCTGCTCTTAAAGGGAATGTGAGATGACGCTCTGATTGGTTTATTTCACGTTACGCCCAAACCACACCTATGAATAATGAAGCTACTTCAGACCAACCCATTTTAGATTTGCGCCTGGCGCAAGAGTCATTTATCCCGCCGGGAAAATAGCAACAGCGCCGAGACCCGCCCACAAAGTTACTTGCGCTTTGCGCTTGACACTTGCGTTTCAGATCGTTAAAATAGGGCCCCAAATATACAGACAGATTTCACACAGAGCGCAACTGAAGACTCAGAAAGCTTTCGTTTTCTGTTTCGGGCCGGCTTTTATAGCTTCCTGGTACGTGACGTCACCCGCCTCTGACGTTCCGCCACACCATTGGACTGATTTTACATGTGCTTCAAGACGTCATCACGCAAAGCGTTCCCCATAGCGTCAATTCGACGCAACGCGAGTTCCCTTGAAAGGGAACTTAACTTAGAAACGAGACTCACAATGGAAAATAAAGGAAAACTTAGAAAAGAAAAGACAACTTAGACGAGAGTAGTAAGATGGCTTGAATAAAGCTGTTGAACCCGTTCTTCTGATCATAATTTGGGTTCTTTGTCTCTGCGTTTACATGGTTACTCGTCTGATTGAGATCTTCATCCTTTTTCTGCCCATCTCTCTTGAGAGTGGTAGCAGAGCGTTTCTTGGGGGTGAACCCAGAGAGCTAGAGTTAGAGAGCCGAGAGAGTTAAGAGAGCGAACTTTGTTTCGGGTCTAAGATTTTAAACTCAAAGTTTGTCCAACCTCCAGGATGAGTTCTGGCCAATTAGACACTGGCAAAATTTAGGAGGTGGCGTTCTTTTCTGTTCTGATCGTAAATTATCTTATCTGGAGGGTTTTCTTGCTAACAGAGAGAACAGATTCCACAGTTTAGACATGATCAGTATTATAAGAATACGAAACATTTTACACAGATTTCAATCAAGCCATCTTTTGAATCAAGAGCATACGATCATACTGATATGAAACACAACACACTTTCATTCAAACATCTAACAGTTATAACATTACATGAGTTATATGGTATCTAAGCATATTAAACACACATATAAGTTGCAGACACAAAATAGAGTTATGTAGTTGCGTGATGTTTGACTGTAAGTCCATTGAAAATTGTTCTTGAATGATTTTATGTATAGTTATTGGTAAGAATCAGTTCTCTGGTTTGAAGAGAAAATAACTCTGTTTGTTCGTTCAGAGGTCTTAAGGGGGAAGGGGTCAGGAATGTTGTGGGGGAAAACAACATCTGCTGGTATCGATCCGTCTTGCACACTATCGAAGTTGACCAGTTCTTCAGTTAACCAATAAAAGTCTTTGGTTACAGACTCTCTGGAGCCTGGGTGAGTTATGGCTCTGGGATGTGAAGACCCTTGTGTCAGACCTTGGTCTCTGTCTTTCTCTTAACCAGTCAGTAATTTGGCAACAAAGCTAGTCATTGACCAGTTATGTGTTAGTGCTGGGGGCTTTTTTAAATAGCCCGACTGGTTGGCGCCTGGAGCCCATGACAAGATTGATGAGGATGGAGAAGTCCTGACCAAATCTTCCTCTTTGTTCGGCAGGAAGTGGAAAGTTTGAATTAATCTTCCGGAAGAAGATTAGTCTGCGTTTGGTTCATACCCATTGTCGCTACACTCTGTATAATAAGTGTTCTAAAACTGTTCTAATTCTAATAAGTTCTAATAAGAGGCAGAAACATATTTTAAAATAGATTTAAAAGGTTTGCCTCAGCTTGTTAAATGAAATTTAATGGGAACTATAACAAAACGTATAACAACCTACTTTTAACTTTTATACAGTTTCTAACACCTTGCCCCCCAACGTTGCTCAACCAATTAGCGTTCATTAGCACACAGAGAGCCACAACAGTGACGTCTAAGAAGTTTTTACCAAAAATGTATCCAAAAAAGTTAATATTTCTCCCAACTGGATATGAATATAAAAAGGTTATATCAGAAGTAAAAAAAAAAAAAAAAATTATGTTATGTTAGACATTTTTGTGAATGGCACATAGAAGGCATTGGGACTGAGAAAACATGCTGGGTGTGTAGCGTTTACCTCTTAAGAAAAGTATGGACCATTTTTATATTTTGCTCAAAGCAATAATCTACTAAAACCAAACAATGTACATACTATAATAATCAAAACTCTCATCATGAGGAAAAATCTAAGTTAACTAATTTAAAAGTTTTTTTTGTCTTTCCTTGCCACCTCTAAATAACCTTTCAAATTCTAACATTGTTTATTATGAAATACTCTTTGTATGCTGATTAATAATGCTGTATGTATGTATGTATGAATAATATAAAGCGTCTAAAAATGCCACACATTAACTTAAAACCTGATTTAGTCTCAAACGTGGTTTAGTTAAACAATCAGAGTCATCTGTATGACAGATACAAATAATTGTATTAGCCGTAATCTCGTTTTCTGAAGTGTTTTAGCAAAATTATCTATTTTGCTGCTCACTGTGTTTTTGCTCCTGTTGTTAAAATAACCGCGTCGTCAAATAGGAACTTATGGTGGGTAAGGGATGGGACAGTATACACTGCAGGTATAGTACGTATAGTACTGCCACCCTATTTTAATTTAATACTGTGAAGCTGCTTTGATACAATCTGTATTGTGAAAAGCACTATACAAATATACATCCTACAAGAGAAGGACAAACTCCAGGAGTAGCAGCTGAAATCTGTGACTGTTAAAGATGGAGTTTATTAAAGAGGAGATTGAAGACATGAGAGATCCAGAACCATCCAGAATAAAACATGAAGATACTGAGGAACAAATAGGTTGGTGTCCATTCTTGATTCTTCATTGTTGACTGCTTTAGTGGATGTGAATTAATAAGCAGTGTATGGATGATAAATGATGGAGAAATGCATCTAAATGATCATAACCTTGTATATAGCAGTTGTCAAACATTTTATTATATTAACAAGTGAATGACAGAACAAACAGTGAAAGATCTGATCTCTGTTGCTTTCTGCTATTAAATCAGGGTTCACTTGAACTGATTCTAACTGTATTTCTGTGTATTTTAGACCAGGTGAGAGTGAAAGAGCAAAGACAAGAACTGAATGAAGTGAAGGAGGAACATTGTAACTTTAAATTCAGAGAACAAAAGCCAAAAAGACACACATGTGCACTCAGTGTGGAAAGAGTTTCTCACGGAAAGGAGACCTTAACAGACACTTAAGAATTCATACTGGAGAGAAACCGTATACATGCCCTCAGTGTGAGAAGAGATTTTCTCACCCATCAGCTTTCAGTGCTCATCTGCTCATTCACTCAGGAGAAAGACCATTTAACTGTGATCAGTGTGGTAAAGATTTTATTTCATCAGCACATCTATATCAACACCTAGTTCATTCAGATGAGAAGCCTTATGTGTGTTCTCTCTGTGCAAAGAGTTTTTCAAGGCTGAAAAGTTTTAAACTGCACCAGAAAACACATGATGAAGTGAGAGATCATGTGTGTTTGGACTGTGGGAAGAGCTTTACTAGAGCGACCTGTCTGAAACGGCACCAAAGAATTCATACTGGAGAAAAATCTTACAAGTGCTCATATTGTGACAAGAGTTTCACTCAGTCTGCACACCTGAAAGAACATCTGCAAGTTCATACTAGAGAGAAGCTGTATTACTGTACTGTGAGAAGAGCTTTAAACATAAAAGAAGCCTTTTGGCTCACATTAAGATATGTCGTAAGAAGTCGTCACAATGAGCAACTTTTCATTTTCATGTCAAATACATTAAGCAAATGGTTTGAGATGAACAAAATATGGAGTTGCTTCCAAAATAGTGGGTCGTGGAGTTTGCAGTCAAAAGCCCCTTTCACACAGCGCGTTGATCCCGGGAAATTGCCGTAAAATTGCTAGAGTGCCTTCTGTGTGAATGCAAACACGTCCCGGGATTGATGCCGGGATCGATGCAGGGATGGGGACCTCGTAACATTGCCGGAATCAGTCTCACAAAGTGCATCACAGAATTCATACATATATTGCGCGGCTGGCAAAGACATACTTGACCACCACACCTGGCACCAGTCAGAGCTGAGCGTGTGTTTTCATTAGCTGGAAATGTTGTCAACAGAAAGCGCTCAGCACTCGCTGCAGATCAAGTTGAGTTTCTGGTGTTTTTGACGAACAATACGTAGATGTAGTGAGTACAAGAGGATGGTTTCTGAATGGCTGTTTGCTATTTTGTGTTCATGTAGTTCATTACGCGTCTGTTGAAGTGTATTTTCTCAGTTACTGATGCTCGAACACAGTTTGATGCACTATTGTAGCCTAATTGTCCTTGCATGCACATTTTCATTAAGGACATTATATTTTATCTAAGAACAGTTGTTTGAAAAGTTAATGCACTTTAAAAAGTGAATGTCATTTCATTTCAATAAAAGATGCGATGCTTGATTTGGTTTATATTTGCTTGTTGCGCTCATTTGTGTGCTCTTGTGGGCGTAGGAGACAATACAGTACTTTTTTCATCTAACGTTCAGTATTGCCTTTAGAATTCGAATATTATTCAAATTTTGCTAATATTTAAGAAAGAAATTTGCATTTAGCTTTTCAGCCATTTTGACAGCCCTAACGCGCCATGTGTCTTTACGGGATCTTTACGGGATGTGTGTGAACACACACAGATTCCGGAAAATCACTGGCAGTGCGAATGCACCAAAATCAAACGATCAAGGGACAAATCCCTGCCCCTGTGAATCTCTGTGTGAAAGGGGCTATAGAAACAACAACAACAAACATAATTCTATGATTTTTTGATGCAAGGCTTTTATTTTGAAAGATGTGCATGAAAGCTATTGAGACTTCTGTCAGACTCATTTTAAAGAAAAAGCAACTGAATGCAATGTGTTTTCCTAATTCAGTATCTACAGTCAGAGATGTTGTAAAACTATATGTCAGTGTCATTATTATAATGTTATATTCGTAACCATTAGGCTATACTCCAAATACAGCGCACTGTATATCACTTCATTATAAATAATAATAAATGAATAAATAAAGGCTGCCAAGCCAAAACAATCTCTGTTACTTTAATTTCCTACTATCACTGTAAAGCTGCTTCAAACAATATATATTGTTAAAAGCGCTATATAAATGAAGGTGACTTGACTTGACTGATCTAGTTTAATTTAGTGTCAATAATTATTTGTATTTTTTCTAACTGGATAACCTATGCAAAATCTGCTAGAATAAGACATATTCATGTAATTTACTTATTTACCAATGTTAACTATATTATTTCCTGATTGTACAAAAGTCACTTGCTGTAGTCAGAAAATAATAAAAGCAGTAAAATGTTAAACATACTGTAAAATAAAGTTGGTAGTTTTCTTGATTTTAAGATGGTATAAAATGGCATTAAAACTGCTGTAGTAAGTTGCAAGTTCTGAAACCATTAACTATATGATTTAATTGTTTTATATTATTTTACTTTGTGTATATCATCTTTATTTTGTTGTGCACGAAAGAGGGAAAATATATATTTTTTTGATTATTTATAATATTTTGAGTTCGTTGTGTGAGTGACGTCATCTCTAATGGACCGGTCGCGCGCGCGCGTTCTCTCAGAACAGCCCGTGACTGGAGAGAGTCAGTCAGGTAGGTCTCTCTGCATTAAAGAGTGAAAATAGGCTGTATTAAGTTTAATTTCGAGTTTTTATTAATTATTATAATAATTATAAGTTTATGTATGCGTTTTTTGGCAACAGTTCGATGTATTAACTGCTGGAGTTTTATTAACACGCGTTTTTTTTTTTTTAAACATACATTTCTTAATATAGCCTATCATTTTGGTGGATTGCGTCTGTGGGTTTAGCTTTCATTTTGATGTTAATGTATGTTTATAGCCATATCAATGACCCGTGTATTAGATTAATTGCAGTTGTTAGGGAGGACGGTAATTAACATGTATTTTCTCATGCATCCTTCAGCTGAAAGACAGTGAATCTGAAGGTCACGGTGTGTGTGTTTAGTGTCAGTCCTCTGTCAATAAATTGCAGATGTGGTTCTTTTGGTGCTTGGTGAAATCAGCTATTATATTTACGAGGGGTGTAAATTGGACAGTTCATCACGATACGATATCGATTATCTCAGCCAGCGATAAGATATTTGCCATTTTTAAATTCTGCGTTACGATTCGATTCGATTCAGGGCTATATTGATTGATTTATCGATATTTAAATATTATGTGCCAAGTTTACACAACCAGTTACGTTTCTTAACTCACAAATGCAACCAAAATAACATTAATGTTTAATTAAACTCTTTGAAAATTGCACAGCCTCTCGCAATTGGGACATTTACAACAGAGTTATTTGCAAAAACAGATAAATCCGTTCTTGTTCATTTTTTTTTTTTTTTTTTTGCATTCCAAGTAATATCAATCAAACTGCAGCTAGGTTTTTGTGATTAAGTAGGCCTAATAATAACTCAAAAATACAGGTAACTTACAAAATTAAAGTTCAAAGTTTTTTGGCAAAAGCAGATAACTCCACATTTCATGTTTCAGAGTTAAACAAAACTAGGGTTGGGTATCGTTTTTTTTTTTTTTTTGATGCCGGTGCCAAATCGATACTTTTAAAACGGTACCGGTGCCTGAACCGATTCTTTGAAAAAAAGAGATCCTCAAAACGATGGTGAATGACATTAAAGAATGTTTTTTTTTTATTGAAAAAAATTAAAATTCTTAAAATTGAATATATTAATATTTTATAGTAAATATAAGTAGTCTAAATACAAAACACAACAAATTTACATAGCCTAACCAATTCACAATAAAACCTAAGGCAACTAACCCAAATACAATAATTTAACACTAAATAACACTACAGTACTAATAACAGCAAAGTATTCTGTATTCGGTATGCTACAAACCAGCTTTAAATTTCAGCAATTCTTTTCACATTTGTTGCCTTCTCTGGCCAAATACGACACCTCTCCTGACTTATTGCATGTCCTGCATAAGGTGAGCGTTATTTTAAAATGCATCATCTTAAATGCCGTGACGCGAAACCCCTCGTGGAAGAAGAACTCTGTCATATTTACAACTGTGACAATGAGCGCTCATCAGGATCAACTGAAGGTTGTGATTGGTTGCGTTATGTCAGTCAGTCCTTGGCTGATATTTTTATTCTAAAATACATGTAAGTGAATGTGTTTTGTCATTTAAGAAACTAGTGGTCGACCGATATTGGTTTTTTGATGGCCGATGCCGATATCTTAGAGAGCAGGGTGGCCGATATAAAGCCGATATTTATTTATATATATATTTATTTTAATCAATATTTAAACAATTATAAATAAATTATAAATTTTTTTTTTAAATAAACATGCTTTTATACTTTAGATGGCAACTTCTTGAATCTGCAATCCTATTACAGTATTTTTCACAAAGTAATTGTTTAGAAATATATGAATATGTGAATAAAAAGAAGGTAAACACTGTAACAGGGCACTCAGTAATCTGGTAATTTCGTGCTGGTAATAATTTTTTTCAAATAAAGACAAGGTAACGCTAATTATACATACAGCACAGTGAAAACGATATGAATATGACACAGTTGGCAACTGGATATATCACGGATATGAATGTGACCGTTGGCAACTGGATATATCACAGATATGAATGTGACACAGTTGGCAACTGGTTATATATCAGCATATTTTAAAATGAAGGATTTAAAGTTTTTCGATCGCGACTCCTGTGAAGCTGATCTTCTGTTCGCATTCACTCACTTCGCACGGACCGACCGTCACTTGCAGACAGTAATGCACACTTCACAAGATATCACAGCTGGATTCAATTAAATCTGCAAGGTTTGTGAAATTAAATGTTTATTAGATATTCAGAGATTTGTTTAAATGACGTAGATGTGCATTTTCTGAATGTTGACGGCAAATGAGAAAGTATTTTAGCCTGATTGTTTGCCTTTTCTGTTACAAATAATATAAAAGCAAACGCTTTACTTTACTTACTTCGCATACCATTTACTTTCTTTGTTTACCAGATCTGTCTAACAAAGTATTAGATATGACTGACAGAGATTGTAAATTAATGAAGACGGAGAATGTGTGAGTGAGCGCTGTTTGATCTGAGGAGCTGCCATTGCCGTTCTCTTCTGGCGCTGGTGTGTTCTCAGCGCCGCCCGTCAAAATAAAAGTCCGGAGCGCCGTCAAAATAAAAGTCCCGCTTCCAACACATCGGCCAATCAGAAAAATTCAATTTATAATTGAAAGGATTGTTATTGCCGCTTCCATAGACATCAGTGTGTATTTTATAAACTATAAATGTTGTTTCGCTAGTACTTATGTGTATTTTAATGTCTGAAACCTAAAATAAAGCTTGTGTTGTTGAAAACGCTGAATAGTTGGGATGACAGCGCTGAGAGCGTCTCTCTCTGGCTGCTTTTCCCTCATCGCTAACGTGCTGCTCTATCAAGTTTCCATGAAAGAGTTTCAGCTTTATTTTCCTATTACGCCACAAAGAAGATATAAAGGGTTCATAAGGTTCATTGAAATAATCCATCCTCAATCACTTTTAGTCAGCTTTGACAAAACTAGCTAGCGTGTCTTTTCAAAGTGATTAGCAGCCTTGTCACCTGACCTGAATACTGTGCGCTGATTCGCTAAAACTGACTTTTCGGGTTGTGTTCACAAACAATAAGTGTGCTTGACAGTTTCTGTTGTAAAACATTAACTCGTAATGCCTATCAGCTTTTGTGACAAAACATGTTTAGGGTTCAGTTAGGGCTGCACGATTAATCGCAATAAAATCGCACGCGAATTGGCAAAGGCTGCGATTATTTTTTGCGCAGTTTGTCAGTGGAGTGCGGCTGATTGGTAGTAAATACTGCCCCATTTGAACGCCAGAGGGCGCTCTCACGCAAACACGCTAAATATGCCCCGCCGCAGAAGTACAATAATGCGCTAGCCTGGTTAAAACCAGACCCTTCTCAGTTGAAACTGAGTGTAGGGTCTGGCGAAGCTATGTAGACAAATCATTTCCAAAGGGGCGTCACCAACCGACGTAGCTCAAATTCCTCTGGGCGCAATTGGATAGTCATAAAACCAATCAGATCGATGAAGGAGATGACGTATGCTTCGAGTGTTGTTCTTTGCTCCGGTTTTAACGAAAACGGTAAGTTTAAATCGCTCAAAACAGACGCGATAACTGATTCGTTTATATACTGTCTATGATTCGAACGAGTGATGTTCCACGGCGGCATCCATCTTTGTAATGAAATCTCCTTCAGCGTCGCTGCGCTGTCGTCATCATGTAAATCCCTCCCCAAACGTTTCTGATTGGTGCCGCGATTTCGGCGGCACAGAAATGAGTTTGAATGGGCTCTTCTTCAGACTATCCTGGAGAGAGAATTAAAATTCGCCGGAAGTAGTCTGGGTTTTCCCAGGCTAATAATGCGCATCATTCCAGGAAATCCCTATCGCTGTAGCTGAAAAAACAGAAGATTGAAACGCTTTGATTAAACATGACTTATAAATACACGACTGCCTTTTTCTGTGTAAGAAGGCACATCATCTCACAGAAAGAGGAGCTCAACTGTTGTTATGAAGTGAGTTTGGAGTAAATGCATGTTATTAAATGTTGCATGTTATTAAAAAGAGGCTCATAAATGCTTCTCATGTTTTGGAAAGATGTTTGACACGTGTTGTTTTTTCAAATTCACGTTATAAGTGACTCAAACTCACAGTGCTTTCAGAGTGAGCAGCGTTTACAGAGCCGTACATCAATGACAAACTGCGCATAAAAAATAATCGCAGCCTTTGCGATTTTAAAATCGCGATAAGCCATCTCGATTTAAGTGCGATTACATGTAAATTGCGATTAATCGTGCAGCCCTAGGTTCAGTCAATCTTGTCAGGCGACTATTTCAGCTGAGACAAGATACGTGAGGATGTGGAGAGTGACAAAATAAAGGTACCGTATATTGATATTTTATGTGTGGCATCGTTGCATTGTGTCATTAGACGTTTGATCGATGCACTGATCGATATCCAGGAATTATTACACTTCTAATATTGACCAGACAAATTTTTTTTGACAACTAGGCCGGGAGCCAGGTCCACTCCTCATGATGTTTTTTGCTACCTTTTTTTCTCTTATTATTTCCTATTATCTTATACCTTGGTCCATCATAAGTTGATAACGACCACCCCCAACTCGGCCCCGTTTGGTCTCAGAGGCCATAAAACACACTTTTTGGGAAGAGCTTTTGGCGGAATGATGTAATTGTGAATATTAAGGTACTGCAGCTACATAAATGGCCACATAACCCTAAAATGTGGCATGGTGTATCATGACACATAGGGGAAACATTTTATTATATATATCACTGCATCAAATGTACATGAAAAATGTTCTACCTTTCTGTCTAGAGGATTACAGCTGGTATAACCAAAGTTCTCCACTGTACCTCAAATCGGAGAAAACAGAACTTTCAAGCATTACCATTCCATATCGGATTAAGCATATTTTTTTGCATATGAACAATGTCTTAAACAAGAGTTGAGACTTGACTTATGTACTGCTATACTATATGAAGTGAATTGCATGAAAAGTGAGTAATGTTATGCCCCTAGGTGGACTGGGGTCAGGGTGCAACAGAGTGTACATTCACACAAAATCAATTAACCAAATGTGAGATTTATTAAAGTCCACAAAGTCCTCGCAACACAAAGAAAAAAGATGACTCTAGTGTGCAGTCTGTTATTAAAAAGCCAACCTTCAATATAGTAAACGTTAGTAACCTTCTGTACAGGTAAACATTATTTACTGCCAAATGGCGAAACGTCTCGGTTACATATGGTAACCCTCGTTCCCTGAGGGAGGGAACGGAGACGTACATCGTGACCGACTGATAGGAATCTCGCTAGACACATTGGCATGCAATCATTTGCATCAGCTGTTAAACCTCGCAGCGCAGGTATATAATGAGCAGCAGGTGCGAGGTGAGCTCCTTTTTTGATGATGAGCCAAGGCTGGTACGAGGGTTACCATATGTAACCGAGACGTTCCCTTATCGGTCGGTCACTCTCGACGTACGTCGTGACCGACTGATAGGAATCCCTACCAAAGCGCCACAGCTGCTGCACCCCATCCAGCGCCCGGTGTAAGCCTGTACCCCTTCTTGCCTGGAAGGATGATAGGAAAGGGCTTACACAGAGCGTATCTGTCACTGTTTTTCCGTGATAACCCATACAGTGAGATTATTGGATAACACTGCGAAAGCGTGCCCTTTCTATGGAAGGGGAACGCTGCGGAAGCCACATTCTTTCGAGGGAGTTATGTGGAAAAATACATATGGACTAGCCCGAAGTTAGTACTGCATATGAATATTGGGTAACTTAGCCCAAGGGAAAGACACAGGGCTTCGATTAGGAGCAGCCGTGGAAGTATACACATATGGGATACCCGTAGGGTCACACATATGGAATCCAGCCTAACACCTGATCTCTAAAGAGAGTGGTAGGAACCTTGGGCACATAGCCAGGCCAGGGTCTCAGTATAACATGGTTGTCACCCGGCCCGAACTCTAGGCACGATTCGTTGACCGAAAATGCTTGCAGGCCCCCTACCCTCTTGATAGAGGCCAGTGCAATCAGCAGCAAAGTCTTCAAAGAGAGAAGCTTTAAGTCTGCTGACTGCAAAGGCTCAAAGGGATCATCCTGAAGAGCTCGAAGCACTAGGGAAAGGTCCCAAGAGGGTATAGAGGGGGACGAGCAAGTCATGCTTTCCAACTGATTTGCCATGTATGTGGTCGTGATAAGCTGAATTAGCGGCAGCATGTACTTTGAGCGTGGAGGGAGACAGCCTTCGCTCCAACCCTTGCTGCAAGAAGGAAAGCACGGACCTTATCAAACATCTTCAGGGGTCCTCTCGGCGAGAAGAAAACCACTCGACGAACAGGTTCGACTTCAAGGCGTACACACGTCTCGTGGACGGCGCCCGTGCAGAAGTGATGGTGTTAAGTACCTCTGAGGGTAAGTCACCTAGAACCAGAGTTTCCAGAGGTCCGGACACAGGTGCCATAGGGTGCCCCGTCTCTGAGTCAGAAGGTCCTTCCTCAGAGGAATGGGCCAGGGAGGGACTGTCACGAGGAGCATGAGTTCTGGGAACCAGGTCTGAGTCGGCCAATAGGGGGCCACCAGAAGGACCTGCTACTCGTCCTCCCTGACTTTGCACAGGGTCTGCGCAAGTAGGCTCACTGGGGGGAACGCATATTTGCAGAGGCCCCGGGGCCAGCTGTGTGCCAGTGCATCCGTGCCGAGTGTTCCCTCGAGCGAGACGTACTGCTAGCAACTCGAGGCAGTTGATGTGCCAATGCAGTTGAGGGCCCATCCACACCCCTGACACTGCATTTCCATGGTACGTGGCAGTGGCAGAGGCGTCTGTTAACACCACAGCATGCCTGGACACCTGTTCCAAGGGGACTCTTGCCCGCAGGAACGAGGGGTCTGACCACGGGCTGAAGGTCTGGCGGCACACTGCTGTGATTGTCACCCGGTGAGTGCCGTGATGCCACGCCCATCTCGGGACTCGGCCATGATGCCAGTGCTGAAGCGGTCTCGTATGTAGCAGCCCAAGCGGAGTTACCGCTGATGCCGCTGCCATATGCCCCAGGAGCCTCTGAATCAATTTCAGTGGGACTGCCGTCCTGCCTTTGAAGGTGTTCAAGCAGTTCAGCACCGACTAAGCGCGTTGCTCTGTGAGGCGTGCTGTCTGTGCGACCAAATACAACTCCATACCGAGAAAAGAGATCCTCTGCACGGGGGCGAGTTTGCTCTTCTCCCAGTTGACCTGAAGACCCAACTGGCTGAGGTGCCTGAGCACAAGGTCCCTGTGTTTGCATAACTGATCTCGAGAGTGTGCTAATATGAGCCAGTCGTCGAGATAGTTGAGGATGCGCACACCCTGTTCTCTCATGGGAACAAGGGCCCCCTCCGTGACTTTCGTGAAACACGGGCAGGACCTTGTACTGATATGCTCGACCCTCGAACGCAAAGCGCAGAAATGGCCTGTGTCGAGGAGGAATCAAGACATGAAAGTACACGTCTTTCAGGTCGATCGCTGCAAACCAATCTTGGGGACAGATGCATTCGAAAATGTGTTTCTGCATGAGCATTTTGAACCCACCACCTTTCTTGGGTACAATTAAGTAGGGACTGTAGTGCCCTGACCTCATATCGGCTGGAGGGACCGGCTCTATCGCGTCCTTCGCCAGTAGGACTGTGATCTCCGCTCGCAAGACATGGGTATCGGCTGCTCTCACTGTACTGAATCGCATAGCCAAGCCTGATGGTCTGAATGAGCCAGCGAGACGGACTGGGGAGCGCTAACCGCGTATGCAGAGACCGCACAAGCGGGACCAAAGGGACTGTAGGCATACCCAGAGTGGGGCAGCGAGGTGGAACACAGGGACTCGGCTCGGGAGGCTCTCTCTGGGAGGCAGCACGTAGCGGAGTCTGAGTGTGCTGTGCAACACTTACCTGGTTCCAAGAGGCAGAAGGAGCAGGAGGCAGCTTGGTTGCGTTCTCAAGTTTTGGTGCTAAATAGGAGAATGATCTACCGCCAGCAGTCGATTTTGATATTCTAGGTATTATTAACTGGCCGGAATTTTGAGATCGCAATAGACGTGAAGGACTATAATGCGTTAAGAGCTCGCTTTAAGTACTGCGGAGCTAAACTATACATCAGGATTTATGGGAAGTGTTCCCGGTTCCGGCTGACCTAATCTATGCAGCCTAACATTAAATTATACTTATATAATTTAATGTTAGGCTGCATAGATTAGGTCAGCCGGAACCGGGAACACTTCCCATAAATCCTGATGTACTTGTTACATCATAAGAAGAATGGCATCTACGCTAATTTTAGTGTCTTTGTTTATCCCGAGGTTTTGCCGCAGCCTGCCGGATCCAGGCTGTATCCAGATCTGATTTTTTACAAACCTGCGCTCATATTTCAAACGCACATAACTATAGAACCAATTTGTAATGCGCATGTGAACGCCATCAGCGTTTATCACAGGTTCGCGTTTAAAGTCTGTGTAGAGAGAATAGTGTCGTCTTAGCGCCCCCTAATTTAATAACAAATGATCGTTGCGACGGAAGCGAATCAATCAAAACTAACTTTAGCTGGAAAATAACTTTATTAAAGAACCGCTATAAAGCCAAAACAATCTCTGTTACCTTAAATTATACGTTTATCTCTGTAAAGCTGCTTTGAAACAATGTACATTGTTAAAAGCGCTATATAAGTGAAGATGACTTGACTTGACAGATAGAATCTCATCTTTATAAAGACGCGTTCTATCTGTGTAAGCTCTTTTAGGGACTGCTCTCGTTAGTGCTGAAGCACGCAGGGGAGCAGTCACTGCGAACACAAACAGGAATGTGCACCTGTCTGTGCGCTCTCTCTCCTCGCTGGTCTTACCAGCCGTGAACACGGCCTTTGAGCGCTCTCAAGTGCACCTTACCAGCTGTGAGAACAGCTTTTGTTTGCTCAAGTCAAAACAAAAACAAAAAGAAAAGAAAGAGAGAGAGAGAAAAAAGACCGCTCGCGCTGAAGCACGCAGGGGAGCAGTCACTGCGAACACAAACAGGAATGTGCACCTGTCTGTGCGCTCTCTCTCCTCGCTGGTCTTACCAGCCGTGAAAACGGCCTTTGAGCGCTCTCAAATGCACCTTACCAGCTGTGAGAACAGCTTTTGTTTGCTCAAGTCAAAACAAAAAGAAAAGAAAGAGAGAGAGAAAAAAGACCGCTCGCGCTGCTGTGCTGTGTCACCCGCACCAGTGTGGAGAGGTCCGAAGAAGAAGAAGCTCGCTCAGTTTCATAATCTCCTTGAAGATATGTAGAACACATCGAAGTTCTTGGCTCTGAAGCAAAAAACTGAAATGCAATCGCACCTTCTGCTTATTATATAACTGCATTTGCATGCCAATGTGTATTGGCTCGTTTTAGTTTCACTTGAAGTAGATTGGCCTCTCTAGCGATATTCCTATCTGTCGGTCACGACGTACGTAGAGAGTTACCGACCAATAATGGAACTAAAATACAGCTCAAACGTAAAATAGAAAACATTTATTTGGTTCTTAGATCTTTTTGCTGCTTATCCATGCTGTACTTCGACGACTGGTCATGTTAGTGTATTGTATTAGTGTAGAATATAAATATTACTATATTATTAACCAAACTGACTTTATTTTCTGTCACATGTCTACAGAAGTTTTTATTGAGAATTAACAGAGGTTTAGATGTTGATGTCTTACTGAAAATGTTTTAGTTTGAGGTCACCATCATGGAGATCAGTGTTTGCTTTAGTTGGGCTCTTGACTTTTGACATTGATTAAGTTTGAAATTTTTTACAGTGTAGAACCACTATGGTTTGAGGCATCCCCAAAGCCCTTGTTGATGGCAGAGAATGAAACAGATGAAGATGATTTGACTGATGAAATCCATACGACTATAGATGAAGATGAGGAAGAGGAGGAAAATTATGATTGAGAGTTTATATTCTACACTAATACAATACACTAACATGACCAGTCATCAAAGGATAAGCAGCAAAAAGATCTAAGAACCAAATTTTCTATTTTATGTTTGAGCTGTATTTTAGTTTTGCCATTTGGCTGTAAAGAATGTTTACCTGTACAGAAAGTTACTAACGTTTGCTCTATTGAAGGTTGGCTTTTTGATAACAGACTGCACACTATACTCATCTTTATTCCTTGTGTTGCGAGGACTTTGTGGACTTATGGAACCCATATGGAATGGTAATGCTTGAAATTTCTGTTTTCTACGATTTGAGGTACAGTGGAGAACCTTGGTTGTACCAGCTGTAATCCTCTAGATAGAAAGGTCATCTTGGACTTAAATTGAAGCTTATAAACTTGGGAAGTTTTTCATGTACATTTTAGGCAGTGATATACCGTATTTTCCGGACTATAAGTCGCACTTTTTTTCATAGTTTGGCTGGTCCTGCGACTTATATTCAGGTGCGACTTATATATCAAAATTAATTCAGACTGAGATGAACCATAAGAAAACATTACCGTCTACAGCCGCAAGAGGGCGCTCTAGTTGGCGGAGTTGTTCAGAAGCGACACCAAGGATGAAGAAAATGATGTGGAATGAGATCGCGGGAGCTTGGTGAACTTGTTTACTGGTAACTTGCTTGTTGGACTCGCTGGCTTATGTTAATTTAGCCTATTCAGCCTCCCAGGTATATGTTCTTTATGCTATTGTGTAGCTGAATAACTGTTAATGTGTTGCGTTAACACACCGGACACCTACTCAGCCTGTTGTTCTGTGTACTACTGTGTAGTTGAATAACTTGCCTTTCCAGATTAAATGTCTGTTCTTGGTCTTGGATTTTGTGAAAATAAATTTCTAAATAAATGCGACTTATAGTCCAGTGCGACTTATATATGTTTTTTTCCTCTTCATGACGCATTTTTTGACTGATGCGACTTATACTCCGGAGCGACTTATAGTCCGGAAAATACGGTATATAATAAAATGCTTGAAAATGATCACTTTTGATGACAATTTGTCAGGCGGACAGACATTTTTTTGTCTTTTGGGGTATGTTGAGGGTGATATTTGACAGGAAAAAGGCAGCAATCCCCAGAATCTTTTTCTGCTAATTTCCCCTATGTGTCAGGATACACCATGCAAAATGTTAGGGTTATATGACCATTTATGTAGCTGCAGTACCTTAATATCCACAATTACATCATTCTGCCAAAAGCTTTTCCCAAAAAGGTGTTTTTTGGCCCCTGAGACCAAACGGGGCTGAGTTGGGGGTGGTCGTTAACAACTTATGATGGACCAAGGTATAAGATAATAGAAAATAATAGTGAAAAAAAGGTAGCAAAAAACATCCTGAGGAGTGGACCTGGCTCCCGGCCTAAACATTCACTGGTGTGCAATTTGATTTGTATAATGAAAGTTCAAACAAAGACAAAACATTTAGCCTATTATGTGAATCACCAGATTCTCTTGTTTAATTATATGGTTACTTAATACACAAAACATCCTTTTAAATGTAAAAAAAAAAAAAAATTTCATGGCTGATTTTATGAATTGTTTCAATTAGTTAAAATGCATGATGATCACTGGCTGTTTGGCCTAGTTTATATTAGGTCTGTGACAGTCACAGTTTTTACCACCACAGTGGTAATTTTTATCAAGCTTGTATATTTAAATTACTGCATCTGAACTCTTCATATATTGTTAGATACAATAAGAGCTGTGAAAAATAAGCACATAATCTAGGTATATACAATGGGGAGAACAAGTATTTGATACACTGCCGATTTTGCAGGTTTTCCTACTTACAAAGCATGTAGAAGTCTGTAATTTTTATCATAGGTACTCTTCAACTGTGAGAGACGGAATCTAAAACAAAAATCCAGAGAATCACATTGTATGATTTTTAAATAATTAATTTGCATTTTAATGCATGACATAAGTATTTGATTACCTACCAACCAGTGAGAATTCTGGCTCTCACAGACCTGTTAGTTTTTCTTTAAGAGGCCCTCCTGTTCTCCACTCATTACCTGTATTAACTGCACCTGTTTGAACTCGTTACCTGTATAAAAGACCTGTCCACAAGACCTGTCCACACACTCAATCAAACAGACTCCAACCTCTCCACAATGCCAAGACCAGAGAGCTGTGTAAGGATATCAGGGATAAAATTGTAGACCTGCACAAGGCTGGGATGGGCTACAGGACAATAGGCAAGCAGATTGGTGAGAAGGCAACAACTGTTGGCGCAATTATTAGAAAATGGAAGAAGTTCAAGATGACGGTCAATCTCCCTCGGTCTCGGGCACCATGCAAGATTTCACCTCGTGGGGCATCAATGATCATGAGGAAGGTGAGGGATAAGCCCAGAACTACACGGCAGGACCTGGTCAATGACCTGAAGAGAGCTGGGACCACAGTCTCAAAGAAAACCATTAGTAACACACTACGCCGTCATGGATTAAAATCCTGCAGCGCACGCAAGGTCCCCCTGCTCAAGCCAGCGGCCCGTCTGAAGTTTGCCAATGACCATCTGGATCAGGGGTTTTCAACCGGTGGTCCGCGGCCCCCTGGTGGTCCGCGGCGGCATTGCATGTGGTCCGTGACATGCATTCCAGCCTACGTAATTTCACTATTAAAATAACTTTTTTCCATAAAAAAAAAGTTTGTCTTAAAAAAAAGGCAAGTCAGTAATAAATACATTGGCATTCAGTAAAGTGTCGAACCCATAAAAAGTAGAACCATTGTCCGCTTTACATAAAACAAATCACAACATGACCTTGTGTGAGTGAGTGAGTAGCGTTCACACCAAACGCGAATAGAGCGTCTGGCGCAAGTGATTTTCATGTCAAGTCAATGTAAAGACGCGTTTATGCGCATCTGGAGGTCCTGCAGCTCGAATGAGGCGTTTAGCGCGTCAGTCACGCGAATGAGGAAAATTGAGCGTCTGGTGCGATACGCGCGAGTGATGGGTGAGAGAGCGAGAGAGAGAAAGAGAATTCTGATTAGTCGAGAGGATGTATCGCGTTTAGGCTAAAAATAGGTTTGGCGCTTATCGCGATTTGGAAAGAAACTGCATCTTGCAATACATTTTAAACAAGGAAATATAGCGATTTGGCATGAAATGTTGATGGAGCCGTGAATAGGTTCAGTACACAGCAAAATGACATGACAAACTCTTTTTTTTAAAAAATGTATGCCATTTCCTCAATTCGACGTCCGACTGTGCTATCTGACAAAGGAATCCACACACAATAGTGGGCCGCCAATTACTTGTTAGTCAGAATGGTGGTCCCTGGCACAGAACCAGTTGAAAACCCCTGATCTGGATGATCCAGAGGAGGAATGGGAGAAGGTCATGTGGTCTGATGAGACAAAAATAGAGCTTTTTGGTCTAAACTCCACTCGCCGTGTTTGGAGGAAGAAGAAGGATGAGTACAACCCCAAGAACACCATCCCAACCATGAAGCATGGAGGTGGAAACATCATTCTTTGGGGATGCTTTTCTGCAAAGGGGACAGGATGACTGCACCGTATTGAGGGGAGGATGGATGGGGCCATGTATCGCGAGATCTTGGCCAACAACCTCCTTCCCTCAGTAAGAGCATTTAAGATGGGTCGTGACAACGATCCGAAACACACAGCCAGAGCAACTAAGGAGTGGCTCCGTAAGAAGCATCTCAAGGTCCTGGAGTGGCCAAGCCAGTCTCAGGACCTGAACCCAATAGAAAATCTTTGGAGGGAGCTGAAAGTCCGTATTGCCCAGCGACAGCCCCGAAACCTGAAGGATCTGGAGAAGGTCTGTATGGAGGAGTGGGCCAAAATCCCTGCTGCAGTGTGTGCAAACCTGGTCTATAGGGTTGGGTACCGAAACCCGGTTCCAATAGGGAACCGGTTCCGACGTAAACGGTAGTAACCAGACCGAATAAGAACGAAACTTTCGGTGCCTGATTTCGGTGCCTGACTTTTTTCACCGCCCCCTATAAAACATCTCGCGGCACGAATGATCCAATAACAAAACATCTCCAGTTAACCAGCAGAGCATTCATTTAGTTCGTTTGTTAAATAAGAGACGATCTAGCGCTGAAAATTCTTTTCTCTTGTGGCTCGCGCACACCGCACTCGGACGCGCGCTTCAACACGTTGCAGAGATCGATCTATTTATGAGGCGCCGTCTATATAAGAGTATGTGCTTGGAGAGTTTGTGTGTGCGTGCTCACGTCTCAGATGAGTATGTGCGCGAGTTTGTGTGTGTGTGTGTGTGTGTGTGTGTGTGTGTGTGTGTGTGTGTGTGTGTGCTCGCGTCTCAGATGAGCATGTGCGCGAGTTTGTGTGTGTGTGTGTGTGTGTGCTCGCGTCTCAGATGAGTATGTGCGCGAGTTTGTGTGTGTATGTGTGTGTGTGATCATGTGCTCGCGTCTCAGATGAGTATGTGCGCGGTTTGTGTGTGTGTGTGCGTGAGCGACTTTAGATGTGACGTTGTACATTTCATATAGTTGGAGCATTCAGCAGTATACGTATGTGTGACTACTATATATACGTGTATGCAAGCGTTTTATGTGTGCGTGAATGAAGTTCGATTTAAGCCCTAGACGGCGCCTCATATCTATTCGTTCTGGTGAAATCACAACATATAATGCACACAAAGTGTCCCTGCTTGATATACAACCACTGATGAGCATTATCGGTTTAAAAAAACTACGCATGCGGATTAGAACCCCAAACCTCTGACATTCTTGACTAAAGTTCAAGTTCAGCTGCAGTGTTCCTCTTCGGGTAAGTCTAGTATTTTAATGCCAACTGCAAATCTTGCATATCAAGTATGAAGTATATCAAGTATATTTATATGAGGCTATACTTTGTGTGTTAAATATTTCTGCTCAGTGTCAGATATTTCTCTGTTTTGTAAAAGTCTATAATATATAATATGTAATATAATTGATATATAATATATATAAATAATATTAAAAGACAATTTTTTTATCTTAACTTAAGTGTTTTCGGCTACATCAGCACAATTTTTAATTTAATCAGAAATCAGAAAATCTTTTTCAGAAAACACACACAGATATAATTTTTTTGATAAAGTGTGTGCAGTTTCGTTTTCTTAAGTACCGGTTTAAGAACCGTTTAAGCACCGGAACCGTTTGAAAAATACCGAGTAGGTACTGGTATCGGATAAAACCCAACCAATACCCAACCCTACTGGTCTAGAACTACAGGAAAAGTATGATCTCTGTAATTGCAAACAAAGGTTTCTGTACCAAATATTAAGTTCTGCTTTTCTGATGTATCAAATACTTATGTCATGCAATAAAATGCAAATTAATTACTTAAAAATCCTTACAATGTGATTCTCTGGATTTTTGTTTTAGATTCCGTCACTCACAGTTGAAGAGTACCTATGATAAAAATTACAGACTTCTACATGCATTGTAAGTGGGAAAACCTGCAAAATCGGCAGTGTATCAAATACTTGTTCTCCCACTGTATATGGCATAAATTAACTTGTATCATAATCTTCTACAGCAATTGTCATTCACATTTTAACTATTTAACTAGTTCCCTATAATTAAAAATTAATTATTAGTATTAGTAATTTATTAGTAATTAAAATTACCCCATTTACTCACCCTCAAGCCATCCTAGGTGTATATGACTTTCTTCTCTCAGACAAATACAATCTGAGTTATAATAAAAAATGTCCTGGCTCTTCCAAGCTTTATAATGGAAGTGAATGGCCAATTCTGTTGTGAAGTCCATAAAAGTGTATCTATCCATGATAAAAGTGCTCCACACGGCCCTGGGGAGTGAATAAAGGCCTTCTGAAGTGAAGCGATGTGTTCGTGTAAGAAAAGTATCCGGCAGACGGCATACGCAAGTCGACTTAGGCCAAAAGAGTAACACTAGACGATGAGTGACGCTGCGCGGTTACAAACAAACAGGGCTGGACAACAAACTCAAGCTCCTCCAACAGTTCTCTTCAGAAATTGTCGTTTTAGACTTTGATTCGTGACTGGTGTTTTGTTTTGCTCTATCCTCTGCGCTTCCACGGTCGTTATTACGTTGTACGTCAGGTCAAGTGTTACTCTTTTGCCGTAAATCGATGCGTACGGCTGTCTGCTGCAAGCTAGTTGTTTTAGCTGATAGTTGACGAACGCATCGCTTCGCTTCAGAAGGCCTTTATTCACTCCCCAGGGCCGTGTGGAGCACTTTTATCATGGATAGATGCACTTTTATGGACTTCACAACAGAAATGGCCATTCACTTTTTATTATAAGACTGTATATAGACTCAGATTGTATTCGTCTGAAAGAAGAAAGTCATATACACCTAGGATGACTTGAGGGTGAGTAAATCATGAGGTAATTTTCAGTTTTTGGTGAACTATCCCTTTAACAAGAGGATGGCAAATCTAACCTTTGGTACGTCAAAAATATGATATTTGATAAGCAGATCTCACTTATTTGCTGTTATTAAATCAGGGTTCACTTGAAAATATACATTTGTCCTCCAGAACTTATTCTAACAACTTAATGTTTTAATATATTTCAGACCCAGTGGAAGTGAAAGAGCAAAGACAAGAACTGAAGTGAAATTTCAGTTTCAAACTCTAGGAGTAGCAGCTGAAATCTGTTAAAGTTGGAGTTTATTAAAGAGGAGATTGAAGACATGAGTGATCCAGAACCATCCAGAATAGAACGTGAAGATACTGAGGAACAAATTGGTTGGTGTCCATTCTTGATTCTTCATTGTTGACTGCTTTGGTAGATGTGAATTAATAATTAGTATATGGATGATAAATGATGAAATGCATCTAAATCATAACCTTGTATATAGCAGTTGTCAAACATATTTTAACAATATTAACAAGTGAATGACAGAACTAAACTTTGCCACATAAAAGATCCTATACCTGATCTCTGTTGCTTTCTGCTATTAAATCAGGGTTCACTTGTACTAATTCTAACTGTATTTCTGTGTATTTTAGACCAGGTGAGAGTGAAACAGCAAAGACAAGAACTGAATGAAGTGGAGGAGGAACATCGTAACTCTAAAATTCAGAGAACAAAAGCCAAAAAGACGCACACCTGCACTCAGTGTGGAAAGAGTTTCAGTCAAAAAGGAAACCTTAACACACACTTAAGAATTCACACTGGAGAGAAACCGTATACATGCACTCAGTGTGGAAAGAGTTTTTCTCATGCATCAACTCTCAGTCATCATCTGCATGTTCACTCTGGAGAAAAAACATTTAACTGTGATCAGTGTGGTAAAGATTTTTTTTCATCAGCACATCTAAAAACACACCTGAAAGTTCATTCAGAAGAGAAGCCTTATGTGTGTTCACTCTGTGCAAAGAGTTTTTCAAGGCTGGACAGTTTTAAACTGCACCAGAAAACACACAATGAAGTGAGAGATCATGTGTGTTTGGACTGTGGGAAGAGCTTTACTAAAGTTGACAATCTGAAACAGCACCAAAGAATTCATACTGGAGAAAGACCTTTCAAGTGCTCATATTGTGACAAGAGTTTCACTCAGTCTGGAAACCTGAAAGAACATGAGCGAGTTCATACTAGAGAGAAGCTGTATTACTGTACTCAGTGTGAAAAGAGCTTCAAACATAAAAAAAGCCTTCTGAGTCACATGAAAATATGTCGTAAGAAGTCGTCACAATGAGCAACATTTCATTTTCAAATACATTCAAGTAAATAGTGTGAGACACAGGCATAGCCTAAAAATTGACGCAGAAATATGTTTTAAAGTCTTAATAATAAATGTTTATTCTAAACTTGGGCTATTGTTGTTTACTTACAATATTTGTTCATTTAAAATGTAATTCAATGTTTAAATGATTATCGTTAAAGAAAATAATTGCCAACATTCGGACTGCCAACCAATCCGCAAACAGCCGCTGTACTGTCTGGCGGTAACAAGGTTGTGCTTTTGAGGCTTGCGCGTCATGAGGAGAAATGAAGACAAATGAGGGCATCTCACACAAAGAAACTCTGTGAACTTACAGCAGAAAAAATTCACATGGAGTTTTTATATTTATAACATATGATGCAGTTAAGCAACATCACACGACCAAGAGTGCTGAATACCATCACGATTGAAAATGTGACACCGATTTAATGACGGTTCAATAAACAAGAAATTCATATTAAAGGTATAGCGGAGGATTTTCTTTTTCCGGGTGGGTAGTGTAAACTATTGGTCCACCTAACTGTCAATCATTCTGGTGATGTTTACGTAAGGCCGTCGTACGTGCTCGTCCCTAGGTAGTTTTCGCTTTCTGCGCATGCGCACTTTCAGGTGTATATGTGTGATGAGTTACGTTTTCAGCCATTCCTTTGAAAATGGCTGAGGGTCGAAAGAGAAAAAGTGTATACGAAGTGTATGATAAGATGAAAAAGGCCGCAGAACATAGAAACAAGACCAGAGTGATTTTGGGTGAATATTTTACACGCTGGCGTGCGCTAAAAGCACAGATTGGGCTTCCCACTGATGCCGCAGTCGCGAAGATTCTACTAGACAGGTAAAGTTTGGCATGCTATTTGGAGAAATCCATTTAAAATCACTGCTAGTAAAAGTTAATGTAAGCTATGATTAGCGATGCTAGCCCTGGCAAAAGTCATGCACCGCGTAGACACGGTAAACATCTCTATTTGTCTAAAGTAGCCTTATGACCAAATGGAAAATGGTATCACGCTGAAATGTTCTAAATCCTTGTGTGTTCATTTTTGCTAATTACAATGTGTTCACTATAGTATTTATTACACAAATGCAACAAGCTACTTCTCCATTGCATATCATGTCTTGAGTCCTCACTCAATCGATCAGTATAATAAGTAAATAAAACACGGAAGGGCATTTGACATTTTGTCTTGCATGAATGTTTTTGAGTTATTTTATAATTTACAACATAATTGTGCCATCAAATGTGACTAGGCAAATTTGGATGCCCTTCTAAAACAATCTACTTTGATGCATATCGGTGCATGAAAATATAAAATATGTTTTATGCTTATACTTTGTTAGAACAAACAACTAACATGTCTATAATTCAATATTTGTTAAAGTTATGATAAAATTACATCCACTCCGCTGACACACACTCAATGGGCCAGACCCCAGCCACCAGCTGTGTCCACAATTGTGGAGTCACTGTCTGATCAGTAAGTTACTGTCATATTTATCATCAAGCTAAATGCTTCACAGTAGAAACTATGTCTTGTATTTGTGACTATACCAACAAGGATTAGCAACATATTCTATCTTCTATATGCGTGTAATTTATAGAGAAGCAGATTTCTCTGTGAAGGGAGTTGAGAAAATGGCCAGCAGTAGTAGCAGTGAGGAAGACAGAAGAACTATTTCACAAGAGAAACCAAGGTAAATGCAATAGTAGATTTCTGTGAAGATACTTTTTTTTTGTTTTTTTTTTACTTTAGTTGTTTTTGATTTATATTTGGTAATTTACTGAATATTATTTCTAGGGCCTCAACTACTGTACATACAGTTGAGATTGATGAAGATGCCTTCAACAATCTACAAAATTCAATGTAAGTATTACTGTTTTAGGGTCTTTATTTGGGATGGTACTGAAAGGGGCACTAAATTTACTTCATTCAAAAGGATTGACTGGGATGAAGACACATTGGATGAAACTTGGACTCCGGATTTAGAGACACAATCAAAGTCATCCACAGATGAAGATGAGACCGAGGAGGTTGAAGTCTCAGAAGATTACGAGACCTGGGAAACCTCCGCTGACGTGGATGAAGCAGAAAATCCTGATCCTCAAATTTGCATTAGGTATGTGTATTATTATTATTATTATTATTATTATTATTATTTTATAATTTTGTAAATGGAAAGTATTGTGATGCTTGTACATTTTGTGTAATATGGTGTATGATTTTCATTGAGGGTACACCTTACTGTTGCATTTCCAAAAGACCTTCTTCCTGCAATCAGTGTCCGAAAGCAATACAGATGCAAAAACCACGGAACTGCTAGGGTTATCACCTATATGTAAAAACCCATTGTAGGTGTTGGTGTTAGAAAGGATCTTTCTTACATTCCGGACGGTGTCTCCAACACATGGAAATGTAATGTTTCTGCCTCCAACATCCTATTGAATTGTAATAGCTCTGTATTGTTCTTGGTCATCCCATGCTGAGCCATTGGAATGTGTGGAAAGCTGCCAGACTAATGTTAATTCGGACCTGAGTGGCTGGCAGAAGCTTTTGATTAACGGGTGATGTGTGAAATATCTTTTTCTTTTCATTTGCAGGTCTGGTGTTGCTCTCCCAAACGGAATGTCTTTAGAGGATTGTCCTGTGATTGGCCTTGATGAGACTGTGCACGATGATAAGGAAGATGAAAGCCAGGAATTTGCTACTCCAGCTGACGCACCTATGGTCCTCACAGAGGAAGACGTCATCGGTCGGCCCGCATCCATAGTCTATCATGACATTATAAAGATGCTGCTGGACTTCCTTATTCTTCCAATTGAAAAATGCACAGTAAAGGATTCCATCACAAAGGCACCCTGTAATGCAGCTAAGCCATTTGAGGTTTCTGTAAAATCAAGGTGCTCTGCTGTCATTGCGGAATGGGTGAGTAGAACAATAAATTTGCAGCTCACAAACAGTCAGTTATATAGTGGCATTTTTTAAAATGTTTCTCAACACTTGCACTCGTACAGATATGTCCGAATGGTCACACAGTTTGGAAGTGGAGTTCACAGCGATATTTCAAGTATGGAATGCTAGCTGGGGATTTTATGTTGGGTGTAAACATCCTCCTGTCTGGAAACAACTTCCGTAAAATAGCTCTGCTCTTCAAGTTTATGAACTTGGGGATGATGCACCGAAATACATTCTACAAAATTCAAACCAAATTTTGTCTGCCGCATATTGAAGATTTGTGGAAGAGGGAGAGTAGCAAAGTCATCAGCCAGTTGAGTTCAAAGGACTCTGTTGTGCTCCTTGGTTAGTATATTACATGACTGCCACTTACAATATTATTATAATTATCTGTGGTCCTTCTGTTATCCTTTTGTTATCAAAACATTTAATCCATTTATATTGTCTTTATAAGGTGATGCTAGGATGGACAGTCCTGGGTTCTGTGCTGAATTCTGCACATACACTACAATGGAGAATGACACAAAAAGAATTAAAAAAAGAAAAAAAGAAAAAGAACGACAGGTCGGAGGGAACTCTGTGGCTATGGAGAAGGCGACATTCATGGAGACCTTGGACACACTGCGTCCAAAGTTGGGGAATGTGACGGAATTTTGCACTGATGCCAATATACAAATATCAGCACTTTTTAGTAAGTGACTTTTTGCAATATTACTTAAAAAAAAACAAGTTTGCTATACAATGAATAATAATGCTACTTTGATGTTTTACAGACAGTGGCCAATACAAAGACTGCGGTGTGAAACACAGCCTGGATATCTGGCATGGTGCAAAGAACCTTAGTAAAAAGATTATGGCTGTATGTATACAGTTATTGATATGTGTTTGTCCTCTGGTAAGAAAACATTTGTTTTAGACCTATACAATCTTTTTAGGCCGGACATGAGAAGGACTGTTCCCTGCTTCTGAGTTGGAACAGAGACATTTGCAACCACTTTTGGTACAGCTGTAAAGAAGCAGAAACGATTGAAGCTTTCAATGTAAGTTTTTATATACTGTATATATTACACAGCAATTACAGTAAATTAATGTATAAAGGATGTTTGTCAAATGTTTTTTGAAGTACACATGATTTACTATGCATAACATTTTTATTACAGGATCTGTGGACAGGAGTTCTCCATCATGTGACTGGCGTACATGAGTGGTACTTTGGGGCCTGTCAACATAGGCCTTTGGAGGAAGACAGGAATAAAGAATGGATTCCAAAGGACTCTGAAGCACACAAAAGACTCCAAAAGATCGTTTATGACGCACGCTGGTTGAAAAACATACCCAAGTATCTCACTTTCAGGTAGACATTTTAGGAATGCAATTATATTCCAAACCACAAAAATGCTGATTTATCAAATTTTGGTAAATGCCGTTTTCAAATATTGTCTTATTTGTTTCTTTATTTTTGTTTTACAGATCGACCTCAGACCTGGAGTCCTTCCATAACCACATACTTATGTATGCCTCAAAGCGCTTCTGCTTCAAACCACCAGTGTACTATGCTCGGACCCTGTTGGCAGGGCTTGATTATAACAACCACCTAAACCGAGGAGCACGAACAAATGCAGATGGCTCACATCAGTAAGTTTCTTATAACTGTTTACCTACACTCCATAATTTATTCTATGCATGCAATGGCAATATTGACATGTTTTTGTTTACTCCTCTAAGGTACGGCAAAATATTTAACAAAAAATCTAAGATGTGGCGGCTGTACACCATCAAGAATCCAAAAACCTACAAGTACATCCCAGATCTACAGAGCGCCATTCTCCATTCAAGACTGTTGGCTCCTAGGGGGATGACAGGAAAGCAGCCTCTTGCACTTGATGATCCACGAAGGCTGGGGCTGTTGTCTGGTGGGCCTGCCCCAACAGTACAAGAATTGAAGGAAAAGAAAGAACGCCGAGGGCTAGGTGAGTTGTATTCAAGTCAAGTGCCTTATTTTGTTGAATTAAAACCTCTACAGTGTACACTGCTGTTATATAGGATAGAATTTTTTTAAAAAGGTCTATCTTGTTATACATAAAAAGTCCTAATGATATGTAAACATATGTTTTTTTTAACAGGTCAACCATCTCACACATGACCTGTTAGTAGATGTGGTGCTTGAAGAGAATGTGACTTTGGAAGTTTGGCTACATAAAAAGGGGGCCATATCTATACTTTTTACATTTCCCCTGTTCACAATGTGCCATATCAGACAATTTCTGGTGAATGTATGGCATGTAAAAAAAAACAGTTTATAATTTATACATTACAGCTAATAAAATTCAAAATGTGCAAAGCATTTATGCGTAATTACGTTTTTTTAAGGGGTAAATTGTATTTATATTGGTACATGTAAGTTATAAACAGTTATCACATACAAGCCTACATAAACTATTGTCCTTTGTGAACTTTCTAAAGCCACTAGCAAATATTTTATAGAACTATGGAAAACTCATATGAAGAACATGAAAAAACAATATATGTTTTGAAGATACTTTATTATCAACATATCAACAAAGGTGGTACAAAATGTTAGTGTCAAATACACACATGTATTGATCCATCTTATTTTACTGTGCAAGTATAGCTCCTGAGGTATCTTAGAATAAAGTGCAATTCAGAAGATTTATTGTGAGTACACAATAGGTTTAGACTCTGGCAGGAATAAAGCCTACGTAATTCCCATGAGGATCCGGGAAACGATCTCTAATTTTCCACACACAGCATGAAGCTATAACAATTCTATATCCTGGTCCCAGAACACCATATTGCCATACAACAAAGTTCCTATATGCAGCATAGCGGAACTGTCTGTGACTTTCTCCCGTATCCTGGATGTCCACCTCTGCCCTAAGGTCATTCCAGATTCGCCTGGCCAGTCTCAGTACACCTTCTTGCAAAATGTACAGCTCCATGTGTGGCAACAGTGATGTGCAGTTTTGTGGTTGTTGTTGACAGCATTTCTGTTCCAGCAGTGTTGGCATATTTCTGCAGTTTCTACAGACACACCAGCTGGGTGCCTGTGGATGAGGAGGTCCTGGTTGAGGGGGATCAGGGGTGAGACTCATGAGGTCAAAGATGAGACTAGGTTCACGAGTGAGGCATCTTTGTAGAAGTTGTTGGCACTCATCTACTGTCAGTCTCTTTATCCTATCCTGTTAAAACAAAAATCACACTTAGAAAATGTTCTTATTAGCCCTTTGACACATAAAACTTTCAACTAAAACATCTAACAGGCAAAGTGAATTCATGTGTGCACACTTTTTCGAATAAAAGGAATAAGGCAGTACATTCATTACACTTATCAGTGTTTTCACTGTTGCACACTGTCTGCCTCGCAATGTATGAGGGAGCATTACAATAACAAAAGGAAATATCACGTCTCACACTGTATGTCTGACCCCTTGGACCAAAATTGTTACAATGACAATAGTATTGCTTGTACTAAAAGAGTTTGTAAGTTAGCATTAGACGTATTCTGCAACAAAAATGACAAGTTAGCTGTCATGTATGTACACATACCTGCTCAATTGCCATCCTCTGTTTATGAAGCTCTTCAACCCTTTTGAAGTCCTCCCGTGACAGGTGAGCGAGCAGACTGCCACGGCCTCTAGCCCGACCGCTGCCTCCCCCTCTCTCACGGCCGCCTTCTCCCCGCTCTCGGCTGGTGCTGGCTCTTGAGCCCCTGCCCCGACCTTGTCTCCCTCGGCCTCTAGGCGCACCCCCCCTCCTGGATCTTGGTCGGGATGAACAGGGCACAGGCTCGTATTCAATATCAGATCCCACAAGACTCTCTTCTTGAAAGCTCTAAACGCACCAGCAAAAAATAAATAAAATTGATGCTAGATGATAGCTTGTTTATTGGCCTGTAGCATGCTAAAGTTAGCTATAGAGATGCTTGTCGTAAATAGATTTTCCCTTACCGGTGGTGAGTCAGACATAGTGGAAACGACGTGCACGAGGTGAACTCAACTAGGCTCGTGCATGCTCTCTCGTGCACACGTTTAATAGGCGTTCCCTCTCTGGAGCAGATAGAGTGTTGCGCATGTGCATTTTTTTTTAAATTGGAGAGGGCGGGACTTTTCTAAAATTCGGAAAGATCCTCCGCTATACCTTTAAGTCACTTACATTTTAGACACTTTTTGGACTGTGTTTGTTATATTTCAGCAGTGAAAAATAGTTCCAACAAAGATCACAGCAGAACCATAAAGCCTCTCACAGGAACACATAACTGTGTTTTCATTACTGAATGATTCAGCGTTTTGAACAAATAGGTTTGAGTCGAAGATTCAATGACCCATTAATAAAAGCCTGGCTGCGTTCGAAACCGCATATTAGTAGCTACTTAATTTCAATAAGTACTTATGGCGCTTTTCCACTGCATGGTATGGTACGGCTCGGTTCGGTACGGCACGCTTTGGCGCTTTTCCACTGCATGGTACGGTACGGCTCGGTTCAGTACGGCTCACTTATGACGCATTTCCACTGCAAGGTACGGTACGGCTCGCTTCGGCTCGCTTTAAATGGTACCACCTCTGTTGAGGTTCCAAGCGTACTGTACCGTTACTAAAATGTGACGTGAAAACACTGCAGATCACTGATTGGTCAGACAGAATCATCTCTACCAGCGTCATTGTATTTACGACACGAGACACTAAACCCGCTAGATTTAAATAGCCAGTAGACAACCGCCAACGCTGTAGAACTTGTTTCAAAAGTACTTGTTTTACTTGTTTTAAAAAGAGTATAAACTTCAAAAAAAGAAATGGCTGAATCGTGGTCAGTGGACGAGGTGCAGACGTTCCTCTCGTTGGTTGCCGAGGAGTGGATGGGGAAACACGGAATGAAAAATTTGCATTAATATGATGATGTCATGGCAGTAGAGACGGCAACTATAACGATCAGTCCCACCCACTTTGAAGCGGTACTAACTGCAGTGGAAAAGCAACCGAGCTAAAGCGAACCGAACCGTGCCGTACCGAGTCGAGTCGTACCACGCAGTGGAAAAGCGAAGCGAGCCGAACCGTTCCGCGCCGAGTCGAACCGTACTGAGCCGAACCGAGCCGTACCATGCAGTGGAAAAGCGCCATTACTCAACGAGCGCTAAAAGAGTTGGTACTATATAGCCTGATCACATTGAGTATGAATGCGAACCGGACATCTGCGATGTTGATGTTATCATGTGACCTACAATGCTTTATGGTTACCACAAGCGCAATAACTTAAAAGATGTGAATGACACATTTAATTCATCTATCTATAAATATCTTGATATTGATGAAATTGATTTGAGCTAAAATTTATATGAGCGATAGGTGCACTGACACCTCATAACATCAGTAATTTGACAGCCCTACCTAGAACGGTTTTCCTCAGCGTTTGTAATGTCTGCACAGAGGAGACGGGCAGCTGCTTGAAGATCTCACCTTTGGAGAAAACTGCTGAATTTTTACTTGAAAAAATTTAAGTATCATTAATATTAAAATTAATATTACCCCAGAATGAATGAATTGCATTGCTATCCCACCCCATAACATACAATAATAATGATAAATGCTGACCAGTAGTTAATTATATTACTTTTTACTGAAAATTATATATATAATCATTCAAAGTCATATGACATAGCTGTGCATGAATACATATATTCTAGATAAATGCAGTGAACATATCTCAATTTTCAGTCAAGCAATGAATGAATGCATTAATGCATTAATTAATGAAATATTTACATTTTATCTACTGACAATAAGAAATATTAATACATTAGTAAAAGAATGAATAAAAGTAACCATCACAATAAACAAATGCATATACAGGTCAACAACACATGAAACAAAGCTTTATTCAAACTTATTGTTTTAAGAATCATGTGTTTACAGGCGCTGAACCCCACATCCTGCTGCCATCTCAACACAGCTGTTCTCATTCTGCAGCTTTATTCTGATGAATCAGCTGATCACCAGAGGTGAGCCATTCCTTCGTGCCTGAGGTTGTTGCGTTCTGCACTGTGCTTCACAATCTGAGGCAATAAGGGCAGGTGGAGTGCTGGAGGGTCTCATCAGGCCGGTGGAGTGATGGAGGGTCTCATAAGGGCAGGTGGAGTGACGGAGGGTCTCATAAGGGCAGGTGGAGTGATGGAGGGTCTCATCAGGGCAGGTGGAGTGATGGAGGGTCTCATCAGGATAGGTGGAGTACTGGAGGGTCTCATCAGGCCGGTGGAGTGATTGAGGGTCTCATCAGGGCCGGTAGATTTATAGAGGGTTTCATAAGGACAGGTGGAGTGATAGAGGGTCTCATCAGATCAGGTGGATTGATGGAGGGTCTCATCAGAGCAGGTGGATTGATTGAGGGTCTCATCGGGGCGGTGGCGTGATGGAGGGTCTCACAAGAGCAGGTGGAGTGATGGAGGGTCTAATAAGGACAGGTGGAGGGATGGAGGGTCTCATCAGGGCGGTGGAGTGATGGAGGGTCTCATAAGGGCAGGTGGAGTGATGGAGGGTCTCATAAGGACAGGTGGAGTGATGGAGGGTCTCATCAGGGCATATGGAGTGATGGAAGGTATCATAGGGGAAGTTGGAGTGTTGGAGGGTATCATCAGGGCGGTGGAGTGATGGAGGGTCTCATAAGGGCAGGTGGAGTGATAGAGGGTCTCATCAGGGCAGGTGGAGTGATGGAAGGTCTCATCAGGGCCGGTGGATTGATGGAGGGTCTCATAAGGGCAGGTGGAGTGATGGAGGGTCTCATCAGGGCGGTGGAGCGATGGAGGGTCTCATAATGACAGGTGGAATGATGGAGGGTCTCATAATGACAGGTGGAGTGATGGAGGGTCTCACAAGGGCAGGTGGAGTGATGGAGGGTCTCATCACGGCCAGTGGAGTGATGGAGGGTGTCATAATGACAGGTGGAATGATGGAGGGTCTCACAAGGGCAGGTGGAGTGATGGAGGGTCTCATAAGGGCAGGTGGAGTGATAGAGGGTCTCATCAGGGCAGGTGGAGTGATGGAGGGTCTCATATGGGAAGATGGAGTGACAACATATCAAAGGTTGGCTTGCTCATCATAAAATTTCTGACCCCACTGCTCCTCGTTAAAGCCAATATTTAAACACAATATGCTCCCACCAGTCCTGTGAATTCTCTCGCACACAATAACTGAAGCATATGCGAAGGCTGCAATGATGGCACTTTTCGTTCTCCTCCACCTCAAAATCATGGTGATCTTTGGCGAACTTCGCTTATATCGCAGAGCTAGCATCAGGCATATTTCGCGTTCGTCCATCAATGCAAGAGAATTTAACACTTTAAGCATGGGCGATGTTTCAGATAGTATGAAAAGCGTAAACACATGAATCGGATATGGGTCACAGTTGAAAGAATGTGTAAACGGATGGTCAGAAAAATTGGATGAAGGTAACAAATCAGAATTGGGCATCAAGACCTGAAGTGTAAACGAGGCCTAAATAACTTGGCAACTACAAATCAACTTGTTCTCCGGACCATAAATCCTGGAACACACAAAGCCGACGCTGGCGAACTAGCGCTGATGAAAGCCAAATGTGTTGTCGCCTCGCGTCGGGGTAAAAAGCTGCACTTGAACACACCCCGAGAGAACTACTGCCGACTGTTAGCTAGAATGTGCATTTTGCGCCTGTGTGTAAATGAGACAACTTTCTATTTCTGCAGATATATTCGTCATTAAAAAAGGGAAACCGACGCTGCAGGCTGCAGATACACAAACTGTAAACAAAGCAATGCTTACCGTTTTGAATATCAATCCTGTTAAACACTTTTTTTAATCCACTCCGCTCATGTTAATATTGAAATATTCGCTAAGGAACACTCGGGTAAGATGACGTAACATTAGAACAGCCTTCTATCTGTATCGTTTTGACTTCTTTGCTTGCTGTTTTGCTATTATTTTCGTGCTCTGACTCGTTCACTAAGCTGAACAGCCAATCAGAGTTCCATCTTTCGGCTTGGTGCGTTTCAGGCTTAACACCTAACCATAACCTAACATTCTACTGACAGTCTACTACAGTCTACTAATACTCTAATGAGAGTTAGTTGACATGTAGTTGAAAAGTTACTTTATCGATATAAAGTGTAACCCTTATGTTTAGTTACTTTATAGATTTATTTACTTTACTTACAGCACATTTATCTAATGTAAGCAGTGTTAACAACAGTGAAACATGCCTCTGATGTCACCACTGACTGCTACCGCATGTTCCCTGAAGCGCAATAAAACGCCCAGAAGAGAGGCTCCCAATGTTGGTCCAAGAAGGAGGGTATCATTGAGGCTTCGACCTCGGCATTGGAAGGAGCAGTTAAAGACCAAACGACTCTTTCTGTTATGGCTCACTAAGTGGTGGGGTATATACCACGACTCATCTGTGGTTGAGGCTTCCCTTAAGTCAATCTTCTTAACCGCTCCCGTCTCCACCAACTTGCAAATTGCTGCACAGTACTCGTCGGCTCGTAGGGGGTCCCGGGCCAAGCGTCTCTCCAGACTTCTGAGGCTAGGTAGGATGGTTACCTTAGGAGCTTGGAGCGGGGGAATGTCTCGCATCCGTAGAAGGGGCGTGGCATATCTGTGGACGTCTGCAACCTGTACTCGCCTTGTAGTCCAGTTATTTTAAGCCAAAATGGGGGTCAACCTTGAACAAATTGCAACAGAAGCAAACTCAACTGATTTTGTATCCTCAATATGTCCTGAGCAAGGAAAAAAAAGCCCTGAAGAATCCCATTAGGGGAAAGTTTAGAAAAAGACCCAAATATAGCCTATTCATATGCCTATTCATTCTTTTTCTCACGTGAATAGGCTAAAAATTTTAACCTTTAGGGATATATGGGATTCTTCTGGTATTTTTTTATTGAGGATACAAAATCAGTTATGTTGCAATTTGTTCAACCTTTTTTCATAAAACATACACTGGAATATATTGTCTTGGTGTCTAAGAGATCCACCGCTTCCTTATCCTGCTTTGACCTCATTGCCAGTTTACCACTCTGGTATGGCAGTATGTCCATCTTCCAAAGCTTCTCCACATTCTGCATTAGCTCTTTTGTCTGGGATGAGACAATTTTCACTGGCTCTATAGATTGATAAAGTCCACGTCATGCAAACTAGTAGAAACTATGCTTCCAACCACAGGTTAAGAGATGCCGAACCAACCACACAACTTTGCAATGCTGTTTGCGAATGTTCGTTGGAACGATGGTTTCGGGAAACACAAACTCGTTGAACTATGTTGATAACGACGGAACTTGTGATCATAGTTCGGCTAACGGTGCTGTGGGGAAACGCACCCCAGGTAGGTCTCTGCAATAAAGAGTGAAAATATGCTGTATTAATGTCACAAACGAGACTTCTGAGATTAAACCTCTTTGAACTACATTTCCCTCTCAGGTACGTGGCACTGATTACCCTTGCACCTGACTTTCATCAGTGGACTATTTAAGCTGCTCTCGGACTCTACCTCATTGCGAAGTTTTGTCTTGCCCTGGTGAACATCTCTGATTGTTTCTTCCCGTGTTTTTGTCTTCCTGTGGATTACTCTTGGGCTGTTTATTCTCTTTGTGATTCTTTGCTGCCTGCCCTGGACTGTTTTCTATTGTGGACTAATTTATGTAAGTTTGCTGCCTGACCTTATGCCTGTTTTCGGATTACGAGCTGCTTTGTCTCTACTGTTGTGTTTGCTGGTGATTGACCCTGATTGTACGACCAAGATTAGTATAAAGCTGCAAATGGATCCTCACTTTGCTGAAGCCTCGTTACAATTAAGTGAAGGTGTGAGTTTATATTAATAATGGAAGTGCCATAAAACCCGAACAAGTTTATGTATGCTTTTTTCTGCCAAAAGTCTGATGTATTTTTGGACTTAACACGCGTTTAAAAAAAAAAACTTCTCCACATAGGCCTATCATTTTGATGCATTGAGTCTGTGGAAATGTCGTTTACATGTGTTTAGCTTTGATTTTGATGTTAATGCGATCTTCTATCGCCCTATAATCCATCGCGCTCTTTAAGATCACTAAATTCAAGGCTTTTGGTCATACCCAGGATATCCAGAACCACCAAAGGAGGGAGAGCATTTTCACATTTGGCTCTAAAACTCTGGAATAGTCTTCCTGATACTGTTCGTTGCTCAGACTCGTTCTCCCAGTTTAAAACTAGATTAAAGTCGCATCTCTTCAGCCAGGCATTCATATAATCCTACAGTTCAAACTACAATCCGGCCTCTAGCTCATAAATGCCAGAGGAGAACTGGCCTCCGACTGAGCCTGGGTTCTCCCAAGTTTTTTTTTTTTCTCCATTAGGTCACCTGATGGAGTTTTAGGACGTTTTTCGGTTCCTTGCCACTGTTGCCTTTGGTTTGCTCAGTTGGGGATATTTTGGGGATATTTAATTACATTTTATCAATCAATAAAGAAATGTTTCGAGATTAAAGTCGAAATGTTTCGAGATTAAAGTCGAAATGTTTCGAGATTAAAGTCGAAATGTTTCGAGATTAAAGTCGAAATGTTTCGAGATTAAAGTCGAAATGTTTCGAGATTAAAGTCGAAATGTTTCGAGATTAAAGTCGAAATGTTTCGAGATTAAAGTCGAAATGTTTCGAGATTAAAGTCGAAATCTTTCGAGAATAAAGTCTTCCGTAGAAGTTGTGTGTGTGCTTGCCGTTATTTCACATTGCCGCACAGGCATTCATGCGTGTGCGTGTGTGTAAATACATGCGCTTGTGAAGTCGAACTGCCGTCTATAATAGACACCGTACGTTCTGGATACATTTTAAGTGCATCATTCTGTATCCAATCATTTGGCCGGATCCCGTGATTTCCTCAAATATAATAACCACTGGTGGTTGAGGAAAGATTCCCTGAAATGATTGTAAAGCGCTTTTAAGTGTAGGCCTACAGTAGACATATGAAAGCGCTATATAAATGCCTCATTCATGCATTCATTCATTCATTCATTCATTCATAAAGCTGGATATCTTGATCCAGTCTGACAGT
This sequence comes from Leuciscus leuciscus, assembly GCF_965113295.1. Classification (NCBI taxonomy): domain Eukaryota; kingdom Metazoa; phylum Chordata; class Actinopteri; order Cypriniformes; family Leuciscidae; genus Leuciscus; species Leuciscus leuciscus. Next base: position 6,813,586 of record NC_138733.1, on the reverse strand, counting down.
ATATTTTATAAAGTCCTATAGCCTAATGTCATGTTGGTAGACCTGTAGAATATCCCTTTGTTGAAAGCCCAGATAAAAGTAAAAAGCTATTATTTTGTATAGATCCAGTTCACACACACACACACACACACACGCACACGCATGAATGCCTGTGCGGCAATGTGAAATAACGGCAAGCACACACACAACTTCTACGGAAGACTTTATTCTCGAAACATTTCGACTTTAATCTCGAAACATTTCGACTTTAATCTCGAAACATTTCGACTTTAATCTCGAAACATTTCGACTTTAATCTCGAAATGATAGCATTTTTTTCTTTTTTTACATAATAATTATTATTTTTTTACGTTTTTTTTTTTTTTTTTTGGGATAATTTTTTTTTTTTACGTTGCGGTTCAGGGCTTCCGTACCATAGTTACCTTTTACACAAAACATAATTTTCAACTTAAAAAAAAAAAAAAAATCATGGCTGATTTTTCAATTAGTTCAAATGCATGATGATCATTGGCTGTTTGGCTTAGTTTATACCCTGGTAAACCAGAGTTCTCGCGAGAGCACAAGTTGAATTTGCTCAGCGAGTTACTCTGGGGTCGAGCAATGGAGCTCATTAAATATGCCCCTCGATCTGAGCTGCACCAATCACATCGGGTTATCTGATATAGGCGGGCCAGAGGCGAGCTAAACAGATGACGACAGCGCTGTGACGTCGAAGTCATCAGTAAACATTAAAGAGATGCCTATGGATGAATAGCAGTTGTTTGAAACGGCTTTGGCCGCTACAATGAACGAGTTAGACTTGGCTTTTTTCCCAAAAGAGGAACAGAAGACGGCGCTCGAATCGTTCCTTTGCAAGAAGGGTGTTTTTGCTGTTTTGCCGACCGGAAGAGTCTAGTCTACCAGTTAGCTCCGCTGGTAGCTAAGCGTATGGGGTTTATTGTTGTGATTGGTCGTAGTGTTATCCAATTGCGTGCTGTGAGATTTTCAAATGCATGCTTGGTGCCGCCCCTCGAGCTGGCCGATTTTCATTGACCGACACCAGACCATTAATCTTTTAGATTTAGGTCTGGATTTTTCAGGCTACTTAGTTTATACACTATTAGATGCCAGTCATAAGAGCTGTGAAAAATAAGCAAATAATCTAGGAATATAAATGCATTTATATCATAATCTTGTACACCAGTTGTCATTCACATTTTGACCATTAACATCAAAAATATAACATTTGATAAAAATATCTCACTTGTTTTCTGTTATTAAATCAGGGTTCACTTGAAAAAGCACATTTATCCAACAAACATCTAACAACTTGTTTTAATATGTTTCAGACTAGATGGAAGTGAAAGAGCAAAGGTGCAAAAGGACAAAAAACTGAAGTGAAATTTCAAAGGTGATGATGCTGTAATTTGTTTCAGCCTGTTGACACTAATAAAATGAGTTTAATGTGCCAATTTACAGAAGATCTCAGACATCACCATAATGAATGAGCTGAAAACAGGGAACTTTTGGAGAAAAAGAGGCTTTTCAGCAGCAGTTTAACATGATGACCCTGTACTTTTTAAATGCAGATTGGATAAAAACACAGTGATCACAGTTCACACCTGCAGTGAAGCCCCTCCCACAACAATTCACCAATAAATACTGGGAATATTCCCATCATCCTACAAGAGAAGGACAAACTCCAGGAGTTGCAGCTGAAATCTGTGTGACTATTAAAGGTGCAATGTGTGATATTTCTGAGGATCTATTGACAGAAATGCAATATAAGATCCATAACTATGTTTTCAGTGGTGTATAAAGACCTCACTTAATGAACCGTTATGTTTTTATTACCTTAGAATGAGTCATTTATATCTACATAACCGCAGCCACCCCCTTCTATGAAGGTCGACATACTGTGACGTGATGTTTCTACCGTAGCCGACAGCGAACAAACAGCGCTACAGAGCGCGTTTCGTCACTAACAGCAGAAAAAGACGCAGCAGAATACTCAGGTTGTACCTGACGCGGCAAACGTGGAGAAAAACATGCTGTCTGAACGACGCCTCGGACATCATAACGTTAGCTATTTCCCCTTACCTAAGTTCGCTGCTTTGATGCTCTTATCTTATAACGTTACTAACTAGCATGGAAACAAGCTATGGTAAAGTCAGTGAATAAAAGACTAACACAATGATAAACAAGTAAAAATAACAATCGCAATAACATGTGGTTTTACTGAATAATTAAGTAAATATAATTTAATATAAAATATAATATAGAGAAACCTTATTGCTTGACTTGCTACTCTCTGCTGACTCAGATGATGACATATTCCGATCCTACGTCGGCCACCGTAGCTTCTCATTCGAGTTTGCAATTTGAAGGAAAGGCCGCGAGCTATTGACATGTTGCAATTCGCAAATATCACCACTAGATGCCGCTAAAAATCACACACTGCACCTTTAAAGATGGAGTTTATTAAAGAGGAGATTGAAGACATGAGTGATCCAGAACCATCCAGAATAAAACATGAAGATACTGAGGAACAAATAGGTTGGTGTCCATTCTTGATTCTTCATTGTTGACTGCTTTAGTGGATGTGAATTAATAAGCAGTATATGGGTTATAAATGATGGAGAAATGCATCTAAATTATCATAACCTTGTATAAAGCAGTTGTCAAACATATTTTAACTGTATAAACAACTGAATGACAGAACAAAACTTTGCCACATAAAAGATCTGAAACCTGATCTTTCTGCCAGAGGTGGACAAAGTACACAACTTACTTACTTGAGTGAAAGTACAGATACTACTGGTCAAATATTACTCCATTACAAGTAAAAGTTGTAAAGACTGATTTTTACTTCAGTAAAAGTACAGAAGTACTTGTTTTTAAAAGTACTTAAAGGTGCATTAAGCAACTTTTCATGTTAAAAATACCCGTTTTCTAACCCATACATGCTTAAACAATTGCCTGATGGGCTGAATGAGCCCTTCTCTGATCACTGAGATTGTCTCTATAATCCTGTAAAGTAAAATAAATAAGAGGGATTCGGGCCGGAATTTTAGACTGGGCGTGACGTCATGCGCGTTCACGCTCACCTGGCTGTCTGGCAGGTTTGTGTATTCGCCGCCATTCTCCGTAGAAGAGGGATTCTAAGAGACCGGCTTGTAGTTCATTTCAAACACCAACGCAAACTCCACGTAAGATAAAAAAAAGAAAACTTTTGTCCGTGAGCGTGCACACTTCTGGCTGCAGTTTCACTTGCCGCCAGAGGGGGCATAGTTCTGCAAAAACTCAGAGACTTGCGCAATGCACCTTTAAATATCAAAAGTAAAAAGTAAATGTCAATGCATTGTTTTATTATTGTTGCGTTGTTGTATGTTATACTTACAGTACCTTATGCCTCTGAATCTATGCCTGCCTACCCTCATATCAATATCACATTTATTTCTAAGTAGTAGTGGGTAGTGGGATTGAATGTGAGATTGAATAAGTGCATTCAATAACGTCCACAATGGTTTCGGACACCCTCAAATAGTGCCCTATTTAAAGTTTTTTGGCTTTTAGTATGAATATGTTAGCCTTACTGTTACAAGCTAGTATGCTCCAAAACAATGACAACATTTGCATTAAGAAGACCAGACCCAACGTTGAAAATCAGATTGATGTCAGAATCCACGTCAGTCGGGTTCTGACGTCAACCCAACTTTCCTTTCCAACCAAAATTCAACGTCTGTCCGACGTTGGATGTTGACATCAATCTGACGTCGACTCGATTTTGATTTCCAACCAGAATCATCCCCTGACTGACATTAATACTTTCTACTCAAGGACCTTGTCAAAAATGTAGTGGAGTAAAAAGTATGATATTTGTCTTTCAAATGTAGTGAAGTTAAAGTTAAATGTTTCCAGAAAAAATAATACTCAAGTACAGATACTCAAAAAGTGTACTTAAGTACAGTGCTCAATTAAATGTACTTTGTTACTGTCCACCTCTGCTTTCTGCTATTAAATCAGGGTTCACTTGAACTGATTCGAACTGTATTTCTGTGTATTTTAGACCAGGTGAGAGTGAAAGAGCAAAGACAAGAACTGAATGAAGTGGAGGAGGAACATCATAACTTTAAAATTCAGAGAAAAAAAAGCCAAAAAGACGCACACCTGCACTCAGTGTGGAAAGAGTTTCTCACAGAAAGGAGACCTTAAGACACACATGAGAATTCACACTGGAGAGAAACCGTATACATGCACTCAGTGTGGAAAGAGTTTTCCTCAGTCTGGATCTCTTAAATTACATGAGCGAGTTCACACTGGAGAGAAGCCGTACGACTGTACTCAGTGTGGACATCGTTTTTCTCATGCATCAGGTCTCAGTTATCATCTGCACGTTCACTCTGGAGAAAAGCCATTTAACTGTGATCAATGTGGTAAAGATTTTATTTTATCATCACAACTAAAAAAGCACTTGATAGTTCATTCAGATGAGAAGCCTTATGTGTGTTCTCTCTGTGGAAAGAGTTTTTCACAGCTGAACAGTTTTAAACTGCACCAGAAAACACACAATGAAGTGAGAGATCATGTGTGTTGTGACTGTGGGAAGAGCTTTACTAGAGCTGGTGATCTGAAACGGCACCAAAGAATTCATACTGGAGAAAAACCTTACAAGTGCTCATATTGTGACAAGAGTTTCACTCGGTCTGGAAACCTGAAATCACATCAGAGAGTTCATACTGGAGAGAAGCCGTACTACTGTACTCAGTGTGAGAAGAGTTTCAAACGGATACGAAGCCTTCTAAATCACATTAAGATATGTCACAAGAAGTCGTCACAATGAGCAACATTTCATTTTTATGTCAAATTCATTCAAGTAAATGGTGTGAGTTCCTTCCAAAAGAGTGGGTTTGCATTCAAAGAAACAACAACAAACATAATTCTATTATTTTATGATGCAAGGCTTTTATTTTGAAAGACTTGCATGAAACTATTGAGACTTCTGTGAGACTCATTTTAAGAAAAAGCAACTGAGAAAAACATGTTTTCCTGATTCAGTATCTGTGGTCAGAGATGTTGCAAAATTATATGTCAGTGTCATTATTGTAATGTTATTTTCATATCTTTAAAAATCTCTCACCTTAAGAATACACACTTTCCTGTCTTGTCACTGTTGTCTTGTCACCGTTATACTGCAAATACAGCATGTGCTGTATATCATCACTTCATTATAAATAATAATAAATTAATAAATAAATCGTAGTGTCGTAGTTTTGTTGTCAATTAGTAAGTCATGAAATTACCAAAAAGTACCAATAAATTACATAACTGGTACATTGTGTGTTAACTGGGAAGGATTTGCATGTAGGAGAATGATGTTCATTCTATTCATCCATATGTTTCCATGTGTTTCATTAATATTCATGTTAGTATTGTGTATTTAGGGGCCAAGCCCTGAAAGGGCACAATCAATATCTTATATTAATACCCCGCCCATTACAGTAGTAGCCATTTTGAAAAGTAAATTTTTCATTCAAATTTTGTTCAATTTTTACAAAAAATTGCGCAGATGACCTTCGGACTGAGCCGCACAGAAATGACTGAACAGATTTTTTTTATTCATCTTTGTTCAATAGTTGTGGTGTCGCGAACTTATCTTTGCCAAACTTTGATCAATCGAAACGAAAATTCATACACTTCATCGGAACTATGATCTGAGGGGCCATGCCAAATTTAGGAACAGCGCCCCCTACAGGTCATGAGTTCTGGAAAATGCCTATTTTCGGCAATAACTAGAACAGTTTGTCAGAAAATCATAAATGTGGTGTCTATGGATTTAGATCCACACTACCACGTGTCAGCCATTTTTAATCGTGTCTCCCATTTTGAATTGATTCCTTGTGTCATGCCGAATCCGTGGATACCAATTTTGCCAGGATTGGCTGAACCATGTGTTCGCCATTTTGAATTTTGTCATAAATTGCAATATCTTTTAAACTATTTGACACGATTTGATCTTCACAAAATGTGGTGGGGATCATCAACAACATGTCTTAAAGTTACCAGAGAAGTTTGAATACAGCGCCACCTAGTGTTACAGAGATATTCAATTTTTTATTACTTTTGGAAACATTGTTCAAAATTTGATTTCATTATGTTCCTTGGTTTATGCTGATTCCCACGATATCTCATTTGTCATTTTCCAACAATGTGCCTGTCCGTCAAATTGAAACAAATGAAAAACAGTTTTTTCACTACTTCTCCTACAATTGTTGCTCAATTTTGTGCAAAAATTGATCAGGTGACTTTCAGACCTAGCCACACCAAAGTGACTGACCGGATGTTTGATATTCACTATTGTTCTCACTATAGTGGAAATAGGGTGTGGCCCCTTTTAGAGCTGCACGCACCCTGTTGAACTGGGCAGTCTGTATTTTATCTGCACCTCGAGCACCCCATGTATGCGGGTTATTTCTGTTTGGTGCTCAGTTTATCTTATTTTCATCTTTTTTTTTTTTATTAAGTAACGCTGTGAACGGAGGAACGTGTTACAGACAATTACCCGAGTTCGATTTGGGAATAAAGTGCGGATTGTGAGCTATCCCTGTTTTTTTTTCCCTCCTGACACAACGCGTTACAAGTGGCGCCCGAACGTTTTTATCCCTGGCCTTGGATTTAAAGCGAGGTTTACACGGATGCTGAGCCGGTTCGTGACGGACGACGCTGAAAGATTTAACTTGTTAACTCATTTTATCATAGACAGTAAAAGAAATGGACACAGCGATTCAATTGAATTGAATTGGATTCAACGGAGAAAAGTGAAGTCAATTAGAAGCTCTCACTTCCTGATGGCGGAGCGTACTGCGCAGACTCAAACTGAGCTTGACGACGTAGATGTGATGTGAGCAACCCGTCTGTCTTCACCCCAGCAGAATCGGAGCGGCTCTTCTGTCGGACAACATCTCCAAGGCGTTGCACACCATATGACTAGTAAGTCAAAGTCCAAATCACACTCTTTGCTGTCCAAACTTAATTGATATAAGTACCAATGTAGAACATTATATTGAAACTGTGTCTATTCCTCGTTTAGTGAGGTCAAACATTAAATCTACTGTAGGATCTAGGAAAAATCTAATTGTAATTAAACCAGAAAATCTCAATATTAGTGAACAAAAACAATTTATAAAGCTGGGTCTTCTAAACATTAGATCGCTCACACCTAAGGCAGTTATTGTAAATGAAATGGTCACAGATAATAGTTTCGATGTACTTTGCCTTACTGAAACCTGGCTTAAACCAAATGATTATTTCGGTATTAATGAGTCTACTCCTCCTGGATACTGTTATAAACATGAGCCCCGTCTGATTGGTCGTGGTGGCGGTGTTGCAACCATCTATAAAGACATTCTTAATGTTACTCAAAAAACAGGTCACAGGTTTAATTCGTTTCAAGTACTTGTACTAAATGTTACACTCTTAGATGTAAGAAATAAATCCCTATTATCTCTAGCCTTGGCTACCGTATATAGACCGCCAGGGCCTTACGCTGATTTCCTAAAAGAGTTTGCAGATTTTCTATCAGACCTATTAGTCAATGTCGATAAAGCATTAATTGTTGGAGATTTTAACATACACGTAGACAATCCAAATGATGCGTTAGGAGCTGCGTTTACAGATTTATTAAACTCCTTTGGGGTCAAGCAAAACGTCACCGGACCAACTCATCGTCTTAATCATACACTCGATTTAATTATATCACATGGAACCAATCCAAGCGATATAGATATTATACCGCAAAGTGATGATGTCACTGATCATTACATGGTAACTTGCATAATACGTACTGCTGAAATTTGTCATGTTGCGCCACGTTATCGACCAGGCAGAACAATCCTCCCATCCACCATAGATAGATTCTCAAATAGCTTACCTGATCTATCTCAGCTGCTCAGTGAACCCAAACAAACGGATGAACTACAGGAAATGACTAGCACTATGAGCACCATTTTCTCCAGTACATTAGACATTGTTGCACCAATTAGATTAAAAAAGGTTAGAGAGAAAACTAAAGCGCCATGGTATAACAGTGCTACGCATGTTATCAAGAGAGAAACTTAAATGGAAACAAACTAATTTAGAGGTCTTTAGAATCGCGTGGAAAGACAGTATGTCACGTTATAAAAAGGCCCTAAAAGCGGCCAGGGCTGAGCACCTCCACAAACTAATAGAAAATAACCAAAGTAATCCAAGGTTTTTATTTAACACCGTGGCTAGACTAACAAATAAACAGACGTCACCCGAACAAAATATACCGTTACAGTTCAGTAGTAATGATTTCATGAACTTCTTCACTGAGAAAATAGAAAGCATCAGAAACACAATTGTAAATGTACAATCTTTAATGGTGTCTTATGATTCAGCCTCAATTATCGCCCCTCAAGAACAATTACAGTGCTTTACAACTATAGGACAGGAAGAGCTAAATAAACTTATCATTGCATCTAAACCAACAACATGTTTATTAGACCCAATACCCACTAAACTACTGAAAGAAGTGTTATCTGTAGTGGAAGAGCCTCTTCTCAATATTATTAACTCGTCTTTATCTTTAGGTCATGTTCCAAGAACATTTAAACTGGCAGTTATAAAACCTCTAATTAAGAAACCACAATTAGATCATAATAATCTAGCAAATTATAGACCCATTTCAAATCTTCCATTTATGTCTAAAATATTAGAAAAAGTGGTGTCCGCTCAATTGTGCTCTTTCTTGCAAGAAAATGATATCTATGAAAAATTTCAGTCAGGATTCAGACCGCATCATAGCACTGAAACTGCGCTCGTTAAAATTACAAATGATTTACTTTTAGCTTCTGACCAAGGCTGTATCTCAATACTAGTTTTACTTGATCTTAGTGCTGCGTTCGATACTATAGATCACAAAATACTCTTAGATCAACTACAAAACTACACTGGTGTACATGGACAGGCATTAAGCTGGTTTAGATCGTACTTATCAGACCGCTACCATTTTGTCTGTTTAAATGGGGAAAAATCGAAGATAACGTCAGTAAACTATGGAGTGCCGCAGGGATCTGTGTTAGGCCCTCTGCTATTCTCAATATACATGCTGCCGCTTGGTAATATTATAAGAAAACATGGAATTAATTTCCACTGTTATGCTGATGACACTCAATTATATATTTCATCACGACCGGATGAAAACAATAAATTATCTAAATTGACAGAGTGTGTTAAAGATATAAAATACTGGATGACGTGTAATTTTCTGCTATTAAACTCAAATAAAACGGAGGTATTACTTATGGGTCCAAAAAACTGCCCACAAAACCTCTTACAATGCAACTTCAATTTAGAAGGATGTCCTGTTACTTTATCCACTGCAGTAAAAGACCTGGGGGTTATACTAGATCGCAACTTGTCTTTCGAAAATCATATTTCATATGTTACAAGAACAGCCTTTTTCCACCTTAGAAACATTACTAAGCTACGTAATATGCTATCTGTCTCTGATGCTGAAAAGTTAGTTCATGCATTCATGACCTCGAGACTAGATTACTGTAATGCTTTATTAGCTGGTTGTCCTGCATCCTCAATAAACAAGCTACAGTTAGTCCAAAATGCCGCCGCTAGAGTTATTACTAGGTCAAGAAAATATGATCATATAACACCAATTCTATCATCTCTACACTGGTTACCTATTAAGTTCCGTATCAATTACAAAGTATTACTAATGACCTATAAAGCCCTAAATGGTTTAGCTCCTGGGTATTTAACGGAACTTCTATCGCCATACAATCCATCACGCTCTTTAAGATCACTAAATTCGAGGCTTGTGGTCATTCCTAGGATATCTAAGACCACTAAAGGAGGGAGGGCATTTTCACATTTAGCTCCTAAACTCTGGAATTGCCTTCCGGATATTGTTCGAGGCTCAGATTCGCTGTCCCAGTTTAAAACTAGATTAAAGACGCATCTCTTTAGCCAAGCATTCACATAATACTTACCTTTTATACTACAGTTGAATCAGATTGAATGCATTAATATTAGGAACAGCAGCTACGCTAATTATTTCCCATCTGCTTTTCTGTTGTTATCTCGGGACGCTAGTCGCGAGGTAAATAGAGTACGTCAGCTCCAGTTTGTATCCAGCCTCTCATGGAAACTTCAGATGCCCCAACACCCATGCAGAGACGACTCGAAGCCCGTGAGGAGACGACTCCACGCCCGTGAGGAGACGACTCGACGCCGGCGATATGTTATGCCCTAAATTAATGCATGATTAACTAACTGTATTTTTCTATGTACATTTTTTTTTGAAATGCACTTTCTGTAAAGCTGCTTTGAGACAATATGTATTGTGAAAAGCGCTATACAAATAAATTTGAATTGAATTGAATTGAATTATGACGCAATCGTTAGCCTATTTTTACAAAAACTGCTTCTATGGGGCCATAACGTAAGATACAAGGTAATGGAGCCTTTTGTACATTATCGTGTTTCTTTAGAAATAAATAATGGACAAATGGAGTCTTTAAACGCCTCAGATGTAAAGTTATTCGCTGTCAAAGTGATGCCAAAATGAATGGGAGTCAATGGATTGCTAACAGCAGGTGATGGTCCGCTAATCAATGGCGGCCCCCGGGGAAGCTTCAGTGTTTTCTGAAACATTACCCCCTTGCATTTTACCCACTTATGATACATATTCAGTTTGACACAAAATGTGAATGTAGAGGTAATGTTATCCATTCTTACTGTTTTTATTTTATGTAACCATCTTTTGTCATTCGACGTCCTGTCATTTAGTTGTAATCTTTAATAAATACACCGTTCTGATTTCACATATTTGATCTGTATTGCTTGGAAACACAACGTCATTAAAACGAGCCAGACAATACTCTTTTTCCTGCACATGTTTACTGGGAAGAAATGGCATGCATATGAAGTGCTGCATGCATATATCTGAGGGAAGTGGACCCACCATTCCCTTCACAGACACAAGTTGGGACAAATTCATTAAATCAGTGTTTCTGTGTAAAGACCTTGAGTGAAGAGGCAGAAGAGGCACTACAGGCATACAAGTTACAAAGCCAGGAACCTACAAACCAGTTAGTCAAACCAGCTAACACTGGCTACCACAGGGAGTGCTTCAGCCATTTCTCAAATATCACGAAGATAAAACAAGCACAAAGGAGAGGAGAGAAGGCAGTATTAGTTGAAGAAACTGTGTGTTAATACTACTGTATTAGCAGTAGCCTTATAAGAGCAGAATAGATATGAATGTGCAGTATGAAATAAGAGTAGTACAAATAATAAGAGTAGTACAAATAATATAGATAATATACAGTGTATTAACAGTTATATAATAAAAATACCCTGCAGAAATGTACCCTTCCAATTATGGCATCATTAACATCAACAAGGCCAGACACCTGAACGCTGTGAAACTGGTTATTACCCATGTTAAGGGAACAGGTGGAACTAATATATGGAGCATGAGTTTTCCCCTGCTGAAAGTTACAAACCATTTTTCATTAATCAGTGATGTGGGGAAGGGTGCAGAACCTAGAACTATTGTTTTGCACTTTTTTTAGTGGTAGAGGCAGAGGATGGCGAGGTCTTACGCCCATGATCTCTACACGTCCAGCTCCAGAGGCCATACTGGAACTTGTGCACTGCTCGTGTAAAAAAACTAATTGTGTTAAGGGTAGATGCACATGTAAACTGCATGAGCTGCCATGTACAAACCTCTGTCAGTGTGTAAACTGTGACAATAAGTCACTTGAAGATGGCTAGGGCACATGTGTGCATGTATGAACACATGTGTGGAGTGGTGTTTGTGTGCTGGCTACTCCTGCAGAAGTAAATCTGTATGACATGTTTATGTACATTATAACTCTGCTCTGTTTGATAGCCTATGTTCTTTGATAGTTATACTTATAATCTTGTTTCTATTACATGCAGTTCTAACTTGAGCTCTTAGCTCTCCGGTTAGAATATTGGCTGCTTACTGACCCTTTAAAGTTATGTCAGATGTAACTGATAATTAAATATGTCTTAAACATCAACAGGTTAATGTTTGCCTCGAGTTTTTGGCGACAATGTGTGGTCATTGAAAATGTGTTCAGATATATATTCTTCACAGAAAATGAGCCAAGGCCAATGAGTCTGAGTTTGAAAAAATTATTAATCGTATCATTTTTCTCTTGATAAAAAATGAAAACGGGTCTGTACACCATACAAGGGTTAAAACAACACTAACGAGACGCTTACATACGTTTGAACAACACAGTGTACTAAACAAACATTTATAGATATCATATTCTAATTAAATGAATACTTACAATCACAGAAAGAATGTCCTTGGCAATGATCAATGCGCTGCCTCTGCCGCCGCCGCCGCTGCTCGTGTCCGATAGCTGAATCATACGTGTAACAGCTGTTCTAAATAAGCTACATCTGATTGATTAATAATAATCCTATGTCAGTATCTTGCCGCACTATTGGCTCGACTGATATAGTAGGCAACCGCGTTTGCCTGATATTTACGGGTCGTGCAATATGATTTCGGGGGAAAATGTGCAATAAATGGGAGTGGCAACACTTTTCATATCGTTGAGAATAAAACAACCATCCCAACTTTACAAATCCAGGTTCTCCCTCCATGGGGATCATCCATTTCGAAAAGTAAAGCAGGTACGGACCCTCTGCCCACCGTCTATGTGTGAGTTTACACGAGGCTAGTTTCTCTGCGTATAGTGTGAAAGGCCCGATGACCTTGTAGCGGACATTTTGTGTTACTGAACTAGTGTACACTGTGCTAACATGTATGCTTGTACTGTCTGTACATTATCTACCCTCTGTTTTGCTAACTTTTCAACTCAGTCATGTATGAGTGGTTGTTAAAGGGATACTTCAGCATTTAGCATTAAGCTTTGTATCTGTAGAAAACCTGTAGTATTTTCGAATTACCGTGCTTCCCTCCCTCATATCTCCCTGAGATGAGAGATTTATGTATTTTTTGTCTGGAAAAAATCCTCAGATGACAAAAATTTTCATTTTGCGTCATCGGAGGATTTTGGGGCCAGAGGCTAAAGACTACAGCCAGTAGTAGGAGCCAGGGGTGGGAATCTCTAGGCACCTCACGATTCGATTCGATTACGATTCAGAGGGTAACGATTATCGATACATCTTTTATTTATTTTTTTATACACAACTAATGGCCCAGTAATGGTTGACAGATCTGGCTAGGTTTTGGCTGTGTGTAGCTGGGCCGATTGTGGTTGAGAAATGGCGCATTAGGCACATTAAATTATAAAAATACCACAATTCATAGAACTTCAAGAGGAGTTTTAAATTCATGATTTAATACACATTTTTATATTAATAATATTTTTATTTTATTTTACCTGTTGCCATTAAAACTGTAACAAAAATGAATTATAAACTAAAAATGTTGTACTGTAATAAAATATATGTGCCAATATTATTTATGATTTAATTATATCAAGGATTAGCATGATGAACTTAAATGGGGTTGAGCAAATGGGAGACCAGGGCAAATACAATTATTATATTATTTTCACGATGTAGAAATAAAAAATCCACAAGGACCATATTTGAGTTCCCATGATTTTTCAATGTGAGGAAAAATAGAGAGAGGTGGATTATGGCAAAAAAAATATAATAACAACAATAAATAGCCTATAGGCCTACTGTATATAAAAGAATTGGAATGACATACATTTTTTGTTTTTTGTTTATTTTGTATTTGTTCATGTTTTTGATAAATAAATCTGATGGGTATACCTATGAACTGAAGTTACACCAAAACATTTGACTTTTAGTGTATATTTTTTATTATTAAAAGTGTCATACTAATAATTATTATTATTATTACTAGTAATAATTAGTACTATAGTAATAATAATAATAATAATAATAATATTATATCCCATCCAAATGGACTTTGCTTAATAATAATCATTTTAAAAAAGTGAAAAATAATTGTATTATTATTAGTAGTAGCCTATTACTATATCCCATCAAAATGGACTTAGCTTATAATAATAATAATAATAATAGTAATTATAATTATAAAGAAAAATATATATAAACGTTACTATTTCACACCAAGTGCAAAGACCGCGTAAGAACCAGATCGAGGGTATTTGGGACACGCGCCCATCGCGCGCACAGCCGGACTCCCCTTTGGATGAGAGGTCATCGCCGGACTGAGAGTTTTACTGAGGTAAAGTATTTTTTGTATATACAAGTATAAAATGGACGGCCTGTATGTTAAACGAACACATCTAGATCTTCTGTTCTCATAAACAATGGCTTTTCTACCTTTTTTGTGGCTTTTTTCCCATGGTACACTTTCAGCGCTGCTAATTACCGTTAATACCGTTATATCTGTCTGACGTCATTCACACTATATGGAGCAGATTTGCTAGGATTGAGAAAACCTATTTCGTTTCAGATTCATGTTGGTAAAGTTAACGTTAGTTTTTTTTTTTTTTTTTTTTTTTAAGTAAGTTTACAATTATTAATAATATTTTACTCTAATATTTGGCTGCTTGAAAGTGCGGGAGTTCGCTCTCTCAGGAGCGCGTGAACTCCTCTCTCACGCACTCTGAGCGCGAGCGCGTGAACTCCTCTCTCACGCACTCTGAGCGCGAGCGCTCTCTCTATTTACATTGAGAGAGTGAGTGAGAGACAGAAATGACTAAGCATACAGTAGCCTACCCGTGTGAGATTATAATAACTAGTGCAAAATCAGTTTTTGTGTGTTTTTAGTGGTGCCCGTGAAAGAGACTGAACGTATTGAATTCAGGGAGTAGGCTAGGTTACTACAAATGATGGCTGTGAATAAAATATAATATTCAGAAGTAAACAGTGTAGCAGAGTATGTCAGAATGTTTATTTTTAAACCACAACCTTCTTGGGGCTTCTTTAACCGATACATTTAATGATATCTTTAGCATTTCTAATCCAAACAACGTCAAACTTGACACTTATAGCAAGACACCTGTCGAGTTTTAAATCCATCGGACTAACGGTTCGAGAGATATGCAAATAACAGACATACAGACACACACACATATACAGACAGACAGACGTTTCTGTAATTTATAGATAGATAATTGCACTTTTTATATAATACAAAAAAATACAGTAAAGGTACAACATTTATACAACCAGGGAAAAAAATATTAATCATATTCAAGTAAAATTATTTTCAATAATGAAAATACGTTGCATTGTGACTTAATATTTCTTATTAGAGACTTAATAGAGTTTCTTAATCTGAGTTTCTTTTGTACATTTTTTCAGATGTTTTGAAATAACAGCTTTTATTGATTTTATGGTGAATGGCATGAAAATAATTATTTTCTCTCTTTTTTTAGTGTCAACTTTCATCTGATCGTTGTAAGTGATCAATCTAGCAGTCATCTGCATGTATGATTTGCCATGTTCTTAAAAAATTGATTAGTCAATGATCATTGATGAATAATCAATACATTTCGATTTGTAAATGCAATATTTCTGAATCAAATTCAGTGATGCTTTTCTTTTTCTCACCTTTTCCTTCCCTTGTTTTTTTGTCAATAGCTGTTACATACACCCAAAGGCTCTTTTAAGAGCCACAGCACAGTGCGTCTTTGGCTTTGTAAGTATTTGTCAGTCACTTTCTCAATATTTGCGTTTAGGTTCAGTAAAGCTATGTAGATCATGCAGTTAGTCATTAATCATGGCTTATTAAAGACAAATAATTGTTAAAGTATAGGATCATCTCATCTGATTATTGAATTTAAAAATGTATTTTTGTGGTGAGTGAACATGTAATTAAACAGTATATTAGCCTATGTGCCTAGTGTAATGTAAAAGTTATTTTTACAAAGATGTTTGTTATGGTTTTTGTCTTATGAAAGACTTTGAACTTGGTCAACAATAAAACTGGGTAGGTTACATTATCACAAAACATTATCTGGGTAGGTTAAGTTAGAGGTTATAACATTTTGAGTGAAGACAAATCTAGTGTTATTTGTTTATGCTTAAAAAAATTACTTTTATATAAAAAAAACAAAACATTTTCAATACTAATAATATAAAAAATAATAATAAGAAAATAAGAAATGCTTATTTTTAGCGCCATATTAGTATTATTACTGAAGTATCATGTGACACTGAAGACTGGAGTAATGATGCTGAATATCAGCTTTGCAATTATTAGCTTTATATATACAGTTTTGGGTTTTTCAAATTATTTTTAAATCCTTTTCTGTTCAAAGACAATGTATCACATTGTCGACTTCCTCCAACCTCATGGGTAAAGGATGGTCGAAGCCTCTGACCTCCATTTAAAGTAAGGCAGAAATGCAACAGGGTAGTGATGAGAGGTGACCCTCCTGACGAATCCTGGCCACGTCACACCATAAGGATAAGGGCAACAAAAAGTATTAAATTGTGATTTATGATTTAAGTATTAATCACAACTGGCATTAATGCGTCTCTGTTGTGTGCACCAGACGCCACAGACTGTCCAACTCAACTGTCTGACTCAACCATCATGCATCTCTGTCGTGTCACTGCACGTCTGCTGAGTTCCGCCTTTTGCGTTCCGTCAATATTACGTTATTAGAAAAAAATAAATAATAATTTTGACATTTGAGAATCGATTCAGAATTGTCCACGTCCGCATCGCGATGCATCTAACAATCGATCCCAGTAGGAGCTTGTGCTGCATGTTCTCAGCCCGCCCATAGAGGGTGGGATCTCACTCACAGAATGTACTCAGCCATCTTTTTTTGGAAGCTAACAGGCTCTTGCTCTGTGGAGAAAGCTGAGTAGGAGGAGTTACCATCCTCTTTTTCCCGGACATGTCCGGCCGTCGAGATCGTCCAAAATGTCCGGGATTCAGTTTTTGCTTTCTACAGTCGCCATTCATTGTTTACATGCCCACCTTTTGTTTCAATCTAACTGAATTCATTCCGATTGGTGAATCTGAATGTAGTGTTTACATGAACGCTAAACAAAGTGATCAGTTGATGTGCGTTATAGCATTGCTAAGCAAATTCCCGCTCCTCCGTGAGAGATACGAGACCGGTGCGTCTCACAGGTGTCGCTCATCAGTAATCACGCCATCGGCCTCGCGCAGTTCTCTCTACGCCGTTTACTCTGCTCGCCACAGTAAACATGATGAAGATCTCACTCACAGAATATACAAATAGTGTCAAGTTTACCGGCACAGCCCTAGTTTATATATATTGTTAGATACAATAAGAGCTGTGAAAAATAAGAACATAATCTAGGTATATATATGGCATAAATTCACTTATATCATAATCTTCTACAGCAATTGTCATTCACATTTTAACTATTTAACTAGTTCCCTATAATTAAAAATTAATTATTAGTATTAGTAATTTATTAGTAATTAAAATTACCCCATTTACTCACCCTCAAGCCATCCTAGGTGTTTATGACTTTCTTCTTTCAGACGAATACAATCTGAGTTATAATAAAAAATGTCCTGGCTCTTCCAAGCTTTATAATGGAAGTGAATGGCCGTTTCTGTTGTGAAGTCCATTAAAGTGTATCTATCCATGATAAAAGTGCTCCACACGGCCCTGGGGAGTGAATAAAGGCCTTCTGAAGTGAAGCGATGTGTTCGTGTAAGAAAAATATCCGGCAGACGGCATACGCAAGTCGACTTACACCAAAAGAGTAACACTTGACGATGAGTGACGCTGCGCGGTTACAAACAAACAGGGCTGGACAACAAACTCAAGCTCCTCCAACAGTTCTCTTCAGAAATTGTCATTTTAGACTTTGATTCGTGACTGGTGTTTTGTTTTGCTCTATCCTCTGCGCTTCCGCAGTCGTCATTACGTTGTTCGTCAGGTCAAGTGTTACTCTTTTGCTGTAAATCGGATAGAGGATGACAAAACTAACCTTTGGTACATCACAAATATGATATTTGATAAACAGATCTCACTTGTTTGCTGTTATTAAATCAGGGTTCACTTGAAAATTCACATTAATCCTCCAGAACTCATTCTAACAACTTAATGTTTTAATATATTTCAGACCCAGTGGAAGTGAAAGAGCAAAGACAAGAACTGAAGTGAAATTTTTAGTTTCAAAATCCAGGAGTAGCAGCTGAAATCTGTTAAAGAGGAGATTGAAGACATGAGTGATCCAGAACCATCCAGAATAAAACATGAAGATACTGAGGAACAAATAGGTTGGTGTCCATTCTTGATTCTTCATTGTTGACTGTGTAATGAATTAGCTCTATGAAATATTAATAATCAATAATAACTGGTTATAATTGATTATGAATATTTGGATCGGTTAATATAATTAACTTAAAGCCCATGTTGCAGGTTAACCACCACTGTCGATTAATGGGTACATAAATCACTCAAGATATGTATATTATTTTTAAAATGTCATAAAAATGGTCTTAAAGACTAGTTTTTTACGTTTTTGGTATTAACGGTTTTGTTTACGCAATTCGGTGATGACGTCACGTTGGGGAGAAGTGGAGGAAAGGTAGCCTCTCAGCCTAGTATTATGGTGCGTTCAAGTCATCTCGTATAGATCGTATTTACGAGTTAAACGCACTTGAACACCACCACAATGTCGTAAATACTTAATTAAATGCATGGTCCGAGGAGAATGAGTGGAGAGTTGGTGAAGTGTCCTGGTGAGTTCATTTAGCAACGCAGCAATGAGCACTGGAGCTAGTCTACGAGCAGCAGTGCACAATAACGGCACTTTTTTTTTTACTGTAATTTAATAGCACCGAGTGAAAAATCAACGTGTTCTTTATATCTAGTAGAAGTGATCATGACGTTAGTTCAGATAAGGACCGCTAACCTTTGTCATAGTGTCGTAGTACTGGTAAACTTTGTCTTTGTCATCTAGAAATAGAAGGCATCATGCTAGCTATATGGGCGTTTCTTAGCGTTTATCTCTTCCTCCGGTGAAAATGTTGTTGCAAACGTAGCCGCCGCGTGTCTGTCGCTGTGTTTGGCAGGTGCTTGTGTGAGCGGTGCCGTCCCATGGAAACTGCGTTAGAAAGGTTGTGCTGTTGGGAAGTGAGTGCGTTTTGGTCGCTGGTCGAGGAGCTCACCCAGGGACCAGATGTGACGTGCCTCACTCAGCATCCAGAGTTTTTACACTCAGCACAAACACAGTAGTTCACCATTGTCAATCTACCTACTATATATTTCTATATATTTATCTATCTAGCTGCTAGCTATCTATGCTAACGTTATGCTATCTGGCTGTCTGCCTATCTCTCTCTATACTAGCCTATCTATCTATCTATCTATCTATCTATCTATCTATCTATCTATCTATCTATCTATCTATCTATCTATTTATCTATCTATCTATCTATCTATCTATATCTGTCTGTCTGTCTATCTATGTCTATGTATTTATCTATAATCTGCGCTATCTGAATACTCTCGTCTACTACTCGTCTCTCTAGTCACTCTCAATGCTCTCAAGGCGGGCTTTGGTAAATTCTCTCCCCAACGTGACGCAATGCAACGCATTGTGGTGGAAAGGAGAATTGCAAACCGCTGTAAGAGTACCTACTTTTTCGTATTATATTCCGTTTTGTGATACCCAACAACATAAAATACAATGGATAACAGTTTAAATGTTTATTACCAACAAGTAAATTGCACAAATTCGTTGAAAAATGTACCCTGCAACACGGCCTTTAATGTAGTAAAATTAATATTACAGTCAACCCACCTGTTTGTCTTGTGAACACTCAGCGTTAATTGTTTATTAATTCTAAGAAATATTCAATTCCAGGGAAGGGAAATGTCTTTTCTTACTGTACAGTACTAAGAGCCTGTAGTCAAAATCTAAATCGTAAAGTAAACTTTGTTGCAAGCAGAGAATCAGAACCAAATACATATTGTGCACAAGTTTTATTAACTAAATCACAAACATAACTAAACTAAACAAACATACAACAATGTTACATTCCTAAGAGTGGGCTTTGAAGCTTATTTGTTAAATGTAATAGTTATGTGTCTGATTGTCTCAGTCGTTACAACTGCTTTGGTAGATGTGAATTAATAAGCAGTATATGGATGATAAATGATGAAATGCATCTAAATCATAACCTTGTATATAGCAGTTGTCAAACATATTTTAACTATAATTACAAGTGAATGACAGAACAAAACTTTGCCACATAAAATATCTTACACCTGATCTCTTTTGCTTTCTGATATTAAATAAGGGTTCACTTGAACTGATTCTAACTGTATTTCTGTGTATTTTAGACCAGGTGAGAGTGAAAGAGCAAAGACAAGAACTGAATGAAGAGGAGGAGGAACATCGTAACTTTACAATTCAAAGAACAAAAGCCAAAAAGACGCACACCTGCACTCAGTGTGGAAAGAGTTTCACACAGAAAGGAAACCTTAAGAGACACATGAGAATTCACACTGGAGAGAAACCGTTTACATGCACTCAGTGTGGAAAGAGTTTTTCTCAAGCATCACATCTCAGGTATCATCTGCGTATTCACTCTGGAGAAAAACCATTTAACTGTGATCAGTGTGGTAAAGATTTTATTTCATCATCACAACTAAAAACACACTTGATAGTTCATTCAGACGAGAAGCCTTATGTGTGTTCTCTCTGTGGAAAGAGCTTTACTACAGCTCAGCATCTGAAACGACACCAAAGAATTCATACTGGAGAAAAACCTTACAAGTGCTCATATTGTGACAAGAGTTTCACTCAGTCTGGACACCTGAAAGAACACGAGCGAGTTCATACTGGAGAGAAGCCGTACTATTGTACTCAGTGTGGGAAGAGTTTCACCACATCAAGTAATCTAGTGAAGCATATTAGAAAGCATTGTTCTGTGTCACAGTGAGCAAATGTTTTGACTGACAATGTGTGATTTTGTGAGTAAAAGGTTTCTACATGATCCAATAATTAATATAAACTGTGAGATTCAGATAAAGCAAATGTATAAATGAAATAAACTTGAGTTCTGTGACGTTAGTTTTGTGGAAGTTGTTTTTGAGTTGTAACTTTCTGACTTGTCATTTAGCTGTCAGTGTAAGGCAGTTCTTTGTCTCTAGTAAAACAATAAAATCGTCCTGTGGCCTGTTGCACAAAGCCAGTTTCATTTACTAATAGGTAAAGGTCGAGATTAGTTTGAGCAAAGTGGATTGGTTTTTAGTTGTGTTCATCATCATGGTAACTTACGCTACACGGCTAAGCTGCTCCAGAGCAGGTTTTATTCTGGGTTAGAGATCGCAGACCAAAACTGGACCAATCAGTGCAGTGACATGTATCTGATACAATAAAGCCACTCCCCCTGTATCTCTCACTCCAAATCAAAGCAGTTTATAGTGTGAAAGAAACTCTGGAGACCAAATTGTCCATCTTTTGCTGCTAATTATTCATTATATTTATATGAATTATAATTACTTTTGATTCATGAAATATATTCATATAGTTATTATAGCATATTAATTGACAAGTAAAATTAAACTTTGCTTTTAAATTAATTTAAAATATCAAGTTATTTTGGCAAAAACGACATGCTAGAAGTGGCTCCCAAATTCATTTAAGGGTAAAAATGTAATTGATGTTCAACAAATAAAAAACATATAGGCTATAATTCAGATAAACAAATGACAAAGCTTGGGTTGCTGAATATTCAATCCCTTTCTTCAAAAGCACTTCTTGTAAACCCGTTCTCATCAATCTGCGTATAAATAACACGACTTTACACTTTCAAATTGCGTGTAATGCATACGCCAAAGTCCAATTTTGCATGCATATGATACGCCAATCCTTCCCATAAACTTCGGTGGAGAGGGCTTCCGGCAAGATGGCGCTGTGTTAACAAGCTCGTGAGTTATTTGAGCAAAACTCAGTTTTACTTTACTATGTCGTGATCTATTTTATTAGTATGATGGCTTACTGATTTATATATAATTTTTGTTTCGTTGTTGCATTATGGGCAAACGTTCTGCTAAAAATTCAAACAGAAATCTCTCGAATTCCCCCTCGACAAATCAGATCAAAACTATGGCACATTCTTCACAGACAGAAGAGATGGACATGCATACCTATGCGAAACCTCTCGATTCAGTTTCTACTCTTGATATACCATTACCTGAAACTCCTGACAAACGACCATTGGCCAAGAAGTCGCGTGTATTAGTAAACGATGATGATGTACCGAACTCTGTTAAGCCCCTTTCACACAGCGCTTTGAACCCGGGAAATTGCCGGCAAATTGCCAGAGCGCCTTCTGTGTGAACGCAAACTCGACCCGGGATTTATGCCGGGATCGATGCCGGGTCGGGACCAAGTAACATTGCCGTGTTCAGTCCCGGAACGCGCGCTATGTTAACAAAAGCCGTAATAATGCCGTGTTAATAATGCCGTGTTGTAGTGATGACGCTGAAGCCGGGATCGTTTGCCAGCTGTGAAACGGTACATAATGCGCAAGTTTATGATCGAATCAGAGAAAAAAAATTGACAAGCGTGGTTTCGATGAAGCGATGGAGATCGCAGCTCATTGCAAACTTAAGACGCTGCTGAGATTACAAGTCACATCGATGTCACGTGTCTTTACAGGATTTTTTACGGGTTGTGTGTGTACGCACTCTCTGATTCCGGAAAATCACTGGCAGTGTGAATGAACCAAAATCAAACGAACCCGAGTCAAATCCCGGGGCACTTTATCCGTGTATTTTCCGGAATCTCTGTGTGAAAGGGGCTTTACTGTATCTTGGCAGCTGTTGAAAAAATAAGCAAACTCCACTTTGAATGAGTCAGTCGTTTTTTCTTTCGTTAAAAAATCAAACCATGAATGGTTTTGTATTCTGAGTAAGCTCCTTTTCTTCTAATTCTTTACTTTTTTCCCATTTCAGCTTTAAGTCTGGTTGTTTAGCATAATTACTTTAATATTTATTGTTTTTCGCTTAATGTTCGGGGGATAAGAGACATACTTAAGAGAAAATGTGTTTTTTTTGTTTTGTAAATCTTTTAATCGGGATGTCTATTTCATGCAAGAAACTCACTCATGTGAGGAGGATGAGAAATTTTGGCAAAATCACTGGGGTAATAAGATTTTATTTGACCATGGGTCTCGCCGTGCAGCTGGTGTCGCAGTTTTGTTTGGTAGAAATTTCACTGGTTCAGTTATTGATTTCTTATCTTCATCAGAAGGGAGATGGATACTGGTGGTAATTCAATTCAATGATTGGTATTTTATTTTAGTTAATGTGTATGGTTTTAATAGTTCTGGTATAAATGCTACTCTTATGTCTAAGATTTATTTGCTTGTTCTTGATAAACAGCATAAATTCCCCTCTGCCTATACGATTATTGGAGGAGATTAGAATGAAGCCCCAAACTTTCTTGAGGACCGTTATCCCCCTAGAAAATATCAAACTGCTATTAATCCGATCATTTTTTATATCTGCCAGTCTTTAGATTTGACTGATGCATACAGATTCCATAATCCTGATTCCACCTCATTTTCTTGGTTCAAGTCAGATTTAACTCAAAAATCTCGCACTGATTTATGGTTGATCTCAAGTTCTTTGATTTCTTTTCTGACATCTGTTTCTTGCACTCCTTCACCACTAACTGATCATTGTGGCATTGAGTTGGTTCTGAAGCCACATAATTCCAGAACATATTGTAATGGCGATTTGTCCTCAACTTAAATCAAAAAAGAAATCAAAGTAAAATAAACAAACTCAAAATCAAACGGCCACTGAGGCACTTAAAGATTACATCTTACGCAGGGCACAATAAGTCCAATGTCCAGACGGCCACTGATGCACTTAAAGATTACATCTTACGCAGGGCACAATAAGTCCAATGTCCAGGCAAGCATATCGTTCATGCGGTTTATTTCCATTTGAGCAAGCGTACAAACAAATGGCGTCTGCAGCCTCTCTTTCCCTGGTAAAAAACGAACAACCTTTCCCAGTGCCTTCCTGTGCTAAGTGTAATCACCAATATATACATACAAACAGGTGCTCAGTACTATCAAAATAAAAGTCCCCCAAAAATTCTCAAATTAACTAAAATAATAACATTAACATTCTTTATCTACATCAATAAAATAATCATACAAACTATTTAAGGTGAAACAAAATAAAGTAATTTAATTATTAACTTAATTACAAAACAAGGAAATAGCTCCAACATTCTGGCCCCGAATTGTGAAATGTGTAAACCCACAATTACTTTTCTTCCTGTAACGGAGCTATTCTCTAGCTATGCCCTAACTATAATACATGAATTCTTCGGATATTCTTCCCGTGGCTGTCTAAAGAAACAAAACAGAAGAAAAATTGAAGAGAAGGAAAAGAAAGAATATATGTCCATGATGCTACACTGTGGCCTCCAGAAGCAGACAGATCTTCGTTATAGGTCTCTCCAAGACACTGGTCTTAGTTTGGAGGAGCACAGAGCGAACCAATCATTTGGAGTCTGACTTAGTACTCAGAACTCGGCCCATCATCCAGGATCCTCTCAGTGCTGTGGCAACAGCAATGATGACGATATCCCCAGGAGAGAAACTTCTTCTTGAGTCCTGGAGGAAAGATGGGTTTTCCTTTTAGCAGAAGAATATGATTTGGTGTTAGGGCCTCAAGTTCATTAGGGTCATCAGAGACCTTTGTAATGGGTCTGTCATTTAGTATTGCCTCTACCTCACAAAACAGCGTCTGCAGGCATTCATCATCCAAAACCTGCTGCCCGAGAACCGAGGTGAGTATCCTTCTTACTGAGCGGATCAGACGCTCCCAAACACCGCCTTGATGTGAGGCTCTAGGTATATTAAAGCTCCACTTAATCCCATCTTGAACCAAAGTACCATGGTTTTTTGCATTATTCAAAGCAGCAAGACTTTGCTTTAACTCTTTGTTTGCTCCAATGAAATTCGTGCCATTATCTGACCTTAGGCTGGACACCGGACCTCTTCTACAAATGAAATTCCGCAAAGCATTAATGCAGGAATCCGTATCTAAAGAGTATGCCACTTCTAGGTGTATTGCCCGACTGGTCAAACATGTGAAAAGCCCTCCATACCTTTTTAGAAAGCTTCTTCCTCTTTTAACTTCTATGGGGCCAAAATAATCAACTCCCACATCTGCAAAAGGAGCCTTGTCTGGCATAACCCTCTCTTCAGGTAAGTCTGCCATCTTCTGCTCTCCAAGTTTTCCTCTGTAACGTCTACATGTTGTACATTCTGCAATTATTTTTCTTGCAGCAGAGTTGGCATTGATTATCCAATATCTCTGCCGGAGCTTATTCAACATGTGGCGTCTACCAGCGTGTCCTAGTTGTTGATGGAGGTGACGTGAAATCAGCTGGGAAACATGCAAATCTTTGGAACGGATAACAGGATGTTTAATCTCTGATGGTAACGCAGACTTGTGTAAGCGACCCCCGACTCTGAGAATGTCATCTTCCAATATAGGATCCAACTTGTACAATGAACTGTCCTTGGGGACATTAACCAAGCCGTTCTTCAGGGTGGCAATTTCACTCTTTAACCTGTGGTTTTGAACAAAACGAAGTATTGTCTTTTCTGCTTCATCATAATTTTCTGGAGTTAAGGATTTCCCTCCAAGAGTGGCTTTGAAGCTCTGAAGTTTCTGTTCAACAAAACCTTTGACTTCTATGTCTCTGTCACTTTCAGTAGATTTTAACTCTTGTCTCTTTTGGCTCAGGAGCAAAAGAACTCTTTTAAGCTGGAGAAACCAGGCAACAGATGTTTTAAGCTTCCTCCAAGATGAGAAATAATTAATGAGATAGTCTGTGGGATCTTCTGAGTGCTTGACAATAGCATTCACAGCTACTTCTCTTTTGACCTCTGGGTCCTCAGATGGAATCACAGCTATATCCACATCAGTGATTGGCCACTCCTCCTCTGACAAAGAGAGGAACTCTGGACCTTTAATCCATTTCTATTGATTATTCCATATGATATGAGGAGAAAAATTGTGTTTAAAGATCAGCTTCCATGACACAAGAGCTTGCATATGAAAATTTGAACGTTTCATAGGTAGTCTCGTACATTTAAAATCAAAAGAAAGCAAAAAATAATTAATTTCCACATCTTTTAAAAATCATATTAGGAATCCAGAACCAGACTGAGTTCCCCTTTAACCCTCTGGGGACCAAGCTGTTTTTGGGGCCCTTGAGATGTTCTGACATGCTCTGACATTTGTGCTTTTTTCAGTTATTTATAAACATGTTAATGGCAAAGGTGTAAATTCACTCTATATAGCACAAACAGGCCTACCATAATATGCGAGCAACATGTATGTAGATGTTTGTATTTTTAAGAGAATAATGTTTATGCGTGGTTATTTAAAAAAATAAAAATGAAAGTTGCTGAAATAAGACCACAAAACTCATACAAAATATGTGCCCACAAGACTTTTGACTAATGGATGTTTTCTCTTGGAGTTCTAGCTTCAAAATTATGTGAAAATAGTCTTGCTTTATCGTTCACAAAAAAAAAAATACATTGATTTAAATGGTGTAAAACAGGTTTTGCTTGGAAAGCCAATATGCGAGGGGGAGGAGTAGTTTACACCTTAGATTACCCAGTCCCACCCACTCTGCATAATGACTCTGCATAATTAGCCATTCATTCAGGTGTGACACTGACTGAGCCACAATGCAAGGACAAAATAGCCTATATATTTAGAAGAAGACTTATATTGACCATTTAAGATTTTGCTTACATCTATCTTGTAAATATGTTTTGCTATTTTATTAAAAAGGTTACAATTACAACAATAATTACAATTTCAGCAATATTTCTGCAAAAAAAGTACTCTTTCTTTGTAAAAAAAAAAAAAAAAGATTATAGGCCTACATTTTATCATATGTATTCATTAGTTTGAATATAGCCAACATTGGAACATCTTAGTCTATGACTTTATTTTTGACAAAATAGTATTTTATATATATGAGCAGAAAAGCTTATTTGATGTGACAGTATATTCTACAGTAAAAACTGTACCCAGATCTAGTCAACAAAATGTTGTCTTTCATACTTCGCCTGACTGTAACGCAGTAACTGTAACTGTAAAAGCAGTTTATTCTTTCACACACAGACGCGCGATTCATATTTAGGCTAAACAGTCTTTACAAATATGTACCCTTCATTCATCTCACAGAAACGCTATTCATATTATAGAAACGCGATTCATCTTTTTGTTTACATAAGCCTACAACGTTATTCCATAACGTTATTCCACATTAACACTTGAGAAAGGATAACTTAGCCTACCTCACTCCTCAGCGGGATCTGCTCCTCATATCAGCACGGAAAATTTTCTCCATAAGGTAGGCTATATTATGCCTCTTTGTTTACAGCTGATGTGGGGGCGTTTCACAGACTGAAATGGTTCTCAGAATTTGCGTTTGAATAGCACGCGCTCTCCGGGGCGTGGTCAAATTACTTTTGAATGGCTCCTAATGAGCTCGACTGGAGTCGCTCTCTTTTTATACAGATTACAGAAGCTGATAATATTTGTTTTTTATATAAATTACTTCATTTAAAAGCTGCGATCTCAAGCTTTATGCCCGTGGGTCTGTTTGCCTGTTTGACTGAATTTTCGCGGAGTTATAGATAATTTTCGAACGCGTTTCAAATGGGAGTTTACTGACAGAGAGAAGGCAGAAATAGCATCATGTTAGTTTTTCTTTATTTGTCAAAAAGCAAAACACTTTATTTGTATTGTGAGTATACATAAAAAAAATAGAAACTGAACAGGATCGATTGATGTATTACACGAAAATGAAAGATCAAAATTAACAGAGCATTTTGTGTTTATTTTTCATTGCTAAAAAAAAAAACGAGCAAAACGCGCGGGCGCGTTTTTGGTCCCCAGAGGGTTAAAGCAGGGCTCAGTAGTTTCGGGATTTCTTCGCTGTATTCTCGCTTTTTGCTCGCAGGTTTCTCTCTAGAGCTCCCCCCACAGCTTCGGAATAGATATTTGACAACACTGTTGTAAAAACTCGTTGGCGATTCTCAGACACCATGGCTAGTAGATCAACGACATCAAAGCAGATGGGACATTCTTTAAAACGTCTTCTTCATTCGGGTTCGAACAGCGTGAGGGAGCGCAATAATGACAGCATTTTAGCAGATTTCTTTTGGCCGTAAAGCAATTGTTTACATCGCGAGACCTGATATCACGCGATACTTCCTGACGCGGCGGCCGGCGGCCCGCCGGCTCAAAGTTGCAAGTGCGGATTTTCCGCTCACGGGCACTAGGGGGGTGCGAAACGACCACCATTCAACCCGAAATAAGTAATATAACCATTCCAATGACTCCGAAGCTGTTCAGTTAAGGTAAAAAAAGTTACTTAGAGCACCTTTAAACATTTTTTTTCAACCAGTTTATTTTAAAAACCTGGTTCAAGGAAAAAAAAATCTAAAACATTCAAACCTCCCTTTGAGTGCGGTTGAGTTAAAGATTTCCTGCTGATGTGTTCCCCTTTATTCTTATATATCAATTTAAAGTTAAGAGAGTCAATAGATTTACAGGAGACAGAATCAACATAGAGTGATATAGAAGGATAAACAAAGCGTGAAATTCCTTCAGCCTTAGATAACAGAATTCTGCCATATATAGTAACGTCTCTTTGTAACCATAAGTTAAAAATCTTTTTGGCAGATTCTAATTTGGGATGGAAATTTCAATAAATAAATGGTCACGGTTTAAGTTGAAGATGCACCGGGACAAGATAAGTTTCATAAAGGAAAATGGAATTTGTTTTGGTTGCTTAAAAATTGGTCACACAAGCAAAGACTGTAGGAGTCGTTTGGATTGTAGTGTGTGTCACCTTAAGCACCCATCAGTCCTTCATATTGAGGGAAAGGGTACATCATTCAAAGAAGCACAGGAGTCTGTGAGCCTTCCACTAAGTGTGTCAACTGGACAACAGACATGTGGTCATATAGGGACCGGTGAAGAGGATGATGCTGTCTTCTCAATTGTTGCTGTTCAGGTTAAAAGCCAGATGAGTAATACAGTTGTGCAGACCTATGCATTTCTGGATCCTGGGAGTTCAGGTACTTTTTGCAATGTTGATTTGCCAAGGAGACTAGGTCTAAGAGGAAAGCCAGCAAACATTTTAAGGACAATGGGTCAAAAGAAAATCGTGAGTACTAATGTTTTGTCTGGTTTGGAAGTGTCTGGCATGGATACTAATGATTTTATTGAGTTCCCTAATGTTTTAACTCAAAAGATTATGCCAGTGTCGAAGTTGAAAATTCCACGACAAGAGGATGTGGCTAAATGGTCTTTCTTGTGGAACATAAACCTTCATGACGTGGATTCAAATGTTGATTTGCTCATTGGAACTGATGCAGCAAAAGTGATGGAACCCTGGGAGATAATTAACAGTCAAGGTGAAGGACCATATACAGTTCGAACAAGAGTTGGCTGGGTAATTAATGGACCACTTCGAGGTGGAGGCAGCAATAGAGTAAAGACTGGCTGCTCTGTTGTTACAACCATTCGCATTTCGGTGGAATATCAGGAGGAAATGTTCATTAAACAATATAACCATGATTTTAATGAAAGAACATCAGAGGAGCGATTGGAGATGGCAAGAGAGGACGTTAAATTCATGAAGATTGTGAGTAGTACAGCAGAATTGAAAAACGGACATTATTGCATTGATTTACCTTTTAGAGAAAAAGATCCTGTCTTACCAAATAATCGCTGTGTTGCTGAACAGCGCCTTCAAGGTTTGAAGAGGAAGTTTGAGAGGAACGATAAGTTTAAGGAGGAGTACACCTCATTTATCGGTGATATGTTGGTTCAGGGCTATGCTGAAGTGGTACCAGTTGACCAACTGGAACAAGTGGATGGAAAAGTCTGGTACATCCCCCCATCACGGAGTACATCACCCCAGTAAAGGAAAGCTGAGAGTTGTGTTTGACTGTGGAGCTACATACAAAAGGAACATCACTAAACTGTCAGCTCTTGCAGGGTCCAGATCTCACCAACTCTCTTATTGGGCTCCTCATTCGATTCAGGAAATAAAATGTTGCTGTCATGTCGGACATCCATGCCATGTTTTATCAAGTACAGGTGCCTGATAAACACGTGAACTTTCTTCGCTTGGTGGCCTAATGGCGATACTGATCGAGAACCAGTGGAACATCGAATGAAGGTACACTTGTTTGGAGCTGTATCGTCCCTAAGTTGAGCAAATTATGCCTTGAGAAGAACTGCAGAGGACAATGCCTTGGATTTTCCAGATGAAGTGATCAGTACAGTTCGTCATAACTTTTATGTGGACGACTGCCTGAAGTCCATAGCCTCAGAAAGAGATGCAATTCAAATTGCAAAGGACTTGACTGTGCTCTGTGACAAAGGTGGATTTAGTCTCAGAAAATAGGTGACTAATAGCTGCTCTGTGTTGACGTCAATCCCAAGTAACATCAGAGCAACAGAGACGAAAGAACTGGATTTAGACACGGACCAGCCTCCTATTGAAAGAGCGCTTGGTCTGCAATGGTGTGTTGAGTCTGACAAGTTTAGGTTTAGGACTTTGGTACAGGATCGGCCACATACCAGGAGAGGTATTTTGTCGGTGGTCAGCTCACTGTACGATCCATTAGGTTTTTTGGGTCCTTTTATCATGTCAGCTAAGTTAATGTTACAGGAGCTCTGTAGAATAAACTTGAAGTGGGATGAACAAATACCCCCTTCCTTCTCTAAACAATGGTCTGACTGGCTAACGGATCTCCAAAAAATTATTGGATTCCAGGTGGATCTCTGCATTAAACCTTCTGATTTTGGAACATCTGTAACAGCACAAATTCATAACTTTTCAGATGCCAGTCAAGTTGGATATGGTACGGTGTCTTACCTGAGACTGAAAGATGATAAAGTACATGTTTCATTTCTTGTGGGAAAAACTAGAGTTACGCCCCTGAAGCAAGTCACCATTCCTCGTCTGGTGCTCACAGCAGCAGTTCTGGCTGTCCGAATGGACAGAATGCTTCAGAGATAGTTACAGTGGCCGCTGAAGAGGTCAGTGTTTTGGACAGATAGCACAACCGTCCTCAAGTATATCTGCAATGAAACTAGACGTTTCCATACCTTTGTTGCAAACAGGGTTTCGGTTATTAGAGAAGCCACAGACGTTGACCAGTGGAAGTATGTGGGCTCTAAGATCAATCCTGCCGATGAAGCATCTCGTGGACTGAGAGCAGCCCTGATTGGTTTCATAAGGGCATTGTTTTTGTTTCAGACTTAGTAAACAATAGTGGAGACTTCTATTCTTATAAAGATGTTACTGAACTATACGGTTTAAATGTATCAAAACAGAACTACATTACATTTACAAAGTCTATCCCTTCTAATTTGTTGTTTTTGGTCAAATCTTATAAATCAAAATTTAAATATGAATGTCCCTGAACTACTTATACAAGGCATAAATATCCTGGATGTTAAATGTACAAACATTTTTTTAAAGAAACTTTATCACTGATAGTAATAATTCAATTATTAAAGTTTATGGGAAATGGTTAGCGCTTTTCCCAAATATCACATTTCATGAGGTATGGACAGTGCCAAACACATTTTTGTTTCATAATAAAATAAAATAAATCCATTTAAAAATGATTCATCATTATTACCCTTGTAATAAATATTTAAGTAAATTTTACAGCAATATTTCCCCACTATGCTCGTTTTGCCAAGAGGAGGAAGAATCTATTTTACACTTATTCTACTTCTGTTCTTTTACTAAACAATTTTGGCTTCAAATTTCAGCTTCCATATTTCTTGCATTTCATCAGTTATGTAATATTTCTGTCAGTAAGGTTATTTTTCACTCTGATGTCTCTGAAAATAAAAAGCTAGATGATATATTAAACTTTTTCAGTATGATGGGTAAATACCATATTCACAAAGCAAGATACCTTAAATTCAAACCTAGTTGCAACATTTTTGCTTATGATTTACAGTTATTATTGTCTTCACTTCAAAAAAATCCCCTCCAATAAAAAAGCTTCGAAAACATCCTGTATTATAGAACAAGTTTTATATAAATTGTAAAAAATATTTTATTTACTGTTATTAATTACTTTCATTTTCTCTGTATCCCCACATGTTCATGTTCTTTGTTTTGTATTATTTCCATTGTACTGATTTATATTGTAATGCAATAAATAAATAAATAAAAATAAAAACTTCGGTGGGGAGCAGAAGCGTCTAAATACCACGCATCACCTTCAACAGCAATGACGTCACCAGTGAGGCTCAGTTCGCCTGCTCCTGATGCGCGTTACCCTTCAAACAGGTAAGTAAGTGCAGCAATCTTTTTTTTTTTTTTTTTTGAGATCACGGTGTTAACTATTATTTTAATTATTTCAGTGTTTCTGTTACATGGGGCCATGTGTCAAAATGAGTTGTTACTGGAACGTGCGCTGGTCCGTTAGCACAGCTGGTATCCTACCATTGGCATTAGCCTAAGCTAACTTCTACTGTATGCCTGTTGCAGTTTGACATAAATAAAAAATAATTTTTTTGACATGGGTTTTCAGCTTTTAGACATGGCTGATGACAGCACTACAAATCAACAGACTGAATTAGTGTTTGCTAACGTTTTTAGCTAAAGTTGCATGGTTAGCCTAAGCCTACGGGACCCCCCAGGGGTCAATAATGTGGACTAATCAGTGCGTATGGAATAATTCAGGCACGCGCAGACATTACTAGTTGCTTGCAGATGCATGATACTGTAGGGTTGGATTAGACTCCTATCCCCAATATATTTGATCTCTAATGTCATCATATATAGTGCATTTTACCTAAATTGCACATTGTTGGTTTGATTGCTTCTATTGCTCTCTTCATTTGTAAGTGGCATTGGATAAAAGCATCTGCTAAATGATTAAATGTAAAGGGAAATTAAGCAAGATTTAGACTAGACCCTTTGTCTTCAGCTGAAAAACAGTAACCGCTTACAAAAAAACATGAATCTGTAGTTGATAATAATAGCTAATATGTTAGGTGACATAATTGTAGCCTTGGTAAAATTGTCATTCCACGAAATCAGTGCCTTTTCAACTTTGAAAAATTAACAATTTAACAATTTTTAAAAAATATCCATTAAATGAAGACAGCATAAAATAACAAGAAATCATATTGTGCCATCTCAGGCTATGTAATTTTTTATTTTATGACTAGTTATCTACCTCATGTTTTGATATTTTTGTCATGCCTGTTACAGACACATGCGTTACTATATACTATAGTTTTAATTAGAAATATGTTATAGTTTTCACATATATGAGCAGTATTTTAGTCCCTCTTTTCACTGGAATTGTTAAAAAAATTAGATTTAAAAAATTTTTTTTTTATATTTGTCATTCAGATGACCAAGAACATACAAATTTTGGAGGGTGATCACATGTCAATTAAGAAAAATATATATTTTTTACAAGAGAGATATTAAAAGAAGGGCTTTGTCAAAAATACAGTATAGATAGGGTTACAATGGAAAAACTTGAAAGGCCATTTCAAATATAATTTTTATATTTTTTATGAAATTAATGACAGTAACAGGATTGACATCATAGTAACAGGACTGACCAGAGTAACAGGGATGACAGGACACACATTCTTCAGCGTACACTGCACATATTTGTTTACATAATTTTGTAAAATTTTATCTTTTTAAATTGTATTACTTGACATAGTTGTATTAGTGAAGCACATTACATTTCTAGAGATCTAAAGATTTAAGGGTATTGTAATTAGAGTAATTAGACCCATGCGTCCATCTGTTTGTCTGTGTGAGTATGTCCCCTCACAGAACTTAAAATATACTGACCTGGTTCAATTATTAGGCAAGGAAGATAATCAGATCTTGGTCTTTCTATGATGATCTGAAAACAGATGCTAACATTTGGTTTCACTTTCTTGAACATTACAAGATTGGGGCGAGGGTCTGCAGTCACCTTACTGCTATTGTTTGTAATCGCACAAAAAAGTAATTTTTATTGTTAGAATTGTGATTTCATAATATTTAGATATGAATCCAACTGGAAAAAACTTGTGAAAAGATATCTTTCAGTTAGTCAAATAGAAAATAGCATATAATGGGGCTCTATAGCCATCTAGTGGCTAAAACTATAATTTTTTACTTTTAAAACTACATTTTCCAAAATATGGGCAAAAATTTTACACAAAACCATGTCAAATTATCCATGTTATCCCCATGAATGAAATTTAGAAATTTATAAAGTGAATTTTAAATAAAAAAAAAACTGTATGAACTGTTTTGTATAAAAACCTATATATAAAATTTTTTTTTTTAAATTTATTTATATAAATTTAAAATATATCATAAATCCTCCCAAAACTGCACAAATGTGGAGTAAAAACATTAATAAACAGAGTAAATTTACATTTGTAAAAAAATAAAAAGAATTATTCTGCTACAAAATTACATGTTATTGTCTAGGGTCTCTGGAGACCCCGAAGACCACGAAAGTCACTTTTTTTCACGCTAACATAAAAACATTTTTTATTATTGTACATCTAGAAAGGGTTGAGAGCCGTACAAAGTTTCATGCCATTTAGACAAAGAGAATTATTTTATTTTTTTAATTCAGCAAAAGTCATTTGCGGGTCAAAAAGACCCCGAAGACCATCAGAGGGTTAATACTTTAATTGCCAGATGCACCAGCAATACCAACTCTGAATGATATAGGCATTAGCTCAATAAAACACCCAGGATGACCTTTAAAAGTGTTTTAAAGATTTTTAAAGATCACTGTTCTTTAAAAACAGTGTGGCTAAGGTGACACCTAATCTATGTCATCCCTGTTACCCCACATGTCAAAACCTGTTACTATACAAAAGTAACAGGCCTGACAGTAACAGGTTTGACAAATTCAAGCTAATTTGCTAATTGCTAGCTATTAGGGCAAGGCCACAAAAGCACATGTTGTACACTTTGAAAGGATATTAATTGTAGATATTGATTACATTAAGTTAAATAAATAATTGTTTAAATTTATACTTTAAAAATCAGTAACAGTTTTGACATTGCATGATGTCCCCACCTCAGTTATACCTAATAAATCATCAAAATAGAGCATTATAGAAGAGAGAGAGAAACTTACTTGTGTTTTAACTAGGGATGGGGCCGATCCGATCCAGTATCGGTATCGGGACCGATACCAACGTAATTCACGTATCGGATTTTCCCGATCCAACCTGCGGAGATATCCGATATCCTTGAGTCATGTCTGCGCTTTAACGTTGTCTGCTGAAATGACTCCAAAAGTGATTCCCGCCGGCTAGTCTGCTAGCTGGCTGCAAACTGCGGAATGGATTTCCTGAACGGAGGCGCGGCTCAATGAGACACAGAGTTATGAGACACGCCACCGCTCAGGAAATCCATTCCGCAGTTTGCGGCCGCTGTGTGGAAATTCTTCACACTGGAAACACCGCAGAGCAAGACAGCAAAATGCAATGTTTGCAAAGCCGTAATTCAGAGCTCGT
Source organism: Leuciscus leuciscus (assembly GCF_965113295.1). Lineage (NCBI taxonomy): Eukaryota > Metazoa > Chordata > Actinopteri > Cypriniformes > Leuciscidae > Leuciscus > Leuciscus leuciscus. The sequence goes on along the minus strand of NC_138733.1, from coordinate 6,777,998 downwards.
TGAAGCTCCCACGCGTCGTACAACACAACGAATGCAATCAAACATTTAAAAAAGCACCACGTTACTGTGCGTTCACACCAAACGCGAATAGCGCGTCAAATTCGCGTCTGCCGCGTCTAGTTGGACGCTTGAATATTTTGAATCCATTCGCGCGCCCAGAGCGAAATTGACGCTCGTAAAAAGCAAAAGTTTGAAGCGAAATTGACGCGCGTCTGAGGCGAAATCCGCTTGTCTGTTTGCACATGGCTGATGTTGATCGAGCATTCATCGAGAGAGTTACAGCATCGGAGCGAGGATCACCCTTTAGATAGTGTGTGTGTGTGTGTGTGTGTGTGTGTGTGTGTGTGTAAGATGTTTACACTTGCACTTTTCTTATATTTCAAGACTCAAGTATTTGACATTTTGGGAATGTAATAAATATTGACATGACCTACAGTTGCATATTTGTTTTCAGAATGGGATTTTTCCTGTTAACAGGATTTACTGTTTTTCTGACTTCCTTTTCTGACCTTATACTTACCATACATGCATAAATATGTAGGCCTACATATCATACTTGCCTGTTGAGAGGAGTTTATTTCAGCATCATATAAAATAAACAATAATGATAATAATAATATTAAAGCAAACACAGCTCTGGTATCGGAATAGTATCGGTATCGGCCGATATCCAAATTCAGGTATCGGGATCGGATCGGAAGTGAAAAAATGTGGATCGGTGCATCCCTAGTTTTAACTGTTGGAATAATGATTGAGAGATGATGTAACTCCCTTGAAGTGATGTCACAGGAATGTACCATTATTTTACAAGGGGTTTTTGGTGAGGGTAACAGGCATGACATGAAATCAGGGGACACCGATAAAATGGTTTATATTTTATTAAAAATAATGTATATTTATGCCAAAACATTGCTTAACAGTGACACTATACTTAGAACAATATGAAAATGTGATTTTTGTATAATTTTGCCTTCAATTTGCTAATTAAAAGTCCTGCTGAAAAAGAACAATCACAGGGAGGGACAGGCCAAAAACCTTACCCTTATCAGCATAAATGCAATTTAAATTATTTAAAATAATATATAAATGACTTTAATTTAGTGTAATATTGAGGAAATAATACATAGTACTATTATGTTTTTAAATCACAAATTTATTTGTTGTTATAGTAATTCTACGTCTGATTATTTCTCAGGGACACAAAAGGCACCAATTTCGTGGAATGACCCTGAATACAGAAATATCATTATAGTTACAACCAAAGGTTGTAATGAAAATCTGCATTCTCCTGCAAATAGTCAGACACCACTATCCTCTACTGGAAAATGTAAAAAAAAAATATTTAATGTCATCCTGATTGTCCTTTGCTCTTGCAGATTGTTTGCTGCCAACAGCCTTTCCTCAAAATATCTGCTCTTGTGACACTGGTGATGTTGCAATCTCTATTGGTAGATCCATCATACTGGTTTGCATAAATGGTAGGATTGGGTAAAAAAATATTGTTTATCTAACATATTACTTTAGTTCCTTGTTAGTTATTTGTCTTTCATGTGCTCTCAGGCCGTTATAATCTTCACGTTCCAGTGCTAACATGCAAACATTGCAATAAGCAATGGGCTCCAGAAGTCAGTGACTTTGTAAGGAGTGGTTACTGGCCCGCTACCATGCAAGCACAGACACTTTTCCACCAAGATCTGTTCCATTCCTTTGCAGCTATGAAGACAACAGCTCCAGGAATGTCAGTGAAAGCCTTCACAGCAATGTTGGACCAGAGAACAAAGCGGTTTGGAAGAGTGAGTAAACATTTGAAGCTGAAAAACAAATGCATTCGTTATTATTATAAGTAGCTGTAAGGCTGGACAGTGTGGCAAAAAGGGTGTTCGAGTCCAAACAGGGCGCAAATTCAAATATACCCACATATGAAGTCAAGGTCCACAAGTGGCTGTAATATTTCAGGTTACTGAGATTAACTGAACTGAAGACCATATTAGACAGCATTGCCAATTGCATCCTTTCTTGGGTTTGAAAAGGTACATTGACAAAACATAAATGGGGTGACCTTGTAGTTCATTGTCATTTAAAGCTGTTCTATAAGTTGTTTTTCAGACTGGCAAAGTGAATGCAGATGCTTTTCAGAGGAGCTTTCTGCAATATGTGTACTGCAACTCTGAAGAGGACCAACTTCTGGAAAAGGAGTCATTTGTCTGTCCAGCCTGTAGTCCTGAAATGGTGCTGTTTCAGTGGATGGCAACAGAAAACTCTACAGGTTCCAGAAAGCAAACCAGTGAGTTTTGTGTACACATTAAAAACAGCCAATGTAGTTCATGTATGTGCTTGCTATTAACATTATCATAATAATATAGTTCTCATTTTGTTATTTAAAATTAAGCTGTTGATACTGTAGCTGTTGAATATAATATCCATGTTAGACTTTGTAACCTTGTTTTTTTTTTTAAAGTGTCATATAAATACAATTATTATAATTTATTATTATTATGTACAACTTCTTACTACAGTGGTTATCCAGAATACATTTTGTTGTAGGAGTGAAGAGCCAGGGTTCTTTGATGGAGTGTTTTTATCCCAAGACTCTGAGGTGTCCAGTTTTGTTGAGGAAGTCCGGGGGAAGTCAAGAGTGTGAGTTTTCAATCAGGCTGAGCCGCGGGTATCTGTATCTCTGGCTTATTTTATAACTAATTGGAAGTAAAGTTGGAAACACTGTAGCCTTGTTAGGTGTTCGGATGAGGGAATCTTTGATCAGGTGTTGAGATGGCAATGGCAGGTTGCTGAGGTTAGCGACGCAATCGGACTTTCACAAAGAGTGAAGTTGCAGAGCTGGATGAAAAAAATACAACTAGATTCTAATCCAGAGGGCACAGTGTATCTATAGTATTGGTTGCCGCACATACAGTATGTCTGACACAATTTCTGACCAAGTTAGACTATTGCAATTATCCTCCTGCATGCTAAATGGCAAATAATTTCAATTGGTTTGTTATACTCCAGGGAGTTGCAGATGGAAGATGGGTCAGGCAATCAAAGACAAAATCTAATCAGACTGTAATTGTTGGTGTGTTTGAGCGTGCAGCCCTGCTATTTAACTTTTTACTTTGGTAGACGGCAGGAAGAGCGATGTGTGGGGAATCCCACTGGACAGCAGCAAGAGAGACATCAAAGCAGGCCAACAAGTTGGATGAAGAAGGTGTAGAAATTGCTGTGTGCAGGCATGCATTCCTCCTCAAAGGTTGGTATTGGTCTTGATAAATTGCAATGAAAAATATTTGGAGATGAAACATCTGAAGCCTATTCTTCAGTGTGCAATGTGCTCTCTACTTATTTCTTTTTTTCCAAAAGGTCTGAATATGTATAGAGGAGAAATCTTTACATATCCAATGTTTCTCCAAAAAGAGTTCCAGGATGCTGCATTTGTGGCCATGGATGTGACCTGCCGTTATGTGCCATACCTGGAGAAGGTGTCAGAGGCCCTGACTCATCTTCAACCTCTTCAGAAAATGAGACATTGCTTGTCCGTGATGCACGCCAAAGCCCACAATACAAAATGCGAGGTGATGCTTTTAACTACTTTTACATTTCAGAGTGATGTAGCCAACAATTAACGTAAAGTACCACAATGAATGATGTTGTGACCCAAACAACAACCCAGGAGTGTGTTTTGAGTTGTACATGAGCCCCTATGTGCTGTCCTCTACAGCTGGTGACCTTGGGATATGCATCAATATTGATCACCCTGTTGTCCACCCTGTTTAACAAGTCCACTGCTTCCTGTAGATTCTGTGGAATGCAAGGAACCAGGAAGGTGCCGGAACCACTCTTGGTGAAGAAGCAGAGCAAGTCAATAGTTTTCTCTCCAGATGTGCCCTGACCACAAAGTATATGTCCAAGTCAGGTTTGTAAGCTTCTTTGCCCCCTGCTCCCCTGCAAATGTACACATTAACATTTAGCAATTTATTGTGATTTTCTATTGTTCTTTACAGTAAGAACTGATATGCGTACGGTCCATGCTATTGGGTGGAATCGACGTAAAGAGAACGGCCTCCACATTGCCTTGTCTTCCAGATTCAAAAAGGTATGTTCATGTATTGAAAAAGGATGTACTATTTTAAACTGTTAAATTTGAACTTAAAGTCCACCCAAAATGCATCACTTCAGCTATGTATATGTAGTCGAATATGTCATTATATTAAATCAGGCAGGAACATATACTTTTTGGTATTTTATGAAATGACAGTGTGTTGTGTGTTGCTGTTTTGCAGACAGTAGAAAACACCTTAGATGCAACAGAGAGCCTGAAGAAGATGCAGGACCAGTTGCATTGCAGTGATGACATGCTAAAGCAGTGAGTTGATGATGTCATCAGTGGGCCAGTAGCGGTAAGCGGTTGTAATGCATGTAGCTGTAGCTTAATGTTAAATTATGATGTGGGGATGGGCACTATTTGCAAGTCATAAGTCTTCAATTAGTATTTTGACTTAAAGAAAGTAAACATTTTAGCAACGAAAACAGAATGATTGGTGCATGTTCATGCAAATCAGACCAAAATGGAACAATATTATTTGAGGTAGGAAATGACAGACCAAGCACAATGTGCCAGTAAAGCCCAATTTATACTTCTGCGTCGAACTCCCGCCGTTGCTGCGTCGTAGGCTGTGTGTAGCGCGCGTACCCTTCGGCGTACCCTGACTTGCACCTCTCCAAAAATGTATCGCGTCAATTCTATGTGGACGCAAGCGCTGTGATTGGTCTGCTAGAACCCCTCCCTCGGGTTTCACATGCTCCCTCTGCATGTGTAATTGTGCGTCAACGCGGACAACGACGCAGAAGTAAAAATGAAAACCTACGCGTAGTCTATAGCGTAGAGGCTCCGGCGTAGAGGCTCCGGCGTAGGTCCGACGCAGAAGTATAAATCAGCCTTAAGGCTCCATGTTTGCAGCATTCATGCATGCTCCGCTTGTAATTCTGATATTTTCAAAAGGCACTTGTTGGTTCTCATTCTTGGTGCAAGTATCTCAGCTTCTCATTGGAAACAGAAACTAGATCTGTAGAAAACTATAAACCTAAGGATTTCTCTTTTTTCCTTAATCCGCAAGAGCACCACGTGTTACTTCTGTCAGTTCAGAGGATATATATTTTTTTTTTTCATCTTTGAAAGTTTGGCCTATTGGTGGAGCTACAATAAAGGTCATGGGGTCACCAAATCCGATGTGTGGAATGGATCCCCAATCAATGACTTTCATAAAGAAAGACTGTGGACTATGGACTCTCATAAACACAGAATCTTGAAAAGTGATGATAATAAAGATATCACACAGATTAGATGCCTATGCCTCTTGGCCTATGTTGCTTGGTCCCTAATTGTTGCTGAAACATGCAGTCAGTGTCCAGTACGGTATGAGAAAAACATACGAGATAGATATTTCTGTCCAAATTAAACATTGTCCTAAAGTGTGTGTGTTGCTGCTGTACTATGTGCAATTAAGAAAACTTAACTGTGTTTGAAACATTTCTCTTTCTTCTTCACTTGAATTTAGGAAATGCAGCAGCCAGTTCTGTTGATGCTCGTGGTTTGCAGATCTCCATCTAAGCACTCTTTCTCTGTGAGCATTTGTCAGAAGAAGCACTACCTTTATAGACAGAATGGTATGTATTAGTAAATGTAAGGCATGCAGATGGAAGTTCTATTGTTTCTGTTCATTAAATGCCATGGCAGCTCTTTTGTAATACCATTGTTTTTGCTCTTATTACAGATCGCAACAAAAGGCGTAAGAAGATTACTCAGAAGATTGCCCAAGAAAAGAAGCGCTTGCTAGAAGAGATCCAGAGATACAACCAACAACCTGATGGTGATCCTGTGGACACACACTCAGTTGTGTAGAAACTCTCCAACAAAGCTGCAGAGAGCATGATCTGGCCTTGGCAGGAACAGAACACAGGTGTTGTATTAATATTTAACTTTGTGTTTATTTAAAATGTATCATCATCAAATGAGTTTATTCATGTATGATGTTTTCATTCCTTCAGACGGTGTAGACATTCTCGCCAAGAAGAAGCTTTTTGACCAACTAATGCTGGTCTCACGACTGCCAGAAGAAAAGCAGATCCTTGTGAAGGAGATGATGCAGCACTGTCAGCACTAGGGGTGGGAATCTCTAGGCACCTCACGATTCCATTCCATCACCATTCAGAGGGTAACGATTATCCATGCTTCTTTTTTTTTTGGTACTTTTACAGCAAAGTATTTATGATGACCCATAACAAATTTACTTCCAATAGTTCCTATATTAATTTTATTAATAAAACAAATGGAAGTGATTTGGCAAGTCAACTGTAATGTTACATTTGCCAGCATATGTCCCAACATTGCAAAGAACCAACAGGAAAATAAATGTGTGCCTGTACTAGCAGCGTACTTGTAGTAAATGATTACAAACTTCAGCATATTCTGAATCTCTAGCATTTAATACTAGTAGACTTCTAATCTGACCAACATCCTCTTGTTATTTCCAATGAGCAATATAATCCTTCAGAAAAAAAAAAAACATTTTGCTGTAGCAAAATCACAAACAGTTTTCGTTCAAAAATATAGAATGATGTACCAGCAGCTCTCATACACACATAATGCTTGTGGACTTACGCATATTCTGAATAATTACAAAGCCACTTTTATACACAACTAAATAATAAAGAGTTATGACTTGAAATGTTTGCTGTATACCACAATCAAAAACAGCTTATACAAAAAAAAGTGAATGAACATCTGCAGAGAGCACAGTCAAAATGTAACTTTTTGTGACTGGCATTGAACTGATACACACTGTGAGTGTTGAGGGCAGTGTAACGTGTGTATAACAGATCGGTTTACAGCATATTGATAATACAGAAAGCAGCTCTCATACAGAAAATACTAAATAGGTCACAATGAAATTGGCAATTTTCCATTCGTTACCCAGGTAGCCAGCGGAATCGGGCCAATCACGGCTGAGTGTCGGCTCACTCGGCTGTGTACTGGCAGCGGCTCACCGGAAGTGACCAGCTCTGGCCCAGTAATGGTTGCCGGATCTGGCTAGGTTTTGGCTGTGTGTAGCTGGGCCGATTGTGGTTGAGAAATGGCGCATTAGGCAGATTAAATTATAAAAATGCCACAATTCATAGAACTTCAAATTAAGGAGTTTTAAATTCATGATTTTATATAAATTTTTATATTAATAATTTTTTTTTTTATTGTACCTGTTGCCATTAAAACTGTAACAAAAATGTATTATAAACTAAAAATGTTGAACTGTAATAAAATATGTGCCTATATTATTTATGATTTAATTATATCAAGGATTAGCATGATGAACTTAAATGGAGTAGAGCAAATGGGAGACCAGCTCAAATACAATTATTATATTATTTTCTCCATGTTGAAATAAAAAATCCACAAGGACCATATTTGAGTTCCCATGATTTTTCAATGTGAGGAAAAATAGAGAGAGGTGGATTATGGCAAAAAATAATAATAACAACAATAAATAGCCTATACTGTATATAAAATAATTGGAATGACAGACATTTTTTGTTTTTTGTTTATTTTGTATTTGTTCATGTTTTTGTTAAATAAATCTGATGGGTATACCTATGAACTGAAGTTACACCAAAACATTTGACTTTTAGTATATATTTTTTATTATTAAATGTGCCATACTAATAATAATTATTATTATTATTACTAGTAATAATAATAATAATTATTATTATTTTTGTTATTATTATTATTATATCCCATCCAAATGGACTTTGCTTAATAATAATAATAACAAAAAAAGAGAAAAATAATTGTATTAGTAGTAATATTACTATATCCCAACAAAATTGACTTCGCTTATAATATTAATAATAATAATAAAGAAAAAAATATATAAACGTTACTATTTCACATCAAGTGCAAAGACCGCGAAAGAACCAGATCGAGGGTATATAAGCAAGGGACACGCGCCCATCGCGCGCACAGCCGGACTCCCCTTTGGATGAGAGGACATCGCCGGACGGAGAGTTTTACTGAGGTAAAGTATTTTTTTGTATAAGTATAAAATGGACGGCCTGTCTGTAAAACATACACATCTAGATCTTCTGTTCTCATAAACAATGGCTTTTCTGCTTTTTTTTTGTGGCTTTTTTCCCATATGGTACACTTTCAGCGCTGCTACCGTTAATACCGTTATATCTGTCTGACGTCATTCACACTATATGGAGCAGATTTGCTAGGATTGAGAAAACCTATTTCGTTTCAGATTCATGTTGGTAAAGTTAACGTTAGTTTTTTAAAAGTAACAGGGTTCGTACGTTTTGAAAAAACCTGGAAAAGTTATGGAATTTGAAAAATGCAAATTCCAGGCCTGGAAAGGTTTTGAAAAAATAAAAAGACCCAGAAAGTTTTGGAAAAGTCATGGAATTTTTTTTTTAACACAGCATAATATGTGATTAATACTAAAACTGTTTAATAAAAAAAAATATTCCGCGTTGTCTTAACGTCCTTATATCCGGGCGGCATAACGTTCAGTTCACTTCCGATTCACTCACTTGTTGCGATGTTGCCTGAGGCGAAGTCGGTGCTGACAGAAATTTAATTGAAATGCCAGGAAAGTGGCACGAGCATGCTAAAGTTTTGCAAGCACCGGTGGGTCGAGAATGTTAACGTAGCGGAAAGAGGATATACTCAGCATAAAAGCCTACGTGTGTCTCCTGAGAGGAGAGAAGAAAACGAGTAAATGTCAGTTCAATTGTAAGTTCATTCTTTATGTGCCTAGGTGTGTGCGATATTGTCTATGAACTATGATATTGTAATCATTGTTTAACTATGTACGAGGCACTGCGAGTGCGAGCTGACATCGCGTTTGTCTCTCATAGGCCTACTTACTTTCACTGCGTGATCTATCAGTGCAGTTATAGATGTCCCCAAATTAGTTTTTGTCTTATATTTATATCATATTATGTTGTTATATTAGAATATCACATGAGCAAGAGTGCCGTTTTCCTGTGCATAATTGCAAATGTGCTATTTATTTTATACAACAGTTAAATTAACAATAAAGTTAACATTGTGAGTTACTTTTTGGACACAATATTGTCAATTTTCACTTTATATCGCCGACGAGAATTTCATAATGAAGCCGTAGTCCAACAGACATCGATGATTTAAAAAAAAAATATTTAATGAAATCCGCGTTTTGAACGAATCATTTTAACGATTCAATGAACAATCACTTGTTTTTCTGAACGAATCAGCCGTTTGAACAAATCGGTTGAATAAATGACTCCAACAACTCGCTTATTAAGACAGTGACTTGCCGCCACCTACTGGTGGTTTTAGTTTCATATTTAAAGTATCCTTTAATACTGAGGACACTGTACATGTATTTTATCCTGTGTCCTTCAAAGATCTTGCACTTTATTTTGGATTGTACCACATCAATTGTCATCCATTTCATTGTGAAACCTCTGAGGGTAAACTTTAACACATATTTTTATTCTTATAATGTCGACTGACATTTTCAGGAATACATAGTCATGGAAATGTGCCGAAAAGTCATGGAAAAGTATTGGTTAAAATGTGTATGAACCCTGAAGTAAGTTTACAATTATTAATAATATTTTACTCTAATATTTGGCTACGTGAAAGTGTGGGAGTTCGCTCTCTCAGGAGCGCGTGAACTCCTCTCTCACGCACTCGGAGCGCGAGCGCGTGAACTCCTCTCTCATGCACTCTGAGCGCGAGCGCTCTCTCTGTTTACAATGAGAGAGTGAAGGGGGTCGCACACCGGACGCGCAGCTCGGCGGCGCGCCGCGCAGCGCCACGTCTTTTAAATTCGAACACACTATTCTCTATGAGAGTACACACACCGGCGGCGCCTTTCGGCGTCTGTCCGCGGCGGCTCAGGACCGTGTTCAAAATCCTGCCGCGCCACAGAGCGCCATTTACATAGTTTTATATTAAATTTACATGTGTGTGTCTCAAATCGTAGTTAATGTATATACGGACTTCACCCTGTGCTGCAATATACATTTAGTTTTATATTTATTTACAGAAATCAGAAAATTGCTGATGTTATCGGATTTTCAGGTGACAGTTGTCCTAGACGTGGCGCGACGCGGCGCTGAGCTGCGCGTCCGGTGTGCGGCCGCCTTGAGTGAGAGACAGAAGTGACTAAGCATACAGTAGCCTACCCGTGTGAGATTATAATAACTAGTGCAAAATCAGTTTTTGTGTGTTTTTAGTGGTGCCCGTGAAAGAGACTGTGAACGCATTGAATTCAGGGATCAGGTTACTACAAATGATGGCTGTGAATAAAATATAGGCTAATATTCAGAAGTAAACAGTGTAGCTGACAGAGTATGTCAGAATGTTTATTTTTATATTTTTAAAACACAACCTTAGTTGGGGCTTCTTTCTTTAGCAGTTCTAATCCAAACAACGTCAAACTTGGCACTGCACTTACTCGTGCCCGCAACTAACGGTTGCAAATAACACACACACACACACACACACAGAGAGAGAGAGAGAGACGGACGGACGGACGTTTCTGTAATTTATAATTGCACTTTTTATACAATACAAAACAAAATACAGTAAAGGTACAACATTTATACAACCAGGGAAAAAATATGAATCACATTCAAGTAAAATTATTTTCAATAATGAAAATATGTTGTATTGTGATTTAATATTTCTTTTACTTGACAGAGTTTCTTTTGTACATGTTTCAGATGTTTTGATATATTCATAAATAACAGCTTTTATTGATTTTATGGTGAATGGCATGAAAATGATTATTTTCTCTCTTTTTTTAGTGTCAACTTTCATCTGATCGTTGTAAGTGATCAATCTAGCAGTCATCTGCATGTATGATTTGCCATGTTCTTAAAAAATTGATTAGTCAATGATCATTGATGAACAATCAATACATTTGGATTTGTAAATGCAATATTTCTGAATCAAATTCAGTGATGCTTTTCTTTTTCTCACCTTTTCCTTCCCTTGTTTTTTTGTCAATAGCTGTTACATACACCCAAAGGCTCTTTTAAGAGCCACAGCACAGTGCGTCTTTGGCTTTGTAAGTATATGCATATATTTGTCAGTCACTTTCTCAATATTTGCGTTTAGGTTCAGTAAAGCTATGTAGATCATGCAGTTAGTCATTAATCATGGCTAATTAAAGACAAATAATTGTTAAAGTATAGGATCATCTCATCTGATTATTGAATTTAAAAATGTATTTTTGTGGTGAGTGAACTTTTATTATGTAATTAAACAGTATATTAGCCTATGTGCCTAGTGTAATGTAAAAGTTATTTTTACAAAGATGTTTGTTATGGTTTTTGTCTTATGAAAGACTTTGAACTTGGTCAACAATAAAACCCAAGTTGAAAATAAAAACCACATTTTTATATGTTTGCTAGTAGTAGCTTAGTAGCTGGAGCTTATCTGGGTAGGTTAAGTTAGAGGTTATAACATTTTGAGCGAAGACAAATCTAGTGATATTTGTTTATGCTTAAAAAAATTACTTTTATATAAAAAAAAAACATTTTCAATACTAATAATATAAAAAATAATAATAAGAAAATAAGAAATGCTTCTTTTTAGCGGCATATTAGTATTATTACTGAAGTATCATGTGACACTGAAGACTGGAGTAATGATGCTGAATATCAGCTTTGCAATTATTAGCTTTATATATATATATATATATATATATATGAGGAGCTCTTTTCCAAAACGGGATAAATCCATTTCAGTAGTTTTCAGGAAAATTACATTTTTTACCTAGACCCACACATTTTGTGAATATTCAATTTATCCTGTTAAAATGTTTTTTTGGCTCAGTCTGAACATGTTGAACAATGACTATTAAATCAAACAACAATATTGTTGATGATAAATTCAAAGTTTATTTATTTATTTTTTCAAAACGCTATAAATCCATCAATGTTTGGAAAAAAATGATGGTTTGTCTTTTAAAAAACAAACAAACAAGAGAACATGCAACATATAATCAGGTACTCATAGTATAAATGAATATAAATTAAATAAGTGCAAATGCATGAAATAAATAAAAGCCAAATAAAATAAATAGTAAAATAAACTCCCTCCCCCTTTCAGTATTCTCCTTAGCAGGGGTTAGGAACTGCTTTTGCTCAACATATCACCTTTCACACACACACATCTCTCTCTCTAAATTCAGTATGCTTTATTGGCATAAAAAAAAAAAAACATTTTGTATTCCCAAAGCATCAAAACCTCATAGAAAATGTGTGTGTGAGCCCTACTCTATAGCAATGACATACCATGTAACAACAACATAATGTCCAATCATATGTAAGAACAATCACATCTTTGCACATATCCCTGCACTTTTTACTGGCCGCATTTTGTACTTTTGCACTATCATCACTACACACAATCTACCATAGCACCTTATCATGGTCAGTGTATCAAAGGCCAGTCTATCTATCAGTAGGCTAGTAGAACTATTCAGTACTTTTAATGTCACGTTAGCAGGCTTCTTTACAGGAAAATATCTTTATCGCGAGGGGGAAACCTTTCTGAAACGAAAGTTGTACTCACAAAACACTTTTATGAAGGTCGCCTTGCAAACGGGCACTTTCTCCAGATGTCTGTTGCACAAAAGACTGTACTTAACAGATACATTCCGGTCTTTTTGTTTGTTAATGTCCTGGACTTTCGGACGCTTCCTTGTCACTTGTGTGATGTCCAGGAGATGAAGTATGGCCTGGTCCTGGTCAACCTTGTTTTGTTTTTCATAAAAATAGTTTAAATTTACCATCAGATCGTCCGGCGACAGCCTCTCGGCCTGACAGAAACCTTTGGCGGCAGCTTTGTGTTGACATCCCACTGTTGGTATTAACGAGCCACCCGAGTGACGAACCTTCTTTTTTTGTTGTTTTTTGTGATTTTCTTTGTCCAGTCTGCGTTTTCTACCCCCAGGTGTAGGTCTCACTGGCTCATCAAGGCCATCAAAAGTGTTACTACAGTTTAAAGCACTCATTTTGAGGAATGAATGAACATAAACAAAGTAACAAACCTCTGTTCAGATCGCCGCCTATTTGGATTGCGTAGAACGCTCACCGAATTCTGATTGGTTGAGAGGATATATCCCGTTTAGGCTAAAAATAGGTTTGGCGCTTATCTCGTTTTGGAAAGAAACTGCATCTTGCAGTACATTTTAAACAAGTAAATATAGCGATTTGGCATGAAACGTTGATGGAGCAGTGAATAGGTTCAGAACACAGCAAAATGACATGACAAACTCATTTTTTTTTTAAATGCCGTTTATCCCGTTTTGGAAAAGAGCTCTTCATATATATATATATATATATATATATATATATATATATATATATATATATATTGCTTGTGTAAGAAAAGAAGAAAAGTAAAGCTGGCTCTTAACACATATGAGTTATTTATTTATTTTTTGCATCTCAGAAATTACTAGCTGTCACAGAATAATCATGCAACCTCTGTATTATGTACTATTGTAAATCATTGTAAAGGTTTTGTTTTTAGTTTTTTGGGTTTTTCAAATTATTTTTAAATCCTTTTCTGTTCAAAGACAATGTATCACATTGTCGACTTCCTCCAACCTCATGGGTAAAGGATGGTCGAAGCCTCTGACCTCCATTTAAAGTAAGGGAGAAATGCAACAGGGTAGTGATGAGAGGTGACCCTCCTGACGAATCCTGGCCAAGTCACACCATAAGGATAAGGGCAACAAAAAGTATTAAATTGTGATTTATGATTTAAGTATTAATCACAACTGGCATTAATGTTGTGTGCACCAGACGCCACAGACTGTCCAACTCAACTGTCTGACTCAACCATCATGCGTCTCTGTCGTGTCACTGCACGTCTGCTGAGTTCCGCCTTTTGCGTTCTGTCAATATTACGTTATTAGAAAAAATAAATAAATTAGAAAATCGATTTTTGACATTTGAGAATCGATTCAGAATCGTCCACGTCCGCATCGCGATGCATCTAACAATTGACCCCCCCCCCCCCCCCAGTAGGAGCTTGTTCTGCATGTTCTCAGCCTGCCCATAGAGGGTGGGATCTCACTCACAGAATGTACAAATAGTGTCAGCCATCTTTTTTTGGAAGCTAACAGGCTCTTGCTCTGTGGAGAAAGCTGAGTAGGAGGAGTTACCATCCTCTTTTTCCCGGACATGTCCGGCCGTCGAGATCGTCCAAAATGTCCGGGATTCAGTTTTTGCTTTCTACAGTCGCCATTCATTGTTTACATGCCCACCTTTTGTTTCAATGTAACTGAATTCATTCCGATTGGTGAATCTGAATGTAGTGTTTACATGAACGCTAAACAAAGTGATCAGTTGATGTGCGTTATAGCGTTGCTAAGCAAATTCCCGCTCCTCCGTGAGAGATACGAGACCGGTGCGTCTCACAGGTGTCGCTCATCAGTAATCACGCCATCGGCCTCACGCAGTTCTCTCTACGCCGTTTACTCTGCTCGCCACAGTAAACATGATGAAGATCTCACTCACAGAATATACAAATAGTGTCAAGTTTACCGGCACAGCCCTAGTTTATATATATTGTTAGATACAATAAGAGCTGTGAAAAATAAGAACATAATCTAGGTATATATATGGCATAAATTCACTTATATCATAATCTTCTACAGCAATTGTCATTCACATTTTAACTATTTAACTAGTTCCCTATAATTAAAAATTAATTATTAGTATTAGTAATTTATTAGTAATTAAAATTACCCCATTTACTCACCCTCAAGCGAGGTGTTTATGACTTTCTTCTTTCAGACGAATACAATCTGAGTTATAATAAAAAATGTCCTGGCTCTTCCAAGCTTTATAATGGAAGTGAATGGCCGTTTCTGTTGTGAAGTCCATTAAAGTGTATCTATCCATGATAAAAGTGCTCCACACGGCCCTGGGGAGTGAATAAAGGCCTTCTGAAGTGAAGCGATGTGTTCGTGTAAGAAAAATATCCGGCAGACGGCATACGCAAGTCGACTTAGGCCAAAAGAGTAACACTAGACGATGAGTGACGATGCGCGGTTACAAACAAACAGGGCTGGACAACAAACTCAAGCTCCTCCAACAGTTCTCTTCAGAAATTGTCGTTTTAGACTTTGATTCGTGACTGGTGTTTTGTTTTGCTCTATCCTCTGCGCTTCCGCGGTCGTCATTACGTTGTACGTCAGGTCAAGTGTTACTCTTTTGCTGTAAATCGGATAGAGGATGACAAAACTAACCTTTGGTACATCAAAAATATGATATTTGATAAACAGATCTCACTTGTTTGCTGTTATTAAATCAGGGTTCACTTGAAAATTCACATTAATCCTCCAGAACTCATTCTAACAACTTAATGTTTTAATATATTTCAGACCCAGTGGAAGTGAAAGAGCAAAGACAAGAACTGAAGTGAAATTTTTAGTTTCAAACTCCAGGAGTAGCAGCTGAAATCTGTTAAAGAGGAGATTGAAGACATGAGTGATCCAGAACCATCCAGAATAAAACATGAAGATACTGAGGAACAAATAGGTTGGTGTCCATTCTTGATTCTTCATTGTTGACTGTGTAATGAATTAGCTCTATGAAATATTAATAATCAGTAATAACTGGTTATAATTGATTATGAATATTTGGATCAGTTAATATAATTAACTTAATGTAGTAAAATGAATATTACAATCAACCCACCTGTTTGTCTTGTGAACACTCAGCGTTAATTGTTTATTAATTCTAAGAAATATTCAATTCCAGGGAAGGGAAATGTCTTTTCTTACTGTACAGTACTAAGAGCCTGTAGTCAAAATCTAAATCGTAAAGTAAACTTTGTTGCAAGCAGAGAATCAGAACCAAATACATATTGTGCACAAGTTTTATTAACTAAATCACAAACATAACTAAACTAAACAAACATACAACAATGTTACATTCCTAAGAGTGGGCTTTGAAGCTTATTTGTTAAATGTAATAGTTATGTGTCTGATTGTCTCAGTCGTTACAACTGCTTTGGTAGATGTGAATTAATAAGCAGTATATGGATGATAAATGATGAAATGCATCTAAATCATAACCTTGTATATAGCAGTTGTCAAACATATTTTAACTATAATAACAAGTGAACGACAGAACAAAACTTTGCCACATAAAATATCTTACACCTGATCTCTTTTGCTTTCTGCTATTAAATCAGGGTTCACTTGAACTAATTCTAACTGTATTTCTGTGTATTTTAGACCAGGTGAGAGTGAAAGAGCAAAGACAAGAACTGAATGAAGAGGAGGAGGAACATCGTAACTTTACAATTCAAAGAACAAAAGCCGAAAAGACGCACACCTGCACTCAGTGTGGAAAGAGTTTCACAGAGAAAGGAAACCTTAAGAGACACATGAGAATTCACACTGGAGAGAAACCGTATACATGCACTCAGTGTGGAAAGAGTTTTTCTCAAGCATCAAATCTCAGTGTTCATCTGCGTATTCACTCTGGAGAAAAATTATTTAACTGTGATCAGTGTGGTAAAGATTTTATTTCATCATCAAATCTAAATCAACACCTGATAGTTCATTCAGACGAGAGGCCTTATGTGTGTTCACTCTGTGGAAAGAGTTTTTCAAGGCTGTACAGTTTTAAACAGCACCAGAAAACACACAATGAAGTGAGAGATTATATGTGCTTTGACTGTGGGAAGAGCTTTACTACATCTAGTCATCTGAAACAGCACCAAATAATTCATACTGGAGAAAAACCTTACAAGTGCTCATATTGTGACAAGAGTTTCACTCTGTCTGGAAACCTGAAAGCACACGAGCGAGTTCATACTGGAGAGATGCTGTACTATTGTACTCAGTGTGAGAAGAGTTTCACCACATCAAGTAATCTAGTGAAGCATATTAGAAAGCATTGTTCTGTGTCACAGTGAGCCAATGTTTTGACTGACAATGTGTGATTTTGTGAGTAAAAGGTTTCTACATGATCCAATAATTAATATAAACTGTGAGATTCAGATAAAGCAAATGTATAAATGAAATAAACTTTAGTTCTGTGACGTTAGTTTTGTGGAAGTTGTTTTTGAGTTGTAACTTTCTGACTTGTCATTTAGCTGTCAGTGTAAGGCAGTTCTTTGTCTCTAGTAAAACAACAAAAACATCCTGTGGCCTGTTGCACAAAGCCGGCTTCATTTGCTAACAGGTAAAGTTCGAGATTAGTTTGAGCAAACTGGCTTTTAGGGCTCAGCAAAGTGGATTGGTTTTTAGTTGTGTTCATCATCATGGTAACTTACGCTACACGGCTAAGCTGCTCCAGAGCAGGTTTTATTCTGGGTTAGAGATCGCAGACCAAAACTGGACCAATCAGTGCAGTGACATGTATCTGATACAATAAAGCCACTCCCCCTGTATCTCTCACTCCAAATCAAAGCAGTTTATAGTGTGAAACAAACTTTAGAGACCAAATTGTCCATCTTTTGCTGCTAATTCTTCATTATATTTATATTATATGAATTATAATTACTTTTGATTCATGAAATATATTCATATAGTTATTATAGCCTATTAATTGACAAGTAAAATTCAACTTTGCTTTTAAATTCATATAAAAATATCAAGTTATTTGGGCAAAAACGACATGCTAGAAGTGGCTCCCAAATTCATTTAAGGGTAAAAATGTAATTGATGTTCAACAAATAAAAAACATATATAATTCAGATAAACAAATGACAAAGCTTGGGTTGCTGAATATTAAATCCCTTTCTTCAAAAGCACTTATTGTAAATAATATTATTATCATAATCTAGATGTGCTGTGTTTGACAGAAGCCTGACAGAAGACCAGACGATTACATTACTTTATTGAGTCCACCTCCAAGATTACTGTTATAAACATGAGCCTCCTGTGAAAGGCAAAGGGGGAGGTGTTGCTGTAATTTATAGTAATATGTTCAGTATTACTCAAAGGTCTAGGTTCAAATATAACTCTTTTGAAGTGATGGTGCTTTATGTAAGTGTATAAGTGACAAATCCCATTTGAGATTTGTGCTGGCTACTGTATACAGGCCACCAGGGCACCATACAGACTTCATCAAAGAATTTACAGATTTTCTATCAGAGTTAGTACTGGCTGCACATAAAGTGATTTTAATATCCATGTGTAGATAATGAAAAAGACGCATTGGGATTGGCATTTAGAGACATTCTGAACTCTATTGCAGTTTGACAACACGTGTCAGGACCCACTCATTGTCGTAATCATACTTTAGATTTAATATTGTCACCTGGAATCAATGCTGATGAAACAAATTAATTGAGTTGTATATACATGCTTTATTGTGTAATTTCAAAGACCTGCTATATGTTCATTATTTTCAGTGTAGCTAAGCTAAATTTGAACGTACAACTGCGGCATACATCTTATTTTTGTCACACAAAAGATTTTATTTTTTTAATTTAATTGATGTTCTGGAAAACTGAAAGAACATGAGTGAGTTCATACTAGAGAGAAGCTGTATTACTGTACTGAGTGTGAGAAGAGCTTCAAACATAAAAAAAGCCTTCTGACTCACATGAAGATATGTCGTAAGTCGTCGTCACAATGAGCAACAATTCATTTTCATGTCAAATACATTCAAGTAAATGGTGTGAGACTAAATTTATGTAGAAATATTTTTTAAGGTCTTAATAATAAATGTTTTTTCTAAACTTGGGCTATTGTTGTTTACTTACAATATTTGTTCATTTAAAATTTAATTTAATTTGTTAATCATTATCGGTAAAGAAAATATCTGCCAACTTTCGGACTGCCAACCAATCTGCAAACAGCCGCTGTACTGTCTGGCTGTAACAAGGTTGTGCTTTTGAGGCTCGCGCATCATGAGGAGAAATGAAGACAAATGAGGGCATCTCACACAAAGAAACTCCGTGAACTTACAGCGGAAAAAATTAATATGGAGTTTTTACATTTATAACATATGATACAGTTAAGCAACATCACATGACCAAGAGTGCTGAATACCATCATGATTGAAAATATGACACTGATTAAATGACAGTTCAATAAACAAGAAATTCATATTAAGTCACTTACATTTTAGACACTTTTTGGACTGTTTTTGTTATATTTCAGCAGTGAAAAATAGTTCCAAACAAAGATCACAGCAGAACCATAAAGCCTCTCACAGGAACACATAACTGTGTTTTCATTACTGAATGATTCAGCGTTTTGAACAAATCGGTTTGAGTCGAAGATTCAATGACCCATTAATAAAAGCCTGTCTGCGTTCGAAACCGCATATTAGTAGGTACTTAATTTCAATAAGACTGTACTCAATAATAATTTGTACTTACTCAACGAGCGCTAAAAGAGTTGGTACTATATAGCCTGATCACATTGAGTATGAATGCGAACCGGACATCTGCGATGTTGATGTTATCATGTGACCTACAATGCTTTATGATTATCACAAGCGCAATAACTTAAAAGATATGAATGACACGTTTAATTCATCTATCTATAAATATCTTGATATTGATTAAATCGATTTGAGCTAAAATTGATATGAGCGATAGGTGCATTGACACCTCATAACATCAGTAATTTGACAGCCCTACCTAGAACGGTTTTCCTCTGCGTCTGTAATGTCTGCACAGAGGAGACGGGCAGCTGCTTGAAGATCTCACCTTTGGAGAAAACTGCTGATTTTATACTTGAAAAAATTTAAGTATCATTAATATTAAAATCAATATTACCCCAGAATGAATTGCATTGCTATCCCACCCCATAACATACAATAATAATGATAAATGCTGACCTATAGTTAATTATATTACTTTTTACAGAAAATTATATATATATATAATCATTCAAAGTAAGTCATATGACATAGCTGTGCATGTATACATATGCACTAGATAAATGCAGGGAACATATCTCAATTTTCATTGTGATGGAGGGTCTCATCAGAGCAGGTGGAGTGATGGAGGGTCTCATCAGGGCGGTGGAGTGATGGAGGGTCTCATAAGAACAGGTGGAGTGATGGAGGGTCTCATAAGGGAAGGTGGAGTGTCGGAGGGTATCATCAGGGATAAATGTAAAAAAATTTACCCTATTCATGTGAGAAAAAGAATGAATAGGCGTATGAATAGGCTATATTTGGGTCTTTTCCCCTAGAATCACCTAATGGGATTCTTCTGGGCTTTTTTTTTCCTTACTAGGGAAATATTGAGGATACAAAATCAGTTGCAATTTGTTCAACCTTTTTTCATAAAATGACTGGACTATTGTCTTGGCGTCTAACGCCGCCTTCACACTGGCAGTTGAAATCAGCTCCGATACGGCTACGAAACGACCGGAAGTCATTCATTTCCTATGGAGATTCGCAGACCGCATGCGAATGGGTGCGAACCGGGTCCGAACGAGTGCGGTGCGAAAAAAATCGTGTCCGTTGGTCATCCGGATGCGTTCAAAAAATTGAACTCTTGCGAAAGGCTACGGACGGTTCCTATCCGACAATTCCAGCGGAAGTTAGCGTTGCTATGATACTGATAAACAAACCTGAATTCTCAACTTTTAATAAAATAAATAATGATTTTATAACGATAAGTTGTCATGTCATTTTTTTATTTTCATGATTTTCTAACGTTATTAGGGCAGTTAATACAATTAAAAGCCCTATATACCACTATATCACATTTAGCCGACCTGACATATCAACGTCCTGGGGAACTTTCCTCCACGCAGCAGCCTTCCGATTATGTCTCTAAAACCCTCATCAGAGAGATCATACAGAATTGTACATTCTGACACTGACAAAATCAACCGTTAATCTCTCCGCCATTTTTGTTCTACTCGCTTCCGAAGCTTTTTAACGGTGTAGTACGACGTCCGCTGGGGGCGTATTGCGTGTTACAGAGCTGATTTCAACTGCCAGTGTGAAGGCGGCGTAAGAGATCCACCGACTCCTTATCCTGCTTTGACCTCATTGCCAGTTTACCACTCTGGTATGGCAGTATGTCCATTTCCAAAGCTTCTCCACATTCTGCATTAGCTCTTTCGTCTGGGATGAGACACTAGTGAAGAGACACTGCTGGGTGCTCTGTGCCCACTGGGTAAGGTGTGCGAGTCCTTGAAGCGCCCATCCCAGTCTCGTGCGAATGGCTGCCAGACCTCCAGGAGGGTCCATTTTCACCGGATCGATAGGGTTAAGTAGATGGGGGTAGTCAGCACCAATTAACACGAGCGACTTAACGTGATCGAATGCCTCGAGGGGGAGATCTGCCAGGTGCTTGTACTTCCTCTTCAAGCTGGCGATGGGGTAGGAGTGGTCCTCTAGACCCTAACGTTGAGAGGTGAAGGCCTCCACTATCCGTAATGATCTCTTGGGATTGGTAGAGGATGAGATTTTGAACGAGACAGCGGCTCCCTTCAGGGTTTTGACTTCCTGCCTAATCGTGCTGAGAGCAAGGTCCTCAGGCTTCTTCTGCAGGCCCAATTTAGCAACTTCCTCGGGGAGGAGCATTGTGCGCTCTGAACCATCGTCCAGAACTGCGCAAGTGTGTTGTGTCCTGTCCCTGTTGTGCAGGATAACTCTGACGACCTTCAGCAGAACACGAGAGGTGGTCTGTCCAGGTAGAGAACGTCTGTACTGGTGCTCACCAGACAACTTTCAGCCTTCGGCTGCTCAGCCTTAAAGCGTACGTTGGCATCATGCAGGACTTTCAGATATTTCCCTTGACACACATAACAAAGCTTCCTGAGGTCACACTGTGCTGCCTGATGGGCTATCCCACATCTCCAACATCTCTTATTGACTCTGATCCACTCTATGACCTCCTCTCAGTTGAGAATAAACTTATTTAAGAAGTGCTCTGTACCCTCATAGAATGGACAGTAGGGTTTCACTTTGTTCTTCCATCTGGCCGTGGATGTGCTCTGACCCTCTTGTCTGGTTGCTCGGTTAGACGAATAACTCTGCTCCGTGTAGCACTGTAGCTGCTGGCCTGCTGCATTGCTTCTCGGCTTGGTATCCTGACAGCCCTTGGATACGGATATCTGAAGGGTTGTCGTAGCCTTGGCACCACGACTCGTATCGAAGGTATTCTGCCAGGTCGAGCAGTGTATGAGTATGTACGGGACAATGGAACATCTGACGGCTGAAGTTCGCTCTCATCTCTATCGGAAGCTTGGTGAGGAGTCGGGCCACACGTGAGCTTGTCTTCTTCATCAGGGCCCAGTGTCTGTAACATGCCCACGAGTGACTGCACATGCAGGGAGAACCTCTCAAAGGCAGCTATATCTCCTCTTCTGGTCTCAGGCGAATCCATAACTGCAGCTATCCTCTGCAAGGCTACATGGTGTTGCTGTCCAAACTTCTTTTTCAAGGCTGCCATGGTGTCAGTGTATGGCCTGGGTGAGTTGATAAAGGAGTCGGCGATGAGAAAGGCCTCTTCAAGTTTCACGTGATCCATAAGAATCTGATACTTAAAAAGCTCTGAAGTGTCAATGGGTAGCAGGTTGGCTAGGGCTAATTTCAACCGAGAGAACTCCATCGGGTCCTTATGGACAAAGAGAGGAATTTTCGGTGCTGGGCCCCTGTAGTCTCCTCCTCCCAGAGTCACAGATGCTGGCGATAACCGTCTGCCTCGAGCAGCATGTGGTTGACTTTGTATCAGGCCTGGCTGGGTACTGAGTTGAGGATCCCACATTTGTCCGATACATACTGGGCTGTGGACGTAAGATGGGTGAGTAGGATTCTGTCCTTGGGGTGTGGGACCGGACATTGTACTGTTCAGGACCTTGTCTAGTCTGAGGGGGGTTCAAGCTACGAGGGGTAGAATATGGACGAGTGTGTGCTGTGATACTGGACGTTACACTGTCCCTCATGAGCTGTAGCTCACTCATCATTCGGTCTATGACGATGACCACCCGCTGCTCCTCGACAGCCACAGACATTAGAGGGTAATCAGACGAAGGCCATGGTGGAGGTGGCAGTCCCTCTTCATACTCCTCTTCCTCTAACGCTAATGAGTCACCTGGTAATGGAAGGGGTGGCACTGGCCATCGCTCTGAGGAATGATCTTGATGCGCTGCTCCTAGCACTCTGGCTGAGGCTGTTAACTCACACGAATCCCTTCTAGTCTAATGAGGTGAGGCTAAACTGTACTGCATATTCTCTCTGTGTAGCCCGCTCGGCTCTGGTCCATCCTCAGTGTAGGGCATAGGGGTATGTGGCCATCCTAGGCTTGTGTTATTGAAGCTCTCCTCAGGGATTGTGGAATAATCATCCTGTGCATTGGGGAGCCTGCTTCACTTCACATGCGGCTGTGAACTCCACACCTCCTCTCTAGGCGTGTGTGGTGCTGGGCTGGCATGCGGTGGCCCACGTATCTTCGGTCCCACTGCACTGACCTCATAATCCCTCAAATAGGATGGCTGCCTTAACTGCCGTCTGGGCCGAGTGGATGGGGCCCATGATTTTTCATCACACTGTTGCATTCTCCCAGCACAGCTGCGATCCGGCTTGAAGGACCACAAATGTAGCGAAGGGCTACCTGAAGCTGTTAGGGCTAGTTTTGATCGCAGTGAACCAGGTGTGTCGGTCAGAAAATGAAGTATCAATTTTAATTGATTTATTCAACATTATATCAACATCAGAGGGAGGAGTCAGCCTTTACATGAACATTAACAAGTTGTATAAGTTTGAGTTGAATAGTGCAGTGGACTGTGGAGGGCTTCCTTTGCGGCCTCCAGTGGGAATGGATCTCCTTAGCTTTGTTTGAGCCTGAGGATGATTGCCGATAAGCATGCGAGGATTGATGACAGTGACACAATGCGTGAGCAGGTTAAGCACATTGAGATGTGTAAGAGAAGGACTTGGCGATGGGGCGTTGCCTGTGTAGTTCTTATTCTGTGTTCAGATTAAAGAGGAGAAAGAAGATGGTACTGACTGCTGGTTTTCTTTAACGATGCTCCACTCGCAGATACACTCATGGTCGTGCGGTATATGGGACACGAGTACTCGTATTCGTATAGCAATTAGCTTAGTAAAAGTACAATAGCGTAGCTTAGCTCCGGTCAGCCCCCACATTCTACTGAATAACTGACAGTTATTACAATATCATAGGCTCATTCTTACATACTAGAGTACGTTCTTCAAAAACGCCACTTTGACAAACTGAAAGATGTAAATGACATTTGTCTGTATAATAAAAGATAAAGATTGCACTGAATGTCAGCTTGCTTATTTGGCTCAAGATAAGGATTTATTGAGTCCACATGTCATGCAAACTAGAAACTATGCTTCCAACTACAGGTCGAGAGATGCCAAACCAACCACACAACTTTGCGATGCTGTTTGAGAATGTTCGTTGGAACGATGGTTTCGAGAAACACAGACTCGTTGAACTATGCTGATAACGATGGAACTTGCGATCATAGTTCGGCTAACGGTGCTGTTGGGAAACGCACCCCAGGTAGGTCTCTGCAATAAAGAGTGAAAATATGCTGTATTTTTGTCACAAACGAGACTTCTGCGGTTCCTTCTGCTCGCCACCAGAGGGATCCCTCTCCCGAATATTAAACCTCTTTGAACTACATTTCCCTCTCATGTACATGGCACTGATTTTCATCAGTGGACTATTTAAGCTGCTCTCAGACTCTACCTCATTGCGAAGTTTTGTTTTGCCCTGGTGAACATCTCTGAGCGTTTCTTCCTGTGTTTTTGTCTTCCCGTGGATAACTCTTGGACTGTTTATTCTCTTCGTGATTCTTTGCTGCCTGCCCTGGACTGTTTTCTATTGTGGACTGATTTATTTAAGTTTTCTGCCTGACCTTATGCCTGTTTTCGGATTAAGAATTGCTTTGTCTCTACTGTTGTGTTTGCTGGTGATTGACCCTGATTGTATGAACCAAGATTACAAAAAAGCTGCAAATGGATCCTCACTTTGCTGAAGCCTCGTCACAATTAAGTGTAGTTTTGAGTTTACATTTGTAAGGCCCGCTATATTGGTCCAATTGCCGGTTCGCCAATACACGGGGAAGGTATCACGTGTTCTGTCCTCCCTCATGCAAAGTATTGGTTGGTTAAATTTGTAATACATTAATCATATGTGTTTACTCGTTACTTCATCTGACTCCATAAATTAAAGGTTTTAATAACATCTGTGCCTCACTAACGGTGAGCGAATGTATGACTATTCCTTTTAACCATTAAATGAACAATGTCAAAATCAGTTAGAATAATCACATGTAACAATTTAATATTTCAGATATCAGAGATCAATTCCACAATCAATTCAAATATCTAGAACATGGTTATACATTGGTTACACCAAATAATCTTACCCAGCTTGTAGCCTACCTGAGATAGAGAGAGAAAGGGAGAGAGAGAGAGAGAGAGAGAGAGAGAGAGAGAGAGAGAGAGAGAGAAAGACCACCTATTCCATTCGTACCCAGCAAAGAAGAGCCAGAGAGCCCGAGCACACCTTCCTTTATCCTCCTGACCAGGTGACATGGGGGATGGGGGAGACCACCCTCAAATGGCTTAACCAGTTTCCTCCTGACCAGGTGACATGAGGGGTGGGGGAGACCACCCTCAAATGGCTTAACCAGTTTTCTCTAAACTTCTATAAACCTTATTAACTTTTATTTTATCTATCTGGATATGATATATCTGTACCACTCACTTTGAGACATTTCAAATGACACCAAAAACATAACAGTCAATGTTAAATATTCACATTAAACCATGTTCTTGTGTGAGTTCCTAGTTTCTGAGAGTCAAGTCAAGTCAAGTCAAGTTTATTTGTATAGCGCTTTTCACAATACAGATTGTATCAAAGCAGCTTCACAGTATTAAATTAAAATAATACAACAAAGTTTGTTTCAAGAGGAATTTATTGATTGATAAAATAAAATTTAATATCCCCAAAATATCCCCAACTGAGCAAGCCAAAGGCAACAGTGGCAAGGAACCGAAAAACTCCATCAAGTGACCTAATGGTGTCCTAAAACTCCATCAGGTGACCTAATGGAGAGAAAAAACCTTGGGAGAACCCAGGCTCAGTCGGGGGCCAGTTCTCCTCTGGCATTTATGAGCTAGAGGCCGGATTGTAGTTTGAACTGTAGGATTATATGAATGCCTGGCTGAAGAGATGCGACTTTAATCCAGTTTTAAACTGGGAGAGCGAGTCTGAGCAACGAACAGTATCAGGAAGACTATTCCAGAGTTTTGGAGCCAAATGTGAAAATGCTCTCCCTCCTTTGGTGGTTCTGGATATCCTAGGTATGACCAAAAGCCTTGAATTTAGTGATCTTAAAGAGCGCCATGGATTATAGGGCGATAGAAGATCCGTTAAATAGACTGGAGCTAAGCCGTTTAGGGCTTTATAAGTCAGTAGCAATACCTTATAATTAATACGGAACTTTATAGGTAACCAATGCAGTGATGATAAAATCGGTGTTATATGATCATATTTTCTTGATCTCGTAAGAACTCTAGCGGCGGCATTTTGGACTAACTGTAGCTTGTTTATTGAGGATGCAGGACAACCAGCTAATAAAGCATTACAGTAATCCAGTCTCGAGGTCATGAATGCATGAACTAACTTTTCTGCATCAGAAACTGATAGCATATTACGTAGCTGAGCAATGTTTCTAAGGTGGAAAAAGGCTGTTTTTGTAACATATGAAATATGATTTTCAAAAGACAGGTTGCAATCGAGTATAACACCCAGGTCTTTTACTGTAGAGGATAAAGTAACAGGACATCCTATGATGTTAAAGTTGTATTGTGCGAGGTTTTGTGGGCGGTTTTTTGAACCGATAAGTATTACCTCTGTCTTGTCTGGATTTAATAAAAGAAAATTACGCGTCATCCAATCTTTTATATCTTTAACACACTCTGTCAATTTGGAAAATTTAGCGTTTTCATCCGGCCGTGATGAAATATATATTTGAGTGTCATCAGCATAACAATGGAAACTAATTCCATGTTTCCTTATAATATTTCCAAGTGGCATCATATATATTGAAAATAACAGAGGGCCTAACACAGATCCCTGCGGCACTCCATAGTTTACTGGAGTTATGGTCGATTTTTCTCCATTTAAATAGACAAAATGGTAGCGGTCAGATAGGTATGATTTGAACCAGCTTAATGCTTGTCCTTGAACACCAGTATAATTTTGTAGTCGATCTAAGAGTAATGTATGATCTATAGTATCGAACGCAGCACTAAGATCAAGTAAAACTAGCATTGAGATACAGCCTTGGTCAGAAGCTAAAAGTAAATCATTTGTGATTTTAACGAGCGCAGTTTCAGTGCTATGATGCGGTCTGAATCCAGACTGAAACTTTTCATAGATATCATTTTGTTGCAAGAAAGAGCCCAGTTGAGCGGAGACCACTTTTTCTAATATTTTAGACATAAATGGAAGATTTGAAATGGGTCTATAATTTGCTAGATTATTATGATCTAATTGTGGTTTCTTAATGAGAGGTTTTATAACTGCCAGTTTAAATGTTCTTGGAACATGACCTAAAGATAAAGACGAGTTAATAATATTGAGGAGAGGCTCTTCCACTACAGGTAACACTTCTTTCAGTAGTTTAGTTGATATAGGATCTAATAAACATGTTGTTGTTTTAGATGAAGTGATACGTTTATTTAACTCTTTTTGTTCTATAGTTGTAAAGCACTGTAATTGTTCTTGCGGGGTGATAATTGAAGCTGAATTATAAGGCGCAATTGAAGATTGAACGTTTACAATTGTGGTTCTGATGCTTTCTATTTTCTCAGTGAAGAAGTTCATGAAATCATTACTACTGAACTGTAACGGGATATTTTGTTCGGGTGACGTCTGTTTATTTGTTAGTCTAGCCACGGTGTTAAATAAAAACCTTGGATTGTTTTGGTTGTTTTCTATTAGTTTGCGGAGGTGCTCAGCCCTGGCCGCTTTTAGGGCCTTTTTATAACGTGACATACTGTCTTTCCACGCGATTCTAAAGACCTCTAAATTAGTTTGTTTCCATTTACGCTCTAAAATACGCTCTAAAATACGGAGAGGAAGTCAGGTTGTATGGGGGAGGTCAAATGTTAATTAGCCAGCAGGGCCCTTTTGTCCCATAAATCAGGCCTCAACCAGTATTTTCAGTCTTACAGTTTCCCTCCTTGATCCCGTGGGTCACATTCCGATGAACACTTACGGGGTCACAGTAAGACGTTTGTTATAATCCTTGAAGATGTAGCACAAATATTGTCTTTGCAATGTTGGCATCTGTAGAAGCTCAGTGGGCTGTGTTCACCTGCAGAACACCTGTTCTCACCAGGTGTATAGCTTGAGTCCAGCAGGTGGATGAATGCGTTCAGGTTCTCTTCCTGTAATCCTGTGATTGTGAGCAAAGTTCATAGAGTCAATCTGGACCTTTTGTGACTTGATCAGTTGACGTGTCATTCCTTCATGGAGAAACTTCCGCTTCCCTGGCACCTTCTCCACGATGATGATCTGACCCTTCTTGACCAACCCTGTCACCTCCAGCGGTATGGTGGTCTGGGCAGACCTCAGTGGATGAAGGGGTTCTCCTTTGGTCCACACGGCTTTGTGTGAGACACCTGAAAAGCATCTTAAATGTCCGCTTCACGATTGAGCACATATCCTCCATACAGTCGTAAGGAAATGCATAGGAACGCATAATGCAACAAAGCAAAATCATGCCATGTTCAATGTAAAATACCATGTTCATGTCAGCAATTGTGAGTGGTACATTTGGTCTCATTAATTACCTGATTTTTAATTACCACGCCAATAGTCAAGTCAAGTCAAGTATATTTGTATAGCGCTTTTCACAATACAGATTGTATCAAAGCAGCTTCACAGTATTCAATTAAAATAATACAACAAAGTTTGTTTCAAGAGGAATTTATTGATTGATAAAATTAAATTAAATATCCCCAAAATATCCCCAACTGAGCAAGCCAAAGGCAACAGTGGCAAGGCACCGAAAAACTCCATCAAGTGACCTAATGGTGTCCTAAAACTCCATCAGGTGACCTAATGGAGAAAAAAAAACCTTGGGAGAACCCAGGCTCAGTCGGGGGCCAGTTCTCCTCTGGCATTTATGAGCTACAGGCCGGATTGTAGTTTGAACTGTAAGATTATATGAATGCCTGGCTGAAGAGATGCGACTTTAATCTAGTTTTAAACTGGGAGAGCGAGTCTGAGCAACGAACAGCATCAGGAAGACTATTCCAGAGTTTTGCCGCCAAATGTGAAAACGCTCTCCCTCCTTTGGTGGTTCTGGATATCCTAGGTATGACCAAAAGCCTTAGTACTCCTATAGAGGGTCAAGGAAGGACAAAGGAAGATCTTACAAGCTCTTACCCTGTTTTTAGAAACATTTAAATAAATGGCATTCTAACAAAACAACCAGTGCTGGGTTAAAACAACATTTCATGAAGAGTGTCAGCAAAATTTTGGTGTAACCAAACAGAGATTCAATTGAATTGATGTCCAAAAACATTGTTGCAAGTAAAATGGACAATATACAAATATGCAGAAATCAAAATAAGTTTCAGAAATGTTTGTCTGAATTACTCAAAGGAAATCAAAATAAGTTTCAGAAATGTTTGTCTGAATTACTCAAAGGAAATCAAAATAAGTTTCAGAAATATTTGTCTGAATTACTCAAAGGAAATCAAAATAAGTTTCAGAAATTAAAATCAAAATAAGTTTCAGAAATGTTTGTCTGAATTACTCAACGGAAAAAATGCAGAAAGTTTCAGAAATGTAGCAAGAGGTCGGGTGTAAATCGAATAATCAAACAAATGGTAGGATCAATGGTTTTGTGTGTTTGTGTTAGAGTGTTTTTTAGAATGTCAGAGTGTGTTTTTGTCTGCGAGAGAGAGTGTGTGTGTGTGTGTGTGTGTGTGTGTGTGTGTGTGTGTGTGTGTGTGTGTGTGTGTGTATTTATCTTTGTCTGTGACAGAGTGTTTGTGTGTGTGTGTTTGTGAGAGAGTGTGTGTGTATTGATCTGGCTATGTCACAGTCGATGACAGAGTTGAATTGTAAATTTTGTAATTGATTGAAGCGGTCACACTTCAGATTTATCCATTTTAATTATGTTTCTGTTATTAGTAGGTATGTTGAGAAATCAGGGGCCCTCTGATTTTCCAACTCCCACCAACAATCATAGAGTTTGAAATTTAATGGCAGGTCTGCCTTAGAATTTGCCTTGATTTGTGACTGTAGCCATTCAGTTGTCCATGTGTGTTACATTAATTGGCGGTTTGTTATGAATAGCGTATGCTATTCTCTCACCTTATTTTTAACGTAAATACGGACACAGCCAGTTGACGTTTTTTTGTGTGAGACTTCCGGTCAGGCACTTCCAGTCACTCACTTTTCACCTTAGCGATTAATCAAACAAGTCTTCGTAACAACTAACTCATCGTTATGGCTTCGAGGAAGACCGGGATTGTTTGTGCAGTTAGAGGTTGTCATAATAACTGGTACAAAAGAAAGGTTAAAAGCTTTAAATTTGAATAAACCACCAAAGCGACCGTATGTTTGTTCTTTTCATTTCGTGAACACAAGACCTGATCTGGCAAATAGATGTTTTAGTAATGAAAATTATATACATAAAAAAATCTTGAGCTCAAACTTGACTTTTGACCACTATTTTTCAGTTACTGTACTCTGCCTTTGTATTGTCAGCAAAAAGTGAGAATTCATGCCAAGGCAAAAGGCAGTAACTTCCACATTATTTGGTTGCTGATCACCATTAACAAAAGCATTAGTAACACCTATAAAATCTAGTGATCATGACATTTATTTTGTATGATTTACAATTATTTATAACCATTTACTTATTGCTATCCTCTGCTTTGGTTACATTCTGATGGCATTGACAATGACAAAATACCTCTAGATGCATATCCAGTGTTGGCTCGACCGGGCGGGGCTGAAGGCCCCGGTGAAGTTTTGGCACTCTGCCAGCTAGATGCATGAGGGTTTCAACCCCGAACTGGCCAAGGCGGGGCTTTAGTTCTTTGTTGTATTCATCTGCTACGGCATGTGTAACATTTTTCTGTCAACTCTGCATAATCCTTCGTGATCGATATCCCAGCCCAGTGAAGCGAGGAAACGGAAGTGCCGCACAAAAAACGGAAACTGGACCCATATTTACTTACGCGTTCGAAAATAAGGTGGATACCACAATCATGAGATCAGCCTGTGTGTGTCAAGCTATCTGGATCTGTTTGTGTGAAGATGACACATCTTCGTATGATGTGTAGTGTTCAGCTGTGAGGGTATAGTGATGGAGGTGTGTGTTCAGTGTTCATGTCTAGGAGATGGGTGGAATCTAATCTATAATGATTTTGTTGCAAATTTCGATCCAGTTCTAAACTGGGAGGCCATATTTATGCAGTAATGTAATAGTGTGACGTGTGAAAAGGCCTTTTGTAATGTCCTTTCACCCATCTCCCGAGTCTCAGGTTATGTTCTAACAATTCCGCTGTCCTGGATTTGCTCCAGGTGGGCTCCTGCCCCTCCTGGCATCTGTCTTCCGAAGAATTTGCAGAAGTAAGCCTGAGACAGAAAACAGAGGAGAGCGAACCACAGATAATTCAAATATTTCGAAAACATTAAATTCAGACATGTGGAATTCTTTTACTTGTTCCATTATCATGTCAGTTGCTATTTTAATTCCAGATGTCACATGAAACCGAGTTTCATTGACCGAGTCTGAACTGATGCTGTTGTTTCAGTGTGTTGTGACACCTGAAGCTGCTTTTCCAGTTAAGCCTTCAGTCCGCTGCATGTGCAATGCTCATTGCTTTCTCTCATTACAGCCAGATCTGTGGGTTGTCTGGTTAGCATTTGCTGTTTATGGTGTCGTTCCCACATTTTAGTTCATGCAGATATTTCTCGACCTGCAAAAAACTGTGGTACTTCTGTCTGCTGTTTAGCATTTCACACCCTCCTCGTAAATTTACTTCTCTGATTAGATTACATTTTAGTTGTTGCACAATTTGGTTTGCTATTACCTGTGCCACAATTCTAGCCGTGTTTTCTAACGGTGAAAAATAAAAGGCATACCCCTCCCCTTTTTTGGCACTGGGTAGCACACAAATGAAATTCTGTTTCAGAAATTCAGTTTTAATGACGAAAGTCACACTTCTCCAATTATTATCCTGCTCTGCGAGTGTAATATAATGTTTATTGTAATTCAAGTTATAATATACTTATATTCTTTAACAATACAAGTCAAATTATATTGTTTTCGGTCTCTGAAGAGTCTCTGGAACGGCTTATTTGTTAAAGTGTTCGTTTTTCAAAAGACGATTTATTTTAGATTTGGCCCTGTAGTCGCAGCCGTACTGGCCAGTGCATTGTATGTGCAACACAGGTCAGGCTGAAAGCCAATGAGGGACTCTGTCGTTGTTAACACTCAATGAACCGCCAGCACATGCTAAACACATGGTCAAGTCTCTGCTATTTATCATGTCAATACATTTGAATATTAAAAGGCTTTTTGGCTCAGGGCTGAAAAGATGTACATTCGCTGTTTTTCTTTTTTCCTTTGCTAGGTTTCAAATACTTTTTCTTCTCATTTAGTCTTTTTAAATGGCCATTATAACGTTGGATTCTTCTATTTACTCTTACTTTATATTTTTCCGTTTATAGATCAGGAAACTATATCGCTTTGCAGTCCTTCTCCTAAGGATGCACGACACAAGTGGTCAGTCCCGAAGATCAGAAGCTGAGTCAATGGGCTAAATATCTAGGATTTGCCGTAATCCCACGCGCATAATCAAAGATATTTTCATCTAGCCCCCCTTGGATGCCCTTCAGGAACTTAATTCAATCGTTTTACTTTAGTAGGTTTTGGCCACCATTAAAGACGCCAGTAGATCAACTTTACTTCTCTTTAATAGCTTTGGATTAGCCAGGCCTGTGATTGTTCACGCACAACATTAAAGTAACATTAAATTAGAATAGAAGTCATCGGAAGCGTTCAAGCTAGGTTGATCAATCAGCATCTTGCTGATCCTAGTCGAACTAACCCATCCTCTCATCCAAGTAGTCTGCACACTTCCTGATATCAGTTATTAGTCGTTGCAAATCTCTGATGCAACCTTGTGGTAATATACGAATCCGTTAATCTACTTGGGAAAAACAAATCTCAGAGTAATTCAGAATAAATTCAAACGTAAGAATTTATGATTTTTGTTCAAAGTTCAGAGTTACTGCGTTCTCTGACGCCTTAAATATGAAAAGGTTTTTGTTTCAGGATTAATGAGATGCGTTCGCTGTTTCTGATTTTCAAATTCATTGTGAATCACATTATAATTCAGCATAGACACACGTGTTTAATTCAGTTTACACAGGATACATGGCCTAGAATACAACATCTACAACCTTTACCTAAGTGTTCCAAATACACTCACAGCAAAGCAATAGAATACAACATCTATATCACCTTTGCTTAAGTGTTTCAACTACACTTACAGTAAAGTAATCCCGTGTTTAAAGAATAAACTTTAAATTAGCCTATGGCATGCTGTAGCACAAACGACCAAATTGTGTTCTATGTGCACGATGTGTTAAGCACAATTTCAATTTTGAAAATGCAGACAGGTTCAATGAATTTAGACGTTAAACTATTAAGCTATTTGCTATTGGGCTGCTACCCGACTAGCAAATGACGCTAATAGCTGAAGGCCTTGAGTGACCAAAGATGTTAGATCAGTAAGAGTTGCAGATGCATTTGAGCTTTGGTTACTTGCAGAGTGCTGGTTCGTGTCATTAGATTGTGATTGTCTGCGTTTTATGAAATAGGGTGGAGGTCTGCCTCTGCCCCGTGACCAGCACTTTTCCTCTGTATGGCCTGTTTTGTGACAGGAATTACAGAATCTGTTCAGTTTGCCACAGTGTGGCTTTCTGAATTCTCCTGCAGATGGAGGATCTTCATGACATTCTAACACAGCTACCTCACCATGCATTTGTTTCCGTGACTCAATTCTTGTTGCCCAGTTAACAATACCTTTGAATGTATTTTGTGCTGGAGAAGCACCACACATGAGTGATTGCTGTACACGCGGCCCTGCATTTGTAAGCAGGAATTCAAGGAGAATTACATTGTTGTGGTTAACACCTTCAATTCCAGAATACTCCTCAAAAAGTTCAAACATATTTTCTGCATATGTCTCAAACAATTCTTCAGTACTCTGTTTCCGATTGAAAATCAATTCCCATCCAACAGGACTACAACCACGCAGCTCGCAAAGGCATTGTTTTAGTCTATTCAAGATTTCGCTCTCAGGCTCATTTTGATGCATTGACTGCACAATGGTGCCCGTCATCAAAACCTGTGGTATCTTATAGTTCAGAACATCTGGAATTGAGCTGATAACAATTTGCCAAATATCTTTTGGTTCGAGCTGAAATGCATGTTTTAGACTAACAATGTGTCTCCACCATGGTTCGAATGGCCCTTTCAAAGGGAACGGTCCGATCTCTGCTTTAAACAAGCTACATTCAGTTACTGTTAAAGGACGCCGAATGGTTGACTCTGTGTGTCTGGGTGCCGTATCACCTTAAGGGCAGAAACAGGCACTCTTTTCATAACTTTATCACATGCTTCATCTGTCTGAAAAGATACAAGATTATTAGAGCAGGCTGCCTCATCTAAGAAGTGTACATTTTGAGCCCAATCGCTGTTAGGCTTTTTGGGAGACTTGCTTTTAGCATTTAGCTTAGCCTTAAGATCTGCAATGGTGTCTTTGTGATTTTTACACTTTTTAGTCAGGGCTAACAGCTCAGCTAGTAATTTATCTAGCTGTGTTTGAAGATCTTGAATCTTTTCCTCAGACTTTTGTGCCTCTGCATTTTTAGAATGCACTTCTTCACATTTAGCATCCATATGCGAAGATATACATTTTGTTAACTCATTTAGCTGTTTATAACTTATGAAGTTTAAAGCCTCAATTATTTCACCATGTTTTGATTTATTCTGCTTACTACCCACTGTTTTCCACCAAGCGGAAATTTCATTGTCAATAGCATCCATGTTAAAACCTTTTCTACTGAGTTTGTACAGTGTAGGCTCAACCTTTTCGGCCCATAATGTAAACAGGACATGATCAGTAGCCTACACATGATTTCACAATAATGGGACTACTTAGATTATTCTGATACTTCTAAACTCATATAAACTTGAATTAAACATATAAACAATTCAGTCAGCCAGTGACACAAAAGGGTTAAGGGTTTTGGACGCAGCATGGCTTTAGCATTAGCCTTGATCATTTTGAAAGCAACATGGACAATAGCATTTAACATTAGCCTTGGGCTTAGCATGGCTTAGCATTGACAATAGCATTTAGCATTAGCCTTGAGCGTTTTGAAAACAGCATGCCAATAGCATTTAGCATCCCATACAAAAATGTAATATATGGCCATATATGTACTTATATTTTAAATAGCATGACATATATGTATACATATATTTGACTTATCTGAGAACACAATATATGCCTGCAACATATATCTATACATATATTTGACTTATCTGAGAACACAATATATGACTGCAACATATATCTATACATATATTTGACTTATGAGAACACAATATATGCCTGCAACATATATCTATACATATATTTGACTTATCTGAGAACACAATATATGCCTGCAACATATATGAACATTTATGTGTCCAAACATGTGAAGAAAATATTTGAGTTCATCCATATATGATACCATATATCTGCATATATTACAGTATAGTATTGGTTTCTCGCATATATGGACAACATTAATTATAAATATGTGACATACATATTTGTTTTCCACATATTTAATAAATGTATGTAAACATACACTGTAACCCTTTACTGTAAATTTACAACGAATTTCTTACAGAATTGTACTGTATTTCCATAATACAGTATTAAGCTGTATCTTTTACAGAACAGCTGTAAATATACAGCACATTTCTGTTTTCGTCCTGATAAATTCGGTATATAGGATCATACCATCATACTGACTGAAAAGGCATTGCATTGTGGGATTGATTTCTTTCGCGCTCAATTCAGTTCAAATGTGACGCGTCATGCGAGCAGACAGTAACGTTAGGCAGCTACAACAGGCAAACTTGTTTCGTCAGCGGGATTCAACTGAACAAATAATCATTCCTGTTATCAAGATAAACAATGTCTGCGAATCTGTGAGCAATTTTAAAGCTTTTTTGAGGTTCGGTTCGTGTTTCAAACATTAGTTGCCTGTGACGCAGCTGGACGACGTTAAAGGTAGCAGCTACCTGAGGACGGATGGAAGAATTTGTCATTGAATAATCTGCGCGGGACGATAAGTGGGATTTAGAGTTTGAGAAGATGGAGAATTGTTCAACTGAGTGATACGGTAAGCCAATATATAAGTTATTATTTATCTTTTTTGCGTTCGCATTTCTACATTGTTTTCACGTAACGTTATTTGGTTTGATTTTGCGAACGCGGTTTACTAACTTACCGTGGCCGCGCAAGCAATTCACTGACTCTGTTCCACCTGTTTACCAAGTAACGTTAACTTTGACATTTCATATAATAGGCAACCTTTACCATGCTATTTGCATGACGTGCATTTGATATATATTTTTTTCGTTTTAGGCTTTGTAATCTGATGGCCATTGTTAATGTAAGTGCTTTTAAGTAGTGTTACATAGTCTATGTGGTAAAAAAAAAAATGCTGTCAAATTCTGTCAGGTCTGTGATCGTGCTTTTGAATCGTTGTCAGAATTTTGCTAGCACATGAAAATTCATGTTCCTAATGCTGTTTTCAAATGTAGTGGTCCTATTCCTGATTGCCATCCCATGGTCCTACAACTAGGCTACTCCCTAATTCAAAGAAGTTAGACGGTGTTATCCTTCAAGCAGATAAGTAGAGATTATTAAGCAAATCTCATTAATCTGTAATATGTTTTATGTTTTGGTTCTGTTGATCAAGGTTGTGCTGTCCTTTTTAAAAATTGTTTCAGGAATTTGCATCGCTGATGTCCAGCAATCTACATTTGCCAGAAAGTCCACGACTTATTTCCTGGTATGTAAACATTAAAGGGGTAGATGAAACCTAAAATGAAAAGCCATCATTTACTCACCCCACTGCAAAATATGTTTTTTTTAATTAGTGTTTTTATTTTGTTTCCAGTCCAGATATCTACAATTCTTACATGAAGAAGCATTTAATAGACACGTAAAAATTGTCTTGTTTTCTGAAAGAATAAGTCAAAATTAACTGAGTTTATGCTTAAAACAAACATAAATATGCCAGTGCATTCTAGCATTCTAACCAATTTAAATTTTTAGTTGAAAAATTTTATTCATAGAACTATGAATAGACAACTACATCGAACCACAGTGGAACCCACAGTAGTTATTTTAATTATTAATATTATTATTATTTTATTTATTTTTTTATTCCATTACAGGTCAATCTCTAAGCAACCAGTGCTGGATATTAAGTTTGGAAGGTCAAGGTGTGTGTGAAGGATCACAGCCTGACTTCATCACTGGCCTGGCAGCGCTGTTTGCGTCCTCCTATGAGTTCAGCTTGCAGTACCAGGAAGAGGCAGCACCTTGAGTTTGTTCAGAGGTTAGTCATTGGCATATTTGCCATTCATATATATATATATAATATATATTAGACTGAATTGTGTCACTAACCTTGACTTGACAGTATTTATTATGTTGACTACTGGTATGAACAATATGGCCCTGGTTTCCATACAGGGCTTAGCTTAAGCCAGGTCTAGGCCTTAATAAAATTAGGGTATTTAAAGTCGGCATGAAACGGAAGTTGAGATTGTCATTTTTTTCCTTGTTGTGAAGTATATCCGAGTGAAACGGCTTCTGAAATTAGAAAAAAAATGTAGGGCGGGGCTTGATTTCGTCCTTCGGGAATTGATTGGATCGTTGGAGGTGGGGCGTTGCAAACAAAATGGAGGCAGATTTGAATGCCAGTTTACATTCAGTTGTGGAGGATTTCTCTCCACCGGACTCCCCACCATTACTCTCCCATGAAGGATTTTTTTATTGAGGAGCCCGGCGACGAGAACGAGGACGAGCAGCTACATTTTCAGGCAGGAATCAGCCCATATTTATATGAGCCTCCCGCGAACCAAGATGAGTCAAGTCAAGTTATCAGTCAAGTTCACCGTCGAGAGCATCTCGACGTGTCCGATAAGTAAATAACTAGATTTAGATAAGATAGATAGCCTACCATTCGGACTCTTCGAGATGCTCTCGAGGGTGAAC
Organism: Leuciscus leuciscus; assembly: GCF_965113295.1. Taxonomy (NCBI): domain Eukaryota; kingdom Metazoa; phylum Chordata; class Actinopteri; order Cypriniformes; family Leuciscidae; genus Leuciscus; species Leuciscus leuciscus. Next base: position 6,739,622 of record NC_138733.1, on the reverse strand, counting down.
TTGACTGATAACTTGACTTGACTCAAAACGCTCAAAACGAGACAGACACCGATAGCCGCACCCTCATCGGCTCTGGCCGCACCCTTTCGCCATGGCACGTGACCGAAAGAGAAGAGAGGTCGTTTCGAGGGGGGAGGGAAGGGTAATGTATTTGATTAAAGATTATAAGGGTAAATTAATTTTTAAAAAATAATGAAGTGCACAGATAAATCATTTATAATAAACACTACAATATTACATATAAAAAGAAGATTTGTCAAATTTGATTTCATGCCGACTTTAAAGGGATAGTTCACTTTGAAATTAATTTTTGGTATGTTTTAGCTTACCTCAAAGGCATCCAAGATGTAGGTGTCTTTTTTTTCGGAGTAGTTTCAATTTTGATATTTTTAGGTCAAACCGTTCTTGTCTGTCAGTCATATAATGCAGGTCTATGGTCACTGTCTCAAAACAGCATGCACAAAGTCCAAATTAAACAATTCCCCATCGTCCAAATTAAACAATTCCCCATCGTAAGTACACATTGATGGCTTAAGACACGAAACGAGCGGTTTGTGTGAGAAAACGAACAGTATTTATATCGTTTTTGTCCTCTTGTAAACACACACACCCAAATGATCAGAGGACGCGGGTGCTTCGGTCTGCGCATGCGCCGGAAAAGGTCAGAGGGCGCGGGCGCTTCGATCTGCGCAAGCGCCGGAAATTATCTCTCGTGAATCCACACTGTCTATTACTATTATTATTATTATTAGGCTAGTAGTAGTAGTAGTAGTATCATTGACTGCACCCTTATGAGTAGTACACATAGTTTCACATTGGTTTGACTAGCAGCTGCTTAGTATAGGCTACACATATCTTCTCTTCTTATAACATATCTTATAACTCTCTCATGTAAAACCATTCTTACCAAATATATGGTGCAGAAATACATTTTATTGCTCATTTCATGTAATGCCAGCTTTACAAATACAAAGGACACATACAAAGACGTTGTTCACATACCTCCGTTGGATGAGAAAACATCATAGGCACAGCTGATGATGTCAGTACTATGCGATCCTCTCCTTGGTTTATAAAATCATCAGGGGAAAAATGATCGCTGCAGACCCTCCTCAACTTTAGTACGTTTATGGGTGTGTTGATATCCAGCCGAAGAGCGATCAACCATAACTTCAAGAGGGAAGGATTATAAATTGGGAATTCGTGAAAACTCACCACTCCCGGATGAGTTTGCGCGAGCATACGAAATTGTTTTCTTTTACGTCGGTTTAAACATCCTGGATAAACGCAAATTAGAACCATTTCGATTAGCCGTCTTACCTACAATCTCTGTTCTGTGTAAACAATGAGTGACGTACACGCGCGAGAGATTATTTCCGGCGCTTGCGCAGATCAAAGCGCCCGCACCCTCTGACCTTTTCCGTCACTTTCCGGCGCTTGCGCAGACCGAAGCACCCGCGTCCTCTGATCATTTGGGTGTGTGTGTTTACAAGAGGACAAAAACTATATAAATACTGTTCGTTTTCTCACACAAACCGCTTGTTTCGTGTCTTAAGCCATCAATGTGTACTTACGACGGGGAATTGTTTAATTTGGACGATGGGGAATTGTTTAATTTGGACTTTGTGCATGCTGTTTTGAGACAGTGACCATAGACCTGCATTATATGACTGACAGACAAGAACGGTTTGACCTAAAAATATCAAAATTGAAACTACTCCGGAAAAAAAGACACCTACATCTTGGATGCCTTTGAGGTAAGCTAAAACATACCAAAAATTAATTTCAAAGTGAACTATCCCTTTAAGCAGCTTTTATAATAATGTATCATAAAAAAAAAAACATTACTGGTGTGCATCTTGAGATAAAACAGTGGCAGTCATATATTTTAAGATATGTCAGTGCAAGTTGTTTTCAGTTGAAGGATTAGTGAAAATTCTGTCATTAATTACTCACCCTCATGTCGTTCCAAACCTGTAAGACCTTCGTTCATCTTCAGAACACAAATTAAGATATTTTTGATGAAATCTGAGAGGTTTCTGAACCACCCATAGACAGCAACGTCTTTGCAACTTTTAAGGCCCAGAAAGCTAGTAAAAACATTGTTTAAATAATCCATGTAACTAGTGCAACCTTAAAGGAGAACTCCGGTCAATTTTAACATTGAGCTAATTTTTTTGTAAATTTGGAGTGCTGTCAATACAGAGAACAACGACAAAAATCGGTGTTGCCTACACCGTGTTATCCTCTTTTTAAAATTTGCACCCTGTTGACTTAAATGGGGCAATGTTTAAACCTGCTTTTAGCCTCTTAATATCCTTGATGTGTCATACAAGTGCCCAGCCATGTGAGTGATTCCTTCAGCGTGAACACGGGTGAATCTGACTGCAGTAGATGTGAAAGATATCTTGTTGAAACATCTACAAATGTCCATATATGGGTGAAAATGCCCCTTGAAATCAATTTAAGGTGGCAAATATTACCCCTTAATAAAAAATGTTAATTTCTGTCACTGCTGTAAACTGACCACTGCATAGAATATGAAAAATCTGAATATCTTTGTCAGTCAGCTGTCAACAGGCCTAAACAAGCCATGGCACCAAGCACAGAAACACAATCAGTAAAATGTTATCTAATTATTATCAAGAAAACTTTGAAAATATCAATCGAGACATATTTTGTCAATATTGCACACCCCTAATGCATGGTATTAATTTTGATTTCTTCGGGTCTTAAAAAGGTCTTAAAAAGCCTTAAATTTGACTTTAAAAAATGTGCAGAAACCCTGCTTCATAATATTTAGGTTGAACCACTGTAGCTAGGCTATATATTTACCAATGTTTTTACCACTTTTCTGGGCTTTGACAGTTGCAATGATATTGTTATCAATGGAAGGACAAAACTATCGGATTTCATCAAAAATATCTTCATTTGTGTCCCGAAGATGAACAAAAGTCTTGAGGGTGAGTAATAATGACAGAATTAAAATTTTTGGGTGCAAACATGCATTTTAGTCTGGTAAATCATGTTGTCATATATGCAATAAACATTGCAAGGCTTGCAATTAAGTTAAATTATTTCTGTCACAAAGGTTTGGGCTGGATTCTGGCAGTGTGTGCTCTATATAAACAGAGTCTAAAGACTGCCTTTCCACTGATACTCTGATGGACCTGATGAGGGGATGATATTGTTAATGAGCTGGGTGATGAGTAGACAAAAGTTGTAGAATAAAACTTTAAATCTGGCAACCCCACTTCCAAAAATTTAGTTAGTTGACAGTGTTGCATGTAAACAGACACATTGAGTTGATGTATTTTACCAGGGCAGAAAAAATATCAGTTATTGATTACAACATCCAACATTGCATTTTTTTTTTCATGTTGTTCAGTTTTAGACAGCTTTTGTGCTGTCTCTCTTTGTCAAAATATATACACTCAGTTAATAATATTTAATTGTTGTTTTTTTCTGCCTTTTAGATGCTTTCTTGACATCAATCCTGAACGTGGATCAAAAACAAAGAAAGGACAAGTAACTTCAAAGAAAACTGGCCAAGTTGTGCAAAACAAGAACACCACTGTAAGCCTACAGGTGTCCTCACTTCTGTGAAAACTTGCAGACTTTGAATGGGATTTCGTTTGCACTTTTATGGACCTCAAAAAAGAAACAGCATTTCACTGTCGTTATAAAGCTTGGAAGAGCCAGGACATTTTTTAATATAACTCTGATTGTATTCGTCTGAAAGCAGAATGTCATATAGACCTAGGATGACTTGAAGGGTGAGTAAATCATGTGCTAATTTAAATTTTTGGGTGAACTATTCCTTTAATTAAGTGCTAACTGTTACCTGTTTGTTGTTAAGTGTTAAAATTGCATTTTATGTTTAAAAAGTAATTCAGCCAACATGTTCACAGATGGCATTTTAACTAAATAAATGTTTTAAAACCCAGAAAATTTTGTTTTCTTTTTCCTAGTGTGACTACTCTTATGAAACTACTCTACTACTCTTATGTATACATATATGCGTCATATATGCATGTATACATATATGCGTCATATATGCATGTATACATATATGCGCCTTACATATATTTCACATTTATGTGCATATACGGGAAAATATATGGCACTTACATGAAAACGGCCATTTTTGCTATATTTTGAAATATATGTTTCATATATGTGTATGTGTTTTACATATATGAATTTTGCATATATTCTCATATATGCAGCAGACATACATGGGCACTAACAGTATATATGTAATTTACATATATTGACATATATTACATTTCTGTATGGGATTATCCTTGATATTTGAGTTTTAGCCTGTAAATCATATCATCCTGTTTTCCCAAAATGTTCTTTTCATAAACAATGCATCGATCTGCCTTTTTATTTATAAAATCACGTGTTTTCCGATCGTTTACAAACTTAGATTTTTCTTTCTGTTGTTTGCTCATTCTCATCACATTTTGCTAGTGTTTAAACAAAGCCAATACAACAATGGAGAAAACATGCGGCTAATTTTAAAACTTTTAGGCTTTACTTTTTCAGCTCTTCATCGAGTTATTAATTATTTGGAAGATGTTATTCTCACTTTAGGTTTCGTTTCTTGTTGCTTAGGCAAAACAAGGAGATATTTAAAATCGAATCATTCTTCATCTGGCTGCCGCATCACGGCTTTAATTCCGACCCGTAAACAATACAAACATTTCTTCAACACTTCTAAAAATCCTAAGAAAATTGACTTACCACAACCGCGGAAGAAAGAGAAGATGTTCAAACCTCTTGTTGATTTTAACCCTCTGAGGTCTGAGGGGTTTTTGGGGTCCTTGAGATGTTCTGACATGCCCTGACATTTGTGCTTTTTTCAGTTGCTTATAAACATATTAATGGCAAAGGTATAATTACACTCTATTTAGCACAAACAGGGCTACCATAATATGTGAGCAACATGCATGTACATGTTTGTATTTTTGAGAGAATAATGTTTATGCATGGTTATTGAAAAAACTAAAAACTAAAGTTTCTGAAATAAGGCCACAAAACACATACTAAATATGTGACAATAAGACTTTTGACTAATTGATGTCTTTGCCTAGAATTTTTTCTTCAAAATGATGTGAAAATCATCCTGCCCTTATCATTCACATAACACAATACATTGATTTAAATCTTGTAAAACACTTTTTGTTTGTAAAGGCAATATGCGCAAGGGGCGTCAACCATTCAACAGCATCATGCATACAGTATGTAGTGGTTCACACCTCAGGAGACAATGGGGCCCGCATACCTAATGAGCCATTCGTTCAGGTGTGTCACCTATAGCCACAAGAAAGAATGCAAGAGCAATATATATACAGTATATATATATATATATATATATATATATATATATATATATATATATATATTCTACCAAATTGGTTCACAGTTGGAAGCATGTCAATTATTATTTTTTTCACAAATTTTGCTTGCAAATTGTATAATATCCAAGGAAAACATGTCTATTAATTGTGCAGTTAATTCTCATACTGTATTTTCAGTTTTGGAATATGTATCCTCTCCCCAAATTTGTCAATAACAAAACACAATAAAAATTATTTAAAGAAAATGCTTATATTTACCTTTTAAAATTTGTTTACATCTACCTTGTAAATATATATTTTTTTATTAAAAAGGTTACAATTACAACAACAATTGAAGTGTAATCTTTCTTTGTAAAAACTAAAGTATACATTTTATCATACATATTTCAAACTTCGAATATAGCCTACATTGACAAAACATACTATATTTAACATATTAGCAAAAATTGGCAAACAAAAGCTTATTTGAGGTGGCAGATATTTTACAGTAAAAATGTGTAATCTATCCAAAACTAATCAACGAAATGTTGTCTTTCATATGTCTGTAACATAGGTCTTTCGTTTTTATTATAAGGAATATAAATGTTAATTTGCAGTTTAATACGTTGCTTATACAAATACATTTTATTTCAACATATTTCAATCGATTTTACTCAGTATAGCTAAATAGTTTGCTAAAAGCAGATCATTTATTCACACACAGAAACGCAATTCAAATTTAAACCGTCTTTTTGCGAGTTGTGGTAAACAGCGCATCTCTGCGTTCATTCATTCACACAGAAACGCGATTTACTTGAGAATGAAAAAAAAAACTTACTACATTATTCCATCCGTTGCTCCTCGAAATACCAGCACTTCTGAGGTAAGTTTTCCATTATTATTATTCCTCACAGCGCTGCGAGACAGTGTAGACAACTACACTTATCTGAATAAACTTGATGTGTTTTCTCGAGCTGATATGTGGGCGTTCACAGTTTGTATGGGATCGCCTCAGTCATTTGCATTTGAATAGCGCGCGCTCTCCGTGGGCGGGGCCGATTATAACGTAATGAGATGAGATGAGCTCGACTGGAATCGCTCTCTTTTAATACAGATTTCACAAGATTAGAATATTTGTTTTTTATATAAATTACTTCATTTAAAAGAAGAAAATTCAAGCTTCATGCCTGTGTGTCTGTATGCCTGTTTGACTGAGTATTCGCTCAGTTATTGTTCATTTTCGGACGCGTTTCAGAATGGACTTCACTGGCAGAGAGAAGGCAGAACTCGCTTCGTGTTTATTTTTCTTTATTTGGCAAAAAGCACAACACTTTGTTTTTATTGTGAGTATACACAAAAATAATACACATTTAACAGAATCGATTGATGTATGAAACTCCTATGGAAAATCAAAGTCAACAGAGTATTTATGAGTTTATTTTACATTGACAAAAAAAAAGCGAGCTGGTATCGCCGGCGATACCGTAGACCTCAGGGGGTTAAAATCCCAATACTTTCTGGAAAGGCCGTTTCTCGTGCAACTGTTTTGAGATCACGTCTCGAGGTCACCATTTTGTAAGGCCCGCTATATTGGTCCAATTGCCAGTTCGCCAATACACGTGGAAGGTATCACGTGTTCTGTCCTGACTCATGCAAAGTATTGGTTGGTTAAATTTGTAATACATTAATCATATGTATTTACTCGTTACTTCATCTGACTCCATAAATGAAAGGTTTTAATAACATCTGTGCCTCACTAAAGGTGAGCGAATGTATGACTATTCCTTTTAACCATTAAATGAACAATGTCAAAATCAGTTAGAATAATCACATGTAACAATTTAATATTTCAGATATCAGAGATCAATTCCACAATCAATTCAAATATCTAGAACATGGTTATACATTGGTTACACCAAATAATCTTACCCAGCTTGTAGCCTACCTGAGATATAGAGAGAGAGAGAGAGAGAGAGAGAGAGAGAGAGAGAGAGAGAGAGAGAGAGAGAGAGAGAGAGAGAGAGAGAGAGAGAGAGAGAGAGAAAGACCACCTATTCCATTCGTACCCAGCAAAGAAGAGCCAGAGAGCCCGAGCACACCTTCCTTTATCCTCCTGACCAGGTGACATGGGGGATAGGGGAGACCACCCTCAAATGGCTTAACCAGTTTCCTCCTGACCAGGTGACATGAGGGGTGGGGGAGACCACCCTCAAATGGCTTAACCAGTTTTCTCTAAACTTCTCTAAACCTTATTACCTTTTATTTTATCTATCTGGATAGGATATATCTGTACCACTCACTTTGAGACATTTCAAATGACACCATAAACATAACAGTCAATGTTAAATATTCACATTAAACCATGTTCTTGTGTGAGTTCCTAGTTTCTGAGAGGAAGTCAGGTTGTATGGGGGAGGTCAAATGTTAATTAGCCAGCAGGGCCCTTTTGTCCCAAAAATCAGACCTCAACCAGAATTTTCAGTCTTACACATTAATTATGAAAGTGTCATAAAACCAGAACAAGGTTATGTATGTGTTTTTCTGGCAAAAGTTTGATGTATTTTTGGACTTTTATTAACGAGCGAAAAAAAACCAAAAACTTTTGGTGGTGTAACGGTCACCAGCTGGAGTGCCCTTGAGAGCCACCAGAGGGCACTCCACACCAGACTCTCACATTCACTCACAGACTACATCTCCCATCATTCTCTGCCTGGACTCATCACCACTCATTATCACATTCACCTGTATCTCATCTTCTTGTTTAGTTCACCCTATATAAGCCTGGTTCACCCCTTTGCTCACTGCGAAGTTTTGTTTAGTGTCACACTGCAACTCTGAGCGTTTTCCTGGTTTTCTTGTTTCTTGGTTTTCGGATTTCTAGCCTGTTCCTTGGATTACTCTCTTGCCTCTGACCCCTGCCTGTTTTGTTTTGTTTTGTTTTGTTTTGTTTGTTTGGACTGTCTACCTGTGTTTTGACCCATTGCCTGTTTATTGGATTACGTGTCTGGATTGCCCCTAAATAAAAGCTGCATTTGGATCTACCTTCGTGTCTCAGAGCGGTGTGTAACAGAAAACTTCACCCCACCAAGATCCAGCAGCGATACCGCCATGAATCCAGCAGCACAGATTATGTGTCTCCGTCAGGGAGACCGACCCCTGGAGGAATATATCATGGACTTTATTAAACTGGCACATCTCACCTCAATGAACACAGAGTGCTTAATGATATTTTTCCGTGGAGGACTATCCGAGCCGTTCAGCTTCCTTATGCCATTTCATCACCCTGACTGGAACCTTCAACAATACATAATCCAGGCTCTTTTGCTGGCCTGAGTCACTTCACGTCAGTCCTGCTGAGCCTGAGTCACTTCACGTCAGTCCTGCCAAGCCTGAGTCACTTTACGTCAGTCCTGCCGAGCCAGAGCTTCACGTCAGTCCTGCCGAGCCAGAGCTTCACGTCAGTCCTGCCGAGCCAGAGCTTCACGTCAGTCCTGCAGAGCCAGAGCCTGTTCACGTCACGTCTGCCGAGCCAGAGCCTGTTCACGTCACGTCTGCCGATCCAGAGCCTGTTCACGTCACGTCTGCCGATCCAGAGCCTGTTCACGTCACGTCTGCCGATCCAGAGACTGTTCACGTCACGTCTGCCGATCCAGAGACTGTTCACGTCACGTCTGCCGATCCAGAGACTGTTCACGTCACGTCTGCCGGTCCAGAGACTGTTCACGTCACTTCTGCCGATCCAGAGACTGTTCACGTCACTTCTGCCGATCCAGAGACTGTTCACGTCACGCCCGCCTAGCCAGTGTCTCCGGACAAGATGGCCGCCGCCGCCGAACCAGTGTCTCAGGACAAGATGGTCTCCGCCGAGCCAGTGTCTGCGGACAAGATGGCAGCCGCCACCGAACCAGTGTCTGCGGACAGGATGGTCGCCGCCACCGCCGAACCAGTGTCTCAGGACAAGATGGTCTCCACCGAGCCAGTGTCTCAGGACAAGATGGCCGCCGCCGCAAAGCCAGTGTCTCAGGATAAGATGGTCTCCGCCAAGCCAGTGTCTCCAGACAAGATGGCCGCCGACAGGCCTGAACCTGAGCCCTCAGCAGAGATGGCCGCCTACACGCCTGAACCTGAGCCCTCAGCAGAGATGGCCGCCGACACGCCTGAACCTGAGCCCTCAGCAGAGATGGCCGCCGACACGCCTGAACCTGAGCCCTCAGCAGAGATAGCCGCTGCCACAGTGTCTGTTCCTGAGCTGGTGTCTGTTCCTTTCCATGAGCCGGTGTCTGTTCCTGAGCCGGTGTCTTTTCCTGTTCCTGAGCCGGTGTCTGTTCCTGTGCCATGGTCGCCTGCAGGGTCGCCTGCAGGGTCGTCTCTGCCCGGGCCGCCTGAAGGGTCGTCTCCTCCCTGGCCGCCTGAAGGTTTGTCTCCTTCTTGGCCGCCTGAAAGGTCGTCTCCGCCCTGGCCGCCTGAAGGGTCGTCTCCGCCCTGGCCGCCTGAAGGATTGTCTCCACCCTGGCCGCCTGAAGGGTCGTCTCCTCCCTGGCCGTTGTCTCCACCCTGGTCGCCTGCACTGCCTGCACTGCCTGCTCCTCCCTGGTCGCCTGCACTGCCTGCTCCTCCCTGGTCACCTGCACAGCCTGATCCGCCCTGGTCGCCTGTACAGCCTGATCCGCCCTGGTCGCCTGCACAGCCTGATCCGTCTGGAATCCGCTCCTTAAAGGGGGGGCTATGTAATGGTCACCAGCTGGAGTGCCCTTGAGAGCCACCAGAGGGCACTCCACACCAGACTCTCACATTCACTCACAGACTACATCTCCCATCATTCTCTGCCTGGACTCATTATCACATTCACCTGTATCTCATCTTCTTGTTTAGTTCACCCTATATAAGCCTGGTTCACCCCTTCGCTCACTGCGAAGTTTTGTTTAGTGTCACACTGCAACTCTGAGCATTTTCCTGGTTTTCTTGTTTCTTGGTTTTCGGATTTCTTGCCTGTTCCTTGGATTACTCTCTTGCCTCTGACCCCTGCCTGTCTTGTTTTGTTTGTTTGGACTGTCTACCTGTGTTTTGACCCATTGCCTGTTTATTGGATTACGTGTCTGGATTGCCCCTAAATCAAAGCTGCATTTGGATCTAACTTCGTGTCTCAGAGCGGTGTGTAACAGGTGGATTGAGTCTGTGGAAATGTCGTTTACATGTGTTTAGCTTTGATTTTGATGTTAATGTATGTTTATAGCCATATCTGTGACCTGTGTAGGGCTGGGTATCGTTAAAAAAATGTCGATACCAATACCGATACCGATACCTTGATTTCGATACCGGTTCCTGAACGATACTTTTTTCGATACCAATTTTTTTAAATCCATTTTAACAAGATTACATAACACATTACCTCAGAAGAACTTGGTTTTATTTTTTCAGTTTGACTCATGCTCCTTAGCCAGTGCACAAAGGAACAAAAAAAAGCACAAAGGAACAAAATATTCCTTATACATATACATAAGGAACAAAATATTTTTTTTTTATAAAGAGCTCATGCTCACCAAAGCTGAATTTGTTTGATCAAAAATACAGTAAAACTTGTAATATTGTGGAATAGTATTACAATTTAAAATCTTATTTGAATATATTTCAAAATGTAATTTATTCCTGTGAATTTTCTAAATCATTACTTCAGTGTCACATGATCCTTCAGAAATATGAAAACAGTTTTTGGAAACTATGATAATTTTTTTCCATGATTCTTTGATGAATAAAAATGTCAAAAGAACCGCATTTATTTGAAACAGAAATATTTTGTAACATTACACGTTTTAAGGTCATTTTTGATCACTTTAATGCATTCTTAAGTTGCTGGAAAAAAAAAATTCTGACCAACCAACACATTTTTGAACGGCAGTGTACATTCAGTAGGTCATTATTGCAATATAAACACTGTCAGAGTGATCAAAAAGGTATCTCTTCATTTACCAGTCAAAGACGGAGCAACTTTCTGCTCTTATGTGGTTTACTCCGTGCACTGTCAAGGGCTTCATCATATCTGTCGTGGTATCGGTCTTTGCAGCAATTATTTTACCGCAAATACTGCATCGCGCGCTGTTGGCATCGAGCCTGGAGAAATGTAGCCACACTTTTGATCGACTTTTCCACATCTTTAAGGTATTGTGAGTGTGTGTGCTCGCGTCTCATTGAGTATGTGCACGAGCTTGTGTGTGTGTGCTCGCGTCTCATATGAGTATGTGCGTGGATAGTTTGTGTGCGCGCGCGTGTCTCATATGAGTATGTGCGTGGAGAGTTTGTGTGTGTGCTCGCGTCTCAATTGAGTATGTGCGCGGAGAGTTCCGTGCGTCTCGTGTGTGTAGAGTTCGCGTGTATGTGCGTGAGCGACTTTAGGCGTGTCGTTGTGCATTTTCATATGTATTTGTTTGAGCACTGACGTTGACGGGTTAACCCCTTAGGTATCGAAATCTGGTACCGAAAAACAAGTCATTTTTCGATACTCGATAGTATCGAGGCAATTCGGTCGGTACCTAAAAAGTATCGAACTCGGTACCCAGCCCTAGACCTGTGTATTAGATGAATTGCAGTTACTATTAGTGTAACAAAATTCCTGGAGGCAAGCTGGAAGAGAACCCAAATGCAACTTTACTTCAAAAACATTATCAAACATAAAACAAGGGCATGGCAAGGCATGAAACTCAGAACAAGAACCTGGACAAACATTCATACAATACTGGACAAAGACACAGGGCAAACATGAGGGCTTAAATACACAGACTAATTACTAGACAAGACACACCAGTGAACAGTATCAGGCTCGGCAGACATGACGTGACCAGTCTCAGGCTCGGCAGACGTGACGTGAAGCTCAGGCTCGGCAGGACTGAAGTGAAGAGACTCAGACTTGCCGGGTACTGGGTTACGGGGCTCCTTGTCCCCCAAACCCATAGTAAAAGTTGAGCCGCTCAGTTGCAGGGCCAAGTCAATAAACAGCAGCACACTTTATTTAAACAAACTCAAAACTGGACAGGACTCAGGGACATACAACATCAAGAACTCACAAAGAATGAAACTAGACACAGGGCTTAAATACACAGGCAAACAAACTAAACAAGATAACAAGGTGGTGTGGCTAATTAGAAACACCTGGGGAGACTAATAAACAAAACAAAAACTACAAAGGACTACAAAACATGGCACAGGACAGGAAATGACAAGTCCACACAAGACAAGGGGAACACAAGACCGGAATCATAACAGTTAGGGAGGACGGTAATTAACATGTCTTTTCTCATGCATCCTTCAGCTGAAAGACAATTAATCTGATGAACTGTGTGTGTTTATTGTCTGTCTGTCCTGTCAATAAACTGCAGATGTGGTTCATTTAGGTGAAATCTGCTATATATTCACAAGATTTCTTTTTTGACAATTACAACAATTACAACTGGTGTGTAATTTCATTTGTATAATGAAAGTTCGAAGTCAAAACATGTAGCTTATTATCTAAAAAATAAAATAAAATAAAAAAGAAGATTCTCTTGTTTAATTCCATAGTTACCTTTTATACAAAACATAATTTTCAACGTAAAAAATAAATAAATCATGGCTGATTTTATGCATTTTTTCAATTATTTAAAATGCATGATGATCACTGGCTGTTTGGCTTAGTTAATACATTGTTAGATGCCAATCATAAGAGCTGTGAAAAATAAGCAAATAATCTAGGAATAGAAATGCACTTATATCATAATCTTGTACACCAGTTGTCGTTCACATTTTGACTATTAACAAGAGGATTAAAAAACTATATCAAAAATATAATATTTGATAAACAGATCTCACTCGTTTTCTGTTATTAAATCAGGGTTCACTTGAAAATTCACATTTATCCTCCTTGAACTCATTCTAACAACTTGTTTTAATATGTTTCAGACCAGATGGAGGTGAAAGAGCAAAGACAAGAACTGAAGTGACATTGTAAAGGTGATGATGCTGTAGTTTGTTTCAGCCTTAATGTGCCAATTTACAGAAGATCTCAGACATCACCATAATGAATGAGCGGAAAACAGAGAACTTTTGACAGACAAAGAGGTTTTCAGCAGCAGTTTAACATGATGACTCTGTACTTTTTAAATGCAGATTGGATAAAAACACAGTGATCACAGTTCACACCTGCAGTGAAGCCCCTCCCACAACAATTCACCAATAAATACTGGGAATATTCCCATCATCCTACAAGAGAAGGACAAACTCCAGGAGTAGCAGCTGAAATCTGTGTGACTGTTAAAGAAGGAGTTTATTAAAGAGGAGATTAAGACATGAGTGATCCAGAACCATCCAGAATAAAACATGAAGATACTGAGGAACAAATAGGTTGGTGTCCATTCTTGATTCTTCATTGTTCCCTGCTTTGGTATGTGAATTAATAAACAGTATATGGATGATAAATGATGGAGAAATGCATCTAAATGATCATAACCATGTATAAAGCAGTTGTCAAACATATTTTAACTGTATAAACAAGTGAATGACGGAACAAAATTTTGCCACATAAAAGATCTGAAACCTGATCTCTGTTGCTTTCTGCTATTAAATAAGGGTTCACTTGAACTAATTCGAACTGTATTTCTGTGTATTTTAGACCAGGTGAGAGTGAAAGAGCAACTTAATGAAGTGGAGGAGGATCATCGTAACTTTACAATTCAGAGAACAAAAGCCAAAAAGATGCACACCTGCACTCAGTGTGGAAAGAGTTTCACACGGAAAGGACACCTTAACAGACACATGAGAATTCACACTGGAGAGAAACCGTATACATGCACTCAGTGTGGAAAGAGTTTTAGAGATGCAACAGGTCTCAGGTATCATCTGCACGTTCACTCTGGAGAGAAACCATTTAAAGCTGCCGTCGGCAAGTCTGGCAGATTGGGTCGATTAGCCAAAATTTTGAATGTTTACAACTCTCATGCCCCTCCCCACTACCAGCGAGCACCCTCCCATCGAGGTCGTGCTCGTCAGTGCGTCACTGTACGTGTGTACCTGATTTTCTGTGAACGCGTCCATCTCTTCAGCATCTATCAACACCATGGACTCGGAGGTAGGCTGCTCTGGCTAATCTATCCATAGATAGCAATAACCGAGGAATTGGAAGCTTGTTAGTAGATTTTCTCTCCGCCATCACGCTTCATGCAATCTCCAGGCGAACTTCAGGCGTGGCGTGTGCATGTGATATTAACGTGCGCGAGTGAGGGGGGATCTGTGGCGTGTGCACGACCTGTGATTGACAGTCAAATCTCACACCCCCCTGCGCTGATTGGACCTGATGAAGCGGGAGCGCTGGATTTTTGCAAAACAAATAACACGCTCCAGGTGGAGTTAGAAGCTCGGGTTTTTTTCTAAAACCACCTTATTTATGTTGTTCTGTCGGATTATAGTGTCGATTACACTGAATATGATCAAAAAAATGTTGCAGACGGCAGCTTTAACTGTGATCAGTGTGGTAAAGATTTTATTTCATCATCACAACTAAAAAAACACCTGCTAGTTCATTCAGATGAGAAGCCTTATGTGTGTTCTCTCTGTGGAAAGAGTTATTCAAGGCTGAACAATTTTAAACTGCACCAGAAAACACATGATGAAGTGAGAGATCATGTGTGTTGTGACTGTGGGAAGAGCTGAGAATCTGAAAGAGCACCAAAGAATTCATACTGGAGAAAAACCTTACAAGTGCTCATATTGTGACAAGAGTTTCTCTCGGTCTAGAAACCTGAAAGAACACGAGCGAGTTCATACTGAAGTGAAGCCGTACAACTGTACTCAGTGTGAGAAGAGCTTCAAACATAAAAAAAGCCTTCTGACTCACATAAAGTTATGTCGTAAGAAGTCATCACAATGAGCAACATTTCATTTTCATGTCAAATACATTCAAGTAAATGGTGTAAGATGAACAAAATATGGAGTTACTACTTGAGAGTGGGTCGCAGAGTTTGCATTCAAAGAAACAACAACAAACATAATTCTATGATTTTATGATGCAAGGCTTTTATTTTGAAAGACTTGCATGAAAGCTATTGAGACTTCTGTCAGACTCATTTTAAAGGGTAACTAAAACAACTTTTTTTAGTTTATGATCTGTAAGACTGGGGCTTTATTAATGCTGTTCACTGATTCAAGTAATTTTTTTGACATTTGTGTTTAAACTGTTTTAATTCTACAAAATATGGTGGAAAAATGTCTGAGTGCTGCCCTCTTCAGGTTGAACGGTGGCTACTGCTGTTGAATTTTCTTATTGAAAGTTGTGGTACCCTCTGACGTCAGAGGATTCCAGCTAACCACACCCTTGCCTACAGAGAGACACTGGGGTCTGCCTACTTTTCCAGCATTTTTCAAATATTGCCAGTGGGTGGAGTCAGGCTCTGACAGGGGGTTTAGTTACCCTTTAAGAAAAAGCAACTGAGAAAACCATGTTTTCCTGATTCAGTATCTGCGGTCAGAGATGTTGTAAAACTATATGTCAAGTCATTATTATAATGTTATTTTCATAACTTGTCATGAAATCAAAAAGTCTCTCACCTTAGGAATACACACTTTCCTGTCTTGTCACTGTTGTCAGCAATTATACCGCAAATACAGCGCACTGTATATCACTTCATTATAAATAATAATAAATTAATAAATAAATGACTAGCATGGAGTGTCGTAGTTATGTTGTCAATTAGTAAGTCATGAAATTACCAAGAAGTTCCAATAAATTACGTAACTGGTACATCGTGTGTTAACTGGGAAGGATTTGCATAGAGGAATGATTCATTCTATTAATCCATATGTTTCATTAATAGTTCATGTTAGTATTGTGTATTTACTGTTGTTTCTGTTTCCTCAAAATGCCACTTGAAATTATTTAACTTTGTATTATTTTGTACATTTTATTTTTGGTGACTCTACCAACTTTTTTGTATTAACAAAAACTGTAAAAAATGACATGATCAATAACATTGACATTGCAAATTAGCCTTGGCTATAAATGTTGTAGTGTGGTACAGGTTTATTGTTCACACGTGTCCCTATTAAATAAAATTAAATAAATAAATAAATAAGTCGACAACATATGATTTTACTTTTTTTTATTTTTTATTTTTTTTTAAGTTATACAATACAAGATTCAACTAATTTAAGTCAGTTTAATGTAATTTAAGTTTAAATGACTTGTTGATTGTACTTAAATTTAAGGCCGATTTTTTTTTATACAGTGTTTTGGGACTGTTATTTAAAAGCCTTAGATTTATACTGTTTATCCACTCTTGTTATTCATGTGTATGCTATTTGTGTGAGAACCATATTTGTGAAAATTTATTAATTTGGTTCTCAAAAGCAAATTTATCATTTTTTAGGCTAATTTCATACACACACTCAGTCGCAGCATAATGACCATGGTAAAATGTCCCAGTTGAGAACCACTGATCAAAACTAACTTTAGCTGGATAATAACTTTATTCTAGAGCTGCTGTAAAGCCAAAACTATCTCTGTTCCTGTAATTTCCTATTATCACTGTAAAGCTTCTTTGAAACAAGCTATATTGTTAAAAACGCTATATAAATGAAGGTGACTTGACTGGTCTAGTTTAATTTAGTGTCAATAATTATTGTATTTTTTCTCACTGGATAACTGCTTTGCAAAATCTGCTTGAATAAGATATATTCATGTAATTAACTTATTTACCAATGTTAACTATATTATTTCCTGATTGTACACGAGTAATTTGCTGTAGTTAGAAAATAATAAAAGCTGTACAATGTTAAACATACTGAAAAATAGAGTTGGTTGTTTTCTTTCTTTTAAGATGACATAAAATGCCATTAAAAATGCTGTAGAAAGATGCAAGTGTGTGCAAATATAATGTATTTGTAGTGTTTAGTGTTTTTATTTTTGTAACTTCCGATTCTGAAACAATTTAAATATGCTTTAAATGTTTTATATTATTGTATATATTTGCTTACTGTATATCCTCTTTATTTTGTTGAGCACGACATGCAGAGGGAAAATATATATTTTAATATGAATATTATTTTGAGTTCGTTCTGTGAGTGACGTCATTTGTACTGGACCGGTCGCGGTCGCGCGCCCGCGCTCATTCAGAACAGCCCGTGACTGGAGAGAGTCAGTCAGGTAGGTCTCTCTGCTTTAAAGAGTGAAAATAGGCTGTATTAAGTGAAGTTTTGAGTTTATATTAATTATGGAAGTGTAAAAAAAAAACGGAAAAGGTTTTGTGTATGCGTTTTTCTGCCAACAGTTCGATGTATTGTTGGAGTTTTATTAACGCACGGGTTTGTTTTTGTTGCCGGTGAAGCAGTCGATTCTGTTCCCTTCCGGAATTCCTGTTCCCTTTACGCAATCATACTACAAATCATGCGTAGATGGCGCTTTACCATACGTACCATCAGAATTGAATACGACAAGATGCACTACTGGATGTACGGGAAGCCTAAGGGCTCTTACAGAGTCAACGCATCGATACGCGTACGCGCCCGCAAGGCTACGCGTCGCTGCGCTTCGGCCGCCATTATGCGTCTAAGCGTAGCAAAATGTGTCATCCCAGTTTTTGATACGCGACGCACCATTGCATGCAATACTACGCGTTGTTGGTGGGGGTGATACTGCAAGTATTGTACATTATTTCATATTACAGAAGAAGAAAAACTGTGCGAGCTTGTGCGAATACGTCCACATTTGTATGATAGTTCGTCTCAGTTACACGCAAATAAAATAGCGTTGGATAATGCCTGGAGGGAGATTGCAACCGCAATGGGAAAAAGTGTTGACAAAGTGAAAGCGGACTGGAAAAGTGCCCGTGACAAATTCACACGGGCGCACAAGAAGTGGAAGGTGGCATGCAGAAGTGGTGCGGGGCAGCTCAGTTTCGGCTACCCCAAAATACTGACATCTTTAAGCTGGTTGAACGAGTTCGTGAAGCATAGAATTACCGAGTCAAATTTTTCGGTAGGCAAGAATAATCAACGTCATGTGTGTGTGAAGTCACAGAGAGAGAGAGATAGAGAGAGAGATTATTGTCCGATGTATAACAATATCATATAGGCTAATAACAATATCAGTGGTGTTGATGAATGTAGCCTACATATTGTGAATAGATAGTAGTGTGATTTCTGAATGTTAAAAGTTGCATTTTGTGAATAAACTCTTTTGAGACTTGAATAAACTCTAGGCCTGTTTCTGAAATCTCAGTGGTGGATAAACTGTTGAGGTTACTTGTTTAGCCTCCACTACAACCCTGATTGTAGCATTAAGCACTTTTGCGAACAGGGCCTACTGAGAATAGTAGGCTACTGACTTGGTCAGGACGGTTGAAACAAATGTAGGCCTACATTTTCTTTCTATGTAGGCAGGTGAGTGAGATGATGAGTGCGCCAATGATGATAATGATGATGATGAGGAGGAGGAAAATATTACGCAGGGAGATCAGGCACCTCCCCCCGACGGGCCCGACTCCGTCGCATCCCAACCCCAGATTCCATCTCACCGCCCCACCACCCCGACACTAGTGGCTACGACAGTTTCTGCAGTTACCCCACCATCTCATCCCCCTAGTACCACCCCGACACCGTCAGCCTCCCGTGTTGGTAAAAGGAAGCGTAAAAGCGTCAGGCCGATGGATCCGTTTGAGACTACCCTCCTCGATAGGCTGCAGGAAATACGGCAGGAGAGGGAGAGAGAGAGAGAGAGAGAGAGAGAGAGAGAGAGAGGGAGAGGGGGGGGGAGCGAGCGACATACACACCACTTTTTGTAATTACCTGTGCCATTTTCTACAAAATCTCCCACAGGAACAAAGCGCTATTTTGATGCGCGACATCAAGCAGCTCATGCGGCAATATGAGCCCTTTTAATTTGTCTCCCGATATTGAAGGCGTTATTTGTTATTGACATTTGTTATGTCATGTTCTTTGAGAAACAGGTTGATTTGTTTCCCGACATTGTAGACAAGCGAAATGCGTTATTTGTTACTGACATTTGACAGTGTTCTGTGCGTTCACAAAGTTCATACCATTCATAAAAATGAATTATTCACTGTCACAATTTCAATGTTGCCTGGGCTGTTCAGCAGGCCTATTGTATGGTGGAGGTCAAGTTACGTGCTTGATATGTTTGATAAATAAACCCTTTTTATCTAATAATGTTACTCATTTCTGTGGATAGGCGGGTCAATGACGTGGCGTGTCAATTCTGGTGTCCCAAGCATATTCATAATATAAAAATGTATACATTTTTAAATGCACTTCATTAAGTGACTCAACTTCCCCCTCTTTAATTACTCATGTGAGAATTCATTATAAATAATTAATCTTTAAGGAACTATTGAGCTCAAAAGTCTCAAAATGTCATTCCGGGTAACTGTCCCGGCTTAAAATCTGAATACAAAAATACAACAAAAATTTTAAAAATATATATAAAAGTATTTAAAATCTACTTGGGCATAATTGTATTGATGTTTTCAATGATTCCTACAAATATAGTGATAATACTAAGCTTATTTTCATTTTTATGACAGAACGACTTTTGTCCCCAAATTGTGATTTCTCTAATGTCAGTCCTAGATAACAGACATCAATGACCATTTTGGACCATAATGCATTTTGGTATGTCATATGACATAATATTGTATCAAAAAGAAGACCCTGAAGGAGCACTAGAACATGTGCAAAGGTCAGGAAGCGTCTCTTAAAATGTCGATATTTTGATATTTCGGTCACTGGTGCACTTTGTAGCAATATCATGTGTCCTTTTGGATAACACTAATAAAACATTTATAATGATTTTATATAAAAAAACGATCTATTTGATCTAAAAGGTTACCTTAAGTGATGATAGCTAAGTTGTAGTTTTCCATAGGTGGTTAAGTTAGTGCCTGATTATAAAGAAAAAATATTGGTTTTTGTCATTCCTGGATAACAACATATCATTCTTGTATAACAAAAAACCTCTGTTAGCCAGGACATGTCATCCGTTATCCAGAATGACATATGCACAACAATCTAGTTTTTAATTGACATTTGTAAACTTTTAGGCAAAGTTATTTGTTATAGTATTAACATTAACATTATTTACATAATTGTATGTTTTTTTGCCATATTTTAGCTGTCATTCATCTTGATTTCATATGATTCAATGAGTCACATGGGTCATTATCAATGAATTTAACTTTTTTAAATCATTAAAAACTTGTCAGTGTCTCTTACTTTGTTTCAAGTTTGAGTGTTGGAAAGGAAAAAAATTATACTGAGGATGGTTTTTATGGTAATCCTGAAAAATATTGCAGAATGTCCTTCTGTCTAACAGTATGTCATTCCGGCTAACAATGACACAGGCCATTCATTTAACCCATATTTGTGTGTTAGATTACACAATTCTGTTTTTTGTTGAGTTAATGATAAAACAAGTCTTATTTACTTTATTGGAAAACATTTTTAAACATTTTCCAGCTTTTTTAAAAATTTGGTTCTGAATTTTGAGTTACCAGCAGCCATAACTGAGCCCATGTCTATATGAAATCCCAAATTTATTATATTAATTGTGATTAAAATGTAGTTTTACGAGCACTAGTTGTTTGTTGAGCTCCAATTATGGATATCAGTACATTTGTATATGCCAACAATGGTAGAAATGTAATTAATTTAAAAATTCATTACGTTACCCAGGAATGACATTTTCATGGGGAAAAAGATATTATTCACCAAAAAAAGTGGTTAATTACATTCTTGAAATGTGTACATGTCATTGCATTACATACACAACACTCTAATAAGTATAGAAAGTATCTAAAATTAGAATTTTTTGGCAGTTTTATTTTTTTTCACATCTTAATCCTTATCCGTCATTCACCCAGGCACTATAGGCTTGGCTAGGATTCATTCATCACTATCAAGGTAGTAGCCCGTTGTATGAACATTTTATATGGATATTAATTTGTTTTCACATAAAACCGAATTAGTTAATATATGTAATGTGAGCTAAAATCAAGTAAAAAATCAAAACTCATGCTTCCAAGTGACCTTTTAGAAATGTATTGGTCAGTGCCACCCAATCGTAGCACACTGTACTGGTGAGGAAACACGCCGGCATCTGATAAAAAGTAGTCAGCCAGCTGCTCCCTGACAAGTGCCGCTCTCCGGGAGGGTCTGACTCTGCCGACTGAACACTGTGGTCCGTCGACCATGTTCCGGTCCCCCGCAACGCGCTGCCTCCACTCTCCAGGCTGGACATCACCGGTGTCAGACGTCGTATCCACAAAGGCGGCGGGCATGTATCTGGCCCGTTCAGTGGTTGCCAGGAAGTTGTGGAGAGCTGTACACGCCTTCACGATCTTCACCGCTTTGTCAGGTTTCAGGTCAATCGGGCGGCTGAAAATTCGAAAGCGCGCAGCCAATATACCGAAGGCATTTTCCACTACGCGTCTCGCCCTGGCCTGTCGGTAATTGTAAATGCGCTTCCTATCCTGCAGGTTCGTGCCTTTAATGAGAAAACAAAAAGTGTCATGCAGGAACTAGACAGAACAGATGACTTGGCTGATGCCAACAACACACACACAGGTCTGGTTAACTTAAGCAGTACTTTTAATGTAATATTTTTCTGACAATATTTTTTTCTGAAAGGGTAGGTTTAAATAAAGAAAAACAAAATTTAAATAAAGAAAAACAAAATTTAAATAAAGAAAAACAAAATTTAAAATAGCCTAAAGAAAAAACGACATTTAGCCTAAATAAAGAAAAAACGAAATTGAAATAAAGAAAAACAAAATAAAGAAAAAAAACATTTAAATAAAGAAAAAAACAACATTTAATTAAAGAAAAACAAAATTTAACATAAAGAAAAAATGACATTTGGCCTAGGCCTAAACAAAGAAAAAACGAAATTGAAATAAAGAAAAACAAAATTTAAAATAAAGAAAAAAAGACATTTAAATAAAGAAAAAGCGAAATTTAAAAAGCCTAAAGAAAAACGAAATTTAAATAAAGAAAAAAACGAAATTTAAATAAAGAACTTAACGAAATTAAGTTAAATTAAACACGAGATTAATTTAGATTGATAATAACGGGTAAAAAGCTTAATACACTTTGTTTCTATTATTCTATTTTCTGAATACCAACACCGAACGAATATATTATTTTTTATATTATTTTTTATTCTCACCTGGATAGGGTCGCATCAGGTTCTGCTATAAGGGAAAGGCCTCATCCCCCAGGAAAAAAAAATGGACTGGGCGTTGTGGTGCCTGGTAGAGTTCTCAACGGGTCGGGGCGGCCCGACAAACCCGACGGGACCCGCGGGTTCGGGCCGGGTTCGGGTCGAAAATATAAGCAAATGACTCGGGTCGGGTCGGACCTCGGGCTTAATCTTTTCCGCTAAGTAAAAAAAAAAAAACATTTATTAATCATCGCTGCTGTTCACCGTAAAGAAAGTATGGCTGCTGCGTGCAACGTGCATCATGGAGAGGGGCGGGGGCAGACGCCGCTGCGTGCACGCCTTTAGCTGGAGAAGAAGATGGAGTTGGTGAAAAGTAAACTTGCCGCAGGTGAATTCACCGTCGCTACTACAGCCTATTTAAAGTTTATTGTTTCAGTTGTTTGTATTGTTAAAAGGCGTGAACATTAAAGGTTGATTTGAATTCGCGTCTGCTGGTCATGAATACGTGTATGAGAAAAAATAATAATTCCGACGCGGCGTCAGGCCGCGGGCCGGGTTCGGGCAGATAATTCATGTTGATGTGTCGGGTTACATCGGGTCCGGGCTTTAAAAGCCACGGGCCGGGTCGGGTCGGGTTGTAATTTTCAGGCCCGTTGAGAACTCTAGTGCCTGGTAGGACAGCAGGGGTGGGTAGATTGAAATTGCCCTCTGCCAGTCTGGATCCAAATGCACTGCGGCCCAACACACCTCCATCGCTCTCACGACCGTATGCGCCAACATCGACATAGGTGAACCGATAGTTCGCATCAGCAGCTGCCATAAGGATAATTGAAAAAAACCCTTTGTAGTTGTAGAAGTCACTGCCTGATCGTGGTGGTGCTCTGATGCGAACGTGCTTCCCGTCAATCGCCCCGAGACATAGGGGAAACTGCCACTGTCTCCAAAAGTCCTCCGCGATGTCCTGCCACTGACTGCGCGAAGGAAAGGCCATGAACTCCTGCTGAAGGGCATCCCAGATAGCACAACACATCTCTTCTACAATGCCTGCAACAGTGCTGGTGCCCATTTTATAGCTGGCCGCGAGTGGATGCAGGCCGATGCCGTTTGCGAGGTACCTCAAAGTCACTGCAAGCCTTTGAGAAACTGCGATGGGGTTGCAGGGATTTTGGGGAGTGTCCGGGAGAAAGCGGACGACTCGTGAAAGTAACTCGTCAAATTTTGGCGCCGACATCCTAAAATATTGAAAATGTTTCTCCTCGTCCAGCCTTCGCATGGGAAGCACCAGAGTCACAAACTCCCCATCCTCGTCTCTTGTTGCGTTTAAAGGGCGAACATACCACTGCCTAACTCTGCGCTGCCTATTTCGTTGCCGCCGACGACGTAAAATCAGCAATATGATGCACTCCTCTTCAGTTGCCATTTTGATCTGAATATCACCCGGAATGTCCCCCGCAAAGTCACCAGTGACTCTGCTGCCCCCTGTTGCGTAGTAGTGTATTGCATTTCACGTATCGCCCGCGTTGCTTGCGTCCGACGTGTAGACTATGAAAGGGAGCACGTCGCTAGCGTCACTTGCTCGCGTTGCTCGCGTTGACTCTGTAAGAGCCCAAAAGGTTAACAAAGTATTATTTTTGAATAATAAAAAAAAAGAAGTTATTATTATAAGCGAGTTTTTCCTGCTCTGTCATTTTTTTTTTTACCGTTATTAGCGATTTCAATGTAATGTTTATTAAGGCTTTGATTAGTAGCCGTCTTGTAGAAGACTATTTGAACCACAATCACTTCACAATTTAATGTCACATTTTATAAAATAAATGATACTTGTTTTGAAAGACTGATTTTCGAGTAGGTTTAACCAAAGGGAAAATGAAGGGAAAAAATAAACAAACTCCAAAAACAATGGTTTCATATTTAGTTATTTATTGCAAGAAGCACATTTGTATTCATCCTCTGTGGATGGATTGCCAACACACTTTAAGTGGAACCATCGCCCACAGTCATCACAGGCAATCTATAAAAAAATTAATAAAAATATAAGATTAACAATTAAAAAAAAAGGGGGTTTAAAGCATTGGTCCATTCATGATTACTTTGAGTATGCTACACCAACCAAAAATGCTTAGCCATATTTACCCAAAGAACATCTGCACTGCAATCATCTGCACGTGCAGTCAATGTTTCTGCCTCTCCTTCAGAGTCAGCAAAAGTTTCTGCCTCTCCACAAAAATGGCACAGTTCACTTAGGTCATCTATGAGGTACAGTACAACACTGATGAAAGTTATGCACATCAAAAAGCACGTCAATAACATTCATGAGTTTATAAAGCCATACCAGATTGGCGGAGCAGAGTTAAAGAAATCTCCATTCTGAATCGTGTTAAATATTGTAGATCACTGGAGAAGTTTATTGTGGTATTTTGCAGAATGTGTTCTGCAAACTGAGGAAGTAACAAGAAATATGAACTTAAGCATCATCCCATTTTAATGAACACTTAATATTTGCTACAATACTAGAATCACACACCTTCAAAGCGAACACACCACATGATATGGCATCCCCCTGAAGTGGGTGAGGCAAGGTTTCACACACCCAGTTTGAAACCGAAATACCCTTTGCCATCATCAGGGCTCTACAAACAAGATAGTATTATTTCAAGCATACAGTACATATTACACAATAACACTACATATGGTGCATGAAAAATACCTTGTTGTCTCCAAACACTTTTCTTCTTGATATCTGACTCTCCAATTGAGTCAAGCAGAATGTTTTTTTGTTGGGATGGGCATATAGCCTAAGTAACATGCAAAAAGACAACTTGATAGGGGTATATAATTGCTAATCAGGATTAAGGGGAAAAGGGAAAACTTAAGTGAAACTGTTCTATACCACAAATACTTACAACTAGGAACCAGTGGTGGCCCTCATTTACAATGCCCACTATGACCTCATAGTTTGCTGGGTCCAAAAAAAAAAGAAAAAAAAGAAAGATAATATACATGTTCTATCATTTAAACTTTGCCAATGTACACAAAGCCCTGAACAAAATGGGCATTAGCACAAGTAAAAAATAAATAAAAAAAATGCACTTTTGCAGGACACCTTGAGCCTTTCATGTTTTCCGTTCCACATGTCTGTCATGGCAAATGTGTCCATGTGGAATGCCTTGCCCGGTGTAGTCAAAATGTGCTCCCTCACTTTGAGGGACAGATATGCATTTATAACCTTGACAAACATGGCAAAACATTAATACAAAATATTAACATAGCAGATGAAAGGCTTCTGTCAAAATCAATGAAATGTGTACCTCACTCTCCAACTCCCTTCCAGGGCCGATCCGCAAGTCTTTGTAAAATCATTTGTATGGTCCCACTCTGGACAGCAGTACATAACTGTCGTTTCCAGCCCAGGCACTTTTGATATCTACAGAGGATAACCAAAAACAGCATTGCACCTACCACCTCACCAATATATTAGAAATCAGACTAATATTGATCTTAAGATCTGACTTTACATCAACACTTACAGCGATGTACTGCATCTGTGGGGTCAGCTGGTACCTCTGTCATCATTGTAGGGGTGTGGGACACAGGAGAGGAAAGTGGCATTTTGGTTGAAAAATTCAACGGAGACTTGAGGATCTTGTTGATTTAGGTTTAGTAGACAAGTCAATTGGTGAGGATGGAGGTGATGGTGGGGGCTGGTGTTCATGTGACTTGGTGATGGTGAGGTCTACAGGTGTAAGTGAAGGGCATAACGTTTCTTGATGTGCTCTTTTATGTTGTGGTTCTTGGGTAATTCTATGGGGTATCCTGGGTGTGTCTTCTTTAAAGGGTTTGAGGTGGTCAGTGTTTATTTTGGGGAATATCTTGCCATTTTCATCCCTTAAATCTGCGCTTTTTTCTTGCAAATAAACAACTTCATATGGTCCCAACCAGCTGCGCTCAAGCTTGCCCCCTTTCCTCTGTTGGGTCCGTATGTTTTTGCGTAAGACCTTCTGCCCTACAAAAAGTGGCGCCTGATTTGCCACCGCAGCCACCCTCTGTCTCCTGTCCTGTTTTTTTCTTTTTTTTTTTTTTACAATGTTGTCCATTTTCTCCTTCAAAGAAATGGCCTTTGAAATGGTGTCCTCTGCTATCACAGATTCCACTGTGCTGTTGACCTTTAGAAACATTGAAGATTGAAATTATTTCACTAAATTGATGCATGATATTTATATAGAACAATGTAAATTATCACATACCTCATACGTCTCGGGCACCTCAAAAGGATATCGTGCTTCCATACCGAACATTAAAAAGAATGGTGAGAACCTGGTTGTCAGCTGTGTCTTGGTTCTAAGACCAAACATTACCGCATCTAGGTACAAATCTCATTTTTTCTGGTCTTGTATCCACCAAGTTTGCACAAGGCTCTGGAGTCATGACCAAAATGAGTTAAAAATTATGAGTAACAATTTTCAGAGACAAATATTTCCCTGAATATTGCATTCCCACAAAGCAACCCATAAATGAAGGTTCACCTCTGAATGGTTCCATTTAATTTTCCCACGAGCCCGTTTGTTTGTGGATGGTATGGGGCACAGAGGCTTCTCTCCACATTGAGGAAGGTGCAGAGCTCTTCATTGATCTGTTTCCAAAACATACATTAACATTAATCTACATAAACAAAAACAAATGTGTGAAACCATTAAATTCTCATGCAGATTGAATTTAGTTAATTTAACAAACTACAAACCTGGTTTACAAACTCAGTCCCTTGGTCAGTTAGAATTCTCTTTGGTGCCCCAAACCTGTAGAAAAAAATTATAATGCAGCGCGAGACAACTGCTGCAGATTTATTTGGGATTGGATATGCCTCGGACCATTTACATTTACATTTACATTTACATTTAGTCATTTAGCAGACGCCTTTATCCAAAGCGACTTACAAATTAGGACAAAAATTCAGCGAGTCATCATAAAGAGGCAAAAGCAACAACAACACAAGAAGTGCTCAAAATACGAAGTTCAGGTATTATTCAGAGTAGCATAAGCCTGATAAGTGATGTTTCAAAGGGAAAGTTTTTTTATTTTATTTTTTATTTTATTTTTTATAAGGTTAAGTGCTCATGGAAGAGATGGGTTTTCAGCTGTCTTTTGAATGTTGTCAGAGATTCTGCATTCCGGATGAGGGTGGGGAGAGCGTTCCACCAGCATGGAACTGTGAATGAGAATGTTCTGGAAAGTGATTTTGTGGCTTTCTGTGATGGAACCACGAGCCGTCACTCATTGACCGATCGTAGGCTTCTGGTAGGGATGTAGACTCGTAGGAGTGAGTGAAAGTAGGAGGGAGCTGAGCCTGTGATAGATCTATAAGCAAGCGTCAGTGCCTTGAACTTGATGCGAGCAGCGAGAGGTAGCCAGTGCAGAGAGATGAACAGAGGAGTGACGTGGGCCCTCTTGGGCTCGTTGAAGACAAGACGAGCTGCAGCATTCTGGATCATCTGTAGGGGTTTAGTTGCACATGATGGAAGTCCAGCCAGAAGAGCATTGCAGTAGTCGAGCCTAGAGATGACCAGGGCCTGGACGATAAGTTGTGTTGCATGCTCAGTTAGGAAAGGCCTGATCTTCCTGATGTTGTGCAGTGCAAACCTGCATGATCGAGCTGTCTTTGAAATGTGATCAGTGAAGGTCAGCTGGTCATCAAACGTTACTCCAAGATTTCTGACCGATCTTGATGGGGTGATTAATGATGACTCTAGCTGGATGGTGAAGTCGTGCTGTAGAGATGGATTGACGAGAAGCTCAGTCTTTGCCAGGTTGAGCTGCAGGTGATGTTCCTTCATCCATGTGGAGATGTCCACATGGATGGATACTATATATTTAGTACAGTAGTCAACGAGGACACAAATGTACTCATTTCCCTGGTTGGTTTTGGTGACTTTCCCCACTAAATCCATGCCTAGCAGTTCCAGAGGCTTATCCACCTTAACATTAAAATAAATACATTTAAATTATGTGCACTCATGAAATACCAGTCTCAAATCCCATGCACATCTGTGGACAAGCTTACACATATTGGGATGTACTTGGGCTCCTGCTTGATGGACAGTCTGCTATATTGGCACTGGGCACACTGCAAAACCTGATGTTCAGAAATAAGCACATGAGAAATGCATTCCAAAACATAATACATTCGTATGTTTCACAGCAAAGTTAGAAAGGAATAATTTAGTATTTACCCATTTATCAATGTCCACCTCCATTCCAGGCCAGTAGAACCTCGCTGAAATGGCAAGCTTGGTTTTTTTCTGTTCCACAGTGTGCTCCGTAGGGGCTGGCATGGAATTCTGTGAATATTTGGTTGGCCTCTTTTTGTCCAATGACCACTTTTTTCCTCAAACCCATACTATTTTTTGAGGAGATGTAGTAAAGTTGACCATCTATTGAAATAGCTTTATTGTTAGTAAAGTCTAAACAATAACCTGCACGGAGGTTCTGAATGCCTAATGAAAGAAATAGGATATTTTAAACTGAAATTGCAGGATAGGTAATTTTTTTATGTTCTATTTGTCAAGAAGGCTATAGTCCATGGACAAGTATGTTGTTTTTTTTTTTTCTATCAAGTCTTGGTGTATTACTATACCTCACTCCTGTCTGTGGAGTTATGTTATCTTCACTTTCAAAAATAATTATAATTTAGAATAGATTACTTACCATGAATTTGGAAATTGGAGCAACGTCTCCGAATCACATATTTATGGTCTTTTTTTATACCAAATGGGTATGTGCCTTGAGTTTTATAGCTCATGATTTCCTCATAAATTTTTGGATCCATTGTTGGAATGTGCCAGCAAGAATAGAAATTCAGGTGACAATGTTGTGTGTTCATCTCCCCAATTTATAACACCATTGATTAACTTGATTAATTACAGCTAATTAGTGCCCTCAGAAATTGTTAATTAATTACTAGAATGTTATGTTGCACCCATGTATCTTGCATGTGAAAAATATTAAAGAAAAATAGCAATAGGGTTTTATTCATATTTATTTATTTATTTTCATACAGGGAACATAAAAGGTGTCACCTGAAAATGTGTTTACCTTTTGACAATAATATGATGAACTCTTTTTTTCATGTGTATTTTGGTGACATTTAACATATTAATATGTTATCATATATACATATATATATACATATATATAATACATATATAATCCATGTATTAAATGAATTGCAGTAACTGTTAGGGAGGACGGTATGTGTCTTTTCTCATAAACCTTCAGCTGAAAGACAGTGAATCTAGAAGTGTGTGTTGATTGTCTGTCCTCTATCAATAAACTGCAGATGTGGTTCATTTGTTTTGCTAGGTGAAATCTGCTATTTAACTTCAGAAGACAAAATAAATTGATAGCCTATTGGTCTGTAATTTGATTTGTATAATGAAAGTTCAAAGACAAAACATGTATTATCCGAATCACCAGATTCTTACCACATAATTTTCAATGGAAAAACAAATCTAGGCTGATTTTACTAATAGTTTCAATTATTTTAAATGCATGATGATCACTGGCTGTTTTACTTAGTTTATATACGTTTTTATAGAGTATATTGTTAGATACTGTGGTAGACTTTATTTCATTCTTTCGCACCTGACTTAAATCTACCTGGGTCTTGTCTACTAATCAACGTCCCCGAACATCTCCTGATCGACATTAGTTTACCTGGGTCTCGTCTACTAATCGACGTCGACTGAGTCGGTCAACGTCTTGACCCCTATGAACACAAAAATAAGATCTCTAGTGCTCCACTAACTTGTTGCGCAGCAATAACTAAACAGACTCCAGACAATGCCTTTAAATATGCTTTAATCTCGGACAGAGGATCTCAGACAAATTTCAGAGAGAATCCCACCAGCAAAATGAATACAACAGTATAGAATAGGAGCATGGCAAAAGTGACATAATACACGGTGTCTGCAGGGTCTTAAAAAGTATTAAAAGTTGATAAATGAATTTAGAGAAATAATTAAGGCCCTTAAAAAGTCTTAACCCTTGTGTGGTGTTCAGAACCCTAAAACCCCCGGGATCTTCCCGGTCAAAAATGACCGGACTATAAAAAATAGCTTATAAATCTCTCATTATACTATATTATCACCCAATTTTGGATTCAATCTTTTTGCCAACTTGTTCTCTTTCAATTAGGACTGGTTTTATATTTCTATTTGCATCTAATTAATCGTAGGCCTCATTTATTTGACAGTAGGGATCTCATTTTTTGAGTAAAAAAAACATTATTTTTGAATAATTTTGGAAATATTAAATAAAATCTGAAGAAAATTGGCACTGTTTATCAGACTAGTCTACTTTAATTTTTCACCAGGAATTTTGTTTTGAAAAACTTTTATTTTGTACAAAATGGCACATTGTCACACTTGTGGTCTTCCCGGTCAAAAATGACCGGCCTACAAAAAATTGCTTATAAATCACTTGTTATGCAATATTATCACCCAATTTTGGATTCAATCTTTTTGTCAACTTGTTCTCTTTCAATTAGGGCTGGTTTTATATTTCTATTTGCATCTGATTAACCGTAGGCCTCACTTATTTGAGAGTAGGCATCTCATTTTTTGAGTAAAAAAAACATTATTTTTGAATAATTTTGGAAATATGAAATAAAATCTAAAGAAAATTGGCACTGTTGATCACACTAGACTACTTTAATTTTTCACCAGGAATTTTGTTTTGAAAAACTTTTATTTTGTACAATATGGCACAGAGTTACACTTGTGGTGTTCCACTGGGCCATTGAGGGCCATTGTTTCAATGGGCCATTGAAAGTGAATGGGAGAGACTGAAAAGTTTTCAGGAGCATGTTCATTGTTTATGTACACATGTGCATGTGATGGATTATGGTGAGTTTGGGCTCTTTTTAATCTTAACAATCTCATGTAAATAATGATGTGCCATTTTTCACAATTTATGCATGCTTCATTGACTTATGAGTTAAAACGCAACATAAGTGCTAGGCTACATCTATATTCAAGGCTCTGTGAGCGCCTGTGGGGGTTCGTGTGTTACAACTCCATTAGGAATATCTTTAGATCTGAGTGATGGATTATGCTGAGTTTGGGCTCTTTTTAATTGTGATAGTCTACTGAAAATAATGATGTACATTTTTCTACGATCTGTGCATGCTTCGTGAAGTTATGAGCGAAAACCAAACGTGAGAGCTTCATGAGTATACTTGGCTAGGTGCGTCTGTGGTATTTTTTGTGTTAAAACGCCATGAGGAATATCTTTAGATCTTGTTGATGGAATATATTGAGTTTGGGCTCTTTTTAATCGTGAGCTCCTGCTGTAAATAATGATGTGTCATTTTTCATGATCGATGTATGTTTCATGAATATACGAGTAAAAAGGCCAAGTCTAAGCTACCTTGCTTGGCTATGTGAGTCTTGTGTGTCTGTGGTCTTTTTTGTGTTAGAACTCCATGAGGAATATATTTAGTTCTGTGTGATGGATTATGTTGAGTTTGGACTCATTTTAATTGTAAGCATCTGCTGTAAATAATGATGTGTCATTTTCCACAATCGGAGCATGTTTCATGAAGTTACGAGCTGAAATGTGTCTAAAATTCCATCATCCATATATTTTTTTTTAATTTTTTTTTAATTTTTTTTTTACATTTAGCTGACGCTTTTATCCAAGGCGACTTACAATTGCTATATATGTCAGAGGTCGCACGCCTCTGGAGCAACTAGGGGTTAAGTGTCTTGCTCAGGGACACATTGGTGTCTTACAGTGGATTCGAACCCGGGTCTCTCACACCAAAGGCATGTGTCTTATCCACTGCGCCACTACCACCCCAACCATATATGGTTTACACATGGGTCTCTTGAAGGGCTTCTTTTACAAAAACCTTGCTCAAGTTTAGTAAAAAGCCTGAAACAATTATGCTTGCTGTATTCTACTCATTGAGACCTTTCAAATGACATATGACACAGGACTATCTGAGCTGTATGATGTATTTGACATATTGCTGAATGTAGTACAAAAAAGTAGTTTATAAATTATGAATTAGTTTTTTTTCTATTTATCAGCAAATAACTCAGCACTACTTAGGAGTTTATCAAATTGGCTACATTCATTGTAAATTTCAGACTCTAAGCTTTCAAATGACACCTATTTTAAGTTGATCAAGGTAATAGTTTTGAAAAATATTATGATTATTTATTTCGCAGCTAGGTGGCGCCTGCGGGTGGTACACTCTGTTTTAGAGTGATAACTCGGTTCTCGTTAGGAGTTGATCAAAGTGATTAGATGCATTAAAAAGCTGAGATTCTAAGCTTTAAAATGATACCTATTTTGTGTTGTTCCATTCATTGTTTGCATTGGTCTCTCCCATTCACTTTCAATGGCCCATTGAAACAATGGCCCTCAATGGCCCAGTGGAACACCACAAGTGTAACTCTGTGCCATATTGTACAAAATAAAAGTTTTTCAAAACAAAATTCCTGGTGAAAAATTAAAGTACACTAGTGTGATCAACAGTGCCAATTTTCTTCAGATTTTATTTTATTTTTCCAAAATTATTCAAACATATATATATTTTTTTACTCAAAAATTGAGATGCCTACTCTCAAATAAATGAGGCCTACAATTAATCAGATGCAAATATAAATATAAAACCAGTCCTAATTGAAAGAGAACAAGTTGACAAAAAGATTGAATCCAATATTGGGTGATAATATTGCATAAAGAGTGATTTATAAGCAATTTTTTGTAGGCCGGTAATTTTTGACCGGGAAGACCACAAGTGTGACAATGTGCCATTTTGTACAAAATAAAAGTTTTTCAAAACAAAATTCCTGGTGAAATATTAAAGTAGACTAGTGTGATCAACAGTGCCAATTTTCTTCAGATTTTATTTAACCCTCTATGGTACGGTGTTGCCTCCAGGCAACATAGTCTATTTTAGCTTTTTTTTATAAAAACATAATAAAATGTAATTGTTCAATGCTCTCTAAGGGGAGGGGAACTCAAATACTAACCAAAGAAAATGCAAAAGAGTGGTCACATGACCCACAGGGGTACATTTAGTTCCCTCTTTCAACACATGTGCACATGTCACATGGCTCCATATTTTCTCCACTGAAAAGGGCATTTTTCACTAATTTCTGTCCAAATAATCAGCCACAAAAAATCAGAGTCACCTTCATTGGTAAGTAAAGAAGTATTTTCAAAAAACTTTACATTATATATCATCAAATTTATCATAGGAAATTACATAAAACTGCTTGTTGCCTCGAGGCAACATTGTACCATAATGGAATCACCTAAGGCCATGCCAGGCATACTACGTATGAATACAATTATATTTTATTTGTAAGGAAAAGAGTTTGAATTATCTAAATGTATCTGTATTTTTGCAAACTGAAAACTTGGCATGGTTCGACGGGACATTTGGCCACTATAGTGGGTAATCGGACAAATAGTGGGTTCGTGGGAAAGGGGCGTGGCTTGGGAGTGGTCAGCGGGGGTCGATGGGGTATTTGGCCTCTATAGTGGGTAATCGGACAAATAGTGGGTTTGTGGGACAGGGGCGTGGCTTGGGACTGGTCAGGGGGGTCAACGGGACATGTGCCTACTATAGTGGGCAATCGGACAAATGGGTTAGTGGGACAGGGGCATGGCTTGGAGCCGGTCAGGGTGAACAGGACATTTGGCCACTATAGTGGGCAATTGGACAAATAGCGGGTCCATGGGACGGGGGCATGGCTTGGGACAAGTCAGGGAGGGTCAACGGGACATTTGGCCACTACAGTGGGCAATCGGACAAATAGTGGGTTAGTGGGATGGGGGCGTGGCTTGGGACAAGTCAGGGAGGGTCAACGGGACATTTGGCCACTACAGTGGGCAATCGGACAAATAGTGGGTTAGTGGGACGGGGGCGTGGCTTGAGACCGGCGGTGGGGTCAACAGGACATTTGTCTACTATAGTGGGCAATCGGACAAATAGAGGGTTAGTGGGACTTGTAGGGGTCTCGTATTTCGGGGGGTTCCCGACGGGCCCCTGGAGGACCCTACATGGGTCATTAGGTCGGCCGGGGAGGTCTTCCAAATGTTTGATCTTGCTGTTGTTGAGGCCTGGCCTTCATATTAGGATAATGTTATAGTGATTGTAAATGTTTTACCTTGACACAGCATGTTTTGATGTTTTTTAATGTTTTGATATGATAACTTGATGATATAATGGTTTGTAGTACTTGCGTTCCACGATGGTACAATGTTGCCTGAGGGCAACAGCTGGATAATAAATGTTAATTTTTATTAAATATGAAATGTGTAATTCAATAAAAACTTGATAAATCTGTTTGTTCAAGTGTTTAGTTAAATAAATTGATGTTTTCAATAAATATATTTTTTTTTTTCTTCATGAAAATGTCAAATGTTTCAATTTGTCCATTGTGGTACAATGTTGCCTTGAGGCAACAAACTTAATAAATAAATAAAAAAATTATGATAATGTTTATTGATATTGCTATAATGTCAAATTTTAAGCAGGAAAAACATAACAAATATTTTTTTTCTCACTGCTTTCATAATGCGTACCATAGAGGGTTAAAATTTCCAAAATTATTCAAAAATAATGTTTTTTTTACTCAAAAAATGAGATGCCTACTGTCAAATAAATGAGGCCTACGATTAATCAGATGCAAATAGAAATATAAAACCAGTCCTAATTGAAAGAGAACAAGTTGACAAAAAGATTGAATCCAATATTGGGTGATAATATTGCATAACAAGTGATTTATAAGCAATTTCTTGTAGTCCGGTCATTTTTGACCGGGAAGACCACAAGTGTAACAAGGTGACAAAATCCCCCCTAAAAAAGTAAGAAAATTGTCAAAAAACATTTGAGAAGTAGTTATACCATCTGTGAATAAAGTCACTAAGGCTACGTTCACACTGCAGGCTGAAACGACCCAATTCCGATTTTTTTGCCCCTACAGGGCTCCAGACTAACTTTTTGCCTTGGTTGCACTGGTGCGCCTAACTTTTTTATTTAGGTGCACCAGCACAAAATTTGGGTGCACCCAAATTTTTCCTCGGCTGTATCACCTTTAACGCCACAATTTTAAGGTCACCTTTTTATTACGCTCTATACACATTCATATATATTATGTAAATGAATTTAAACAAGAAGGTGTAGGTAAAAACTTTTATTTATTTTTTGAAGCACAATTATTAACGGTATTCCTACTCTTACCGATACTGCTTATCGATACAGTACTTTAACTGTATTCTTATGGTTCTTTTTGTTTTATATATAACAAACAAAGATAAACAATAGATAAACAAAAGATAAACAATTAAACAAAGATACACTTTATATAGGCCTACACAGTGCTTTAATTTCAGGAAGGCCTATCAACATTACTGTTCAGGCATGGTCTAAAAAGAAATCTAATAAAGTAATAAAATGTAAAATAACACTGTAAAATTTATCATAAATAGATTAATGCTTATTAAAGCTGAAGTTATTCTTTCAAGAGCTGTGAGTGATTTTTCTCTTGTTGTTTGATTTACAGTAATGGCGCAATCGTCAGCATGTTTATTAGACTGCGGCCCCTTTAAGACCGGGTGCAGAATGCAGATCTAATAGGCTACTATGCACCATTTTCTCCCAACTATTTCCATAACTACGTCCATTTAAGACATAAACTGTTTTAGTGAATCTCAAAGCCGGTAATTGACACGCTTTTGTGTACAATTGATCGTTTAGACGCGCACAATCTGCACATGAAACCGAAAGTATAATTTGCTTGTCTCGGCCGGTCTCGGTCTGTTTCGGAGCGCGCGCCGCCATGCGAACAGCATCTCTTGCGCAGATTTTTGTGTTTTTAATATCTCTTTCAGTTATTAAACGCGTCCCGCAATTTAGCAACAGTAGCTAGACTGCATTTACAACAATCACTGATCGTGCTGATTCTGATTCTGAGTTTTAGGGAGAAATGACCGCCTAATGCTGCGAAGGGAAGAAGTTGCGCGTAGTTAGATAGTTTTTAATGGGTTTACCTCAATATATATTTTTTTATAATCTTTGGAAGCCGAAATTTTAAATAAAATCAGACTAATATAACAGACCTTAAGTGTAACCAGGCTACGTTTGAACGTTTAATTCTGTCCTCCGTCGTCACTCATTATTAAGCAGGGCTGTCGTGCGAGCTGTGGCACCGCGTGAGAGAAGAGTGTGAGTTCCGTCAAAGGAGAACAAACGCCAACAAACGTCCGTGGAGAGGCAGCGGATGCGAGGACGTTAGGTGCACCAGAGCCATAGAGAGAGAGAGTTGCGACACTCTTTGATGTCGCCGCTATGGCTGTCACGTGGTTCATGTAAGCCCCAATAGTTCCAAAACGTACGCTGGCTGTCATGTTCTTCTATGGGACAGACAGCAGCGATTGCATTATTGAACGGTAAATATAAAATAAAACACACACCCAAGTACTATTTCAGCTGTTATTGCATTTTGTTAATGTCAGTTTTGCATTTGGAGATAAGTTTTAGGCTATATTTTTGGAGGGAAAAGCTTAGTGTTCATGTTCGCATGGGTAGTAGCACTGGCTTTAGCGGCTCTAACTTAACTTTTCCATATCATTCATCTGATGATGGACGTCTCATGATATTTATTTTAGCACAACTGGGCTGTATTAGGCTATTGATTCCCGTGATTTTGCTTATAAATTTTGATTCAGCCATTAGCCTACCTTCGTGATCACGCAAAGAGGTCTGCCGTGGCGGTCTGTTCAGAATTCGCTTAGAAGCTAGCTCACTTCTTCTGATGAAAGTGGCCACCCCCAGGACCATAACGTGAAACATGATCATGTTAAGACTAAGAATATTATTTTAAGATTAAGGCCATACACATTATCAAAACTATAACAGATTAAAAACGAATTTAAGCATGGCTGATACAAATGAAGGTTTTCAAATAAAATATTTTTTATTAAACAATGACAGACAACAAAAATGTGTGCTTGTGTGTGTGAACAAGAAAAACAAAAACCAGGGGCAGGTGATCCATGAAACAGACAGGACTGGTGATGGCCATAACAATCCTAAAGGTCCAGCATTGTTCTCACAAGCCGCTTCACTCAAGACAATAATAACATAATGAAAAGTTAGTATATCCCAAAAGATTTAATTAAATAAAAGTTGCTATAAAGGTGGTAGCGATTCATTACCGAACTCTTAGCTGACGAAGTCGCGCTAGCTAACTAACGTTAGCTAGCAGGCAGTGCTTGAAAATTGGTTGAAACAACCAACATAAAATATAAATAATTACGCTGTGCATGTACAAATGAAGACCAGTATAAGCATCGCAAAGGGCCTCTGATACAATATAGACAGTTGACAATTCAAAAGAGGTCGATATTTCGGCAACTTAACTCTGGAACAACTCGACGCGCAGCAATGTAAGTGAATGGTGTCCAACGCCCAAATGACAGTGTTTGGAACTATTCCGATCTTCATATCCCGGAAGTAGGCGGTTAAAAGCGCCGCCATTATTTACAACGGAGGTCTATGGGAGTGTCGCAACTCTCTCTCTCTATGGCTCTGAGGTGCACCGGTGCGACTTAGGAAAAATGTTAGTCGCACACTTACAAAATTTGGTCGCATATGCCCACTTGGGTATGTGGTCCCAAATCCGATACATATCCGATCTTTTCAAATGCGACTTCAGTCTGAACGGCCAGGTCGCATTTATCCGACCCGCACGTCATTGATACGCGAAAAACGTCATAATCCTGCGTTAAAGTAGTCGTCGGTTTGAAAACGGACTGCATATTCGTCGAGCTGAGGTAAATCTGCCGAACGGGTCGACCTCGACGAGCCCGTTAATTAAAAAAAATCAAAATAAAAGCCCACGGCCATTATATATACGTTATGTTAACTTATTTGTGCTGAATCTGATATTAGATAGGTCAGCGGCTGCTGTCTGGCTCTTGTGTAACGGTCGCTGCGCGCACTCGTGTGTGTGTGTGTGTGTGTGTGTGTGTGTGTGAGAGAGAGAATCACAGTTAAAGTTTAGCTACTTCCGCAAACAACAAGTGACGTCGTTGACCGTTGAGTACTCTTCTGCGCATGCGGGTCACTTCTGGGTCATTTCACGTTCACACAGGAGATAACAAAAGGTCGCATTTAATTGGAAATGTGAACGGCCTTGCAAAAAAATCAATTGAGCATTAAGCCCTGCAGTGTGAACGTAGCCTAAGTTTCAGTCCAAAGCGATAACATTAACTAGTATTTTGGGGTAAAAGAAAATTCTCTCCGGGTCAAAATGACCCGAACACCACACAAGGGTTAAATGCCATTTTCCAAGGTGTTAAATTTTGTATCATCTTTCCATTAGTATACTTACTTACTACATAATGTATACTTAAAAATATACTTGAACATTACTTAAGTATACTTCATAAAATTAACTTTAAGTATACTTCTTTTTCGTAAGGGAAGTGATGGTTTAAAAGAACAGTAGTCTAAGACCGCAGGAGGAAACTATGCTTACAAGGTTGAGAATAGGGCACACATGATTAAATGCTGCCTATAGTTAATAGGAAAACACCAGACTGGATTATGCAATCATTGTGGAGAAGTGGGAAATGTAAAACATATACTCTTGATGTGTAGACAGTACTCTGAAAAAAGGAAAGAACTAGAGAGGGCAACGGAAAATGGAGTGAGTTTAAAAAAACCTATTGAGTTTGCCTGGCACACAATCTATAATTAAGGATATTATGATCTTTATGAAAGAAACTCAGGATTTAGGGTTCATTATGCTAATTTTATTTTTAAATTATTTTATGTTATTTATTTTTAGTTTAGTAACATATATAAAATGACATCCTAATGAGTTCACACCTCAATCCAGAAGATGGCGGTAATGCACTTTGTTTGCAAACACAGATGAAGAAGAAGTTCCTCATTGAGAAGTTTTGTTTTGCCCTGGTGAACATCTCTGAGCGTTTCCAAGTGTTTTTTGTCTTCCCGTGGATTACTCTTGGACTGTTTATTCTCTTTGTGATTCTTTGCTGCCTGTCCTGGACTGTTTTCTATTGTGGACTGATTTAAGTTTGCTGCCTGACCTTATGCCTGTTTTCGGATTACGAGTTGCTTTGTCTCTTAGGGGTGTGACGATAACCGCATCACCGCAATATCGCGTTAATGAGATGCCTACCACGGTGTGAGGTCATCACCGCACTTTTTTTTTTTTTTTTTTTTGCTGAAAGTTACAGGAGTGCATATGGTGTGTGATATGAACTATAAACACATTAATATTTGCTTATAATTTACTGTATTCTGCGAGTCCCATGTTCAAGGGCTTCTGGAGAAAAAAAAAAACGCTTCCTGCGCAAGGGAGGGACAGTCCGTTAAACATATGGGGGATTTTTTTTTGTGTGTGTCTGATTATTATTAATTAACTGCTAGGTTTTGTGATGTTTACAGATAATGTGCAATTAAATACAAACAAACACAGGCATAAAAGACAAGCATAACGTAAACAGTTGGAGTTAGATTTTAATTGCAAGTAGCTTTCTCTCTTATGTGGTATAGGCAATAACAGTTGACGGCGCTAGCCGAATGATTAAAAAAATAGCCACGAATCTAGTGTCTAAGCCAAATACTGTCGCCTTTGAGGCAGGTGACAATTAAGGGGAAGCCGGTGAATTTGGACAAGGCAATATGCCGTATTTGTCGCACAAAACTATCCGTCTCGCGAGGAAATACCACTAACTTAAGACCACATCTTAGAAAAATTAACCATCCTGTGGCGTTTGCTGGACTTAAGTGCAGCACACCTACCTTAGGTCGGCGACACACTGGCTGCGTGGCGTGTCCGTTTTTATTTCGGCTCCCATGTTAACAGAGCTTGCACACTGCCTGCGTGAGAGGCGCGTCTCAGTTGCGGCACGAGCCGCGCGGAAAACGCGTGCATGCTAGAAATAGAACCGACGCCTATTTTTCACGCGACACGCAAGCCTGTTGGAAGCGTTTCCTGGGTTCCTAAAAACATAAATTACATGTTGATGTTTGAAAGTTAAGGTTTTGACATAAATGCAGATATAAATGTAATTAAAAAAAACATATTATCGATTTTCAAATATTGCACCTGTCAATACAGAACGAAATATTCTGTAGCCTATTTTGCCGTCAATACTGCCGACGCTGTCTTTGCTGCTATATATTTGTTTAACATTAAGTATAGGCCTTCCACAACTCTCTCCCCATATGTAGAATATATCACCAATGAGGCTTATATGTCACCTAGCAGCAGCAGCGCTGTTTCTGATGTGCAAAGACATAAAAAAGCCACACAGCTGACACGCAACAGAAACGCCACACTCACACCACGCAGCCAGTGTGTTGCCGGCCTTAAGGCTACCTAATTAATAGTTAATTATTACTATTTACAATTTAATATCAATGTTAATTTGTTTTGTTTTTTTAATAAAGAATACTGCTTTATGTTATTCATTTTCATTGTCATTTACAAGCTACATGCGGTCTTGATCGCATCTGCAGTGTGTGATGCCTCGGGTGATAATTTTTTTGGGGGGGGGGGGGGGGAGATTATGTCGGTTAACCGCCAAACCGCGAGATTTGTTGCTTCTTCACCGCGGTAAGAAAAAATCCCATACCGTCACAGCCCTATTGTCTCTACTGTTGTGTTTGCTGGTGATTGACCCTGATTGTACGAACCAAGATCACAATAAAGCTGCAAATGGATCCACACTTTGCTGAAGCCTCTTACAATTAAGTAAAGATTTGAGTTTATATAAAGGAAGTGCCATAAAACCGGAATAAGGTTATGTATGCGTTTTTCTGCCAACAGTTCAATGTATTTTTGGACTTTTATTAACGCGCGTTAAAAAACTCCACATATCATTTGTGGACTGAGTTTGTGGAAATGTCGTTTTTGGGTTTAGCGTTTATGTTATTTTGATGTTAATGTATGTTTATAGCCATATGTGTGACATGTGTATGAATTGCAGTTACTGTTAGGGAGGACCGTAATTAACATGTCTTTTCTCATGCATCCTTCAGCTGAAAGACAGTGAATCTGAAGACCGTGTGTGTGTTGATTGTCTGTCCTCTGTCTGTCCTCTGTCAATAAACTGCAGATGTGGTTCATTTGTGTTGCCGGGTGAAATCTGTTATATATTTACACAGTCAAACATTTATAACATTATTATTTAAATAAAATATTATTTACAAAGAGTTTAACCTAAATTGATTACCTCATAACAAGGTTACAGTTAGCCACAAAAAACATATTTTTTTCTTTATTCCCTTAAATGCCTATTAATCAACAACTAAAATAACACATTAGCTTGAAAACCCCTACAATTAATAAACAAACATTATAGACCGTTCTTATTTATCCGTACAGTATTACATTACCAGTAGATTGTATTTAATAGATTTCACTTTGTAACTGTTCAACACATTTGCAGTTGGTTTGTAAAAGGTATCATCATGACATGATTGGCCTGTATTACATTTACAGTTTTGTCCAGCATGTGTTGCCATTTGTGTGCGTTTTGTGCATCTCACGCATGCATTTCTGGATAAGGCTAAATCAGCGTCTTCACAGCAATTAAGGGAAATGTTTGGAATAACAAGTAGGACTGTGCGGCACAGCTTGCCCTTTATATTGTACAACAGACCAATTAAATTAGGCAGAATAACTTTTTATATGTTTGGTTGACTGTGTTTTATTTTGATAATGAACAGTCTGCGATATGAAGCAATGCCAGAACTGATACTATGTTGTGTGAGAGCGCGATGCGCCTGCGCCATCACTTGGATTTGTTCCACTGCTGGGAAATAACTTAAAGCTGCAGTCGAGCAGTCTACCAGCGAGCACCCTCCCATCGAGGTCGTGCTCGTCAGTGCGTCACTGTGTGTGTGTACCTGATTTTCTGTGAACGCGTCCGTCTCTTCAGCATCTATCAACACCATGATAGATGCGACTCGGAGGTAGGCTGCTCTGGCTAATCTATCCATAGATAGCAATAACCGAGGAATTGGAAGCTTGTTAGTAGATTTTCTCTCCGCCATCAC
Organism: Leuciscus leuciscus; assembly: GCF_965113295.1. NCBI lineage: Eukaryota > Metazoa > Chordata > Actinopteri > Cypriniformes > Leuciscidae > Leuciscus > Leuciscus leuciscus. The sequence goes on along the minus strand of NC_138733.1, from coordinate 6,696,970 downwards.
GCTTCATGCAATCTCCAGGCGAACTTCAGGCGTGGCGTGTGCATGTGATATTAACGTGCGCGAGTGAGGGGGGATCTGTGGCGTGTGCACGACCTGTGATTGACAGTCAGATCTCACACCCCCCTGCGCTGATTGGACCCAATGATCCGGGAGCGGTGGATTTTTGCAAAACAAATAACACGCTCCAGGGGCCTGTACCATGAAGGTAGCTGAACAAACTCGGGGTTACAGGATTAGTTTTGAGTTGACAAAACCAAACCGATGTAATCAGGCTTTATTGGTACCATGATGCAGCTCATCAACTTTCTCTGTCAACTCAGGCTTTGATCCTCAAGCTATGATTACTCCACGCGCGCGTGCACATAAAAGAGTGACGTCGACACTGAACAACCAATCGCGGGTAGAGCGTGAGCGATATATTTTCCCGTGGAGGAGCAAGAGATAATCATTCAGAATTACGATGAATTTAAATATGTATTTCAAGCTCGAAACAATACGGTCTCTGCTGGCAAAGCAAGAGAAGACTGTTGGAGAAAGATTGCTGATTATTAATGTGTAAGTTAAACAAATACGTTCTATATTTATGTAAAATTATGTATGTATGTGTAGCCTATATGTGTAATATAGCCTATAGCCTATTTTTATAATATATAAAAAATTATACATGCACATTTTTTATTATAAAAATAGGCTATAGGCTATATTACACATAGGCTACACATACATATATACATAATTTTACATAAATATAGAAAGTATTTGTACTACTAAGAAAGCTAGGGAATCCTATCATAAGATTAACAGAATAATAATAAAGATTTAAAATAATTCTTAACATGTATTATATTGTATAGTACATTTGTGCAATTTGCTTTTTGAAAAAAATAAATAATAAAATGTGTTCATGTGATGTCACCCTATCAATATATCTTACCAGCAATTTTATAAAAGCCCTCTTTTATGGACATGGCCGATAAATGTCCGGGGAACACTATTAATGAAACTATTCATGTACTCCTGCAGAGCGAGGACCACCTTACGAATGGTTCGACAAACCGTGTTTTCCCCTATAGCTTCTGTGCGTCACCCACCGTGCAAGACTGTACCACTTGCAACAAAAAAACGCAACGCAATATTTGCGGTACAGTAAGTGCATGAATTCGACGTGTTAAATTCTTAATGTGCGGCTCAAGAAGTTCGCAAAGATAAGACATTCCTTCCGCGGAAAATCTGTATCTTTCATACAAGTAACTATCAGGAAAGGCAAGGGGATTTTGTCTGGCTAAAAACTCTTTCTCTACAAAGTGCTCGTCAAACAATTTGCGCTGAGATGTCACAGGATTTGGAAGAAAAGGTGAAGTCATTGCAACAGACACTGGGAATAAGTTACGTCAGCTATATGTTTCTTTGCTCTCAGCTGATTGGTCAAACTTCAGTCTGAGATCTTGAATCCAGAACATAACCTGCCCCGGAGCAGGTTAGCCGTGCAGCGTAAGATACCATGGCAACGAACACCGATTAAAGCCAAGCTACTTTCATAGTACCTAAAACCCAGGGTTGGCGGAAACTAAACTGAAACATAGCTGGCTAGCCACCTAAACCGGCTTCATGGTACAGGCCCCAGGTGGAGTTAGAAGCTCGGGTTTTTTTCTAAAACCATCTTATTTATGTTGTTCTGTCGGATTATAGTGTCAATTTCACTGAATATGATAAAAAAAATGTTTGCCGACGGCAGCTTTAATACTCTGTTATTTATAGTCATACAGATAATGACATCATTCGAAACAGTAAAATGTATATTTTTATTTGTGTACATTCAAAATGACTACAAAATATCATTCCATTGAAAAATAAATAAAACAACATGATGCGCTGCTTTAGCGCGTCTCGGTCTCCTTCTGGCACACACCAAAAATTAACCAAAATACAGCGAATAGCCTTCTTGGCGCGCCTACTTTTGAAAGTCAACATTTAGATTATTTAACGTTAAATGCATTATATATGCCTTAGTCACTTTGGAATAAATCACAGCGTGTTTCATGATAAAACGTGTCTTACAGTTCGAAAAATAGGCTACAGTGTTATAGCAAATTCAGACCAACTGCTGGTCTACACCGAGAGAAAGCCCTGTCTAGGCTCTTTTGTTGTGTCGAGCCATTCGTTAGTCTAGTTGATGAGAAAATGAAATGTAGCCTAGTTGCAATACACGCGTTAAGTTTTGTAAGCTCCGTGCAACTGCAGCAGCGGAGGACTATTATTACTAGAATATTAGAAATCTAATACTCAAGCTGTTTTCTCTTTTTTTCTACTCTTAATATTAAATAAAAAAACGACTGAACGAAAGATACACGGATTCTCTTGAACCACCACCGCGTTTGCAGCAGAAAACTACTGCAGTGCAGCCAAAATGCTCTGTTCGACTTTTCTGAGATCCTTTACTCTTCCCTGTGGATGACCTGGTGACCTACTTTCTGTAAGATCTGAATTTTCCACCACGGTTTGAATTTTAGAAAACTGAATTTGAAGTTCTGAATTTCTTTCTTCATCTTGGAAACTTGAATCTGTATTTTTTAAAACTGAATATTTGCAGTCTAAGAATTCAGAACAAAAAAAAAAATCTTTTTGAAAATACATGTCTAAAAAATTCAGCCATGAAAACATTTCAATTCGTAAAATTTCAAATGTTCAATATTCGTTTAAAGAAATCAAATTCAGAACAATTTAAAATACCACATAAAATTAAATTTTGTTAGATTACACTTGTAAATAATTCAAATTTACACAATTCAAATTCAAATCATATTGTCATATAAGCTCCATAAAGGGGAGTATTTCCCCTCTGACAGCCAAGCTGGGTCAAAACCTGTCATCCGGTGATGAATGGACTTTTGATGCATGTCAGGGGCAGGATGCGCAGCACTTAAGGGGATCGCACACCGGACGTGCAGCGCCCCGTCTTTTAAATTCGAACATATTATTCTCCATGTACACACCGGCGGCGCCTTTCGGCGCCATCTACATAGTTTTACATAAATGTACATTTATTTGTCTCACAACGTCATTAAAGGTGCTCTAAGTAACTTTTTTTTACCTTAACTGAACAGCTTCGGAGTCATTGGAATGGTTATATTACTTATTTCGGGTTGAATGGTGGTCGTTTCGCACCCCCCTGGTGCCCGTGAGCGGAAAATCCGCACTTGCAACTTTGAGCCCGCGTCAGGAAGTATCGCGTGATATCAGGTGGTCTTGCGATGTAAACAATTGCTTTACGGCCAAAAGAAATCTGCTAAAATGCTGTCATTATTGCGCTCCCTCGCGCTGTTCGAACCCGAATGAAGAAGACGTTTTAAAGAATGTCCCATCTGCTTTGATGTCGTTGATCTACTAGCCTCTGGTGTCTGAGAATCGCCAACGAGTTTTTACAACAGTGTTGTCAAATATCTATTCCGAAGCTGTGGGGGGAGCTCTAGAGAGAAACCTGCGAGCAAAAAGCGAGAATACAGCGAAGAAATCCCGAAACTACTGAGCCCTGCTTTAATGTATACTGACTTCACCCTGTGCTGCAATATACATTTAGTTTTACATTCATTCACAGAAATCAGCTGCTTGAATGAAAACTGCTGATGTTATCGGATTTTCAGGTGATATTCTTAATCCATTCAGTTAACGGACGCTCTGAGGTAAAGTGAATTCAGACTGCAGACTTAGCAACGATTGTATTTAATTGTACAGTACAATAATAACATAGTACAGGCATTATCTTAATTTCATAATGTCCTTAAACATAACAATATTGCTGGCCATAAACCGAGAAAGTGCGCGTCCGGTGTAACGTTACGATACGTGTCTCGAGTTGGCCTAGACGTGACGCGGCGCTGCGCGTCCGGTGTTCGACTTGGAGCAGGAGAGCTACTCCGGCTGCTACTCGCCGTAGAGCGAGTATTGCCGTCTTCAGTTCCCTGTGAGCGTTTAAAAAAATGCAAATATTTTTGTCTGGTTTTCATCTGGTTGACGCGACATATTTCCCGCCGTGCGCTCTCTGTCCGCTAGTGCTCATGTAGGCTATGTGACGCAAGTGTTTTTTTGTGTGTGAGTGTGCGCGCGTGCACACTCATTGGGATAATTGTAAACGCGCAAACACAGACAGAAAAGACATGCCATCGTGGAAATAAGATAAATAACATATTAAGGGCTATTTAGTTTGTTTAATAAAATAACAAATTGTAATCTGGCGCTATAAAGAAAATAAAATCAAATTTACTTGACCTTCAAGGGGGGCGGGGTGAGCCGTTAGGAGGGTGGGGTGCCCCCCTTATACATGGGTTTCTTGTATACAAACAATACCGGATGCGTGCGCATCCAGGAGGCAAAACCGCTATCTGTTATGCAGAGTTCTGTGAAAGAACTTAGCTCATATAGAAGCCCAGTGTATATAGCCTACACAAAAGGAATACATGCTGGCATATAAATCCTTAGATGCATATAATTATGTGCTTTGTGTTCATGTTCAAGATATAAGTTTTATGACACGAGATCAGAGTTTTGATTTTTAATATTACCAGATACTCAGGAAATGGAAACAAGGATGCAAATAGATCCAAATAATTAGCTGCAATTTCGTTGGCAATACACATGTAAAATGTCGCTAGAATAAGATTCTGTGTTTCTTATTTTGCATAGCAAAGGGAATAAACTCTAAACTTGATGCAACCCTGTTTTAAATAAATAAACTGTCCCGACACTTTATTTAAACCTTGAAATGTGCAATGGGGTTTTAAAAATAAAATGTTTTAGTGTTCTTTTACTTTTTTGTTTTTTGTTTTTGTGTGTGTGTGTGTGTGTGTGTGTGTGTGAGTGGAAGCAATAGCCTACTGTAGGCTATTGAAAGTCTTTTTCTGATTTGTTTGATCTGTTTTGAAAAAATGTCTTCCGTTGCTATTGCCGGGTATCATTGTCAGTCATCTCAATTTCGTGATTGATTCACAAAACAATAATTTAGCAGATTAAAGACGAGCTTCATCATCTTCATTTTCTGGTGCCATCGGCTGACAATTTTCCTTCATAAGTTTTGTCATCTGTGCACCGGCTCAAATGGAATGTAGCAAATTTATGTTGTAATGTACAATTGATAATTAAAACGCTTGACTTTAATAAACAGTCACATATTTAAGCATCAAGAACGGTAAAACAAACGCTGTTGGCTACACTGAGATTCGATCTCGGAACGCTTGAAGCTCTCCGAGGCTCATGTTGATGTGTTGACCACAGAGCTATAATCTGAATGCTGTCAAGTTAACGTCTATGCTCTTGCAAAGCCTCGTTGATGTAGCCTGATATTTTTCATTATTAAATGTATTCAATTTAATTTCAGTAATTTCAGTATTGTGATTATGAATTTGTTAAATGTTTCATTTGAATTGATCTGCTACAAGCTTTCAATCGCTCTCAATGAACCGCGGCGCGGCGGCAGATTACGCAATAGAGAGAATAAACTGACACTTTGCAAAGTCTGTGATTGTAGCGCCTCTTAGCGGTAAGAGGCTGCAAATACACACCCGCAATTTACCGCCGCGGGAACGGTGGCGGTAAAAGTATTATTCTGGTTGAGTACCATCTGTAAGGTGTCGCCGATGTAACAACTTAATTTTTTTATATGTTTCAGACCAGATGGAGGTGAAAGAGCAAAGACAAGAACTGTAGTGAAATTTCAAAAGTGATGATAATGTAGTTTGTTTCAGTCTGTTGACACCAATAAAATGAGCTTAATGTGCCAATTTACAGAAGATCTCAGACATCACCATAATGAATGAGCTGAAAACAGGGAACTTTTGGAGACAGAGGTAGTAGAGGTAGTAAAGTGGTCCTCTACTACGGAGACAGAGTAAAGTATAAAAAAAGCCTTCTGACTCACATGAAGTTATGTCATAAAAAGTCGTCACAATGAGCAACAATTCATTTTCATGTCAAATACATTCAAGTAAATAATGTGAGATGAACAAAATATGAGTTTCTTCCAAAAGAGTGGGTCACAGAGTTTGCATTCAAAGAAACAACAACAAACATAATTCTATGATTTTATGATGCAAGGCTTTTATTTTGAAAGACTTGCATGAAAGCTATTGAGACTTCTGTCAGACTCATTTTAAGAAAAAGCAACTGAGAAAACCATGTTTTCCTGATTCAGTATCTGCGGTCAGAGATGTTGCAAAACTATATGCCAGTGTCATTATTGTAGTGTTATTTTCATATCTTGTCATGAAATAAAAAGTCTCTCACCTTAGGAATACACACTTTCCTGTCTTGTCACTGTTGTCAGCAATTATACCGCAAATACAGCGCACTGTATATCACTTCATTATAAATAATAATAAATCAATAAATAAATGACTAGCATGGAGTGTCGTAGTTATGTTGTCAATTAGTAAGTCATGAAATTACCAAGAAGTACCACTAAATTATGTAACTGGTTGTGTGTTAAGTTAACTGGGAAGGATTTGCATGCAGGAATGATGTTCGTTCTATTCATCCATGTTTCTATATGTTTCATTAATAGTTCATGTTAGTATTGTGTATTTACTGTTGTTTCTGTTTCGCCAAAATGCCACTTCACATTATTTCACTTTGTGTTATTTTGTACACTTTATTTTGGGTATTAACAAAAACTACATTGTAAAAAATGACATTATCAATAAGTCGACAACATATGATTTTACATCAACACATCAAAATAAGTTACTTTTGTATACTTTGTTATACAAGAATCTTCTAATTTTTAAGTCAGTTTATCAGTCAGGGGTGTGTTTCCCGTACAACGACATAACTCGCTGCTTTACTACCACAGTACGATACATCATTGAAGAAATCCACTAGCTAGTCATGGCTAGTTGGAGTAATAACTACTTTAAGGAATCTGTTTGAGTTCGAATTAATGCTAGAAGTTTTGCGGTAAATTTCGGACATGGCATCTGAGATTCAATCATATCATAGGCTCGTTCTTACATACTAGCGCACGTTCGCACATCTGCACTCTTGAAAAACACCACTTTGACAAACTAAAAGACGTAAATCATGACATATGTATGTATTCTAGATAAAATATATAGATTGTACTGAATGTCAGCTTTCTTATTTGACTCAAGATAAGGATTTATTAAAGGGATGGTTCAGAGTAAAATAAACCTAGGGTCCTTTGTACCATGACCTCGAGCCAAACACCCCCCAGAAGCCTTTTTCCCCTTGGTTGAACATTATTAAAGTTAGAGCTTATTTAGAGAAATCATCCGGATGGCTTAGTGCAGGAGCTAATGGATCCTATGATGTATCTCGTAAATTACCCCACTAATAATAATGCCCAGAATGGTACCAAACTTCTACAGTAGTACAAATAGGTTCTGTACTCATAAAACGAGGCATTGGAAAGTTTTTAAGTTCATCAGGAGTTTATTTAAATAACACTTGCCTGATGGCTCATGCTACTGCTAACCCGCACATCAATTGGGAAAAGCACATAAAAGTCCTGGCAATAAGTGGTTTAAAAGAACAGTAGTCTAAGACCGCAGGAGGAAACTATGCTTACAAGGTTGAGAAAAGGGCACACAAGATTAAATGCTGCCTTAAGTTAATAGGAAAACACCAGACTGGATTATGCATTCATTGTGGAGAAGTGGGAAATGTAAAACATATACTCTTGATGTGTAGAAAGTACTCTGAAAAAAGGAAAGAACTAGAGAGGGAAACGGAAAATGGAGTGAGTTTAAAAAACCTATTGATTTTGCCTGGCACACAATCTATAATTAAGGATGTTTATGAAAGAAACTCAGGATTTAGGTTTTATTATTTTATTTTTACATCATTTAATGTTTTGTTTTTTTAGTTTAGTAACATATATAAAATGACATCCCAATGAGTTCACACCTCAATCCAGAAGATGGCGGTAATGCACTTTGTTTGCAAACTGCCAATAAAAAACACAGAAGAAGAAGTTCCTTGAGGTTTTGTTTTGCCCTGGTGAACATCTCTGAGCGTTTCTGCCTGTGTTTTTGTCTTCCCGTGGATTACTTTTGTACTGTTTATTCTCTTCGTGATTCTTTGCTGCCTGCCCTGGACTGTTTTCTATTGTGGACTGATTTATGTAAGTTTGCTGCCTGACCTTATGCCTGTTTTCGGATTACGAGTTGCTTTGTCTCTACTGTTGTGTTTGCTGGTGATTGACCCTGATTGTACGACCAAGATTACAATAAAATGGATCCTCAAATGCAAATGGATCCTCACTTTGCTGAAGCCTCGTTACAATTAAGTGAAGTTTTGAGTTTATTTTATGGAAGTGCCATAAAACCGGAATAAGGTTATGTATGCGTTTTTCTGCCAACAGTTTGATGTAATTTTGGACTTTTATTAACGCGCGTTAAAAAAAAACAAAAAAGAAGAAAACTCCACATATCATTTTGGTGGATTAAAATTCTAATACATCATTTTTTTGTTGTGTCTTTGTAGCCACGCAAACCGAAATGATCCCGACAACATTTTATCTGTACTGAGGTAAAGGGAAGGGAAGGACTCTGGGAAGTCCTGAGGTAAAGGGAAGGGAAGTTTTTAAGTTCATCAGGAGTTTATTTAAATAACACTTGCCTGATGGCTCATGCTACTGCTAACCCGCACATCAATTGGGAAAAGCACATAAAAGTCCTGGCAATAAGTGGTTTAAAAGAACAGTAGTCTAAGACCGCAGGAGGAAACTATGCTTACAAGGTTGAGAAAAGGGCACACAAGATTAAATGCTGCCTTAAGTTAATAGGAAAACACCAGACTGGATTATGCATTCATTGTGGAGAAGTGGGAAATGTAAAACATATACTCTTGATGTGTAGAAAGTACTCTGAAAAAAGGAAAGAACTAGAGAGGGAAACGGAAAATGGAGTGAGTTTAAAAAACCTATTGATTTTGCCTGGCACACAATCTATAATTAAGGATGTTTATGAAAGAAACTCAGGATTTAGGTTTTATTATTTTATTTTTACATCATTTAATGTTTTGTTTTTTTAGTTTAGTAACATATATAAAATGACATCCCAATGAGTTCACACCTCAATCCAGAAGATGGCGGTAATGCACTTTGTTTGCAAACTGCCAATAAAAAACACAGAAGAAGAAGTTCCTTGAGGTTTTGTTTTGCCCTGGTGAACATCTCTGAGCGTTTCTGCCTGTGTTTTTGTCTTCCCGTGGATTACTTTTGTACTGTTTATTCTCTTCGTGATTCTTTGCTGCCTGCCCTGGACTGTTTTCTATTGTGGACTGATTTATGTAAGTTTGCTGCCTGACCTTATGCCTGTTTTCGGATTACGAGTTGCTTTGTCTCTACTGTTGTGTTTGCTGGTGATTGACCCTGATTGTACGACCAAGATTACAATAAAATGGATCCTCAAATGCAAATGGATCCTCACTTTGCTGAAGCCTCGTTACAATTAAGTGAAGTTTTGAGTTTATTTTATGGAAGTGCCATAAAACCGGAATAAGGTTATGTATGCGTTTTTCTGCCAACAGTTTGATGTAATTTTGGACTTTTATTAACGCGCGTTAAAAAAAAACAAAAAAGAAGAAAACTCCACATATCATTTTGGTGGATTAAAATTCTAATACATCATTTTTTTGTTGTGTCTTTGTAGCCACGCAAACCGAAATGATCCCGACAACATTTTATCTGTACTGAGGTAAAGGGAAGGGAAGGAGGCCTTCACAGGGGAGGGACTGGTTGACACTTCAGGACTGTGTTGTGTCATCGTGTCCAGACGCTGGTCCTTCATCAGATCTAGATCCGGCGGACTGCGGTAAACCTCGGATAAACAGAGAGACTAATATTAGCGTAGACGCCATCCTTCTTATGATGTTACAAGTACATTAGGATTTATGGGGAGTTTTGCCGGTCCCGGCTGACCTAATCTCTGCAGCCTAAAATTGTGTGTTATGTGTATGCCAGGCCAAATATGTGTTTTTAGTCTAGATTTGAACTGACAGAGTGTGTCTGCTTCCCGGACAGTGTTAGGAAGATTGTTCCAAAGCTTTGGTGCCAAATAGGAAAAGGATCTACCGCCAGCAGTTGATTTTGATATTCTAGGTATTATCAACTGGCCATAATTTTGAGATCGTAATAGACGTGAAGGACTGTAATGCGTTAAGAGCTCGCTCAAGTACTGGGGAGCTTAACCATTTAGTGCTTTGTAAGAAATCAACAATATTTAAAAATGTATACAGTGTTTAATGGGAAGCTGATGCAGTGTTGACAGAACCAGGCTAATATGGTCATACTTCCTGGTTCTGGTAAGAACTCGAGCTGCTGCATTTTGGACCAGCTGTAATTTGTTTATTAAGCGTGCTGGGCAACCACCCATAATAGCATTACAATAATCTAGCCTTGATGTCATGAACGCATGAACTAATTGTTCTGCATTTGTCAATGAGAGCATATGACGTAATTTAGATATATTTTTAAGATGGAAAAATGTAGTTTTACAGATACTAGCACACCCAGGTTCCTAACCGACGATGAAGACTTGCCAGAGCAGCCATCAAGTGTTAGACAGTATTCTGGGTTATTACATGAGGACGTTTTTTGTCCAATAATTAGAATCTAATTAAGTAGGAAATTGCTAGTCATCCAGTTGTTTATATCAGCTATGCATTCCGTTAATTTTGTGAATTGATAAGTTTCATCAGGGCATGAAGAAATATAGAGCTGAGTATCATCAGCATAACAGTGAAAACTAATGCCATGCTTCCTAATGATATCTCCCAAGGGTAGCATGTACAGAGTGAACAACAACGGTCCTAGTACTGAGCCTTGTGGTACACCATACTGAACTTTTGATCGATAAGACATCTCTTTATTTACTGGTACAAACTGATAACTGTCAGATAAGTATGATACTGTCATACAGAATTTGAGTCAATTAAAAGAATGTTGTGGTCGATAGTGTCGAGATCGGCCTGTAATTGACTAATTCTGTAGGATCAAGTTGCGTTTTTTTAACAAGCGGTTTAATCATAGCCAGCTTAAAAGTTTTTGGTACGTATCCTAATGACAAAGGTGAGTTAATGATCTGAAGAATAGGATCTATGAACTCTGGAAGCATCTCTTTCAGTAGCTTAGTTGTTATAGGGTCTAACATACATGTTGTCGATTTAGATGATTTAATGAGTTTAGAAAATTCTTCCTCTCCTATAGCAATGAATTAATAAAAAATGTCCTCAGGGAGACTACAGTGCACTGCCTGATGTGATACTGTAGTAGACTGTTGCATAGTTATAATTTTCTCCTTGATATTATCAATCTTATAAGTGAAGAAGTTCATAAAATCATTACTGCTGTGCTGCTTTGAAACTTCTGGGCTTGAAGCTTTATTTTTTATTAGTTTAGCGACTGTTTCAAATAAATACCTAGAGTTTTGTTTAGGGCTGTGCAGTTAATTTAATTTCGATTTCGATTTTGGCTCCCAACGATCACCAAAATAGTACAATCGAGTAAAAACAATTATTTTGCCATGTTCTGTTTTGCAAGAACACTCTTATTTTGTCTTGGGTTCTGAATGACACGCGCACTTCCGCCCCTCCCGAAGCCGTAAACTCTCTCAGCTTGAATGTTTAAACTGATAAGACTTAAAGAAGTGAAAATTATCAACTTTAGTTACGATGCAATGCTGGCCCGATTGTGTAAGTGACAATTCCGTCATGTCCCGACTCCTAAACGCGAGAGTGTAGTTTCGACGCTTGCCTTGTCCAACCCAGTTTGAGAGACGGAGAGAGAGAAGACGCAGCACCGCTGAACACTCACGCGGTTTGTGAAATCGCGTCTTGGCGAAAGTTTTAAAATGATAGATTTGATTTTATAATCTGTGTGGATTAATTTAGGCTAATCTACTTGCTAAAGTGAATCAATGTTTGTGGGGGAATTTTCCGCATTATAAGTGATAGACCTGCGGGAAAATGTAAATACTTGAAGTATTATCTGTTATATTATTTATTTTAATAGTGGAAAAAAAAAAAAATCTACTTTTTAAGAATTGTTGAAAGGTGTCTTTTTAATAAATGCAACAAGTTCCCAAAGTCATGTGAAATAATCGTGTTACATAATCGTGATTTCAATGCTGACCAAAATAATCGTGATTATGATTTTTTTAAGTCAAGTCAAGTCACCTTTATTTATATAGTGCTTTTTACAATACAGATTGTATCAAAGCAGCTTCACAGCGATAACATGAAAATAATACAACAAAGTTTGTTTCTAGAAGAAAATTGCATCATCGTCCACCCATAATAAGGCAGATCAATAATATTGTTGAATATTAAATATCCCCAACTAAGCAAGCCAAAAGCCAAGGCAACAGTGGCAAGGAACCAAAACTCCATCAGGTGACAGAATGGAGAAAAAAACCTTGGGAGAACCCAGGCTCAGTCGGATTATGATCCAGGCAGCGTTACAGGTCAGAAGTCAGATTGGTCGTTTTACATAATTGAGCAGCCCTAGTTTGTTTCTTTTCTTCTAGTAGGGTTGAAAAATAAGCAGATCTAGCAGCTTTTAAGGCCTCTCTGTATGCAATCGAGCTCTCTTTCCATGAAATGCGAAATACCTCTAGTTTTTTGTTTTTTTCTTCCAGTTGAGCTCCATTTTTCTGGCTGCTCTCTTAAGGGCCTGACCTGAGTGTGCTCGTTGTACCACGGTGTTACGTCCCTTTTAGGTCTAAGGATATTAAGGGAATATAACATTTATTTTGTCACTAAATATATCGTTAGGAAGTACAATGTAAACAGTGGTAAATAGTAAATCCTAGGAAAACACGAATTCAGAAGAGAAAGAACGTACTCGGTTACTCTGATCTTCTCTCTAGAAGAGGGAACGAGTACTGCGTAAGATATCTTACGCTAGGGGAAAATCCTTTTCCGCGAGATATTGAAGCCAAAAATTATCCTTAATTTTGTAATAATGCAAAACGCGTTGCAGCAGCAATGCAGACATAGGCGAGACAGCTCGCGCGCCTATTGGCTGCTCTGCGGCAACTGCAGCAGCCTATCGAGCGAGGCCTGGCGTGACGTCAGACCCAATCAGGGCACTTCGCGCCCGCTGCGTCACGTCCCGCCGAAATGGGCGTGGTCTAGGCCTATAAATATCGCTCGCAGGCAGCTATTATCTGGTTTTTCATCATCGAAGCAACCAGAGCGTGTGCATGCACGGCAAGATACGCAGTACTCGTTCCCTCTTCTAGAGAGAACCGAGGTTACGTTAGTAACCGAGTACGTTCTCTTACGAGAGGTCTCTCGTACTGCGTAAGATATCTTACGCTAGGGGACCCAATGTAAAACGCCGTACATGCTGAGATCTGACACCAAAGACCCAAGGGCGAAAGCCCGGGGTACATATATTGCACAATCACTCAGTGAACTCACAGAGAGTCCGGGAAGAAGGAGGGGTGTAGCCTCACTTTTCCACATAAAGTAGCGTCGAAGGGACGCGAATTTCATCATACAGACAGGGCGGGGTACGGCCTGAACTGATGGGAAAAAATTTGGGTCTTACACAGTTTGCCCAGCTTTAAACTGTCGAACATTGAGCTGTGCTCAGCAAACGCAGCATTCTGAGCTGAACGCATCAGGTCAGATAATACTGGTAGTTTAGACCGACAGCAGCCTGGCCTGCAGGGCGGGAACCTCTAGGTTATAAAACCTTATAAATGTAGACGGGGAGGCCCAGCCTGCCGCCATACAAATATCTTGCAAGGCAATCCCACTTGACCAGGCCCACGAAGAGGCCATGCCTCTCGTGGAATGCGCTCTGACACCCAAAGGGCACTGCATGCCCTTGGAGGCGTATGCCAGCGCTATAGCATCAACTATCCATCTGGATAGGCTCTGTTTCGACGCGGCTAGTCCCTTAGAACGTCCGCTAAACGAAACAAAGAGCTGTTCCGTCTGTCTGAAAACAGACGAGCGAGACACATAAGCTCGTAATGCCCTGACTGGGCAAAGGAGGCTCGCGTCTCTTTCCTCATCAGGGACCGGTAGGGCTGACAGAGAGATAATCTGCGCCCTAAACGGTGTGTTGAGGGATTTTGGAACATAACCTTGCTTAGGTTTGAGTATAACTTTTGAGTCATTGGGCCCAAACTCCATGCACGCCGCGCTCACAGAGAGCGCGTGCAGATCCCCTATGCGCTTCACTGAAGCGAGAGCCAGCAAAAACACCGTTTTGAAAGACAGGTGTTTCAAATCGATTGACTGTAAAGGCTCAAATGGCGCACCTTTCATGGCTTCCAGAACCGTAGAAAGGTCCCATACGGGGACTGAGGGAGGTCTGGGAGGATTCAGTCTCTTAGCTCCTCTAAGGAAGCGGATGACTAAATCGTTCCTTCCTATTGACTGACCAAGCGTTGTTTCTGAGAACGCTGCTATAGCCGCCACATAAACTTTGAGCGTGGAGGGGGCCCTGCCCCCATCCAACAGCTCTTGTAGGAAGGAAAGCACCTCCGTCACATCACAGTTTGTGGGTGACACACCACGGGCTGTGCACCAGCCCGAAAACACTGACCATTTCGAAGAATAGAGTCGTCTTGTAGACGGAGCTCTAGCCTGCGTGATCGTGTTTAATACTCCTTTAGGGAGTCCAACATGTACCCGTTGGTGGCCCAGACATGAAGGGACCATAGTTCCGGGTGAGGATGCCAGATCGAGCCGCGGGCCTGTGAGAGGAGATCTCTCCTCACTGGTACTGGCCACGGGGCAGTACTTGCTAACTGCATCACGGCTGGGAACCAAGGTTGGTTTTTCCAGAGCGGTGCTACCAGCAGTACTGAGCATCCTTCTTCCCTGATCCGTTCTATCACCTGAGGCAGGAGAGAGACGGGGGGAAAAGCATAGAGCGGGCGGCGGGGCCACACATGGGACAGCGCGCTCCTGCTCTTGGAGAAAAATTCTTGACAGTGAGCGTTTTCTTGAGACGCAAACAGGTCCACTTTCGCTCTGCCGAATTTCTTCCACAGCAGTTGGACTGTCTGTGGGTGTAGGGACCATTCGCCTGCCGGAACATTGTTCCTGGACAGTCTGTCTGGTCCTATATTCATGATCCCTGGCACGTGCGCTGCTCTGAGCGAGCGCAGGTTGCACTGAGCCCATACCAGGAGGCGTTCTGCCAGCCTGTACAGTTTCTCGGATCTGATGCCGCCCTGGCGATTTATGTAGGACACCACAGACATGTTGTCCGAACGGACCAAGACGTGGTGACCTTTTATTTGGGGACAAAAACGCGTCAGCGCGTTGTCTACTGCCAGCATTTCGAGGCAGTTTATGTGCAGGAGCTTCTCCCGTTCTGACCACTGGCCGAAGAACGGTCTGCCCTCGAGCAGCGCTCCCCATCCCGAGGTGGACGCATCCGTGGACACCACTTTCACCCTCGAGGAAGTCCCCAGGCTTACACCTGATTGGTACCAGTCGTTCGCTTTCCAGGGTTTCAGAGCTGTAACGCATTTCTGATTGACCCTGAGGCGAAGCAAACCGGGTGCCCACGCTTCGCGTGGGACTCGCGCTTTCAGCCAAAACTGCAGCGGGCGCATGCGTAGCAGACCCAGCTGGAGCACTGACGATGCTGAGGCCATGAGACCTAGCATCTTCTGAAATCTTTTGAGCGGGACAGACGCGCCGCAGCGAAAAGAGTTCGCTGTGCGTCGAATGTCTACCGCGCGCTGTTGTGATAGTCGCGCTATCATGGATAGTGAGTCCAGTTCTGTGCCCAGGAAAGATATTTTCTGACTGGGTGACAGGGAGCTCTTCGCCCAATTGACACTCAGACCCAAATCCTCGAGGTGATCGAGTAAAATGGTCGTGTGTTCTATGAGCACTGCGCGAGATTGCGCTAGAATCAGCCAATCGTCCAAATAGTTCAGCACTCGCATGCCTCTCATTCTGAGGGGTGCGAGCGCCGCGTCCATGCACTTCGTAAATGTACGGGGTGCTAGGGACAAACCGAACGGCAGGACTGTGTGCTGATATGCCTGGCCCTCGAAGGCGAATCTCAAATATCGCCTGTGACGTGACGCTATCTGTATTTGAAAATACGCGTCTTTCAGATCTATTGACACAAACCAATCTCCTTGGCGAATCTGCACAAGGATTTGCCTGGTCGTGAGCATCCTGAACTGTCGCTTCACAAGCACTTTGTTCAGTTGCCTTAGATCTAGTATGGGTCTGAGACCCCCGTCTTTTTTCGGTACCAGGAAGTATCTGCTGTATAGCCCTCCCTCGCTCTGATCTTGAGAGAGAGGTTCTATGGCCCCTTTGTTCAATAGTTTCGTCACTTCGGCTCGAAGTAGATGTGCTACTTCTGTTTTTACCGTGGTCTCGACGCGCGGCGAGGGCGTCGGCGAAACTGCAGCGAATAGCCTCTTTCTATAATGTTCAGCACCCACTTCGAAACCCCGGGTAGCTTTGCCCATGCGTCTGCATGGATAGCTAGGGGTCGAATACGAAGCGCGCTCCGCTCGCTCAGCGATGGAGAAGCTTCGGTGTGCTGTAACACAAGCGTGTCGCTCGTGACATTTGAGGCATGGGGCGCGCTGATGACAGCGGGCAGATTGCCCGCGCTCGACTCCTCTACGGTGGTTAACCGCGAGGGGGAGGGCTGGGCGGTTCCCGTGGGAACTGTCATGTCTATGTGTGGATGTGGGCGCGGGACAGCGGGCACATTTATCACACCGAAAGCATCGTTCGCTTGCGTGAAGCGAGTGCACGTTGGTTTCGTTTTTACAGAAACCGTGAGACATGCATAACGTGGTGTTAGTGGGCACTGGGTAGTGGGCACGTTCACCATGTTTGAAGCGCAACCGATCTGAGTCGGTTTTATGTGCGCGAGCCCTGTGTGACAGGCTGTGCTTATGTGTAGGGATGGGCACTGGGCAGTGGGCATTCTTACTACACACGAAACACCATCGGCCGTGGCCGGGACACCAGAAAATACACTCTTTTGGGGATTTATCTGGGTAGCCGTGAAAACGGCATTTGTGTGCAGGCAAGCGGGTGACAGAACCGACTTGTTGGCTGCAGAAAACACTGGAACAGTCACATTTTCTGGAACTGGACGAGCGAATAGCTTTGGTGTGAGTCCGGCCGCAGCGGGACTGGAACACCGTCGTTTTCCTAGCTGTGCTAGGACGACTTCGGGGCCTCGGGCTTCACCGTGATCCTAGGTCGCGAGCCGCGTCCTGCGGGGCGGCGACCGGATGAGCGGGAGCGCGGTCTCGCGCTTCTGGCCTGGCGGCGCTGTGATGTGGAGGCAGTGGACGGTGGCTGTGGCTGTGAGCTCTGAGCAGACGGTTTCGCACGGCCTGCTGCAGAGCTGGAGCGCTTCGGGAGGAAGTGCTTCATAGCCTGAGACGCTTTCTGTACCTCTGCGAATCTCTCCGCGAAATCTTTGACGGAGGATCCAAAGAGGCCTGTGGCGGAAAGCGGGGCGTCGAGGAACGCGGTGCGTTCAGACTCGGCCATTTCCGAGAGCGTCAGCCAGAGATGTCTCTCAGACATGGTGAGAGAAGCCATAGTCCGTC
The DNA here is from genome assembly GCF_965113295.1 of Leuciscus leuciscus. Lineage (NCBI taxonomy): Eukaryota > Metazoa > Chordata > Actinopteri > Cypriniformes > Leuciscidae > Leuciscus > Leuciscus leuciscus. The sequence continues at coordinate 6,679,391 of NC_138733.1, read as the reverse complement.
CAATGGCTTGCGCTGCGGACCTAGTAGCACGAAGAGCGAGGTCCGTGGCACTCCTTAAGTCCGGCACACAGATCGCGTCAGGTCCTTCCTCATCCAGCTTACGGAGGAGATCGGCCTGGAAGATCTGGAGCGTTGCCATGGTGTGCAACGCTGACGCAGCTTGCCCGGCGGCGGAGAAAGCGCGGTGGAGCAAGCTCGACGTCGTGCGGCAAGCTTTAGAGGGTAGGGCCGGCTTAGCGCGCCGTCCAGCGGAGGGCGGGCATAAGTGGGCCGCTATCGCCTCTTCAACCGGCGGCAGCGAGAGGTATCCTCTGTTCTTGGCATCGTCAACGGCGGAGAATGCCAAAGAAACAGCAGGACGCACTCTAGCAGAATAGGGGGCGCTCCAGGACTTGGCGAAATCTTCGTGTAACTCAGGAAGAAAAGGCGCCGGTCTGGACACAGGCGAAGCGCGCTCCCCAGGCAGGAAAAATCCATCCAGCCGGTTGTGAGCGGGCTGCTCAGGCGAAGACCACTCGAGGCCGAGGCTCGCCGCGGCCTGTGCGAGTACTCGCATGTGTTCCGTCTCAATGGAAGCTCTCTTGCCTGACGAAGTGCGGGCAGGGGGTGCGGGGTCCTCAGAGCCCGCCCAATCCTCACTGCCTGACGCCAGGATAGAGCAGGAATCATCCTCTCCCAGCAGGGCTTCCTCATCCGCGATATCAACGGAAGCGGCGGCAGACGGCGGCCGCTGTCCGTCAGGAAGCGAAACAGAAGAAGCCGGGGAAGCAAGCGGGCGAACCGGCGAGCTTTGGCGGCTGAGGGAGGGTTCCGGGGCACGGCGCTTTTTACGGCGCGACGCCGCGGCGGGCGGGGGAGCAGTCTCGGTGAAGACGGCTAGGCGAGTCCTCAGAGTCGCCATTGCCATCAGCTTGCAGTGAGGGCATCCGCCGTCAGCGAGCGCGAGAGCTGCATGTTCCTCACCCAGGCAGGAAACGCAGATCACGTGGCGGTCCCCGTCGCTGAGTGTGGCTCTGCACGAGCCGCAGGAAGGCATCTTTAAAAAGACGCTAGCTCTTTTAGAAATGTGTGTCGCGGCGGCGACACACACACACAGAAATACAGTGCAAATAAAAGAGAAGGATATAAGCGCCGGAAAGCGCAGCAGGAAGGCAGGAAGGCGGCGCGGCCAGCGACTTCAGTGACTCGTCCCGCTGAAGGTGCTCTCTCTCGACGGCGCGGCTTCTAATCCAGCTCCAGCGATGCGTGTGCTTCGCTTGAAGGATGAAAAATCAGATAATAGCTGCCTGCGAGCGATATTTATAGGCCTAGACCACGCCCATTTCGGCGGGACGTGACGCAGCGGGCGCGAAGTGCCCTGATTGGGTCTGACGTCACGCCAGGCCTCGCTCGATAGGCTGCTGCAGTTGCCGCAGAGCAGCCAATAGGCGCGCGAGCTGTCTCGCCTATGTCTGCATTGCTGCTGCAACGCGTTTTGCATTATTACAAAATTAAGGATAATTTTTGGCTTCAATATCTCGCGGAAAAGGATTTTCCCCTAGCGTAAGATATCTTACGCAGTACGAGAGACCTCTCGTAAGAGAACATTTATTTATTCACACCCCCAACCAGTAAACTTTAAAGTGTTCCAAATATATATATAACCAGGTGATGGTTAGGGGCCTTAATGCTTTTAATGTGAATAAGAGACATACACTCACCTAAAGGATTATTAGGAACACCTGTTCAATTTCTCATTAATGCAATTATCTAATCAACCAATCACATGGCAGTTGCTTCAATGCATTTAGGGGTGTGGTCCTGGTCAAGACAATCTCCTGAACTCCAAACTGAATGTCAGAATGGGAAAGAAAGGTGATTTAAGCAATTTTGAGCGTGGCATGGTTGTTGGTGCCAGACGGGCCGGTCTGAGTATTTCACAATCTGCTCAGTTACTGGAATTTTCACGCACAACCATTTCTAGGGTTTACAAAGAATGGTGTGAAAAGGGAAAAAAATCCAGTATGCGGCAGTCCTGTGGGCAAAAATGCCTTGTTGATGCTAGAGGTCAGAGGAGAATGGGCCGACTGATTCAAGCTGATAGAAGAGCAACTTTGACTGAAATAACCACTCGTTACAACCGAGGTATGCAGCAAAGCATTTGTGAAGCCACTACACGCACAGCCTTGAGGCGGATGGGCTACAACAGCAGAAGACCCCACCGGGTACCACTCATCTCCACTACAAATAGGAAAAAGAGGCTACAATTTGCACGAGCTCACAAAAATTGGACAGTTGAAGACTGGAAAAATGTTGCCTGGTCTGATGAGTCTCGATTTCTGTTGAGACATTCAGATGGTAGAGTCAGAATTTGGCGTAAACAGAATGAGAACATGGATCCATCATGCCTTGTTACCACTGTGCAGGCTGGTGGTGGTGGTGTAATGGTGTGGGGGATGTTTTCTTGGCACACTTTAGGCCCCTTAGTGCCAATTGGGCATCGTTTAAATGCCACGGCCTACCTGAGCATTGTTTCTGACCATGTCCATCCCTTTATGACCACCATGTACCCATCCTCTGATGGCTACTTCCAGCAGGATAATGCACCATGTCACAAAGCTCGAATCATTTCAAATTGGTTTCTTGAACATGACAATGAGTTCACTGTACTAAAATGGCCCCCACAGTCACCAGATCTCAACCCAATAGAGCATCTTTGGGATGTGGTGGAACGGGAGCTTGGTGCCCTGGATGTGCATCCCACAAATCTCCATCAACTGCAAGATGCTATCCTATCAATATGGGCCAACATTTCTAAAGAATGCTTTCAGCACCTTGTTGAATCAATGCCACGTAGAATTAAGGCAGTTCTGAAGGCTAAAGGGGGTCAAACACAGTATTAGTATGGTGTTCCTAATAATCCTTTAGGTGAGTGTATCTACAGAAAATGTACTGGAGGGTCCTTTAACCTTCTGAGGTCGAGAAACGCGCCGACGCGTTTTGCTGGATTTTTTTCACATAGCAGCAACATAAACTTAAATTACTCCGTCATTTATGGTTATACAGAAAAAAGAAATATAAAAAAATAATCTGTGATATTTCTACTTTTGTATGTGTCCACTTACAATCAAATCAAAACATTGTGCTTTTGTAAAATAAAGAAAATAAACAGGGTGTGCGTTCTGCCTCTCCGTCGCGGTGAACTTTTCTTTCTTGAGCACGTCTATAAACTGAAACAAAACTCAGCGAATACTTCTCACACATTTATGAGCCATATACCTTTACACACATTTAAGTGTGTACTTTTAAATGATCGGATTCAAACTGAAAACAAATATTCTCTGTTTAAGTAATTTGTATAAAACCAACAGGATGTCCAGTATCTCAAACGCTTGCTAATTACTTTTTAATTCGAGACGCCCACTCGCGCAAAAGTGATTCACATGCAAATCTCCACATGGGACGCGAATGCCCTCGTTACCTCAAACACAAAACACCAAAACACTTCACAAGTCTCTGCTTTTCGTCGAGTTTGGAAGACACGTCTGAGCTTACATTGGATTTACATCAGAAGAAGAAGAATGCGATTTGAAGACAAGAAAGATGTAAGGTAAGAAATTCTTACTTATTAGTTTATGGTATTGTTGCATAAACTTCACATTGCAGTTGAACTGTTGCTAGATATATGGTGAATATTATACTATTTAGACCCGTGTTTCCTGTTAAATACTGTTTGTGGATATCTGCTCAAACATAGATATGTATAACCATAATGTTTAATATTTTGGAGCGCGATGGCGTTTGAATGTATCATATTTTGGAGCGCGCTGTGGGTTTGAGTATCATATTTTGGAGCGTGCTGTGGGTTTTAATGTATCATATTTTGGAGCGCGATTGCGTTTGAAAGGAAAAATGCACCAAACATTAGGCTTTATGTTTTTACTATTATCTCATTTCATATCATCATAACGAATGGAAACATTTGAAGTAACATATGATAATCAATATATTTTTCTCTAGCGTAGTTGTTCTTGAAATCTTTTGGAAGATTTAATTTATTGTTATTATTATTTTATGCAGCACTGCGTAGCCTATGCCTACAAGGCACAACAAACCTGGTGTTCATTATATATTGTTGGAAACGTGTGTGTGTGTGTGTGTGTATTCTGTGAATTTTAAAAAGAAATTTTAACCAGAAAAATCTAAAATCTATTCCCAAAATCGTGCAGCCCTATAGTTTCTCTTGATATCAGTATGTTCACAGTTTTTTCTTTTTTTTTTTCTTTCAGGGACCAGATGCAACTGAGTCCTGCTGACTTCAACATTCACATGAGTCTCTGTACATGAACATGGTAAAGTGAAAATCAAACACCTTGGAAATGAAAGGTATGTACAATGTTTTTAGGAATGGCACAAAGGTCTCTGTCTTTGGATCATTGTTTTCAATGTGCTCTTTTGTCATTTGTATTTTTGGATTGTGTTGTGTTGTAAATAAATCCAAACAATCTAAAAGCCATTATTTTTAAAACTCCTCATTCTTTGTGCAAGGTTGCTCTGAATGACAGGGCCTGATCGCTCCTAATAGGGCAGTTAGAGGAGTGTCTTTGTCTTTCTCAGGTGTTAAAAGCTTACATATTCATGAGATGATCACGCCTCTTCGAATATGGCTTTGTCACACAAAACACGTCTTAGAAATTTTAAATCAATATATTGTCTTATCTGAATGAGCAGTCAGGGTGATTTTCACATAGTTTGGGAGCAAATATTCTAAGCTATGTCATACAATTTTCAAAAGTATTGTGAAGAAATAATCAGTATGGGTTTCATGGCCTTATTTCAGTGAGAATTTTTTTTTGTATTTTCACAAACCATGCATAAATGTCATTATCTCAAAACTACAAACTTTTACATACATACTGCTGATATATTATTGTAGCAGAGTTTGTGCTGAATACAGTGTAATTAGACTTTAGCCATGAAAATGTCACTAGTAACAGAAAAAAACACAAATGTCAGAGCATGTCAGAACACCTCCAGAGCCCAGAAAACAGCTCAGACCTCAGAGGGTTAAGAGGCATCGGGTGATGTCATTGCGTATGCGAACGGGAAAATGAGCGTGAACGCGCAATGAGGAAGTCGAGTTATGCTGCAAGTGTGTGTGACTACTGTTCAAGTGTAATTTGTCATTATTCAGGGAGTTGGATGTTTACGCAGGATTGCGTGAATGTGTGAGTGTGGCTGAGCTAACACTGTGCATGTACAGACTAGGCCTGTTCGCGTGGAAGAAGTGATTTATTAGTGTGTAACGTAAGAAACATGGGAACAAGTGAGTAATATCCACACTATGTCATTTCAGGTGTATTTTGTGAGTGTTATTTCAGTCTAACTGTTCATGCAGTTCTAAGATGTTATGTTTTCTTTCCAGAAGTACCACTACCATATTATTGTTATTGGTGTTTCATTATTTGCTTAGTTCTTTATTATTGCACACAATAAGAGGCGACAAATTGTACTTTTATATTTCTTTTATTTTTGAAGTGAACAATTTGCTGTGTGTTCCAAAGATATATTGGCACTGTATTTTGTTTTATTGTGGATTTTTTGCCCTACGTACCTACAAGAAAAGAAACAGAAACTCCTAACTAATTATCAGGAATAAAATACAAACCCCACTTATATTTGTTGGTCCTGTGTTATTTTCCTGCGGCCACATATAGTCAAAACAAAAATAGGAACTTTAACAAAATACTGTGAAATTCACCAAATGAAAAGAAGAGCACGAGTGTTGCCAAATCAAAGAACTAAATAAAACAAAACACCTCTAACTATAACCTTTAAATCTAACCTAGCTAAATCAAAAGAAAAAATCACAAAGAAACATCTTCAGCGTGCTACACACACACCTTAACTTGTCTCCGCTGACTGTAAAACAAAAACTTACAACTTGTGGCAACACTCCTAAAACTAATGAACTAATACACAAAAACTGCTACGTGAAACACAATATGTCACGTGACATACGGTCAGACAGGTCTAACATATTTGTAACACGGAGTCGGCTTTGATGCCTTGACTAAATGAAGGCTAGATAATCTGAGATGTCATCGCTCTGCTACAGAATTTCAATGGCATCAACATTGGATCCATGTGATAATATTAGATCTAGAGTATGATTACGACAATGTGTAGGTCCTGACACGTGTTGTCTAACTCCAATAGAGAATGTCTTTAAATGCCAATCCCAGTGCATCTTTTTCGTCATCTACATGTATATTAAAGGGATACTTCAGGATTTAGCATTAAGCTTTGTATTAGTAGAAAACCTGTAGTATTTTAGAATTACCTCGCTTTCCACCCTCATATCCCCCTGAGACGAGAGATTTATGTATTTTTTGTCTGGAAAAAATCCTCAGATGACGCAAAAATCGTCATTTTGCGTCATCGGAGGATTTTTTGGCCAGAGGCTAAAGACTACAGCCAGTAGGAGGGTCTGTCCCTCATGTTTTCAACCCGCCCATAGGAGGTTGTGGGATCTCACTCACAGAATGTACACAGTGTCAGCCGTCTTTCTTTGGAAGCTAAGCTAACAGGCTCTTGTTCTGTGGAGAAAGCCGAGTAGTAGGAGAAAGCCGAGTAGTAGGAGAAAGCCGAGTAGTAGGAGAAAGCTGAGTAGTAGGGGTTACCATACTCTTTTTCCTGGACATGTCCGGCCGTCGAGATCGTCCAAAATGTCCGGGATTCGGCTTTTGCTTTCTGCAGTCGCCATTCATTGTTTACATGCACACCTTTTGTTTCAATCTAACTGAATTCATTTCGATTGGTGAATCTGAATGTAGTGTTTACATGAACGCTAAACAAATGATCGGTTGATGTGCGTTTTAACATTGCTAAGAAAATTCCCGCTCCTCCTACGAGACCGGTGCGTCTCACACGCTCATCAGTAATCACGGCACCGGCCTCGCGCCGTTCTCCCGCGGCCCTCAGCCTCGTCCTGCTCGCCACAGTAAACATAATGGATGGCGACTGTAGAACGCAAAAGCCGAATCCCGGACATTTTGGGCGATCTCAAAATCCCGTGTAGACTCACTAGTAGCCTAGCCGTGTTGTTTTCAACTGCGCTCTCTTACCGGTAGGCACTTGGGAGTGGCCTCCTAGGGCAGCGAAGCAAGTGCATTCTGGGAGTTGTTGTCTTTCATCCACATAAGCCAAAAATACATTTTCTGGCTTTTCTCAGTCTAGAAAGCTCCAAATCCAAAAATAATTTCACATTTCTTCTACATAAATGACCCATTTTAAATACACATTCATCTTTCCAGAGGTGAAGTATCCCTTTAAAATCAATTAGGACTTTATCTTCAGCCAGTACTAACTCTGATAGAAAGTCAGAAAATTATTTGATAGAGTCTGTATGGTGCCCTGGTGGCCTGTATACAGTAGCCAGCGCAAATCTCAAACGTGATTTATCATTATCATCAGATATTGTTGCATTAAGCACCAACACTTCAAAAAAATTAAATTAATTCTGAAAATAATACTATAAATTACAGCAACCTTTAACAAGAGGATGACAAAACTAACCTTTGGTACATCAAAAATATAATATTTGATATGCAGTATTCAGATACTTTCAGATAGAATGACTGGCAGATATTCAATACTTGAACTCATTCTAACAACTTAATGTTTTAATGTTTCAGACCAGATGGAGGTGAAAGAGCAAAGACAAGAACTGAAGTTAAAGGTGATGATGCTGTAGTTTGTTTCAGCCTGTTGACACAAATACAATGAGCTTAATGTGTCAGTTTACAGAAGATCTCAGACATCACCATAATGAATGAGCTGAAAACAGAGAACTTTTGGAGACGAAGAGTTGCTCATTTTAAAATGATGGCCCTGTACTTTTTAAATGCAGATTGTATAAAAACACAGTGATCACAGTTCACACCTGCAGTGAAGCCCCTCCCACAACAATTCACCAATAAATACTGGGAATATTCCCATCATCCTACAAGAGAAGGACAAACTCCAGGAGTAGCAGCTGAAATCTGTGTGACTGTTAAAGATGGAGTTTATTAAAGAGGAGATTGAAGACATGAGGGATCCAGAACCATCCAGCATAAAACATGAAGATACTGAGGAACAAATAGGTTGGTGTCCATTCTTGATTCTTCATTGTTGACTGCTTTGGTAGATGTGAATTAGTAAGCAGTATATGGATGATAAATGAGAGTAATACATCCAAATGATCATAAATGATCTGCTCTCTGTTGCTTTCTGCTATTAAATCAGGGTTCACTTGAACCAGGGTTCACTAACTTTATTTCTGTGCATTTTAGACCAGGTGAGAGTGAAAGAGCAAAGACAAGAACTGAATGAAGTGGAGGAGGAACATCGTAACTTTACAATTCAAAGAACAAAAGCCAAAAAAACGCACACCTGCACTCAGTGTGGAAAGAGTTTCACAGAGAAAGAAACCCTTAAAAGACACATGAGAATTCACACTGGAGAGAAACCATATACATGCACTCAGTGTGGAAAGAGTTTTTCTCAAGCAACAACTCTCAGTGTACATCTGCGTATTCACTCTGGAGAAAAACCATTTAACTGTGATCAGTGTGGTAAAGATTTTATTTCATTATCAAATCTAAAAAAACACCTGAAACTTCATTCAGGTGAGAGGCCTTATGTGTGTTCTCTCTGTGGAAAGAGTTATTCAAGGCTGGACAGTTTTAAACAGCACCAGAAAACACATGATGAAGTGAGAGATCATGTGTGTTGTGACTGTGGGAAGAGCTTTACCACAGCGGGCAATTTGAAACAGCACCAAGTAATTCATAATGGAGAAAAACCTTACAAGTGCTCATATTGTGACAAGAGTTTCACTCGGTCTTGGAGGCTGAAAAAACATGAGCGAGTTCATACTAGTGAAAAGCCATACGACTGCTCTCAGTGTGAGAAGAGCTTCAAACATAAAAGAAGGCTTCTGACTCACATGAAGATTTGTCGCAAGAAGTCATCACAATGAGCAACATTTCATGTCAAATACATTCAAGTAAATAGTGTGAGATGAACAAAATATGGAGTTGCTTCCAAAAGAGTGGGTCACAGAGTTTGCATTCAAAGAAACCACAACAAACATAATTCTATGATTTTCTGATTCAAGGCTTTTATTTTGAAAGACTTCTGTCAGACTCATTTTAAGGAAAAGCAACTGAGAAAAACATGTTTTCCTGATTCAGTGTCTGCGGTCAGAGATGTTGTAAAACTGTCATTATTATGTTATTTTTTTTACTTGTTATGATATAAAGTCTCTCACCTTAGGAATACACACTTTCCTGTCTTGTCACTGTTGTCAGCCGTTATACTGCAAATACAAAATAAAAAAAAATAAAAAAAATAAAAAATAGTTCATGTTAGTATTGTGTATTTACTGTTGTTTCTGTTTCCCCGAAATGCCACTTCACATTATTTCACTTTGTGTTATTTTGTACACTTTATTTTTGGTGACTCTATCCAACATTTTTTGTATTAACAAAAACTACATTGTAAAAAATGACATGATCAATAATTCGACAACATATGATTTTACATCAACATCAACTCATCAAAATAAGTTACTTTTGTATACTTTGTTATACAAGAATCAAAAATGTTTTATGTCAGTTTATCAGTCAGGGGTGTGTTTCCCGTACAACGACATAACTCGCTGCTTTACTACCATAGTACGATACATCATAAGTTTCGTGAACATTTTTATTAAACATGGACCTTTATGTTCATTAAAAATACTTTTTATGCTATTGTATGCTAATTTTTTTAATGTTAGCAACTCATTTAGACGTGCAAACTGGGTGCCGGTGTGGTGAGAAGTTCGAGCTCGGCCAGATTCGGCTCGAAGTCGTTCATCTTCGGATGCGGTGGCGCGCGCGTTGTTACAAAAAATGTCGCGCACACCGCCAGGCGAAATTGGGTCTTGCGAACCCAACGCGCACGACCACCCACACCGCAATGACGTCATTTTTGCTGCGCGCACCTTCGCGCTCGTGCGGACGCGTCGAGTATAAACCTAGCTTAACACAGGCGCACATGCACGTGTTTCGTTGTCACGGCTACATAAACAAATTTCCGCACACAGGGAGACGGATGTTATGGTAATATTTTACATGTATTTTAATCACAAAAACGAACGTTTGCATCAAGTGAAAGCATCAGGCACATTGGCTATACCTACATAATAAACTGTTTATTACCTTATCGCGCTGATGTGACCGAACCCGAACGTAAATATCTGTCCGAACACGGCTCGGGTCGGGTATCCATCCTCTACCCCGAATCCTCTAGCTATGGACCTGCCCCTGGTTGAACATTATTAAAGTTCGAGCTTATTTAGAGAAATCAACCGGATGGCTTAGTGCAGGCGCTAATGGATCCATGGTTGTATCTCGTAAATTACCCCACTAATAATGCCCAGAATGGTACCAAACTTCTACAGTAGTACAAATAGGTTCTGTACTCATAAAACGAGGCATTGGAAAGTTTTTAAGTACATCAGGAGTTTATTTAAATAACACTTGCCTGACGGCTCATGCTACTGCTAACCCGCACATCAATGTCACTTCCGTTATTTGGGAAAAGCACATAAAAGTCCTGGCAGAAAGTGATTAAAAATAACAGGGTAGGGTTGCACCAGCTGTTCGTAAGTTTCTTTCTTAAATTGGAACGTAAAGTCCACACTAGAGGCTTAGTAACTACTAGCTAGTTTGTAACTAACTCTGAACTTTATTCTGTTGCACCATTTGTTCGTAAGGCAGAACCATAGACAGTATATAAACTGGACACAGCAACCCCATAGGTTTCAACGGAGAAAAGTGAAGCAAATTAGAAGCACTAATTTCCTGATTGCCGAGCGAACTGCGCAGACTAAAACTGAGCTTGACGACGTGAGCAGCCTGTCTGACAGTTGTAAGTCTTCTAGGAGCTGTGCCAAGAGAAATCTGAATCATTCCCTTCCAAAACTTGCAGAGACGGAGAGCGTGAGTAGGAGCTGTCCATGAGCTAGGAGCAGGAGCAACTTTATGACTCTCTATGGGCTTCTCCCTTGACTTTATCGGACTTTATGCCTCCACGTCCCCCCGATTGACTGCGAGCTTCTCCTCCTGTCTATACGGTAATTTCCAGAGAGTCGCGTGGTTATGACGCAATCGTTAGTCTGTTTTTACAAAAACTGCTTCTACGTGGCCATAACGTAAGATACAAGATAATGGAGCATTTTATACATTGTCGTGTTTCTTTAGAAATAAATAATGGACAAATGGAGTCTTTAAACGCCTCAGATGTAAAGTTATTCGCTGTCAAAGTGATGCCAAAATGAATGGGAGTCAATGGGATGCTAACAGCAGGTGAAGGCTTGTTAGCCAATGGCGGCCGCCGGGGGTGGTACGGAAATCGAGAGCTCGATTACCCCCCTGGGCAGAACGTAGCTAGTAGGTCGTAAGCTCTCCGTAAAGTAATGCGTAGTCGCATAATATGACGTTTAACCTCGATGATCCAATAGCAGCCTTCAAATACGTGAGCAGATGTTGTGTTGAAATGCTGTGAATTTCAGTTTATCCTTCATTCTTTTGCCTCACGTTACTAACGGTAAAAATAAGTTAATGAATAGCATAAGTGTTTTTATATGTAAATAACATTCAGAAACTGTATTTGAAATGAAATGAATGAAGATCAACAAATAAATATTGATACAAAAAACAAGAAATTACGTTTATTGATTATGATTGATATTTGACATGCACAACATGGACCGATGCACACAGCTGCGCGCTGTTTAGGACGGGTTCGTGTTAAAGATAGCCGCTAACAAAGTAATCTTTTCACATAATGTTCTCTCTCTTAAAATGTAAGCGAGTGTAAATGTCAGCATAATCATTTATGTCTAAAGAACTGAAGTCTGTCAGGTAAAAGAAGAGCTTACTGATGCAGTTCAGTCTGTCTGATATTTTATTCCATCCGTTACTCCTGATCGGAGGCTGCCGTAAATATTTAGTTTATACGTAGAGTTACGCTTCAACTAAAAATATTTAGAAGTGCGTAAGTCGTAACTTAGTGTCCATTTACGTCAAAACTAGGCTAAGTTATACGCACAGCTGGTGCAGCCGGCCCCAGTCTAAGACGACAGGAGGAAACTATGCTTACAAGGTTGAGAATAGGGCACACAAGATTAAATGCTGCCTTAAGTTAATAGGAAAACACCAGACTGGATTATGCATTCATTGTGGAGAAGTGGGAAATGTAAAACATTTACTCTTGATGTGTAGAAAGTACTCTGAAAAAAGGAAAGAACTAGAGAGGGAAACAGAAAATTGAGTGAGTTTAAAAAAACCTATTGAGTTTGCCTGGCACACAATCTATAATTCAGGATGTTATGATCTTTATGAAAGAAACTCAGAATTTAGGTTTTATTATTTTATTTCAATTTTATTTTATTTATTTTTAGTATAGTAACATATAAAATGGCATACCAATGAGTTCACACCTCAATCCAGAAGATGGCGGTAATGCACTTTGTTTGCAAACTGCCAATAAAAAAACACAGAAGAAATTGTTCCTCGTTGAAGTTTTCTTTTGCCCTGGTGAACATCTCTGAGCGTTTCTGCCTGTGTTTTTGTCTTCCCGTGGATTACTCTTGGACTGTTTATTCTCTTCGTGATTCTTTGCTGCCTGTCCTGGACTGTGTTCTATTGTGGACTGATTTATGTAAGTTTGCTGCCTGACCTTATGCCTGTTTTCGGATTACGAGTTGCTTTGTCTCTACTGTTGTGTTTGCTGGTGATTGACCCTGATTGTACGAACCAAGATCACAATAAAGCTGCAAATGGATCCTCACTTTGATGAAGCCTCGTTACAATTAAGTGAAGTTTTGAGTTTATATTATGGATATTGTCATAAAACCGGAATAAGGTTATGTATGCGTTTTTCTATCAACAGTTTGATGTATTTTTGGACTTTCATTAACGCGAGTAAAAAAAACACACACAAAAAAACAACAACTCCACATATAATTTTGGTGGATTGAGTCTGTGGAAATTTCGTTTAAATGGGTTTAGCTTTAATTTTTATGTTAATATATTTTTATAGCAATATCTGTTTCCTGTGTATTAGATCGGTTGAATTGCAGTTACTGTTAGGGAGGACGGTAATCAACATGTCTTTTCTCATGCATCCTTCAGCTGAAAGACAGTGAATCTGAAGAAGTGTGTGTGTTGATTGTCTCTTGGGCTGCACGATATTGCGAAAAAATTGCATTGCGTTATTTTATCTTTCTGTGATAGCATTGCGATATGAAAACAATTTCACCAGATGACTTGAATATTTGGAAAGAATGAATCAGTCTAGAATGACTGGGCTGATTTTTTTAATTAAGTAAATCTGCATAGAAAGTAATAAACAAATTACAAGCATAGATAAATACAATACAAAGAAATAGATGAAAACAATTTTCAGGTAAATCTAACCATATTCGGGTACAGAGTCAGACATTGAATAATCAAATGTAAATAACACTATATAGTCTTTACTGTATAAATTAAACATAATTAATTTAATTAATTATCTTTGTTAAAGCAGCAAAAGTCATTTTCTCTTTCTTTTTTGTTGTTTGATTAGCCTAACATTGGTGACAAATTTGGTGATTGGTGTTTGTTCAACTTAAAGTCGAAAGAGAACTCGATTCTATGCGTCGTGAGTGTGTGTTTATCACAGCTCAATTTGTCTTGGTTTGAATGGTTTAATATGAAGGTAAAAGGATGTCATAAAGAATTGCATGCGCAGGGTAAGATTAGTGGAACTGTACATAAGATTGCAAGTGTAAATTAAATTTGCATGCGCAAGAGAAGATTTGTAAAGGTGTAAATCGCCTTTCAAGTGTAAGAAAAAAAAATATTTGCAGCATTTTACTGTTCGTAAGTGTAATTCATGTATTGTGAAACTGCAGCTTCATGCTAACACCAAGTAAATATTTCCATTTTTCCCGCGCTTACACTTTTGGTACGGTTTTTGCACACAAATAAGGCCAAAAGTATCGCAAGCCTGTGAACAGCAATTTGCAACTGAAAGCAACACAGGAAAAGTCAGGAACTGCAAAACAGATTAATTGTGTAAAATCAAATTTTGTTAAAAAAATAAATAAACTGTTGCAAATGTCTAAATGACTTGTGTGCATGGGGCAAAAAAGTTACCGAAATAACCCGATTTGTACAGTTGCGTCTTTCTTTTACATGCGCTTCCAGATTTTGCACGATTCTCTCACTCATTGAGTTTTGCAAGCGCGAAGAGGAGGGCGGGTCCACCTTCTTCGAATGAGCTTCTCGATGACTCTCAATTTGCTCTTATCTGATTGGTTCAATAAACACGCCAGTCACCAGAACACATCTTATTCTTCATTTGGCTCAGAAACGTGCTCGTAGCCGAAATGATACTTAAGGAAAAAAACAAAACTCAGAATGCTTCACGTTAAACTTCGGTCTTCCGACCTTTTACCATCGTGTCAATTTTCAAAGATATTCAGTCAACTCAAATCATTAATATGCGCGAGGGAGGGAGAGTGAGAGAGCAAGACAGTTTTAAGACGGTGAGAGTGCGTGCTCGACCGGGGCTTTCTCTGTTAATCAAGCGCAGCAGTCATCTACATCACTCACCGGTCAAACAAGGCTTTGGCGGGACAAAAATATGCTTTGGCGGCTGCCAAAAAATTGTCAATGCAGGAAGGGCTTTCTGACTTCTTTCTGAATTCTTCATTCAAGCTGAGAAATAAGAGAAAGTCAAGTCACCTTCATTTATATAGCACTTTTAACAATATATATTGTTTCAAAGCAGCTTTACAGTGATTATTGGACATTACCGTAACAGATTGTTTATGCTTTACAACAGCTCTTGGAAAGTTATTGTCCAGCTAATGTTAGTTTAGATTGTTTGATTCACTTCCATTGCAACGATCATTAGTTATTAACTTAGGGGCCGCCCATCCGCACAAAACAGTGCCTGGTGTCTCGAGAACGCACTCCCTGAAATAGGTTCGAAGGTGCAACCGATTATCCGTTATCTCCGTGCAAACCTCAAAACGCGAAACCCGCGAAAACGCAGACGTCGGCATCGTCGCGCATAGGGCTGTCGCGATAACCGCAATATCGCAGTACCGCGCTACTGACAAGCCAACCGCAGAGGAATTTAAGTAACCGCAGCAACCGCGATATTCGCGTGTTTTATTTATTCATAAGGCTATACCCTTCTTGTTTTGAACTTCGTGCATGTGTATTGAATGTTTGAAAGTTAAATAAGTTAATAATGATAATAAGACGCGGCGATCATGGTTTTATCATGGTGATTTGTACAGGGGCTTCGTGGATTTGCACTTAAGCCAAACAGACAGTGAATGAGAGCGATCGACTGAGCGCGTGTGATTACCTGCGTCTGTCTTTGAGGTCAAGTCATATTCGTGAAAAGGTTGCCGTGTCCAAGGAAAGTTAAATATTTGTCCTGTCATCCTTTTAACGTTTAAAATAAAGGGTATTTACCATGAATGGCATCAGCGACAGCGCTGGTCAGCATCCACAGTGCGAGGAACTCGCGGTCGTGGGAAACAAAACTCAGTGAGTCACGCATTGAATCAATGCCATTTGTCTCTATTAAGAGAAGCTTCGCGTTACCCATGCGACGGCATTGCTGGTCAGCTGAGCCTTGAAAAGTGGAGCTCAAAGTTAAAAATAATTAACCTTGTTTCATTACTATCTTTTAATGAATCAATCAGTGTTTTTGAACGTGTTGTCGAATAAACGGTTATAATGACTCACTCAAAGACAGTCCGTTGCTGTAACAACTGCGCGCTGAGTGACAGCCTTTCAATGCGGAGAGACGCTGTTTAGTTTCGGTTTATTGGTTACTGAAAATGTACTTGTTTTTGTGCCTGCTGACCACATCGTGACACTTATTTATATAGCAAAAAAAAAAAAAAAAAATTAATAAATGCGGTAAAACCGCATATCACGCTATTGAGCCACTCAAAATTACTGCAGGGGAAAATCCTTCACCGCGACAGTCCTAGTCGCGCACATGCGCATTATGTGTTCAGTCCAAAGGTGTGCGCGTTTGAATATGTGCTTCAAAATTTAAATGGTGGCTGTCATAAAAAACTTTCCAGATTTATTCAAACATGCATTAAATATTGAAGAACATAAAAAATTATAATGAATATGTAATATGGTGCATACAAAATGCTCCTCTCTAGAGTAAATTTTTCTAGCTGACTAATGAGTTTATGGTCACTGGATATGTTTTTTCTGAGGTAAATGTGACGTTACATGACATTGTTTACTATCGTCTTTCCACGGTTGAAACACTGATTGAGCAATTCCATGTGACATGATATGGACTTCGATAAGTTGTACTCTATATTTTAACACACTTTCAGATGCTCATTCATGTTTATTTCACGCTGTAACTGGTATTATTAAGGCGGAAGAGAAGGTCATGTGTGCTCCGCACCGCTTCTCTTAAAGGGGACCTATTATGCCCCTTTTCACAAGATGTAAAATAAGTCTCTGATGTCCCCAGAGTGTGTATGTGAAGTTTTAGCTCAAAATACCCAACAGATCATTTTTTACAGCATGTTTAAATTGTCACTTTTTGGGGCTCAGAAAAACGCGCTGTTTTAGTGTGTGCCCTTTAAATGCAAATAAGCTGCTGCTGCAGGGCCCAGGGGGCGGAGCTTCATGAGCTCGCGCTCAGTCTCTCAGGACAATTTCATCTCACGGAATGATGATAATATCAGAAACTCTCAGTAATGGTGTTCATTTCGAATGGGAGTCGGACAATAATGCCTACAGAGTCACCTACAGAGATGGAACAGGTATAGTTTAGTTTAATTACGGTTAACGTATTTGTCATCTGCTTGTATGTATCCACTATTAATAGCCTACAAGTCTGCTGTTTCGGACCAGGTCCGAATGATGATCAAAAATATACTGATGAGTTTAGTAAAGTTTATTGTACATCACACAAAAGATGAAGCGTCAGTTTTAATCCAGAAAATCACCGTAAAAGCTGAATATACAGTATAAGAAGTGCGTAAGTACATAAACGAATTTCGGTAGAGTTAAGAGAGCATTTTCTTTGAAAACAAAATAATTCCACCTCGTCTTCAGCGGCTGCCTCAGATTTCGTAAATAGAAATCTGTAAATAGAGAGAGCTATGTGGATTAATACATCCAGCCACACAACACCTACAACGCTTGGGAGACAGTGGTTGTGTACACACACTGCCAACACACATTTATGTCCAAACAGCATGCAAAAGTGAATTTTGCATAATAGGTCCCCTTTAAGCTGAGCTGCACCAGGGCGATCTCACGCCACAGCGCCAAAACGGTAATTATGTTTTTGAATTTCATAAGATAATGGACGTAATTTGAAATCTGAGACTTTGTTTCATATCAATAATAACAAAGCACAAAGATTATTGCAATTTATTGGATGGGATGCGCGCAACAATGTTCCATTCATTCATCAACTGAAGGATGACTAATCGATTCTTGGGATTTAAGAATCGATATCGTTTCGTAAAAATGAGAACCGATTAAAATCGAGAAATCAATATTTTTTACCCAGCACTAATGATCATACTTCCTGGTAGGTGGTGTGTGGCACAGGTGTTGTGTGGCACGTCGTTAATCGTTAAAGGGATACTTCACCTCTGGAAAGATGAATGTGTTTAAAATAGGTCATTTATGTAGAAGAAATGTGAAGACATTTTTGAATTTGGGGCTTTCTAGACTGAGAAAAGCCAGAAAATTTATTTTTGGCTTATGTGGATGAAAGACAACAACTCCCAGAATGCACTTGCTTCGCTGCTCTATGAGGCCATTCCCAAGCCACGCCTCCCGGTTAGAGAGCGCAGTTGAAAACAACAAGGTTAGGCAACTAGTGAGTCTCCGTGACGAGTTTGTCCGGGATATCGAGATCGCCCAAAATGTCCGGGATTCGGCTTTTGTGTTCTACAGTCGCCATTCATTATGTTTACTGTGGCGAGCGGCGCGAGGCCGGTGGCGTGATTACTGATGAGCGTGTGAGTCTCAGACGCACCGTCCCGTATCTCTCACGGAGGAGCGGGAATTTTCTTAGCAATGTCAAAACGCACATCAACCGATCACTTGTTTAACGTTCATGTAAACACTACATTCAGATTCACCAATCGGAATGAGTTCAGTTAGATTGAAACAAAAGGTGTGCATGTAAACAATGAATGGCGACCTCAGAAAGCAAAAGCCGAATCCCGGACATTTTGGACGATCTCGACGGCTGGACAAAAAGAGGATGGTAACCCCTACTCAGCTTTCTCCTACTACTCAGCTTTCTCCACAGAACAAGAGCCTTCTAGCTTAGCTTCCAAAGAAAGACGGTTGAAACTATGTGTACATTCTGTGAGTGAGATCCCATTTCCTATGGGCGGGATGAAAACATGCGGGACAGCCCCTACTACTGGCTGTAGTCTTTAGCCTCTGGCCAGAAAATCCTCCGATGACGCAAAATGACGATTTTTGCGTCATCGGAGGATTTTTTCCAGACAAAAAATACATAAATCTCTCATCTCAGGGGGATATGAGGGTGGAAAGCACGGTAATTCGAAAATACTACAGGTTTTCTACTAATACAAAGCTTAATGCAAATTCCTGAAGTATCCCTTTAAAAGATCGCGATCTCGATTCAACCCCCCACGCGATCTTAATCCTGCATTTCTTTCTGATTCGTGGATTGACTGGTAAATTTAACCATCATAGACTGAAAGTTCATAATTTGGACGTGTATTGACTTGCCAATTTACACATTCCAACAATTTTAATCGCGGAAGAAGAACCGAAAACGTCTCCGGTTACTATCGTAACCTCGGTTCCCTGAGAGGCGGTAACGAGACATTACGTCAGCTATGACGTATATGGGAACTCCTCCCTTCTCCACTTTCGCTGAAATCTTATGGGCTAATGCCAGCAGGGCACAGCTGGCCAATTGACGCGAAGCATGCAAATACTGACAGGTCAGCGGTCAGTATAAAATGCATGGACGCGAAAATTACGTCAGAATCACGACTGAACGCTAGCACAGCTGAACAAACAGCGAGCACGGCGGCTAACGTAATGTCTCGTTCCTGCCTCTCAGGGAACCGAGGTTACGATAGTAACCGGAGACGTTCCCTTTCAAGGCGGTAACTCAACATTACGTCAGCTATGACGTATATGGGAACTGTATTAAATCCCGCCGTGAGAGCAGTGAAGATAAGCCCTGAACAGGGTCAATCACACCCACACATAAGCAAGACAGTTCTAGCCAATAGCCGCGTCACTAAGAGTACTCGCATCTGATAGGTGGAACTAGACCAATGAGACATCTGCTCCGCCTCTAACAAAATTTGCATATCTTAATGCAATGAAAGTGAAGGCTGCACTGAATAGGGCAGACACATCACAATAAACACTCAAGCACGAGAGTTAAACACAGAGTCGACGGCATTGCGGTGACAACTGCATAAACCTTATAAACCATAACACAGAGTTAGCAGTAGTGTTGGGCGATATGCTCCATTTTCATATCGTCCTATCGTTGGCCTGTGAGATCGGCGATACACGATATTATCGTGAGGGGGGCTTACTTATTTGATTATTAACTTGCTTATTTACTCATTAATTTGCTTGTTTTATTACTTCGTTTTATATATGAGAATCTTTTTCTATTTTGCTAGTAAAGGTGGATTGTTTATTAATAGGCTAAATCAGGTTATTTCCCGGTATAGTGAGGTAAAAAAAAGATCCAAATCATTTTTGTATCTGAAATTTACGGAGAAAGAGTCGGAGTTTGCGATATATGTCTTCCTACCAGCCCTCTCTCTGTCTGGATGCACTTCACATATGCGTACTTCAATAAGCCCAAAGAACACGGTTAATGTGTTTTAAATGCCATGAGAAACCAGAGTAAGGGGCAAAAATCGGTAAAAGTCGATCGGTTTATACTTAAGCTTATGACTTGACTCTGATAAAGGAAAACGAGTTAATGCGTTTACATGACCACATGCACTGTCAGTTTATTCAGCGTAATCGGGTTAAGAACGTGCATGTAAACGCACTCATTCCATGAAAGTGAAAGCAGAAACGGGCTGAGCTTTCGGTATCTGTCGCTGCATTAACGCCGCATTCTCTCAGAGACGACGTCGTGGATATAAGTTATAACGGTATAGCAACTATCTTAGTTTATCGGCTTAATATTTCTCTTGTGGACCTACATTAATGACAGTGAAAAAATTAGAAGAATATTTCTTGTTAAACAAGTGTTTGAAGCTGCTTTTGATTTTCACATATGGCACAGTTGTGCTGCGTTCGTGAACTAAAGACGATTGTTATTAGACCTATATCATTTTAGTGATATTATTATTATTATTATTAATATTTTGTAATTGTATTGTTTTGTGTTATTATACATATATTTTGTTAAGTAATGTGCTATGGAAACAAAATACTGACAAACAACGATGCCGTTTTCATCTTGGATCTAAATGATGCGTCTGTTAAAACAAGCACTCTTGACAATTTTTGATTGATCACCTTGCAATTCAATTTTGATGTGGGATATAGTTTTTTAGTCTGTTTTAAAAACCTTTTCTTAGAGTAGTCCTTATACGCGCGTGGCGGTGTTGTCGCAAGCGTTGCGCGTGTCGGTGTTGTCACAACATCAGTGCACGCTGTGGTGATGTCGTTATGAATTTAGGCAATGCAAATTAATTGAAGTTCCTAATATTAATTTAATAACAATACTAACTTTATAATAATAATAATAATAATAATAATAATAATTTAATACATTAATGGTCAAATAAGCCAATTATCGTACTGATATCGTCAAAGCCATCTGCCATCAGCGATATCTCTGACTATCGTCGATACACGATACTATCGTCTATCGGCACAACCCTAGTTAGCAGCCATGGTAACTACTGTATAGCTGGTTATAACAGTTCACAACACATGAATAAAACTTAACTCACCGAAAGTACATGTGACGCTACAGAGGGTACATCCAGCTTGTAAAACCTGGCGAATGTGTTCTGAGAAGACCAGCCAGCAGCAAGACATAAATCCTGGATAGACATACCTCTAGACCAGGCCCAAGAGGAAGCAATTGCCCTCGTAGAATGAGCTCTGGTGTTGAGGGGACAGTCCTTCCCCTGGCATTCGTAAGCCAATGCAATAGCGTCCACAATCCAGTGAGAGCCTCTGTTTTGAAACATGTCCCTTATTACATCCACCAAAGCACACAAACAGCTGGTCCGACTGACGAAAGGCGGCCGAGTGATCCACATACATCCGCAAACCCTAACAGTGCAAACAGCACTTGAGCATCATCGTCACACGAGGCTGACGGCTCAGCAGATAAGGCGGGCAGGGAAAACAACCTGTGCTCTAAATGGTGTATTGAGTGACTTCGGAACGTAACGTGGTCTCGGCCGGAGAGTGAAATTACAGTCGCCAGGTTCAAAACAGATGCAATCATCGTTCACCGAAAACGCGTGTAAGCCTCTAATACGCTTCGCCGAGCAAGAAGGGCGGCCGTGAAGGACACAAACTCCTCGCTCCCCTGAGAAAACTGATTACCAGAGCGTGCTTATCGATCGATTGCCACCGGGGAACAAAAAGCAGCAATAGCGGCCACATTCACCTTCAGCGTGGCTGGCAAACTCCCGCAATCCTTTCTGAGCTGTAGAAAGTGCAATCAATACCATCAATACCAATGTCCTGGCACTATTTTGTGAAAACTCCCCACTTCATCCGTGCTGAATTATTCCCAGTATTCACGGTGAAACGCTCGGGATAGCCCTCCACGCGTCCAGAAAGTGACACAGCGGACGCGTTAGCTCAAAGGTCACCGTAGCCACAGATGGCGTGTTTTTACTGGAGCCCCGTCCACACGAGGCTAGAAGCACTGGCGGGAGGGCGGCTCGCGTGGGCATTGTGTGATGTTGGCACTCTCGCGCCCTCGAGAGGCCATTATAATCATGGGTTGTGGCTCTGCGCTGCTCTGAGACAGGGCGAGTGACACAGTGTTGGGTGCAAGAGGATTTAGCCACAGGTGGAAATGACTGTTAATGGATACAGTTGTGGAACTCACAGAAACAGCATTTAACACACATAGCAATCGTCGCCTGTAGGAACATGGGAGACATGATGCATTTGAACATGGCGCTTGGGGGCGGGGCCTCAGTGCACTCTCTCTTCCTCTTTATTGGTCCATCAGGAAGATGGCTTGGTAGCAGAGGATGGCGCGCTGTCTCTCGCGGCGCAGGCTCCTCTTCTGACCCTGACGTTTCCTTCCAGGCCCTGACCACTGCTTGTTTCGGCCGAAACGAGCGTCCGGTTTGGGCGGGGCGCCACGGCGGGCTGTCTAGCCGGTCCTTGAGCCCGGCGAGGTGCAGAGCGCTTAGTAGCCATCAACGCGAGATCAGTTGCTGAGCGCAGATCCCTGATGACGTCAGCATCAGCTGCGCTGCCGTCGAGGGATTGAAGCAGTTTTGCCTGGAACACCTGGAGTATTGCCATGGCGTGAAGAGCAGAAGCTGCCCCTGCAGAAGCATAGGCTTTGTCTGCCTGGTTGGCCGTGAATCCTGCATGGCAGAGTGGGTGCGCGCCGATTGGGGTGCGGGCCCACCAGCAGCTCGCTGGCGGCAGTGGGCCTCATCCACGCTGTTGCCCGAGCCACTTTTCTTCTGGGTCTGAGGGCGCGCACTGGCAGCTCGGCGCAGAACTCGGCGCAGAACTCTTTATTATTTAGTTGTGTATAAAAGCGGCGTTGTATGTAACTAATTATTCAGAATATGCGCAAGTCCACAAGCATTATGTTTGTATGAGAGCTGCTGGTACATCATTCTGTATTTTTGAACGAAAACTGTTTGTGATTTTGCTACAGCAAAATGTTTTTTGTTTTTTTTTGTCTGAAGGATTATATTGCTCATTGGAAATAACAAGAGGATGTTGATTAGATTAGAAGTCTAATAGTATTAAATGCTAGAGATTCAGAATATGCTGAAGTTTGTAATAATTTACTACAAGTAAATGGACTAAATGGTAAATGGACTGCATTTATATAGCGCTTTCACAGACCCAATGGCCACCAAAGCGCTTTACAATATTGCCTCACATTCACCCATTCACTCACTCATTCACACACCGACGGCGGTGTCAGCCATGCAAGGCGATCCAGCTCGTCGGGAGCAGCTGGGGTTAGGTGTCTTGCTCAAGGACACCTCGACACGTGGTCAGGTGGAACCGGGGATTGAACCACCAACCTTCCGGTTTGTAGACAATCTACATGAACCACTGAGCCACTGCCGCCCACAAGTACGCTGCTAGTACATTTATTTTCCTGTTGGTTCTTTGCAATGTTGGGACATATGCTGGCAAATGTAACCTTACAGTTGACTTGCCAAATCACTTCCATTTGTTTTATTAATAAAATTAATATAGGAAGTATTGGAATAAATTTTTTATGGGTCATCATAAAGACTTTGCTTTAAAAGTAGCAAGTAGTCAAAAAAAAAAAAAAAAAAAAAGATGCATCGATAATCGTTACCCTCTGAATCATAATCGAATCATGAGGTGCCTAGAGATTCCCACCCCTAATCACAAAGTACGAGCGGCCAGACGAAACAAACTTCTATAAAAGCAACGCTATTCAACGCAACACCATACCCCAAAATGTTTTGTTTCTTGCTAAGAATATTTAATAGGTCTAGCCTGGCATAATATTTGAATGTTGTCAATGTTTAATTGTCTTTTTTAATTTTTTTTTTTTTATTACATTCTTTTTGTTTACTGCATTTATTTAAATTTGACTTATCTTTAAAATAATACAGCTTTTCAGAATTGTGAGAGAATCGTGATCTTTATTCCAAGCAAAAAAATCGTGATTCTCATTTTAGCCAGAATCGTGCAGCTCTACTTCCTGGTTCTGTTAAGAACTCGAGCTGCTGCGTTTTGAACTTGCTGTAGTTTGTTTATTAAGCGTGCAGGGCAATCACACATGATAGCATTACAATAATCTAGCCTTGAGGTCATGAACGCATTAACTAATTGTTCTGCATTTTTCATTGAGAGCATATGACGTAATTTTGGTATATTTTTAAGATAACATTTTTTTTTTAAAAGCGGTTTTACAGATACTAGACGCGTGACTTTCAAATGAAAGATTGGTATCAAAGAGCTCACCCAGGTTCCTAACCGACGACGAAGACTTGACAGAGAAGTCAAGTGTTAGACAGTATTCTAGGTTATTACGTGAGGAAGTTTTTTGTCCAATAATTAGAATCTCAGTTTTTTTCAGAATCAAGTAATAGGAAATTGCTAGTCATCCAGTTTTTTATATCAGCTATGCATTCTGTTGATTTTGTGAATTGGTAAGTTTCATCAGGGTGTGAAGAAATATAGAGCTGAGTATCGTCGGCATAACAGTGAAAACTAATGCCATGCTTCCTAATGATTTCTCCTAAGGGTAGTATGTACAGAGTGAACAGCAGTGGTCCTAGTACTGAGCCTTGTGGTACACCATACTGAACTTTTGATCGATACATTTCTTTATTTACAGCTACAAACTGATAACTGTCAGATAAGTAGCCTATGATTTGAACCATGCTAATGTAATTCAATTAATGCCAACAACATTTTCGAGTGAATTAAAGGGGTCATATAATGCCATTTTTGTACAAGCTAATATGATTCTTTAGGGTCTAAATTAAAAGTTTGTAATATACTTTAAAGGACAAGTTCGGTATTTTACACTTAAAGCCCTGTTTTCAGATCGTTTCTGATGAACCACAGAAACCGAAAATTCTCGGGCCAGCAGCATTTGTCCAAATTTCAATCTTAACCATTGTATTTCATCAGAAACGATCTGAAAACAGGGCTTTAAGTGTAAAATACCGAACTTGTCCTTTAATTCAAAATTCTCATTAGTATTGTAAGAAAACACAAATTTTACCTGGTCAAAAACAGCTCTGTTTTCAGCACACCGTTTAAGTGCATGGGTCTTTAAATGATAAACTCAGCCACTGCGTCTTCAGCGGTTCGTATTTAGGAACATCCACATGACTGCTGTGTTCGTTATGACACCCAAGAACAGAACACCACAATCGCGTAGACGCCATTCTGCTCAGAGCTTAAGCTATCAACAATGACTGCGCCGGTCCGCGCAGGCTATGATTGACAGCTCGCTCACGAGCAAGGGCAGGTCTGTGTTGAAACGCTCCTGTCAATCAACAATCATGGGAGGGGCGTCGATTTTGTGAAGTCACAAAATCGAACAGCTTGATTTGAGATGGGGGGGGAAAGATATAAGAAGATTTAAAAAAAAACACTGGATGGATTTCTATCATTTTATGATGGTTGTGTACAGGCACTGCCAACACACATTTCAGTACAATCAACTTGTAAAAGTGCATGTACCATTATATGACCCCTTTAAAAGAATGTTGTGGTCGATAGTGTCGAGATCGGCCTGTAATTGACTAATTCTGTAGGATCAAGTTGTGTTTTTTTTTAACAAGCGTTTTAATCATAGCCAGCTTAAAAGGTTTTGGTACGTATCCTAGAGACAAAGATTAATTAATGATATTAAGAATAGGATCTATGAACTCTGGAAGCATCTCTTTCAGTAGCTTAGTCGGTATAGGGTCTAACATGCATGTTGTCGATTTAGATGAATTAACGAGTTTGCAAAATTCTTCCTCTCCTATAGCAATGAATGAATCAAATTTTTCCTCGGAGACTACAATGCACTGCCTGATGCGAACTGTAGTAGACTGTTGCATAGTTATAATTTTGTCCCTGATATTATCAATCTTACAAGTGAAGAAGTTCATAAAGTCATTACTGCTGTGCTGCTTTGAAACTTCTGGGCTTGAAGCTTTATTTTTTTGTTAGTTTAGCCACTGTTTCAAATAAATATCTAGGGTTTTGTTTATTTTCTTCTAATAGGTTTGAAAAATAAGCAGATCTAGCAGCTTTTAAGGTGTCTCTGTATGCGGCCCCATAAGCAGGCCATCAAAAAACTGCGTCTCTGTAGGCAGCCTAGGCTCTGAGATCTGCACACAAAAACAATTGGTTTCACCAACCATTCAAAACCAAAACAAATAGTGTTCCAACCAATCACCGACAGGAGGTGGGTGTTGTGAGGTTTTGTGCTCGTGCACGGCTGCACGCGAAGTCGGAGCTGAAGAAGAAGCTGGCTCAAAACCTCACAACACCCACCCCCTGTCGGTGATTGGTTGGAACACTATTTGTTTTGGTTTTGAGTGGTTGGTGAAACCAATTGTTTTTGTGTGCAGATCTCAGAGCCTAGGCTGCCTACAGAGACGCAGTTTTTTAACGGCATGCTTATGGGGCGGGCAGCTAGCGGATCGTTAGGAAAGATTAGATGAATGTGATACATTTTTTGGGGGGGGCCTGAAATCACTGATACAACCTTTAACTTACCTCCGCTGACTGTCAAACAAAAACGTACAACTTGTGGCAACACTCCTAAAATTAATGAACTAATACATAAAACCTCTTTCGTGAAGCACAATATATGTCACGTGACATACGGTCAGACAGGTCTTACATATTTGTAACACGGAGTCGGCTTTGATGCCTTGACTAAATGAAGTTTACATGAGACTAGATAATGATCTGAGATGTCATCGCTCTGCTACAGAATTTCAATGGCATCAACATTGGATCCATGTGATAATATTAGATCTAGAGTATGATTACGACAATGAGTAGGTCCTGACACGTGTTGTCTAACTCCAATAGAGTTAAGAATGTCTTTAAATGCCAATCCCAGTGCATATTTTTCGTTATCTACATGTATATTAAAATCACCTACAATTAGGACTTTATCTTCAGCCAGTACTAACTCTGATAGAAAATTCTTTGATAGAGTCTGTATGGTGCCCTGGTGGCCTGTAGCCAGCGCAAATCCTAAACGTGATTTATCATTTACACTAGATATTGTTACATTAAGCACCACCACTTCAAAAAATTTAAACTAGACTTTTTAGTAATTCTAAAATAATACTATAAATTACAGCAACCTTTAACAAGAGGCTTACAAAACTAACCTTTGGTACATCAACAATATAATATTTGATAAGCAGATCTCACTTGTTTTCTGTTATTAAATCAGGGTTCACTTGAAAATTCACATTTATCCTCCTTGAACTCATTCTAACAACTAAATGTTTTAATGTTTCAGACCAGATGGAGGTGCGAGAGCAAAGACAAGAACTGAAGTTAAAGGTGATGATGTTACAGAAGATCTCAGACATCACCATAATGAATGAGCTGAAAACGGGGAACTTTTGGAGACGAAGAGCTGCTCAGTTTAACATGATGGCCCTGTACTTTTTAAATGCAGATTGGATAAAAACACAGTGATCACAGTTCACACCTGCAGTGAAGCCCCTCCCACAACAATTCACCAATAAATACTGGGAATATTCCCATCATCCTACAAGAGAAGGACAAACTCCAGGAGTAGCAGCTGAAATCTGTGTGACTGTTAAAGATGGAGTTTATTAAAGAGGAGATTGAAGACATGAGTGATCCAGAACCATCCAGAATAAAACATGAAGATACTGAGGAACAAATAGGTTGGTGTCCATTCTTGATTCTTCATTGTTGACTGCTTTAATATGCAGTATATGGATGATAAATTAGAGTAATACATCCAAATGATCATAATCTATAGCAGTTGTCAATAGGGCTGTCGCAGTAAAGGATTTTCCCTTGTGGTAATTTTGAGTGGCTCAATAGCGTGGTATGCGGTATTCTTTTTTAAATATTTATTTGTTGCTATATAAATAAGTGTTACGATGTGGTCAGCATGCACAAAAACACAAGTACATTTTCAATAACCAATGTAACCGAAACTAAACAGCGTCTTGAAAGACTGTCACTCAGTTACATTGTTACGGCAACGGGACTGTCTTTGAGTGAGTCATTAAACTGTTCAAAAACGCTGATTCATTAAAAGATAGTAATGAAACAAGGCATTAATTATTTTTTAACTTTGAGCTCCACTTTTCAAGGCTCAGCTAACCAGCAATGTGTCGCATGGGTAACGCAGAAGCTGATGTAATAGAGACTAATGGCATTGATTAAATTTTTTTTTTCCCGTGGCTTCCTCGCGCTGTGGATGCTGACCAGTAATGACACTGATGCCATTCATGGTAAATACCCTTAAACGTTAAAAGGATGATATGACAAATATTTCGCTTTCCTTGGATACCTCAACCTTTTCACGACAGCCCTAGTTGTCAAACATGTTTTTACTATATTAACAAGTGAATGACAGAACAAAAAGTGAAAGATCTGATCTCTGTAGCTTTCTGCTATTAAATAAGGGTTCACTTGAACTGATTCTAACTTGATGTGTATTTTAGACCAGGTGAGAGTGAAAGAGCAAAGACAAGAACTGAATGAAGTGGAGGAGGAACATCATAACTTTACAATTCAGAGAACAAAAGCCAAGACGCACACCTGCACTCAGTGTGGAAAGAGTTTCACTCAGAAAGGAAACCTTAAAATACACATGATAATTCACACTGGAGAGAAACTGTATACATGCACTCAGTGTGGAAAGAGTTTCACACGGAAAGGAAACCTTCACAAACACATGATAATTCACACTGGAGAGAAACTGTATACATGCACTCAGTGTGGAAAGAGTTTCACAGAGAAAGGAACCCTTAAAATACACATGAGAATTCACACTGGAGAGAAATCGTATACATGCACTCAGTGTGGAAAGAGTTTCACTGGTGAATCGGGTCTCAAGTATCATCTGCACGTTCACTCTGGAGAAAAGCCATTTAACTGTGATCAGTGTGGTAAAGATTTTATTTCATCATCAAATCTAAAAGATCACCTGAAAGTTCATTCAGATGAGAAGCCTTATGTGTGTTCTCTCTGTGGAAAGAGTTTTTCAAGGCTGTACAGTTTTAAACAGCACAAGAAAACACATAATGAAGTGAGAGATCATGTGTGTTGTGACTGTGGGAAGAGCTTTTCTAAAGTGGCCATTCTGAAACAGCACCAAATAATTCATACTGGAGAAAAACCTTACAAGTGCTCATATTGTGACAAGAGTTTCACTCGGTTTGAATCTCTGAAATCACACGAGCGAGTTCATACTGGAGAGAAGCCGTACTACTGTACTCAGTGTGAGAAGAGTTTCAAACAGAAAGGAGACCTTAAGACACACATGAGAATTCACACTGGAGAGAAACCGTATACATGCACTCAGTGTGGAAAGAGATTTTCTCGGCTGTTCTGTTTTAAACAGCACAAGAAAACACACAATGAAGTGAAAGATCATGTGTGTTTGGACTGTGGGAAGAGATTCACTAGAGCTGACCATCTGAAAAGTCATCAAAGAATTCATACTGGAGAAAAACCTTACAAGTGCTCATATTGTGACAAGAGTTTCACTCATTCTCATTCTCTGAAATCACACGAGCGAGTTCATACTGGAGAGAAGCCGTACTACTGTACTCAGTGTGGGAAGAGTTTCACCCAATCAAGTAATCTAGGGACTCATATTAAAAAGCACTGTTCTGTGTCATAGTGAGCAAATGTTTTGTTAGATTCACAGGTAACAATTTACAATAACAAGGAATGAATAATCATGTACTAATTCCTGAATTAATGGTTACTTCAACATGAACTCATGGTTAGTGAAGATATGAACCACTGAAGAGCGATCCTTAACTATGACAGGAATCATAATGATTCATGCATGAATAACAGTAGACTTAAACATGTTAGTACATGTTTGATAGTTAATGCATTAATTAACGTTTAGTACGGATGAACAGTATCGATAGTAATAGTACTAACATTAAAGCTGCTGTTATTCATGCATGAATGATTGACTCCTGTCGTAGTTAAGGATCGCTCTTCACTGGGTCATGATTAGTTCATATCTTCACTAATCATAAGTTCATGTTGAAGTAACTATTAATAACTATTAATGCAGGTATTAGTACATGATTATTCATGCCCTGCTATTGTTAAATGTGTTACCGTCACATTAAGTAAATGTGTGGTTAACTAATAAACTAGTGTTGCTGGGAATGCTACAAGAACTGTGTGTTATATGTTGGAGAACAAGAAAATTATTGAAAATTATTTTGATTGAACGCTTACTCAAAAAAAAACCAAAATTAAAAGAGACTGTAAAGAAATGTAAAAAAACCAACAACAATCAGTTATTTGTTAATATATGAAACAATTCCCTGAATTTGATCAGTTTTTTTTTTGTTTTTTTTTTACTTTTGTTTTAGTTACATAAAGCCTGTTATTACATAAACAAATGAATGTACAATAATGTACATCTGTACAATAACTCTGTACAATAACAACAAATAAAATGACCATTTCACTGATAATGTGTGATTTGGGAGTAAAAGGTTTCTACAGATCCATTAATTAAAATAAATGAGATTCAGATAAAGCAAACGTATAGTGAAATAAACTTTAGATCTGTGACATTAGTTTTGTGGAAGTTGTTTTTGAGTTGTAACTTTCTGACTTGTCATTTAGCTGTCAGTGTAAGGCAGTTCTTTGTCTCTAGTAAAACAATAAAAACGTCCTGTGGCCTGTTGCACAAAGCCGGTTTCATTTGCTAACAGGTAAAGTTCGAGATTAGTTTGAGGAAAATGGCTTTTTTGGGCTCAAGAAAGTGGATTTGGTTTTTAGTTGTGTTCATCACCAATGGTAACTTACGCTACACGGCTAAGTTGCTCCGGAGCAGGTTCTCTTACGAGAACTGCGTTTCAGCTCTGGAGCCCTGGATAGCGGCCGAATGGTACCAGCTGGGAGTGACAATGGGAGCTGTCTCGTACCGGAAGGTTATCTCGACAGACGCCTCCAACCTAGGTTGGGGCGCCCTCTTCGAGGGTGGGCCGGTCTTTGGCCAGTGGTCAGACCGGGAGAAACGCCTTCACATAAACTGTCTGGAGATGATAGCGGTCGAGAACACACTGAAGCACTTCCTCCCACATTTGCGGGGCCACCACGTACTGGTCCGCATGGACAACATGTCAGTGGTGGCCTACGTGAACCGCCAGGGCTGTGTCAGATCCAGAAATCTCAGTGCTCTGGCGGAACGCCTCCTCGTTTGGGCTCAGCACTCTCTGTGCTCGCTGAGAGCCGCGCATGTGCCTGGCCACCTGAACGACGGCTTAGACAGACTGTCCAGGGACAACGTTCCCCCGGGAGAATGGTCCTTGCATCCTCAGACAGTCCAGCTGCTGTGGCGCCTTTTCGGCAAAGCGAAAGTCGACCTATTTGCGTCATAAGACAACGCTCATTGCCCAAGGTTCTTTTCGAAGAACGAGGACGTGCTGGCCCAAGCTTGGCCCAGCTGCCCGCTGTACGCTTTTCCTCCAATCCCACTGTTACCACAGGTAATCAGGAGAGTCAGGGAAGCGCGCCACTCGGTGCTCCTCATAGCCCCGCGATGGGAGAACCAAATCTGGTTCCCAGAGCTGATGCGGCTGTCAGACTTGGCCCCATGGGCGATTCCGGTGAGAAGGGATCTCCTTACTCAAGCCGGCGGCTCGATTTGGCATCCTCATCCAGAGCGCTGGTCTCTGCATGTATGGATAATCAACGGATGCCCGTTGCCTTGCCAGAAGGGGTTGTGAACACGATCACGCAGTGTAGAGCTCCCTCTACGAGAAGGCTCTACGCGTCTAAATGGTCCGTGTTTACTAAATGGTGCGACGACAAAGATCTAGACCCACAAACTTGTGGGGTCTCGTGGGTGCTTTGCTTCCTTCAAGAGCTGCTGGATATGGGCAGGTCCCCCTCCACACTCAAAGCGTATGTTGCGGCTGTTGCAGCGTTCGCAGAGTCGACGCGCGGCCAGTCAATAGGAAGGAACGAGCTCATCATCCGCTTCCTTAGCCAGGAGGATGAATCCCCCGCGGCCCCCGTCGGTTCCTATTTGGGATCTTTCTTTGGTCCTGGAGGCCCTGAAAGCGCATCCCTTTGAACCTTTAAAGACCGCAGATCTGAAATACCTTTCGCTCAAAACCGTTTTTCTGATAGCCCTGTCATCAGTCAAACTTGTGGGTGATTTACACGCGTTATCTGTTAACGCCGCGTGTCTCGAGTTCGGACCTAATGACTCTAAAGACATTCTCAAACCGAGACATGGTTATGTCCCAAAGATGATTGGCACTCCCTTCAGAAGCGCAGGTCATTTCTTTATCGGCCTTACCGGCATCCGGTAGCGAGGTCGATGGTGACGACCTCTGCCCTGTCAGGGCGTTGAGAGTTTACGTCACGCGCTCCGCCGCCTTCAGGCGCTCGGAGCAGCTCTTCGTTTTGTTTGGTGATCTCGCTTCAGTCGATGAAAACCAGGTAAGCAGCCCCCGAGCCCTTCATTTTATACGCTAAGCCACCCCCATTTTGGCGGGCTGTGAGGGCGCGAGGGCACGCAGTCACGCAGGGCTCAGTGGTAGGCTGCTGCAGTTGCCGCTGGGCAGCCAATGAGAGCGTTAGATAGCTTGCTCTAGGTCTGCTAGCTGCTGCACTGCGTTGACAATAAATACAAAATTAAGGATAATGTTTGGCTTCATATCTCGAGAAAAGATTACTTTACCCGTAGCATAAGCAACTTACGCAATACTCGTTCCCTCTTTTAGAGAGAACCGAGGTTACGTTAGGTAATCGAGTACGTTTTATTCTGGGTTAGAGATCGCAGACCAAAACTGGACCAATCAGTGCAGTGACATGTATCTGATACAATAAAGCCACTCCCCCTGTATCTCTCACTCCAAATCAAAGCAGTTTATAGTGTGAAACAAACTTTAGAGACAAAATTATCCATGTTTTGCTGCTAATTATTTATTATATTTATGTTATAAGAATTATAATTACTTTTGATTCATGAAATATATTCATATAGTTATAATAGTTTATTAATTGACAAGTAATATTAAACTTTGCTTTTATATATATATATATATACACTCACCTAAAGGATTATTAGGAACACCTGTTCAATTTCTCATTAATGCAATTATCTAATCAACCAATCACATGGCAGTTGCTTCAATTGCCAATTGGGCATCGTTTAAATGCCACGGCCTACCTGAGCATTGTTTCTGACCATGTCCATCCCTTTATGACCACCATGTACCCATCCTCTGATGGCTACTTCCAGCAGGATAATGCACCATGTCACAAAGCTCAAATCATTTCAAATTGGTTTCTTGAACATGACAATGAGTTCACTGTACTAAAATGGCCCCCACAGTCACCAGATCTCAACTCAATAGAGCATCTTTGGGATGTGGTGGAATGGGAGCTTCGTGCCCTGGATGTGCATCCCACAAATCTCCATCAACTGCAAGATGCTATCCTATCAATATGGGCCAACATTTCTAAAGAATGCTTTCAGCACCTTGTTGAATCAATGCCACGTAGAATTAAGGCAGTTCTGAAGGCGAAAGGGTGTCAAACACAGTATTAGTATGGTGTTCCTAATAATCCTTTAGGTGAGTGTATATATATTAGGGCTGGGAATCGATTAAAAAAAAAAAAGAACTAATTAATTGCATTTCCCCCAAGCTTGTAATCATCAATAGGGCCCTTTCACACCTACCTTGTTTGGTCCGGACTTTCGGACTTTTCAGTTTTGTCCGAATCAAAATTACAGGTGTGAAACCTCCCCCGGACCACGGTCCGGACCAAACAGACGAAATTTGGTCAGACGAAAAGAGGTAGTCTCGGTCCGGATCAAACTGTTTAAAGGTTTGGTTCGTTTCTAGTGTGAAAGCATTTTCTGTATGGTTCGGACTTTCGGACCATTTACAGGAAGTTCCGGTGGTTCCCGCGTAGCCTAAACAACTGAAGAAGAATATTTATGTGCAGATCTGTCAGTCCTGCCCACCGCATTTCTTCCAGCTGATTCGCACACACACACACACACTTGTCCTGCGCGTCCTGCCGGCGATGATAAAATGTTCGCACAACAAGGACGTTCATTTGGCGAATTTGAACTAGCCTCGAGTATAGTTGGTGCTGCAGGTCGTAATGCCGTATTAATAACAGTATAGTGGCAACGATATGCGTCTGGTCATTCAATCTTGTCAAAGTTACCTGCCGAATTGACAACACGCTGACGTCAGACGCACGTCCGTTTACAAACCAATCAATGTCAATATGCAGCCCATATAGATGATGACGACAGGACGCAAGTACGTCATGAAAAGTTCTTTGGTGCGCTCGCATAATTGCAATGTGAAACCAAACCAAAACTAACCAAATGTATACAATGTATCAAAACAGGAACTCTGGTTCGGACCTTGGTGCGGACTTTCAGGTGTGAAAGAGCCCTTAGAATCACCTAATTAAATTAAACAACAGGAAAAAAGGAACAGAAAATAATTTAACAGATTTTTTTTTTTTTTTTTTTTTTTTTACTAATTATCAAAATAAAATATAGTCCTACAAAGCTATTATTACCAGAGCATGCGATCAGAGCAGGTCATTTTACCATTGTTGCCCAGCATCACTATACCAGCTCAGCAAACAGAAGTCTAGCTACTACAGAGAAATTTCACGTTATTTGAGTGGACTTTGCTTTCCAGTGCGTGATCGGTACATGATTGGAGCGTTTGGGCCGTTAACGACAAAGCAGAACACGCAGCGGAACTGCAGAGAGCTCAGCAGCGCGCCGACACACACACACACACACACACACACACACACGGAACGGTGAGCGTGCCGCACACACGGAGCGGAAAAGACCCGCTCATGAAAGCTGCACGAGAATGAAACCTGATCGCCGAACACGGAGGGGCGGGACGGCATATTTTCAGCCTTTTCAATAGCAGCCGCAACAGGAAATCATTAAAACGAGGCAAAAAAAAAGTGCTGCGTTATTTGCGTTATTTTTTTAACGCATTAAACCTCTCAAATTAATCGCAAAGATTAACGCATTAATTCCCCCAGACCTAATATATATGCATTCATATATAGTGCTTTTAAATGTGTTCCCTTTCAGTTGGTCACTCTTGACGTCACTTCGTTCATAGACATTTGGAAAAGTTTTTGGGGCAGAACTGACCTGTTGAGAAGAGATTGTATTCATCCCTCCTGGGATGGTGCTGCTCTTCTCTCTAGTAATATGGCACATAGTCTTAGAGCTCAAACATGACAATCTGGGGCTCAGGTCAGGAAGCATACAGACTGGCTAAACCGACCATCGTCTGTCTCACGTCACTGAAGTCAGATAAATCCCATATCACATAGAGACTCTTTCACCTAGATATCATCATATAGAGACTGGATCTGTTCCCTAAAGTAATAAATACAAAAAAGGTAATCCCTTTAGCTAAAACAACATATACTTGTATGAACAAATACATTTTAAAGTAACTTACTGGCAGCTGGATGCCAGTAATTTACTGTAAAATGTTTACTGTATTTTCACTTACAGTATACTGTACTTGCATTTACAGTATTATTACCTTATTTTCATTTACAGTATTAGTATTGAATTTATTTTAAAAAATGTAACGTTAAATTACTCAAAATAATAAAAAACTGAGACGCAAGACACATTTGAATGAAACCAGAGATTGCGTCCATGGTGATCCGAGACATGGATGTTATAATGCGTTGCTATTGAAAACAGTCATTATAAGTATTCCAGTAGTTTAGTCACCCTGACCCAACCAACATATTTTGTTCATTTGTTCATACATACACATGCACAAGTGAGTGAATATTATTATCATTATTAATGATAATAATACATATGCTGTCCCTTTTAGTCCTGTCATTTTAAGCCAAAATGGGGGTAACCTTGAACAAATTGCAACAGAAGCAAACTCAAATGATTTTGTATCATCAATATGTCCTGAGTAAGGAAAAAATAAAAGCCCAGAAGAATCACATTAGGGGAAAGTTTCGAAAAAGACCAAAATATAGCCTATTCATACGCCTAATCATTCTTTTTCTCACGTGAATAGGGTAAACAATTTAACCTTTAGATATCACCATGAAAATCTGAGGTGTGGTCATAATTTGTCTATGACAAGAGTCCAACCTCGTCTGAAAGGCAAAGGGGGAGGTGTTGCTGTAATGTATAGTAATATTTTCAAAATCACTAAGAAATCTAGTTTTAAATATACTTCTTTTGAAGTGTTGGTGCTTAATGTAAAAATATATAGTGTAAATGACAAATCACGTTTGAGATTTGTGCTGGCTACTGTATACAGGCCACCAGGGCACCATAAAGATTTTATCAAAGAATTTGCGGACTTTCTATCAGAGTTAGTACTGGCTGAAGATAAAGAACTATTTGATGGTGATTTTAATATACAGGGTGGGCCATTTATATGGATACACCGTGGTGGCATGGGAGTGGTTGGTGATATTGAGGTCCTGTTTGTGGCACATTAGTATATGTCATGGTCACCACCCATCTTGAGGAGTTTGCCCCCTCACATGTACTGGTGTGCCACAAACGGGACTTTGGTGTCACCAGCCATTCCCATGTTGTTGCGGTGTATCCATATAAATGGCCCACCCTGTACATTTAGATAATGAAAAAGATGCATTGGGATTGGCATTTAAAGACATTCTGAACTCTATTGGAATTAGACAACACGTGTCAGGACCTACTCATTCTCGTAATCATACTCTAGATCTAATATTACCACACGTAATAAATGTTGATGCCGTTGAAATTCTGCAGCAGAGCGATGACATTTATTTATTTATTTATTTATTTATTTATTTATTTATTTATTTATTTATTTATTTATTTATTTAACAGGGACAATGCACAATATATATACTGTACCAGATTTAGGTGAAAGCTAATTCACATCTGCAGTCCCTGGGCAGGTGCCAATAGCATGCAAAATACTGACCACATTCGGTGTCTCAATGACTACAAACCTGATTATCCTTCAACCATATTTTTACACCACCTTTAAAATTTATGAATGTACTACATTCTAACACTCAGTGGTAGGGAATTCCACATCCCAGCTGCCTTCACTGAAAAGCAGTTTTGTCCAAATGTCGTGGACCGAAACTTAACACAGCAGTCCCCTTTTGAGGAAGCTCTTGTTAACCTTGAGCCTGGTCTGTTTATTGTTACAAACTGTTTACGAGATTGTGGTGCTAAGTCATGAATGATCTTATATACTAAACCAACATTTGACATAAACAGAAAGTTTTCAAAAGTCAACAGTTTATGCTTTTTAACTATATTACAATAATGATGAGAATTAGGTTTTTTATCCATGACTTTCAATGTTTGTTTATACAGACTCTGAAGTGGTTGCATTAATGTAAGACTTGTTTGAGACCAGGTTGTGCTACAATATGAAAAATGTGACAATATCATGGCATGCATGAACAGTTTTGCTGCACCTATACTCATTTGATTTCTTATAAATCTGAAATGAGCCGGATTAAACTTGACTGTTTTAGACATTTTTGTAATATGTTTCTTGAAGGGTAGACCACTATCAATAAACACACCCAAATATTTAACTTGCTGAACATCTTGTACATTTTGTCCTTTAATACTAATCACAGGAGGAGTGCAACTACTTCCTCTAATGGAGAAATACATACTAACCGTCTTGGAATAATTTAATGTCAAACAGGAATATGTCATCCAATCTGTGATTTTTCTCCATAGCTCCTGAGAGTAGAGATGCAGCATGCTGTTTAGATTTAGCATGAACATAAATAACCGTGTTGTCTGCATACATTTGTATTTTGACTTCTGGACAAACAGATGGCAGATCATTTATATAAATACTGAATAAAAGAGGGCCTAAAACTGAGCCTTGTGGAACACCAGTAGGACAATCTAAGGATGAGGAGGATGCCCCTTTAATTCTTGTACAATGTTGTCTATTACGCAAATATGAAGCCATCCATTCAATAGCATTTGCTGAGACATTATGAGTTGATAATTTAGATAACAGCACATTATGATTGACTGTGTCAAATGCCTTTTTTAAATCTATAAAGATGGCTCCTACCACCCCTCCTTTATCTAACATGCCTTTTAACTGTTACACAAAATAGCAGAGAGCTGTCTCTGTTGAATGTCTCGGTCTAAACCCAAACTGCATTTCGTTCAAGGAATGGTGACCCAAATTCAGATGGTTAATTAACTGGTTAGTCACAACTTTTTCAATTACCTTAGATATTATTGGAAGCATACTAACTGGTCTGTAGTTATTAAATTCAGAATGGTCTCCCCCCTTAAATATTGGAGTAATAACTGCAGCTTTTAAACTCTCTGGGAACACAGCTTGTCCGAAAGACTTATTTATCAGCGGTGTAACTGAGGAACACAAAGTTATAGCATTCCTTTTTATCAAGCAGGAATCCATCCCATAAATATCCTGAGCTCTTGAGTCCTTTAAACCTTTTAAAATATCCATAACTTCTTGTTCACAGACCTCTTTTAAAGAAAAAAACAGGATAGGTAACATCTGGTGATATGATACTAATTTTTCTGCTCCCAAATTGATTAACCAAAGCATAAACAGAGTCTTTGAAAAACATATTAAAAGACATTGCAATTTCATTCACATCCTGTGTTAGTATATTGTTGATCTTCATCTCATAAGACTTAAAGGTAGGGTAGGTAATCCTCTTCAGAAACACTTTTTTTTATACTGGGTGAAATGGTCCTTCCATCCTGATAGTAGTCAATACATTATGTGTTTAGAAAAAGGAATGAAAAAAATCAGACCTCTGTAGCAGCTGCAGGACAGTAAAAACTCTGACCAATCACTGCCATTCGGTGCGAATGTAAAGAACCAATCAGATGCCTTCATGTCTCGTGCCCGCCCCGAGCCCCACTGCGCGCGCTGCCCGGCGTGCACTCATCACATGTCACCGTTCCCGGAAATATTCAGCTCAAAGCACCTGCATATGCAGTCAGCGAAGGCAAACAAGGCAAAAACTACTTCCTCGGACCCTGCCCGCGCTCTTGAACGACCTCCTCTGCTTCGCCCTCAACCCCGGACCTGTCCTCGAACCGACAATGCGGTACTTGTCTCCGGACTCGGAGTGTACGTTAGTCTTCATTAGAGTCAACAATGTTTTCATCATGGAAACTCTTACATGCAAAACACCGTATATGTTATGAATCTTACACGAAATTCATCTTCATCACAGTGTAACTGATGGTAATGGAAAAACGTGTATCAATCCAACCTGTTTTTAGTTTTGCCTTATAAATATAGCTCGTTACCGAATGAAACTTTACCATTATCGATATGCTAGCTTGATAGTGAGTACTAAAAGAAATCTTATTTGTTTATATTCATATTGATAAAGTTAGGTATTTTATTACATGTGATTCTGACATGATGTCACTGTATGTACTGCGCTCCTTCCTCTCCACTCGTCTCAGGTAATAAATGCGTCTTGTTCCAGCCTGAGCGTTTGGCGTCGCGCGTTCATGTGTTTTGGGGGCGTGGCTTTGGAAGGAGCTCAGAAGGGAGGGGGTGGAGTGAATGGAAATAATGAGCTGTGTTTATTGCAGATTAAAAGGTCTACAGTCACTCGATTTTTATATTTTCTTTTTCAGAGTACTTACATTTTAATTATGTATTGGTATATAAAGACAGTTTAAACAAATTTGGAATGTTTTTTTTTTAGAAAAATGATTACCTACCCTACCTTTAATACTTTTATTTTCATTTCGAGAGAGTTTATTAATGTGTTTCCAGAGTAAGTGATTATTTCCTTTAGCCTGTTTAATTAGGTCAATAAAGAAATTTGCTTTCGCCTTCCTAAGTTCATTCACTACTTTGTTACGGCAATCTTTAAAGAGACGCATATCAGTATCAATGCCAGATTTTAATGCCTTTTTGAGTAGATGGTCTCTTTTCTTCATCAAATTCCAAATATGTTCTGTCAACCAAGGTATGTTTATATTTGTATGTCTGTTAGCTATTTTCTTAATAAATTTAGCCTTAACACTGTTGACAATATCTATAAAATCCTTACAAAGTGAATTAGTTTCTTCAATACTAGTTAACCTATCCCAGTCTGAATTTTTCAATTCTGTATCAAATTTGGGCAAGTCTTTCTTTGGTATCCTAAAGGAAGAATCATTCTTTTGTTGTCTAAAAATAAACCTTTTCTTACATAACTTCCTGGCAATGAGTACTAAATTGTGATCAGAAATTCCTGTAACAAAGTTAAAAGATTTAATAATTATCTCTGGTTTATCAGAAAATAATAGATCAATTTGGGTTTTATCATCTGACTAAAACCATACTAACCAGTCATTTCTTTCAGTTTTTTTCTACTTTTCTTATCAGTCCAGTTTACATTAAAATCTCCTAAAACAATCACCTCCTTTCCATGGCTTTGCTTTGCATTTCCTTTAAAATATCCTTAAATGAGTTATAAAAAGTAACATCTGAAGCGGGTGGTCGATAAATACCAACCAATATAAATGACATTTGTGGTGATAAGGTTATGGTGATTGCCAAACATTCTATTTCTGTCTGCAGCTTTTCACTTATCTCTATTTGTTTACACTTTATATGATCTTTTACATAAATAAGTAACCCTCCACCTTTTCCTTTCTTTCTGTCTTTCCTAAATATATTGTACCCTGGAAAAACAAAAGTCACATGTGAGGATGTTTGCCTTTTTGAAACCTGGTTGAGTCCGTGAGGAGTTTCTCCACTTCATCAGTCTTCGAGGCAATACTTCTTATATTTAGATGTCCCCC
Source organism: Leuciscus leuciscus (assembly GCF_965113295.1). Lineage (NCBI taxonomy): Eukaryota > Metazoa > Chordata > Actinopteri > Cypriniformes > Leuciscidae > Leuciscus > Leuciscus leuciscus. The sequence goes on along the minus strand of NC_138733.1, from coordinate 6,638,534 downwards.
TAATAAGCCTCTAGGTTTTGATCGAATGTCCCATATGACTTTAGCATGATTAAGTGTTTGGAAAAATGAAGTGTCATACCTCCGTCGATGCACAACATCTCAGATCATTATTTAGTCTCATGTAAATTACATTTAGCCAAGGCTGCAAAGCCGACTCCGTGTTACAAATATGTGAGACCTATCACTTCTGCCACTAAAGATTGCTTTATTAATAATATTCCTAATCAGTTTCATCATCTCAGCATCCCAGATAGCTTAGAAGAACTCGATATTGCAACAGAAACTTTTAACTCTCTCTTTTTCAGCACTTTAGACACAGTGCTCTGTTGCATTTAAAGAAGATTAAAGAAAATAGTCCAACGCCGTGGTACAACGAGCACACTCAGGCAGTTAAGTGAGCAGCCAGAAAAATGGAGTGCAACTGGAAGAAAACAAAACTAGAGGTATTTTGCATTTCATGGAAAGAGAGTTCGATTGCATACAGAGACGCCTTAAAAGCAGCTAGATCGGCTTATTTTTCAACCCTATTAGAAGAAAATAAACAAAACCCTAGGTATTTATTTGAAATGGTGGCTAAACTAATGAAAAAGAAAGCTTCAAGCCCAGAAATTTCCAAGCAACACAGCAGTAATGACTTTATGAACTTCTTTACTTATAAGATTGATAATATCAGGGAGAAAATTATAACTATGCAACCGTCTACTACAGTATCGTATCAGGGAATGCATTGTAGTCTCCCGGAGGAAAAATTTGATTCATTTATTGCTATAGGAGAGGAAGAATTCGCTAAACTCATTAAATCATCTAAACTGACAACATGTATGTTAGACCCTATACCGACTAAGCTACTGAAAGAGATGCTTCCAGAGGTCATAGATCCTCTTCGTACTATCATCAATTCATCTTTGTCTCTAGTATACATACCAAAAACCTTTAAGCTGGCTATGATTAAACTGCTTGTTAAAAAAACGCAACTTGATCCTACAGAATTAGTCAATTACAGGCCAATCTCGAATCTACCCTTTCTGTCAAAGATACTAGAAAAGGCAGTATCCTCACAACTATGTTCCTTTTTAGAAAGAAATTATATCTGCGAGGATGTTCAGTCAGGATTTAGACCGTACCATAGTACCGAGACAGTTCTCATTAGAGTCACAAATGATTTGCTCTTATCATCCGATCATGGTTGTATCTCTCTATTAGTGTTACTCGATCTTAGTGCTGCATTTGACACTATTGACCACAACATTCTTTTAAATAGAATTGAAAATTATGTTGGGATTAGTGGAATTGCATTAGCATGGTTTAAATCATACTTATCTGACCATTATTAGTTAATGAATGAGTTAATGATGTAGCAGTAAATGAAGATATGTCATATCGATCACAAGTTCAGTATGGCGTACCACAAGGCTCAGTACTAGGACCACTGCTGTTCACTCTGTACATGCTACCATTAGGAGATATCATTAGGAAGCATGGAATTAGCTTTCACGGTTATGCCAATGATACTCAGCTCTATATTTCTTCACAACCTAACGAAAACTACCAATTCACAAAATTAACGGACTGCATAGCTGATATAAAAAATTGGATGTCTAGTAATTTCCTTCTACTAAATTCTGAAAAAACAGAGATTCTAATTATTGGACAAAAAACGTCCTCACGTAATAACCTAGAATACTGTCTAATACTTGATGGCTGCTCTGTTAAGTCTTCGTCGTCGGTTAGGAACCTGGGTGTGCTCTTTGATACCAATCTTTCATTTGAAAGTCATGTGTGTAGTATCTGTAAAACCACATTTTTCCATTTTAAAAATATATCTAAATTACTCCATATGCTCTCATTGACATTGTTCATGCGTTCATGACCTCAAGGTTAGATTATTGTAATGCTCTACTGGGTGCTTGCCCTGCACTCTTAATAAACAAAATACAACTGGTCCAAAACGCAGCAGCTCGAGTTCTTACCGGAACCAGGAAGTATGACCATATTAGCCCTGTTCTGTCAACACTGCATTGGCTCCCTATTAAACATTGTATACATTTTAAAATATTGCTGATTACTTACAAAGCACTAAATGGTTTTGCTCTGCAGTACTTGAGCGAGCTCTTAACGCATTATAGTCCTTCACGTCTATTGCGATCTCAAAATTCCGGCCAGTTGATAATACCTAGAATATCAAAATCAACTGCTGGCGGTAGATCCTTCTCCTATTTGGCACCAAAACTTTTGAACAGTCTTCCCACCATTGTCCGGGAAGCAGACACACTCTGTCAGTTCAAAGCTAGACTAAAAACACATCTCTTTGACCTAGCATACACATATCACATTATAGACTTCTATAATTCAATGTTAGGCTGCATAGATCAGGTCATCCGGAACCGGGAACACTTCCCATAAATCAAGGAAGTTCTATGACATAAAACCATTAGTCAACCCTGGAAATTCAATTATCCTGCCTCGGATGGATCAGATAAGTTGGCCCGACTAAGACTGGGTCATTGTGGATTGGCAAGTGGGCTGTTTCTGGTGGGAAAGCACAGGGACGGCAAGTGTCAAGCCTGTGGAGTACAGGAGTCTGTCAAGCATGTCATCATGTTCTGTCCGAGATATGCTGAGGAAAGGAGATTGTTATTCATTGGTCTAAACGTTCTGGGAGTTGATTTATTCTCTGTTAAAACTCTGATGGGTGATGGTCCTAATCAAACAGAAAGAGCATAGGAACTATTTAACTTCCTAAAGGCCGCGGGCATATATTGGAAAATATAGGCTAGGGGAGCCTTAATGTAGACTATCTTTATCACCAGTGGGAGGCAGCAATGCACTAGTAGTGCCTAGTCTGCCGGAAAGGAATAGAAGAAGAAGAAGAAGAAGAAGAAGAAGAAGAAATTATCATGGCTGACCTCCTTGGTCAAACAAAGTCCTGTTGGGAAACCGTCTGTTTCATGCTCAACTGTAAGTAAAACGTTAATGTTAATGTTTAAGTTTTATTTACTGGTGAAATGGTATCTTTGTGCTTATTGAATATAGGGGATTTGATGCAGATTAATAACAGGAGGCATTTTGTATTTTGTAGAAGGACTTTTCTGTATCTGCTGAATGAATCTGTGCCAACTTTGTGGTCCTGGTTGGGATTATGCCACATTGAGTACTTCTACGAGGTCCATGATTTGATTGCTGCTACGGACTTCCTTTGATGGGAAATATATATGTTTGATGACTGTCATCTACAATTATTGGGTTTCGTTTACCATCAAACCTCCACATCATTTGACTCCTTAAAGACAATCAAGACTTGCATCTTACTTCAACCCATATACAGAACTATATAGAAATGTTGTTTCTTTGTTTTGAGTCTATTTTGGTGTTTATATAAAGTTCACAAAAGGTGCTTACATTGTTGTTTTTATTTACTCATTGGTTTAAAACATATGTTGATGCTTATGACCCTCCCTACAAACAGATTATTAATTAGCATTTAAAATACACTATTAAGCAGTAAAGCCTGTGTACTGCTGTGATGTACAGCCAAAGACTGTCAAAAATAAATCTCCTTTGCATGGAACTGATCGAATACAGTGTGTTCTGATCGACACCCCTTGGAGAAAAGCTTGAAATAAACCATCACCTATTACAGTCAAACCTTTTTCAGTCCTACTATTGAATAAATGGCCCTTTGAGCTGGATCTGGCATTCCTTATGGACAAAGAATTGATCAGTATCACGATGCAACCTGAAGAAGCATCTTCATAGATTGTGAGACCCAAACGTCAAGTTCATCTTCCTGCTTACCTTAAAGACTTTGATCTTACAACTGTGCGTCATAGAGCAGGCAGGCAGCCGGTATCGCCTCACACAACACCGCATACACAGTGGCTTGGAGATGCTGCAGAGAACATCCCTTCACCTTCTACCAGAGTATCAAGTCCCATAAGTCAAGGTCCATGGGACACAGTGTATGAATGGTCCGTAGTCAGGGAAAAGGATCCTTTTTTCCAAGGAATGGATAACACTGAACTGCAACAACCTAGCGCCATCTACACTCCAGTGCAGCCAGTTCACCATCCTCAGTCTTCTCCATATCATCGGCCATGGGAATAAAACCAGTTCACGCCGTTGCCAAATACATCTTTTCCTGCACAGGATAGGCTTCTCCCGTATCCTGGAACTGCATCCTACCATCCACACTCAATGGTGTCTCCATCTTTGCCCCCACCTACCTATGGTAAGCGACGCCAGACAGACTACACAACAGTGCCATCTCTAAGGCCACACCAGCCCTTTCCTGCTACAACAGGTGGCTCCTCACTCAGTTTGAATCTGTGTACTGGCTATTACAATCTGCCCAACCCAGCAAAGGAGAGAACAGTAGAGCCTCAAAGTGGCTCTAACATGTTAGACATTTTGGGAACAATGATGGGTGAACTTCAGATAATGAAAGAATAGATCTTGGCTGCAGGTCCTACTAAATCACACATTCAGACAAACATGTGTGGTGAACGTGCTCACCATAATTTCCCTTCCTGGCAGCATTCTGAAAACCCAAATCACCCTCTTTATCAGAGAACCGCTCATCCTATGCCGGGCCTCCATGCAGATACTCCTGTCCCTCACTGGCATTCAAGAACATTGTACAAGTCCCCTAGAGAGACCTTAGATAAACAGGTGCGTTCTCAGTCCCAACAACCCATAGGGCCAAAGTTTGTACACAGAGCTCCTTATGCCTCTAACCTGAATCCTGCAAGGCAAGAAACCACCTACCGAGGTCCAGTGCCAACCATACCCGACTTTTGTACTAAAGACCCCAGTGAGTTTAACCGGTTAAAGATAGCCTTTGAGAACCTTTTACCACCAGATGTCACAGAACTGTTCCGGTACCAAATCTTGCTGGATCATCTGAAGCTAGATGAAGCCTGTCTGGTGGCAGATTCCTATCTCAATTCACCATTTCCATTCTATGATACCATGGCTGCTCTGAATGAAAGGTTTGGCCAGCCACACAAGTTGGCACTTAAGAAGATTGCTAACGTGATGGATTCACCAGATATCCGACCAGGAGATACGGAGGCCTTTGACAATTTTGCTCTACAGATTAGGGCTCTTGTTGGTATGTTGGAAACTCTTGGAGATGAAGGTGAAGCTGAGCTTCGATGTGGGTCACATGTAGAGAGACTGCTGTGTAAGTTACCTGCTGAAATGAGATCAGGATTCCGAAGACAGATGTACCACCATCCTGGGTCTGTGTATAACCTTCGGGAATTTTCTGAGTGGCTCCAGTATGAGGCCTGGTGCCAAAGCAGTGAGGCACAGATCAGTTACAAGAGCCGGAGACCAGACCGTTGGCGGGAAACCAAACCCACTGCCCGTTCAGCTACTATCCTTCATGGAGCGGATGACATTGCCACAAAGATAGCCTCAGCACCGTCTCAAGTTAAACCAGTTAAAGTGGAGAAACCTAAAGTCCCACCTAGAGCTTTTTGTCCATACTGCGATAAAGAGGACCATTATCTTAGTCAATGTGCCACTTTTAAGTCCTTTGATAAACAGCAAATAAACAGCAAAATGACCAATCATCGTTGTTGGCACTGTGGATGTGCACACCAAGCAGCCCAGTGCACACTCAAGAAGCCTTGTAGCATCTGCAAAGGGAAGCACTTGCAAATCCTGCTCAAGGTCAACACAAAGAGTACCAGAGAAGGTTCCTGCCTGGTTAGTTCAACCACTGAGACACTGTACTTGGACAGACCCACTGACTGCTGTTCTCCTAAAGGTCATCAGGGTCTTGCTACGCTATGGAGGCAAGACGCTCGACACCTATGCTGTCATGGATGATGGGTCAGTGTGCACTATTCTTCTTCCTGATGCCGCCCATGAACTCGGCATACAAGGCCAAGCTGAAAACATAGCCTTGCAGACAATCCGCCAAGATGTGCAGACCATCAGTGGTACCACGGTTAACTTCCTGATAATTCCTTGCTGATAATACCCACCTATTCACACCAATGGCACCTGTCCGAATTGGTCCACTTGGTGGTCCGGCTGCCATAAAGACAAGGCTTGGATGGACACTGCAGGGACCAGCCAAGATCTTGGAGACCAAGTTGCAGCCACAACAGTGCCTTTTCCAGTCTCTCACCCCTGCTGAACTGGAACTCAAAAAAGACGTTGAAAAGCTATGGCAACTTGATGTTTTGCCTTTCCGCTGTGAAAAGCAGGTGAAAACGTCCAGGGAGGATCAGGAGGCCATTAACCTCTTAGAGACCAGGACAACTCGCGTGGAGGTCAATGGAATCTTACGCTACGTGACACCTGTAAGGACCATCCATTGGCCCAACGACGGAATCCAACGGCCTGGCGAAGGTTTAATGCGTGTATGTCTTTTCAGCGCTCCAGTGAAGTTCACTTAATTTATTGGAATTTAGTTTTAGTATTACTTTAGCACTATACGTAATCTGACTCCAATTTCAAATGATAATCAAATTTAGAACATGTTTCTGATTAGAAAATAATCATAAATATTGATTATGAATTATTTAGATCTTTGATTATTCGGAGTATCCCATACTTTCAATTATTAATTCACTAAGGGACCCGATGCCGCACAGAGTCACACGCCCCGGGTTTACGTGGATCTCACGGACACAGCCTCGCCAGTCTGATCTTGGTCATAGGGTGCAGGGTTTGCTAATACCTCTTAAGTCGGTTGCGTACTGCTCACTGATACAAAAAAAGTGTAGTTTATTTAGCCACTTCCATACAACTTGCCAAGTCAGTGATAGACAGAAATCAAAAGGTCTTCAGATGACATGCCTACTGCTCCATTCATACATGCGCCTTTAGTTTGACCTATCCTGGACACAGAGCTGTGGTAGCGCCAGCCTCCTCATTGTCTACTAAAATAATGATTTCAGAAAACTTCAGAATAAATTAAGATGTAACATTTATTTGTCAGGTAAAAAATGTCTCATGCCATGATTAAAAGCCAATTCAGAAATAATAAATACATGACATCATTTACTCAAAGATGACTCTAAAGTAAATAATGCTTTCCTGACAGAGACATACAGTGGTGTGTCAGGGCTCTCCAACAGGAAAACACTGAAACATCACTATGGGGGATGCTTGGTAAAAGGTCCCAAAGACTGCTCTGTCACCTCGCCTTAAATACCAGACCAGAACAAAAGGGGTTATACAAATGTTGTTTAGAGTTGTTTGGGCCAATCCATGTACCCCAGGGGGGTAGCATCTGGTTTCAGGAGATATCATAAAGAGACATCATCCAGAGAGGAGAAACAGGATTCTCCTAATTTCTCAATCTTTCTCATTAAACCAATGACTGCAATGAAATTAAGACCATTTTACCAATCGCACACTTAAAATGATACCAAACATGAAAAGGAAAAAACAACATATTCACAAGATACACCATATGTGATATTTAGACATTCTTAATGAACTCTCAGTGACTTGAGGAGGGAGAGGGGGATGAGTTGAAGTCAAACAAGGAGATAAGTTTGGGGAGGGTAAGGTTCTGTGCTCTGTCTTTGCTATCTGCTGTCCAGGGTGCATTTTATGGCTTTATTGCAGAGTGCGTTTTGTTTTAGCAGGAAAATCAGTTCTTACACACCCTTGTTGTGCAGAAAGGATTCACCCTTCTTTTGTGCTCCGAAAGAGGCTGTGGTTCCAAGTCTCCGGAGTATGGAACGACGACTAATCCAAAATACAGAGAAAGCAGCTGTGTACAATGCTGAAATTGAAAAGCTAGAGCTGAATGGAGCAGTTACCAAACTCTCAGCTGCTGCAAGCACTACTTAGTCAGCCACAATAGTAAGGGCCGTATTGTGTTCAATTGCTCTTTCCAATATTAAGGACTGAACCTTAACGATTCCTTGATGCCTGGTCCAACCTTGAGCCCGTCTCTGCTAGGTGTTCTACTTCGTTTCAGGGAGCATTGTGTGGCTATCAACGGTGATATACGTGGAATGTTCCACCAAGTTCGACTCCTACCTGAGGACAAGCCCCTCCTGCGCTTTCGTGCAAGAAGTCGTCAGTCACTTGCCACCAGAAGCCAGATCTTCTAAGCTAGAGCTGTGGCTTTCACATGATAAAGAAGACCCACGTGAATCCACCTTTGGACTGAATTGGCACTGTGAGTCGGACCATCTAGGATTTAAGCATAGACCTGTTACTTACAGTGCTCTGACGATGTGGAACATATATCATGTGTTAGCAAGTCAGTATGACCCCCTTGGTGTCATTCTTCCTTTCACCACACGAGCCAAGGTGATTGTTCAACAGCTCTGGACTAAGAACAGGAACTGGGATTATTCACAATTTCCTGAGGATCTTCGACAGGCATGGAAGATGTGGGAAGCTGAGCTTCAGTACTCCCTAGGTGCTACATTCCATCCAGGATGGACAGCCCAGAGGTCACCCGGGAAATCCATATCTTCACTGATGCTTCTGAGAAAGCTTACGGGGCAGTTGCTTACCTTCGCTCAGAAGATCCATGCAGGAGGTTACACCTTTCCTTCCTCATGGCCCGATCACATGTCGCCCCATGTAAGCAGTGCTCAATTCCGAGACTTGAGCTGTGTGCTGCTCTTGTAGGGGCGCAGTTGGGCAAGCTGGCTGAAAATGAGCTCACCTTGAAGATCCAGAAGGTCACTTTCTGGACAGATTCAACAACTGTCCTCCACTGGTTACATTTTGAAGCCTGCCGCTTCAAGGTGTTTGTGGGCACTAGGGTGGCAGAGATTCAAGAATTGACTGACCTTAAAGGGTGGCATTATGTTGACTCTGTCAGGAACCCTGCGGATGATCTTACCCGTGGTAAGAGCCTGAAGGACCTTATCGAACCCAATCGGTGGATCCAAGGACTGAAATTCCTCCTCCAACCGCAGAGTACTTGGCCAGCACTACCAGTTATGCACAGCTTAGTGCTTGATGACACTACGGAATTTAAGCGAGGTGCATTTTGTGGCATGATTAACTCAGCACCAGCGACAGCAGATGGTAGTAAGTTTAGTACCTGGAAAGACTTGGTCGAGACAGTAGCAAAGGAGTTGCATGGGGCGGCAGAACAAAGTGGCTCCCCTCCAGCCAGTGCTTACCAAAAGGCAGAGCTGACTGCGCTGAGACAGGTCCAGATGGACAGATTTCCTGAAGACTACCAGCTGTTGAAGAGCGGTAAGCCTGTTCGTCCTAGCAGCCGCTTACTTTGTCTCTCCCCAGAGTTTGACGGAACCAGTGATTTAATACGTGTTGGAGGACGATTAAGGTGGGTGGAAGGATTAGACTAGGGATGCTCATTTCGATTAATTTTCCCGACCGACAACCGCCGCTCGTTAATCGATTATTAACCGTTAACTGATAAGATTATAATATTGAATTGTCATTAAATACAAATAAAATTGACGCATATCTATGACCCTTTAAAAAAATACAAACTTTTTAAATTTTTTTATCAAAGGGTTTATTTTAACGTGCAAAGTGCAAACAGCAGCATACAGATCAACAACCGAACCTGGATTCAGTCTAAATTTTCACGCACCTGCAGCATTTCTGACAGTGAGAGAAAAACAGAATAAAATAATACAAATAAAAAATATAAAATAGGCCTACACTAAATATATTTTTTAAACTTAAATAATTAACAAATTAAGATGACAAAAAGAAAACACTGAATTCGTTTGAACGAAGCTTTCAAAAACCCGCAATTTTTTCTGTTAGACTAAGATTTTTCGTTAAATAAAAATAGCAGCCCTACCTCAACACCTTGTCTAATTTTTATTTTAAAAAAGCAACATATCAACGTGATTTGGGGTCAGTCTGGAGCGCAGCCTGTTGACAGTTAGACCCACGGCAGAAAAAACCCTCTCCGATGGAACAGATGTCCCGGGAATACACAGGTAACATCTCGCTAGAGTGGCCAGCTTCGGGAAGCGCCTTTCATTTGCTTTCCACCAGTAAAGAGGATTAATATTCAGAGAAGGAGGATCGTCTCTCATGTAGATGTCAACCTCTTCTGGATAATCAGTGGCTAGACGAGGGGTGCTGTGGTCACCTCCCAGGAGCATCATCATGGCGTTGCTTTGGCTGCGGTCTTCATCTCCAGCTTGGGTAGCAGACACCGCTTTCTCATCTCCTTCCGCATTGGCCATTTCCAAAGCAGCACACATTTCAATAAGTTTTGCTTTTGCGGCCTCTTTCTCCGTTTGTGCAAAAAAAGGAGATGTTTATGGCGAGGGTCCAGGACAGAGGCGATCAGCGCAGGTTTAGCCACCAGATCATCCTTGTCAACCTGTGACGAACATATAACCTCCTTATTAATGCAAAACAATGACAATAATAAATAATAATAATAATAAATAATAATAATAATAATAATAACTACCTCCATGCGGCCACTTAAGGACTGCCGAACCTTTGCCTTGAACTCCGTCACTCTGTGGCCATCATCCTCGGCTCTAATCAGGTGTGTGTTCAGCAGGCTAAAGGTGATGGGGTAAATGTTGGAAATTAAAACGCTCTTTTCTGATGACATTATGGTGGTTGCACATTTTAAAGTTTCCAACACGGGCACAATCTCCTCCATTATTTGCCAGTGTTCGTCTCGTATCTCCAGGGTTCTGGCATCTTGCAGCCTTGTAACCGTTCGGTCAGACAGAACAGTTGTAACAGCCCACCTTTGTTCGAGAAGTCTTCCGAACATGTCACAAACCGAGTTCCATCTTGTTTTACAAGACTGAATGAGTTGGTGTTTCGGAAGTTTCATTTGTGATTGTTTATCTTCCAGTGCCTTGCATGCAGGGGTGCTGTGGTTAAAATGCCTAACCAGGCGCCCAGCTGCAACGATGACCCGATGCACGAACACATTAAATCCATCATTTACAGCGAGCTGTAGTGTATGAGCAAAACAGGGAACCGAGTCCCAGTTCACCCGTTCTGGAGAGTTTGCAGCCACGATGTTGCGTGCATTGTCATGAACACATGCAGACACTTTCCCATTAAGTCCCCATGTCTCCACCGCATCAATTAGTTTAGCTGCGAGGTTCTCAGCTGTGTGTCTGCTTGGTATACTTTGAGTTAGAAGGACAGCTGAATTAACTTGCCAGTCCTCGTCGATGTAGTGGCACGTTATTGTTATATAGCTCTCCGTTGTGAGTGCCGTCCAGCAGTCAGTCGTAAGAGCCACAAACTTTGTGCTTTCGAGTTGTGATTTAAGCGATTTTTTTTCGCTCCTCAAAACGGGCCTCAATTCTACGGGTAATAGTGCATCTTGATGGGATTTCGTAATTGGGCTCAATATAGCCCAGTAGCTCTTGAAAACCTTCACCACAGACTACACTTATGGGCAAAGTGTCTTTTACTACCATTGAACAGATTCTCTGCGTTATCTCCTCAGATCGCAGTGCATCACATCTTCTCCCTGATAACATGGAGGGCAAAGTTTGTTCATCACTCGATGCTTGTGGGTGTTTGCTTTGTAAATGGTACTGCATCGTACTTGTACTACTGCTGTATTTTAATACGGCGCCGCATAATTTACTGGTAACTTCGTCGCCCTTTCTGTTAAAATGATCCCACACAGTGCTTCTTTTCGCTCGCTTCATTTTGCTTGCCTTGCTCGGAAAAAAATTCTGCAGGCACGTGTCACGTGTGTGGTTGCGCGTGTCGACGCGCTCCGTGAATTAATAAATATAAGCTATATAGTATTTCATTTTTTAACCATGCAGCAAACTAAAAAAAAGAAGCTTAAAAAAAACGTTTTAAACCGTTTAACTGATTTTTTACTTTCGGTTAACGGTTAAACGGTCAATATGAGCATCCCTAGATTACATTTACATTTTTTACATTTATTCATTTAGCTGACGCTTTTATCCAGAGCGACTTACAATTGCTATATATGTCAGAGGTCGCACGCCTCTGGAGCAACTAGGGGTTAAGTGTCTTGCTCAGGGACACATTGGTGTCTCACAGTGGATTCGAACCCGGGTCTCTCACACCAAAGGCATGTGTCTTATCCACTGCGCCACCACCACCCCGTTGCACAGATTAGACCCAAGCACAGTACACCCTATTGTATTGGATTCCAGTCACCCTAACACTCATAAAGGAGTATGATACTCGCCTTTGCCATCCAGGACCAGAGCGAGTGTTTGCTGAGCTCCGCCGAAAGTTATGGATACTGAAAGGGAGAGAGGCAGTAAGAAAGCACCAGCGAACATGTCTTGAATGCTGTAAATGGAGGTCGAAGCCAGCCTCCCAGAAAATGGTTGATCTCCCTCCACCACGACTTCGGATGTTCAAGCCTGCTTTCCATTAAACCAGAATGGACTGCTTTGGGCCTCTGCTGGTCAAAGTAGGACGGCGTATGGAGAAACGATGGGGACTTGTATTTAAGTGCTTTACCACCCGGGCAGTGCACCATAGATGACATCCATAAATGTCGATGCCTTTCTCATGGCACTACGACGGTTTATAGGTCGCCTTGGGAAACCTGCAGAGTTATACTCTGACCAAGGCACCAACTTCCGAGGTGGTGAGAGAGAGCTTAAATAAGCCTTTAGTCAGCTCAGTGATGATCTACAACAGCAGCTAGCAAAGCAACGGATTAGCTTTCATTTCAATCCTCCAGCTGCTCCACACTTTGGAGGGGTGTGGGAAGGAGAGATTCGTTCAGTAAAGGCCGCACTTTATACAACCTTGGGCTCAGAAACAATCACTGAAGAAGTGCTTCGAACCGTCCTCATAGAAATAGAGGCCATCCTAAACTCCAAACCACTTAGTTACGTTTCAGCGGACATAGCTGATGTAGATCCAATCACCCCAAACTGCCTTCTGATGGGGCGGCCAGATCGTTCCCTACCCCAAGTCATATATCCAGTGTCTGAGCTCCTAGGAAGACGGAGATGGAGGCATTCACAAGTATTGTCTGATAGATTCTGGACGGCCTTCATAAAGTATTACTTATCTGACATGCAAGCCAGGGGAAAGTGGCAGAATCCATCAGCAGATATAAAACCCGTGACAGTTGTCATGCTTGTTGACCCCCAGTTACCCCGTTCATTCTGGCAGATCGGGAGAGTAGTAAATGTCTTTCCCGGGGCAGATAATGAAGTACGAACAGTCGAGGTACAGATAAAGGACAAAGTCTACACCAGACCCATCGCTCGCCTGATTGTTCTGCCAGAGATCCGAGATGAAGGGAATGACATCCACACTAGTGACTAATGGTAGACCATATGGTGTCAGCCTTTCAAAGGAGCAAATTTGAAATCAAATTTGGGGGCGGCTGTGTTGGAAAGGCAGAGTCACGTGCGCATGCGTTACTTAATGCCAATCATTATCAGCAGAGAGCGTGACTAAGCGGAAGGTGCAAGTGGGACTGTGTGTGTCAATAAACAAATGTAAGTTGACTGTTTACCAAGTTGACTTTAAATACTTAAGGAGTTTGTAAAGCCTTGATACAATGTCATCCTTTCACAAAGTGATGTGTATTTAACAGAGATGAAGCCGTTTATCACATGCTGTCGAGAGTGCACGTGAATGTGCCGATTATGTTCAATATTACTTACAATCCATACCTGTCAAGTTTTGGATTTGAAAATAAGGGAAATTTTCCGGCGCCCACCGCGAGCAGTCCCACCACCCCAACCAAGCTCCAGTATCCCTTACATTTTAAGACAGCTGTACAAGAAAGCTAAAATCACCACTTGTCAACCACTTATAAACTACAATTGGCTTTATGCACAGCTGCACTACTTCCTGAACTTCAGCCAGCTCCTTTGTTTCCTGTCTGCCATTATTGGACAAACTGATTAATCCAGGTGTGTCTGATTATTGTTGTTGTGACTACTGAGGTCAGGCACACCTGGATTAATCAGTTTATCCAATAATGGCAGACAGGAAACAAAGGAGCTGGCTGAAGTTCAGGAAGTAGTGCAGTTGTGCATGAAGCCAATGATAGGCCTACCTTTGTTGACATTGACATGCTGTGAACATTCATTATATCCTAAATGAAAACACAAAAGGGTGTATATGAAGAGCATTTATTGAAAGGCTTATTTGCATATTTTCTGTTCATTTAACATTGTCTTTACATTTACATTTTATTTTTCATTACACACATTCTTTTCATTTCATATTGTTTTTGTTTTACAGTTTTTCCTTTTCATTTCACATTACTTTTCTTTACTCTTTTAGTGAGTTGTTGTACAAATTTGTAGCAGACTTTGCATTCTTTAAGACTGTTTTGGAAGGAGTGTATTTGTGGGCTGGGCCAGAGTGGTTAATTTTACATGAGAGTAGAGCGCAAACAGTTCTGTTGTCTAACGTCATCCTATTCTCTGTAACAATCTTTCGTACCATGCTAAACACCCTTTCTGAACTTGCATTGCTATGGGGAATGCATAGTAAAGCCTTCATAAGTTTTGGCAGCTCACTGAACCTCATGTCCTTTCCTACCAGGCCCCAGAATCTGTCGATTCTTTCTTCTTGGGGGAGTTGCTTACTATCTGTCACCTGATAGTCTGTGAATTCCTCTCTCATCTTATCCTCTTTCAACCTCAACTGAGGGAACAGGGCCCCTAGCCTTTCCACTGTAAAGTAAAACAAGTGTTTGACTGAACATTGCAGATCTAAACAAGTATCAAGTATACTGTGCCAATTAACTGTTTGGTTATCAATGGGGAACTGTCCCCAGAGGATGTTGTTATGATGCGATGTAAAGCCTTTTGAGACAAATTGTTTGAAAAAATGGGCTTTACAGATAAATTTGCCTTGCCTTGCCTAATATCAATAGGCTTTATGCACAGCTGCATTACTTCCTGAACTTAAAGGTGCATTGCGCAAGTCTCTGAGTTTTTGCAGAACTATGCCCCCTCTGGCGGCAAGCGAAACTGCAGCCAGAAGTGTGCACGCTCACGGACAAAAGTTTTCTTTTTTTTTATCTTACGTGGAGTTTGCGTTGGTGTTTGAAATGAAATACAAGCCGGTCTCTTAGAATCCATCTTCTACGGAGAATGGCGGCGAATACACAAACCTGCCAGACAGCCAGGTGAGCGTGCCGTGAACGCGCATGACGTCACGCCCAGTCTAAAATTCCGGCCCGAATCCCTCTTATTTATTTTACTTTACAGGATTATACAGACAATCTCAGTGATCAGAGAAGGGCTCATTCAGCCCATCAGGCAATTGTTTAAGCATGTATGGGTTAGAAAACGGGTATTTTTAACATGAAAAAGTTGCTTAATGCACCTTTAAGCCAGCTCCTTTATTTCCTGTCTTACATTATTGGACAAACTGATTAATCCAGGTGTGTCTGACCATTGCTAGGGTGGTTGCTAGGGTAAGTAGTGGAGCTGGGCATAAAGCCTATTGGAAACTGTTTTTATTATCGACCTGTCCCTGGAGTTATGTTAAGACGAGCTGCAGGGTCCAGCACTTTCAGGTCCCTCAGGAGTGGATGGTCGAGGGGAAAGGAGGAGAACATCTTCTTAAGCACTGCCTCATAGAAGCTTCTCACAGTTCTACAACAGCATAAGAGTGAAAAAAATGCATTAGTGGTAATATTTTAGGCACACTACAGCCTATACTCTCATACTGTTAAAAGATTATATCATAATATAACTACTGGGTAATATACTCACTGAAAGATTTTCTTCTCGGCTGACACAGGGAGCTCAGCGCTTCTCATGAATGCCTTTGTGTCTGCTCCGATAAAGAGATCTTCATCAGCCAACTGATGTCCATCTCCATACTCCACCTCCCTGAGAGGTACAGCCACGATTGCCCTGGCTGGTATGAGGTAGCCCAGGATCCTCTTCATCAGCCTGCACATCTCCTCTTCAAGTCTGTGTATTTGTATTCCCTCTGACTGCAGATAATATCAATGGTCACAACAAAATAACAGTGAAATAAGAATGCTACAATAAGCACAACATTTTTATTATATCCTATTATTCACTCATTCACTCAATATCATTGACACCCACCTGGAAGGCAATGTTAAATTCAGATAAAGGCTTAAGGGCAGCACTCAGGAACAGGAAGTAGGTCTTCACGATTGGATCACGCAGATGGCTTGCCAGATCACGCACTTTAACACTCCTCTCCACCTCTTCATGACTGTTAAAGTAGGCCTACAGTACATAGAGATACAGGGTGGCAATACATGGTTAAAATTGAAATATAGCATAGTAAACTGTGTAGATATCTGCTGAGTGGAGTTACCATCCTACCTGTAGTGCATCCCACTGGTTCAGCACCCTCTGGATGCAGGTTAACAGACTCAGCCATCTGGTGCTGCAGTACCTGAGGAGCTTCAGGTGGTCTGAATCAGTGAAGTCTACAAACTCTTTGTAGACTTCACATCTTTTTGCACTGAGAGATAGAAAATTACTCTGTTAGTGGTTAGAATTGTGAGTGAGTGTGTGTGTAAAGAATATGAACTGCAGGCCTACAAGGCTACCTTGTTCATGAGTTAGCCACATGCAATGTTGTTACATTGTAACACACAACATTAGGCGAGAGAAATAGCAGGCCTATATGCATGCATTTACCTTCTATCAAAGTGGGTGTATATCCCCACCAGGATGTCTTCCACTGGTACCTGGGCTGCTCTGATGCCACAGCCAGTGGCCAGCTGTACCAGGTGGCAGATGCAGCCAAGGTCCTGGACGTGGGGCTGGCTGGTCTTCAGTCTGCTGATGACCGAGTTATGGCGGCCTTTCATAACACTCGCATTATCAGAGTTAAAGGCAATCAGGTTATCCCATGGGATGCCTCTTTTTCTATTGGAAAGGTTGGTTGTAAGGTTGTAATTAAATACAATCTACTAAACATGTCAACAACACAGTGCAGTTCCCCTTACCTTAATGCTTCACTAAGCTTTTCATACAGATTTTCTGCATTTCCTACATTGCATGTAGGCTTCTCCAGGAATCTTGTAGAGACCTGCAGAGTGGCCTCATCGTAGAGTCTAGTCAGGATGACGAATTCTTTTTCTGTTTTTCTATTGTTCGATTCGTCGCACATCAGTGAAAAGGGCTGAGATCGGCATGTTTTGGCCAACTCGTCCTCTAGTTCTGCTGCTATGGCACCTGTTGATTGTCCAGTAATTAGCTAGTAAGTTAGCCTACAACATGCATGCCATGGGTTAATGCTCAAATGCATGGGCGTCAGTTTGGTTTGAAATGTGCTGGGTACAGAGACGCATTCGGAAGTGCATTTTCAGAAGTGCTGGGTACAATGACGCATAAATTTTTTCGCGCAGGGTCGCTCGCTCAACACAGATGTCCTGTTGCCTGATTCGAAAATATGTGGAATAAGGGCTGCTTCCGACTAAAAGTTTTTTTTCTAGTCGACCAGTAGGCTAGTTGTTTATTTAAGTCATTCGTAAGACGTCTAAATGTGTCTAAATACGCTGTGAATGTGCATTATACGCTGATTTTCGGTTCATTTATGAGACGAACTCCAGTTCACTCGCCGGCGCCTCCATGTCCCCACCGAAATCAACGCCTATGCTCAAATGTTAGAATATTCAAACACATTTCAAACCCATTTTATACCGTTTTAGTAGCCCATCAGTAAGAAAGATAGGTATGTTAGCTACTTTACCTTTGATGATTTGAGTAGCCTTAGTTTTTCCCGTTGAGTATTTTCGTGCAATAGCAGAGTCCGGGAACATGTCAGCTACACACTTGTTGAAGTCGTCGTGGAAGGAGAAAGGAGTGTTGTTTTTGGCACACAGCATTGCCATTTTTACCTCTGCACGTATGACCTGGTCTGCCTCGGTGGCATTTCTCGTCACGAATGCTGACATCGGCTGGGCATGTTTTTGTCCCTCTAGCCCGCGCTTGTGCTTGGCGGATTTCTCGTGCTGAGAAACATCATTCCTTCCCCCGTGTGAGATGCTAAAATCACAGTTACAAAACTTGCAAAACGCGTGACTGTCCCCCACCCTGCTCCTCTTCAGAAAATTAAATTCGCCGTCCCATTGATCACGGTATTTACATGCGATTTTAGATTTTTTGGCAGGAGTGCCTTCCATCATTCGTCTCAGTTTTATTTTTTTTTATTTTTTTTCCCGCTTTGTCACTCATCATCTGACCTCACACACTAACCTCGCGACAACTGCCACCTACAGTAGGCTACTGCAGGTGGCAGTTATCGCGAGACTAGTGACAGAGCTCAGATTGGTAATGTTTTTTTGTTTTTTTTTACTCCGCGCGGGCCCGGGGTATTATTATTTTTTTATAATTATTACAAAAAATATTTTTTAAAACATAAAAAAATATTTTTTAATAACGCAGGTTAAAATACGGGAGATTTACGGGTAAATACTAATACGGGAGGACGGCGGGAAAGAAGGGTAAAATACGGGACTTTCCCGGCCAAAACGGGATACTTGACAGGTATGACAATCTATAGTATTTATATTGCACCCAGAGACTGATTTGTATGTATGTATGTGTGATCATCACATCAATAGCTGAAACTCTTGTTATTTTAAGTTTAAGAACGCGATGTTTCTGATTACGTGCCGTTCATTTAAATCACTAGTTTCGGTTTTGAATGTTTTACCATTTCTGACCGCTGGGTGCCAGTGTTGCATAATAATTCCGTCGCTTGTATATTGATTTCTTTATTTATTCTAGAACTGAACTTGATAATTCTTTATTTGAGAGATTGGTAGCTTTGGAAATAATGTTTGTGTAATAATACTCAAGACATGTGTTAATATATATCTTTATTTCTTTCCCTTTGTCGACCACACACATCTATTAAGCTGGAAAGCCTGTGTACTGCTGTGGTGTACAGCTAAAGACTGTCAAAAATAAACCTCCTTTGCATGGAACTGATCGAATCCAGTGTGTTCTGATCAACACCCCATAGAGGAAAGCTAGAAATAAACCATCACCTATTACAGTCCAACCTTTTTCAGTCCTACTATTGAATAATTAGTTTAACGACCTATTTGTAATATTTGCACTAGTCTATCTCACTTGAGTATTATAAGAAATATCACTCACCCTATAAAGCCCACAACAATAGATAAGGCAATGGGGTTTCACTTTTATGTGTTTTTGTAGTGCTGTCATGCAAGCTATGTCTACTAAGATTTTAACCAAATTTGAGTATCCAGAAATATGATTTCTGAAGTATTTTGTATGCATGTCTTGATGTGTCATATTTTGCATTAACAATTCACTTAAGATAGCACCCCTGTGTTAAGTACCCCTTTCTGCTTTTTTAGAGCAATTCAGGAGAAAATGGGTCCCATATAGGCAAAAAAAATAAAAATATATATATATATATATATATAAGTAAGAAAATTAATACACACATTTTTGCTGAAATGTATTGTGCTGTTGTTGTTAAGAATCCATGGTTAATTTGCTCTGCCTTAGGATTGCAAGTGTCCTGGGACCGGTGAGAGTGTGAGTGGGAAACCCACTACTGAAACTTGGCCCTGGTTTGTCCTCATGGATGAGGTGTTGGGACAGAGGCATTGCACCAGCCCCCCCGTCGTCATTGCCTCAATCCCTGAGGACACACCAGGGCCGAGTTCAGTAGTGGGTGCCCGCGGTGAGGAGGAGCCAGGGGCAGCAGCACCACCAGTAGCATCACCAGCAGCACCAGCAGGAGCACCACCACCAGCACCAGCACGAAGGCGGCGAGACAGAGGACGAGTTTTTGGACTTGATCAGAGAAGACATGCAACTACAGAGGGAGGCAGAGGCGAGGAGAGCACATGAGAGTAGGGAGAGGATGGACAGGCTGTTTTCTCTTCTTGAGAGAATGATTGAAAAATATATATATTTTCTACATTCTTGTTTAACTTTTTTTCACTTTTATTTTTTAAAAGGAAAGGACAATTCTGTACATTATTTTTATGCAACTTTAAATGTGTAAATAGAAGAGAATTCATTGTTCTGGACATTGTTTATTTTTGTTATTACAGTCATAATTTCTACACGAAACAAATTCTTCTATACTTTTTTTGATTTTCTAAAATAAAATTGGTAAATGAAAATCATTTGTTCCACGGGCTACATTAAAGTACTTTTTCCAACTATTTACAACATACGTTAAACATATCAAAATCCACATAAACATTTAAATTTACAGTACATAAAATAAGAAAAAAATGATGTAGACTTTTATTGAGCTGAGCGGGACACCCTTGTGGTGCTGCTGGACTGGGATGGGCACAATAGAGACCCTGGTAATGCCTTCTGCTGGTGGGACATCATCTGGGATGGTCTCCAGAGTGTTTGAGTGCATATTTCCACTATCCACTAAGTTGTCTACCAACAGGTTTGCAGGGCTGATTCAATTGACTGCTTTCTGAAAAAAGTACTTTTAATAACTACTGCATTGGGGAAAAACTACTAAAACCTTAGTTAAGCAAAATGATCTTGCATACTCTAATGTACTTAAAGTATCAAGAGTAAAACTAAAGGTATGTATTCTGCAGGGGGAAAAACTCCTTGTCAGGGTTTTTTTTTTATGGTTTTGCATTTATATTAGGCTACTACTGCATTACTGCATATGTTGCATTTTACTTCTGTATATTTTCAAGGTTGTTACATTTTAAACTACATACATTTGTGTAGTTCAATGTAAAATCATATTGTGATATGAGGGGAAAAAAGTACTTCAGTAGGTTACTTCACATTTGTATGTGAATACTTAAAGTACGAAAATTTAAGTAACAAAATGTAGGCTTATTGTCACAATATTAACAAATTGTTGCAAATCCGAACAAATCTGAAGCGTTCGGACCGGTCCTACGGAGGATTGTTCTTGTCGCCTGGCAACTGTGACAGCTGCCGATGACGCGCGTGATAAATACTGGACTTTTTATATTCAATTGGGTTGTATATTCAAACAGGGCTAAACCGAAAATACATGACCTGGCAGCGCCGGGGCTGAAACATCCTCACCATGTCCTCCAGAAAAATATAAAACATAAAAATGACAATAGCCAATTCTGGCTCCATAGCTGTTTACTCAATTATATCAAATGAATTATCAGGATGGCAGATATATATATAAGCTGTGATGTAGTTAGGCTGGCTCTTTTCTTTTTCTTTTTTGGCTAGTAGAAGTTATGAATGGCCAGTAACTTTTTACTTTTAACTTAAAAAAAATGAGTAGACAAATTGGCCGGTGAGTGAAAAAGTTCATTTCAAATCCTGCATAAGTCGTCACAATGAGCAACATTTCGTTTTCATGTATAATCCTGTCAAGTAAATGTTGTGAATTTAACAAAATATGAAGTTGCTCCAAAAAGCACAATATCATCTTTTTTAACTTTGTGAATTTGGTGAAATGATTAGAGAACTACAAAGACTTGTTTGTAGTCTGATCAGGGAACTAAAAGAGTGTTTGAAGCTTCAGAAAAAAAAGTGTAAATAATTATTTGTTTCTTTGGTTAGTTTGCAAAAAAAAACTGTCAGGATGGGTCGTGTGCTAAAGTGGTCTTATTTGAATTTGATATATTCATGTATTTACTTATTTACTAAGTGTACTGTGTCCTGAAAGTAAATGCAATTATTAGAAATGAACAGAAAAAAGTTTATTTTGGAAAAAAGTGTAACTGATTTGTTTCATGTAGAAAACAAGCTTTAAGTTTGACATTTTTTGATAAATGCGTTTGTCACATTTCTTTAGTGAGAATGATAATTTCTATTAAGCTTCTTGTAAAGTAGGCTACATTACTGTTACTTGTCACACTGGGGCAGAAATGCCATCAAAAGTCAAAATATAAGGGCAAAGATTTCCCTGTAATAAAATTTTCCCTTTTTTATATTGGTATGATGTAGGAACAATACAAGCAAGTATTATACAATCTGGCAACATGCACTGCCAAGTCAAATAATTGGATCATTATTGCAGTGATTATTACGTTTATAGCATGTTATATGTTTTGCAACAGTTCTCCTAACCCTAACTGATGTAGGAAGACACATCATGGCCATATTGTTTTTTTCTAAGGCATGTTTATAAAAGCTACTTAAAAGTCCTAATTAAACTGAGGCTTAATCCTGGCTTAATCTAAGCCCTGTCTGTGAAACCAGACCCATAGTTTGTAAATAAAACCCATTTTGTTTATATCTAATCTGATGTCATCATCTTCCGCCTGGGACAGAGGATTAAAGTGTGTTCTCGCTTTTTTCTCCCTTTTTCCTTTTTTTGTTTTTGTTTCGTCTTTTTCCTTTGATACTTCCCCTAGACGGGTAGAGGGATGTAACATTTACATTTAAGAATCTACACAAAGGAGTAGATTCCGGCTTTATTGCTCAATGTTTGAATGATTCAGTGACTCTCTCATAAAGACTTGAGGTGTGTTGGACTTGAAGCGGCGCTGTGCAGACCGATCGGTGAATGAGAAATGTATGTGTCAAAGTACAGAGAGAGCGATTAGAGAGCGGCTCTACATGTCATACATCGATCAGGCTGTGCAGCATCGCTTCTAGTCGAACACATCTTTTACTTGTTTCATTACTGGATGAATGTACTCTTGAATGATCTTTTAAACAATTGAGAAGAGGCCCTAGTGCAAAACAATGTAAAGAAAAACAAAACTGTGTGAATGTCAATTAGCAAATTAACAGTCTAACAAACACGTTTAACTGAGCTGCTGAAAAGCAACTTTATCTCATTCAATAAGTCCCTGTTTTCACCTCATTCATTATGGTAATGTCTGAGATCTTCTGTAAATTGGCACATCAAGCACGTCATTAGTGTGAGACAAACTACAGGAGCATCACTGTGTTTTTAATGTTTTACCCCTTCAGGTTAAAGTACATGACTAAAAATACTATTAAAGGCTACAGAAACCACACCTGCAAACTCTCTTTCTGACACTGAAATAGTCCATTCACGTGATTAGTGCAGATCTGAGGAGTTTTTATTTGAATGTATATCTGAAGAGAAATGTCTGTCTTCATAAAAGTTTCAATGGCATCTTCTTTTATCTTTCCTCAGTAATGCCTAATAAAGTAGTGTTTATAAGCTCAGCGCTGCTTGTGTTCAGGAGTAACCGATGTATTTCTGCTTTTCCACAAGCGCCACCTTCTGTCAGAGAGAGAATTTGCATTTTCTTTCAGTTTGTTCATATAACTTTACTTACATAATCATTAATTAGGCTCACATGTGAGGTGTATCATTTTATAATAATTTTTGTTTTGTCAAAACTATATTATTTGAACGGTAACGTTGTTTAAATTGTTTTTGGTTTGTCATTGTACAGTTTATAACGTTACCAGACTTTGGCGTTGTTTCAAAACAACTTTGCTCACGAAGCAACATGAGGAATTTACTACAACCCTCCTCTATTCAGTCTGAATATTGCATATTAAGTGGATTTCTGTCATCTAATATATAATATAATAATAATATAACATGTGCCCTGTTTCATCCTTATAATATTCTGGGTTACATAAAAATGTGCAACCTAGAGCTGTTTTATACACTACTATATGCAACTCAAAATGCTCTATATTTGAACTAAATATATTTGAAGCACCACGTGTGTTTTGCTGTTAAAGTAATCCAGTATCTATTCAGTAACTTATCTTTGATTTTTCCAGGTCTGGTCCTGTGGGCGTCAGTATCACACAGTGATCAGTTCACACCTGCAGTGAAGCCCCTCACACAACAATTAACCTATAAATACTGGGAATATTCCCATCATCCTACAAGAGAAGGACAAACTCCAGGAGTAGCAGCTGAAATCTGTGTGACTGTTAAAGATGGAGTTTATTAAAGAGGAGATTGAAGACATGAGTGATCCAGAACCATCCAGAATAAAACATGAAGATACTGAGGAACAAATAGGTTGGTGTCCATTCTTGATTCTTCATTGTTGGCTGCTTTGATGGATGTAAAATAATACGTTTATGAAAACAGTCTATAAATGAAAAATTCTATAGAAATGCTTAAATAATTTTAATCGTCATCTTTTATGTACTTTAATCTTGTATAGGCTATAACAGTTGTCAATCTCATTTTGATCATATTAACAAGAGAATGACAGAACTAAACTTTGGCACATCAAAGGTCTGATACTAGATCTCTGTTGCTTTCTGCTATTAACCCGTAAGCCCTGAGGGCGTCTTAGAGTTACACATACACAAAACTAAAGACTCATAACTCCAAAACTATAGCAAGGAGAGTCAAAAGGTAGGTATTGTTTGATAGAACACTTTATAAATTTTTAGAAAATATAAATTTTATTACATTTGGACTTTCTCACATTCTCATCGCCGGTGGTACACTTCGGGTTTAAGGGGTTAAATCAGGGTTCACTTGAACTGATTTTAATTTGATATTTATTTTAGATCGAATCGAAGTGAAAGAGCAACGACAAGAACTGGAGAAAATGAAGGAGGAACATCACAACTTTAAAATTCAAGAAACAAAAGCCAAAAAGCTGCCAACCTGCACTCAGTGTGGAAAGAGTTTCAGTCAAAACATAAACCTTAACAGACACATGAGAATTCACACTGGAGAGAAACCGTATACATGCACTCAGTGTGGAAAGAGTTTTTCTCAAGCGTCACATCTGAAACAACACCTGAAAGTTCATTCAGGCGAGAGGCCTTATGTGTGTTTCTCTGGAAAGAGATTTTCAAGACTGGATCATTTTAAACGGCACCAGAAAACACAAAATGAAGTGAGAGATCATGTGTGTCGTGACTGTGGGAAGAAATTTACTACATCTCAAAATCTGAAACTGCACCAAAGAATTCATACTGGAGAAAAACCTTACAAGTGCTCATATTGTGACAAGAGTTTCACTCGGTCTGGAACCCTGAAAGAACATGAGCGACTTCATACTGGAGAGAAGCCGTACGACTGTACTCAGTGTGAGAAGAGTTTTTCTCAAGCATCAACTCTCAGTCATCATCTGCGTATTCATTCTGGAGAAAAACCATTTAACTGTGATCAATGTGGTAAAGATTTTCATGCATCATCTCAACTAAAAAAACACCTGATAGTTCATTCAGGTGAGAAGCCTTATGTGTGTTCTCTCTGTGGAAAGAGTTTTTCAAGACTGAACAGTTTTAAATGGCACCAGAAAACACATAATGAAGTGAGAGATTATGTGTGTTGTGAATGTGGGAAGAGCTTTACTAAAGCTGGATATCTGAAACTGCACCAAAGAATTCATACTGGAGAAAGACCTTACAAGTGCTCATATTGTGACAAGAGTTTCTCTCAGTCTGAACACCTGAAATCACACAAACGAGTTCATACTGGAGAGAAGCCATACAACTGTATTCAGTGTGAGAAGAGTTTCAAAGATTCAACAGGTTTGACATATCATCTGCGCATTCACTCTGGAGAAAAACCATTTAAATGTGATCAGTGTGGTAAAGATTTTATTTCATCATCAAGTCTAAAACAACACCTGAAACTTCATTCAGATGAGAGGCCTTATGTGTGTTCTCTCTGTGGAAAGAGTTTTTCAAGGCTGGACAGTCTTAAACAGCACCAGAAAACACATGATGAAGTGAGAGATTATATGTTGTGACTGTGGGAAGAGCTTTACTACATCTGACAATCTGAAACAGCACCAAAGAATTCATACTGGAGAAAAACCTTACAAGTGCTCATATTGTGACAGTTTCACTCAGTCTGAACACCTGAAATCACACGAGCGAGTTCATACTGGAGAGAAGCCGTACGACTGTACTCAGTGTGAGAAGAGTTTTAGACGTTAATCAGGCCTTGACACTTGAAAAAATGTTGCAAGTGAGCAAAATTTGTTTTCATGTCAAATGCATTCAGGTAAATTCTCTGAGATAAAATATGGAGTTTATACTAAAAGCAGAGTATTGTCTCTTATTAGTATTGCATAGTATTATTCTGACCAATCAATGATCTGCAGTGTTTGCACGTCACAATTTTGTATCGGTACGTCTCGCTTGGAACCTCAATCAAGGCTGTACTAAAAGTAAAGGTACTAGGAACTGAACACAGTGGAAAACACCCCAAAAGTGAGCCATTCCATGCAGTGGATATGTCCATTTACTATGGTGTATATTGTTTTCTGATAGTAATTATTAAAAAATAACACAGAAACATCTTGTCTTGAGCAATCTGATTAATGAACACAGAGAATGAGTAAAATAGTTTTAATCACATTAATGAGTTTAGACATACTATCTTAATACTGTGATAAATATGTTTGACACACAGTATTATTGTCAACCAAAGGTTCAGGTCTTACTACTGCAGTAAATTGTACAAATATAAAGGATATACAGATAAAAATTTGAATTTCATAAAAAACCTTGAAAAAACTTTAAATTATTTTCCATAGGCGAGGAAGAACTGTCTAAACATGCTAAATCATCTATATCAGCAACATGTATTATGTTAGACTCTATACCGCCTAAGCTACTGAAAGAGATGCTTCTTCGAAAGAGAAGTCGAAGATCCTCTTGAAGCACAACTTGAATTAGTTATCTACAATCCAATTTTGAATCTTCCTTTTCTGTCAAAAATACTAGAATACTAGGCAATATCCTCACAACTATGTTCCTTCTTAGAAATAAATGGTCTCTGCGAGGATTTTCTAGTCAGGATTTAGACTACATCATGTACTGAGACTGCTCTCATTAGAGCTACAAATAACTCTTGTCATCCAATCGTGGTTGCATCTCTCTATTAGTATTACTGGACCCAAGCGCTGCTTTTGATATAGTCGACAACAACATTCTTTTGAATAGGCTCGAAAATTATGTTTGCAGTTGCATTGGCATGGTTCAAATACCTATCTGATGCTTATCACTATACTTAAACTTATCACGTAATTATCTTACCGTCATTCATTTGTAGCAGTATACGAAAAAGTGTCATATCGATCACAAGTTCAGTATGGAGTACAGCAAGGCTCAGTACTAGGACCGTTGCTTTTCACCCTGTATATGCAACCCTTTGGAGATATCATTAGGAATGTTGGCATTAGCTTTCACTGTTAAATTGATGATAGTCAGCTCTATATTTCCTCACAGCCTGACAAAACACACAAATTCACAAAACTAATTAAATGCATAGTTAAAGGATTAGTTCACCCCAAAATGAAAATGTCCTAATAATTTACTTACCCCAATGCCATCCAAGATATCCATGTCTTTCTTTCCTCAGTGGGAGAGAAATTATGTTTTTTGAGGAAAACATTTCTGGATTTTTCGTCTAACAATGGACTTCATTGGATACCATCGTTTTTAAGTCCAAATCAATGCAGTTTCAAAAGTCTTTGAAGTGTTTAAATGGGCTGTGCGCGATCACAGCTGAAGAAGAGGTTGTTATCTAGCGAAACGATAGGTCATTTTCATTTAAAAAAAATTTTTTTTAGACTTTTTACCTTCAATAGTTCGGATTGAGCTGATCAACAAACGGACAGGGAACTACGTCATCGCGTTGAAAGGTCACGCCGGCGGAAGTACAAACGCTCTTTAACAAAAAAAGGTTAAACAATGATGGAAGATGATTTTGAAGTTGAAGGAGAAAATGAGATGGAGTTTTTCGCTTAGAAAGAGCGTTTGTCTCGTTTGTCTTAGTCTTCGTACAGTCGCATTGTAAACAGTTTTAGTTCTCATTTTTCCCCTAAAATCTGCTTGTCATGGTCCATAATGTTTGAACGAAACAACAACAGCGTGCAGATATACATTACAAACTACACAGTTGTCCATGTCTGTCGCCATGGTTACTATGGCAGTACGAGCGGAAACCAGGGAGAACGCAGATATTTTACGTTAGTGACAGGCGACAAGTGAAAAAATGTTCCGGGACGGACAACTATTTAAAATTTGTATTTCTCTGAAATTACTTTTGGGGGAACAGGGAACTTTTGGGATATTGTAAGTACACAACTGCAGGAAATAAATCACACTGTTCAAGTGATTTTGAGATATTTTATTACAAAATTCTTACATATTGTACCTTTAATGGATGAATGAATATAAAAAATATGAATACCTGAATAATGTCAGAGAGCCTTTAAAAATTCACTACTACTAAAATGGGTCGCTTAAAATGACTTAATTCCATGGTGTTGAAGTTACATGAACAAATTATGTGTGTTTAACGTAACCCAGTTAGGTGGAACCTGTTGACATAAACAATTTAATTGCATATCTTTGTGAATTTTGTGATTTTTTTTGAGAACTAGAAAGACTTGTTTGCCGTCTGATCAGGGCACTAAACGAGTGGTATTTGAAGCTTCAGATAATAATTATTGCAGTGTAAATATCTATCAGTTATTTATGTATTTTTTAGACATAAAAAAGTTTATGTCTAAAAAACATAAACCAGTCTATCAGTCGGGCCACAAGGGCTATCAACAGATCGTATCAAATTGAATTTATCGTCGTTTCACATTAAAGAAGATGTACTTATTCAACCGTGTTTGCTCCTGTTTATTTGTGGTCACAAGACTGCACAAAACAACTCTTTCAGGCTTTTAGTTCAAAAGAGGACATTTAGAAAAAAAGTTGATAAATTAATGTGTTTGTCACATTTGTTAAGTGAGAATGATTCTATTTAGTTTCCACCAAAGTAATTTAGTGTAATTTATCTCTCTCCCGTCTCACTATCTTGTTACTGATACCTGTAAGATGTAGGGACCAAAAAATTTATAATTTTTAAAAAATAATTATCTGATGTAGGATCAATACAAGCAAGCATCATAAAATCAAGCAACATTTACAAGCAAAAGTGCTGTTTTTCCGTCTATGAGCATGATCGCATTATTGTTTATTGTTTATTATTTAGATCCCCATTAGCTACTCCATTAAGCAGCAGCTATTCTTCCTGGGGTCTTAACAATTTTTCCCAAAATATTAACATCAAAGCTGTACAACAATGAAGACAAATACAGAAGTGCACACAACATCATCTAAGTCGTCTAACTCTCTCACACACACACACACACACACACACACACACACACACACACACACACACACACACACACACACACACACACACACACACACACACACACACACACAAACACACACACACACACACACACACACACACACACAACACATATACACTAAACATAACAATATAAGCTCTTCTATGTACAAAATATTACCACTCTCGGGGTATAATATAAAATATAAAAAATCACATTTCAATTGCCATAGCTCATTATACAGTCATTATTAATTACATAATTACAGTTACTCCAAAGTAAATAAATACAGTCTCAATCTTTTGGAAAAACTAACATTGTGACTCTCTGAGACCAAAAATAGCGGGAGCAAGTTTCATGCCACCATTGCTCTATAACACGATGTTCTTTGAAGTTGATTTGTTCGACCGGCAGGTAACAAGAAACCCCCTTCACTTGATTAGCGAGTGGAATAAGTATGAACGTCACTGAAGAAAGTCAGTCTTTTATAAATCATTTCAGGTGCTTTTGTAATAATTATATTTTTTAAGAATTTAATAAGAGAATAATTAATTCTGCTTCTTACATGAAGCCATGCTAACTGATTGTGTATGTCCCTGATACTTGCTCTGAAAGAACAGTTTAGAACAAGCCGAGATGCTTTATTTTGTGCAATCTGTAATCTGTTTAAATTATTCTCTGTAGTTGAAGCCCAAATGATGGAACAATAGTCCAGATGACACAAAACTATTGATTCCACCAAAGTTTTCCGTAAACGAATCGGTATGCATTTTCTGCAATGGCGAACTGCAGCCATACTCCTGCCCATTTTATTCAATATTAGTTTTATCTGAGCGTTCCAGGTCAGCCTGCTGTCCACAATCACGCCGAGCAATTTGGCCTCCGCCACTTGTTCAATGATCAAACCACCAACTGACAAGTTCAGAGCAGGGGAATCTTTTCAAATATGATTAGATCCCAACATCATACATTTACTCTTCGCAACTTTAATAATTAACTTATTTTCTCTGTTCCAATTTTCAATTAATTTTAGTTCATTATTTAATACAGTGTCTGGTAGAGTCATAATCAGACACAAAAATAGTCAAGTCATCTGCATATAGGGCAATAGTGGCACACCTAAAAATAAAAGACAAATCATTAATATAAATAGAAAATAAGTGGTCCAAGGCAACTCCCTTGAGGCACCCCGCAACGCAGAACCTTTGTCTCAGAGTAACTACCATTAAACAGTATTAAACTCCCTATTATAACTATAGATCCATTGGATTGCACACCTTTCAAATCCATAACAACTTAATTTTTCCAATAATAGATCATAATCAATTAAATCAAATGCTGCACTCAGATCTATCGAGTCTAATTTTCTATCGTCAATTTCATGCAAACAATCATCCGTCATCTGAGCTAAGGCTGTCGTTGTAGGGTGCCCTTTCTTATAAGCATGTTGATAGAGTGAATTCAACCCATTTTGGAGAAATACAAATTAATTTGATAAAAAAAAAAAAAAAAATTCTCCGTAATCTTACTCAAAATTGGCAGAATACTTATAGGTCTGCTATTTTTCTCAGAGAAATGTTCCTTTTTATTTTTTGGAAGAGGCACAATTTAAGCTTTTTTCCAGTTAGCAGGAAAAACACATTTTTCTAAACTTAAATTAATAATATGACATATAGGCATAGTAATCACATCAGCAACCATCTTTAATAGCTTGACATCCAGTTCATCAAAACCAGGAGGTTTATATTTCATTAACTTTAATATGTTTTCTACTATATTAAGACTTACCTCTGTCAAATTTAAATGTACATGATTTATTAAGCATGATTGTATCTTTAATTGTCTTAAAAGATAAATCAGAAAATCATTTCACATTATGAAATGTATTGTATGTAACAGCTCCATAAACAAGTTATTATTGGGTAACTTTAATTTTTAGACACATTCAAGTCTTTCTACAAAAAGATAGATTTTTGTTGGTATTGATAAGGTTTGATTAACCCAGTTCAGGTGACTAGACTGTCGAAGTCATAAGTCTGACGATAGTGTATTTGCTCCGTATCAGTGATGAAAAGTGATTTACTTAAGAATATGCGGCCCCTTTAAGAAACATGACACTCTGCGCACTGAGGATGCGCAGAACAGAGAGGCAGGCACGAGAGAGACGAGCTGAAACTTTAACCAGTCGAGGCTGAAAGTGACGCTGTTAACGATCGTGAATGAAGGACAAATGTGGATTATTTTCTTCGGATGCCGTATATTTCCAGTCTGCAGGTGAGCGATGTTTCCAGATTACAGAGTTTAACATTAAACAACTCGAGAATTTACGTGTTTAGGTAACGTTACTAATGTTATGAAATGTGTTGTGTGTCCCAGTTTATTTTTAATTAGAGTGTTATTATGTTGGCAGAGAGTTTTTCCACAGACTTAGTTTTAGTCTATTGACACCAATAAAATGAGCTTAATGTGCCACTTTACAGAAGATCCCGACATTACTACAATGAATGAGGTGAAAACAGGGAACTATTGGAGACAAAAGAGGCTTTTCAGCAGCAGTTTAACATGAAGGTCCTGTTGTTTCGCTGTCTTTGGACAATAATTAAACAAACCTTGTTTTAAATGCAACCGATATATAACTGCATTAAATTATTTATATTTATATCAGAAACATATTTATATCAGAAACATGTTCAATTAATTTAAATGTAAGTAAAGTAATTAAATAACTTATCTTTGAATTTGGCAGATCTGATGTCCATCCCACAACAATTCACCAATAAATACTGGGAATATTCCCATCATCCTACAAGAGAAGGACAAACTCCAGGAGTAGCAGCTGAAATCTGTGTGACTGTTAAAGATGGAGTTTATTAAAGAGGAGATTGAAGACATGAGTGATCCAGAACCATCCAGAATAAAACATGAAGATACTGAGGAACAAAAAGGTTGGTGTCCATTCTTGATTCTTCGTTGTTGACTTCTTTGGTAGATATATAAGACTTAATAAGCAGTATATGAATGAGAAATGATAGAGAAATGCATCTAAATGATCATAACCTTGTATATAGCAGTTGTCAAACACATTTGAAGTTGAACTATATTAACAAATGAATGACAGAACAATCCTTAAAAATAAGTTTATTCAAGTGTGCTATTTTTATACTTCTTTAAAAAAAAAGAACATATTATTTTTAAGACTACTTATTTTGTACTTAAAATTGCACTTAAGTATACTTAACTCATAACTATATTTGGACTATAGGACTCAATCTTTTGATCGAGATATACTTAAAAGTATTAATAAGTATTCTAAGTATACTTGGCTTGAAGTTTTTTAATCTTTTAATTGAGTAGCCTATTAAATACTTTTTCACATAGTTTTACATACTGAAAATAATGGTTTATAAAGAAAACTGGCTATTTTCCTACTTCTGAGTATCTGAATGTTTGTGTAGGCTAGTCCACTGGTAGTGTACACAGGAATTTACTTCAAATCTTTTTCTTTTTTTTTTAAGAATTTAGTCCCAAGCATTATTGAAATAATACACTTACAAGTATACTACTACTACATTGACATTAGTACGTACTTCATAAAGTATACTTAAAATATACTTGAACATTACTTAAAGCTGCAGTCCATAGCTTTTCCTCTTTGTCGCCATCTCTGTTCGAAATCTGCAATTGCAGTTATTTGCGGAATTATCAACTTTGCGTGGGTTGTACATCGGCATGAAACAGCGCGGATGAATCCAATGTGTTGAGGTGAATGTGCGGCTGTCAATCACTGCGCCGGTGTGGATACGGGCATTCAGAATCACAGAATTTACTTTTTGGAAGTATGACCAATAGTAGAATTTTCAACGGAAAATGACGTCTGAACAAGTAACATCCACTTTTCTTCTGATCAACTAAGGAAAAAAAAAGCATTGCAGTAAATCGCGCTGATTAAATCTAACGATCGCTTATCATATCATGTCAAACCGTGCAAATCATAGAAGAGCAGTTATTTTGTACAAACAAATAACAATCATAGTGCTATGAAATAAACGGTGTATGAACGGAATCCATGTTATGCATAAACGTGTTATAATATAACATAATATAGGCCTAAACATCTTACGTCAGGAAAATTTTCACTTTACCGATCTGATTCAGATCCAATACTTGACAATGGAGGAGGCAGGTTTGATTTTCTTGGAGTAGAGATGCTCCCTCTCATATCTAGCACAAAATAATTTACCATACCATATTTACCAAAATAATATTTACCATAATAGCAAAACGAGAAAGGCACAACAAAGGAAACTCCGTAACTGTGTAAATTAAGCGAACAAGTGCGCTACTGTTACGTAATTAAACAATTGAAATGTCTTACCTGTCTTGCAAAAATAAGCCGTCTCTGCGTCCGTTTTGAACCCCTTTAAAACACTGAGTTCACGCAATCTTTCAAAAGCCCTGCCGATGTTTATCCTTGTTTTCGCATGGGCCCGGTTGCAGTCTCTTCTTTTTTTTTTTTTTTTTTTTTTTTGCCACTCCGAAGTCTTTTGGGTTTTACAACTGCTGAATCTCCAGTTGTCACTGGTGATTGTCGTTTGAAACATTCTGGATCCGCTATAAGTTTAATTATTTCAAGTGCTGTGAGAAAAGGTTATAAGTCTCCACCTCGAACATCCTCACACGCAATATAGCCTACTATCCGGGACTCCTTCTTTATGTGTACAGATGTGACGTAATGACGCAAAGACATGCTCGAATTTCCCGCGGAAATCCACCAGTACCACTGGAATTAAAATCATTATTAAGAGCTAACCGATTTGAATCGAGCTAAGGCAAGCAGAGAGTTTTGAACACTGGCTGGTTAAGTTTTTTTTTAATTATTATTATTTTGGATAATTTTTAACACAAAAAAGTTACGGACTGCAGCTTTAAGTATAATTCATTAAAATAACTTGAGGTACACTTCTTTTTCGTACAGGGAACCTTTGCCATATGAAAGATCTGAAACCTGATCTCTGTTGCTTTCTGCTATTAAATAAGGGTTCACTTGAACTGATTCGAACTGTATTTTTGTATTTTAGACCAGGTGAGAGTGAAAGAGCAAAGACAAGAACTGAATGAAGAGGAGGAACAACATCGTAACTTTAAAATTCAAAGAACAAAGGCAAAAAAGACGCACACCTGCACTCAGTGTGGAAAGAGTTTCACAAAGAAAGGAGACCTTAACAGACACATGAGAATTCACACTGGAGAGAAACCGTATACATGCACTCAGTGTGAGAAGTGTTTCACATGTTTAACTAATCTCAAGTATCATCTGCGCGTTCACTCTGGAGAAAAGCCATTTAAATGTGATCAGTGTGATAAAGATTTTATTTCATCATCAAATCTAAAAAAACACTTGATAGTTCATTCAGATGAGAGGCCTCATGTGTGTTCTCTCTGTGGAAAGAGCTTTTCACGGCTGATCACTTGTAAACTGCACCAGAAAACACACAATGAAGTGAGAGATCATGTGTGCTTTGACTGTGGGAAGAGCTTTACTACAGCTGGTGATCTGAAACGGCACCAACGAATTCATACTGGAGAAAAACCTTACAAGTGCTCATATTGTGACAAGAGTTTCACTCGGTCAAGATGTCTGGAATTACATGAGCGAATTCATACTGGAGAAAGACCTTACAAGTGCTTACATTGTGACAAGAGTTTCACTCACTCAAGATCTCTTGAATTACATGAGCGAATTCATACTGGAGAAAGACCTTACAAGTGCTCATATTGTGACAAGAGTTTCACTCAGTCTGGAACCCTGAAATTACATGAGCGACATCATACTGGAGAAAAACCTTACAAGTGCTCATATTGTGACAAGTGTTTTTCTCAGTCTGGATCTCTGAAAGCACACGAGCGAGTTCATACTGGAGAAAAGCCGTACGACTGTACTCAGTGTGAGAAGAGTTTCACCCAATCAAATAATCTAGTGTATCATATTAAAAAGCATTGTTCTGTGTCACAGTGAGCAAATGTTTTCATCAGATCCCAAACTTTCAAGTAAACTTTGTGTAGTTAGTTAACTAATAAACCAATGTTTCTATGAAATGCCACAATATTTGTGTTTTATATGTTGGAAAACAAGAAAATTATTGAATTATTCTTTGATTGAACGCTTACTCAAAGAAATACCAACATTTAAAAAGAGTCTGGAAACAAATGTAAGAAAAACAACTATCAATTATTTGTCTATTTATGAAACATCTGTTTTAAAATTTTATATGGAGGGTGTTTTATCTTTAGTTTGTTTAGTTATAAAACCTGTTATTTCATAAACAGATATATTAATGAACCTACACATATCTCTGTCTGCAATATTAAAGAGGTCTATAAGCTGTAACGAAGAATACGGCATTCACTTTGAAAAGGGGCTCATCTATCCGAGATATGAGTTGGTTCAGTGCAGCATCTTATGAGTGGTGGCAGTACTAGTCTTTTCCTGTGAACGAAGACGCTTTGTCAGGTAGTTGGTCATGCATTCCTTGTGGTATCGGAAGTCCTCAACAATCATATCAGTACACCTGTTTCCATCAGGACCATGCATCTTGTGTAGTATCTCTTCATCTTCAAGTTAGTTTGCTTTTTCCCATGCTGCATTCTGTCTGTAATAAGTGGCGATCAAAATGGGGGATTTATTCCCTCTGGTCGTGCATGCTCTTCCACAAATGAAGCACTCTTCCTTGTGTTTGATGGGCTGAGGCATTGACATCCATGTTTTTTTTAGTAGGCCTGCTGCTGCTGTCTGGCTCTGGATTAAGTTCTGTTTCAAAGTAAACTTTTTTTCCTCTTCTGGTCAACAGTTTTACGATTTGTGTAGTTTGTGTGTGCAACAAAGGATTCCTCCCCAGAAAGTCACATTGAGCTTTCAGCTGATTGTCAAGTCTGTATGAGACATCATCCTTTCTGTTGGTTGCAGTATATTATACCATGGTCTGGGTGAATACTTGATTCTGATTGGCTGCAGGGTGTCCATTAAAAAGTGATAGAGGACACCTAGTAAAGGAGTTCTGGTGAAACTGACTGTTTACCATTCGAAATTAATAAATAAATGCGCTGGCTACATCAGCTGTGAGTAACCATAGCAACAGGCAGTAAACTGAAGGGTTCTACGAGCTGAGCGGACTATACTCCGGTTGCTAAATAAACCGTCAAGCGTAACCATGGATACCAAGTTATTGTTTGTAAAAACTTTAGATTTCGATTGTAAAACTAATTAAAATATAAACTAATGTTTTAAAAATGTGTTATTTGGCAAGTGAACCA
Organism: Leuciscus leuciscus; assembly: GCF_965113295.1. NCBI lineage: Eukaryota > Metazoa > Chordata > Actinopteri > Cypriniformes > Leuciscidae > Leuciscus > Leuciscus leuciscus. The sequence goes on along the minus strand of NC_138733.1, from coordinate 6,602,272 downwards.
TTTGGCGGTTCACGCCTCGCCGTCGTCCATTAATACCTGACAATGGACACCTCGAAGGGCATTAACACTTACTTAAAATTACCCCATTTACTGACGACAACTATGAGGAAAATTTATTGACACTTTCGTGAATGTCAATGACAAAAAAATGTTGTTGATGAAAATAATGACGGAAATTATAGTGTCAACAAAATTAACACTGTTCTGAGCATTTAAAAAAGAAGTCTACCCCATTCCTGTGAGGAGTTATGGCTGTTTAAAGAAACCACAGAAATTAGCTAAAACGGCTAAAGCTAGCTAAGTAAACTAGAAGAGAAGGAATGCTGCTGCTACAGGGATACGTTTGGAATGAGGAATCATCAGAAATATACTTGTTTGAAAACTGGCCTTTCAGTTAATTACCATTACAATATCCATATACTGTCACATACCACAGACAATGATGAGCAGCTTCGAAGTCCATTGGTAACCGTTGGTTGGTTGTTCCAAACAAACTCATTCATATTACTAAGATCAAGTGTGTGTGCATAAGTGTGCCATGATGTTAAATATCCAGCATGTTTTTCAGAATTTTGAGAGTAGAAAAGAATGGGAAAAGAATGGTAATATGAACATTAACAGTTACCTTTTCCCTAAAATTCTATTGAGGTTCTGAGCCTGTTGATCAACTAGTAGTGAAATCATCACAGATCCATTGATTTTGGTTGGATTGTTATGATTTTTTTCTGTGGAATGAGTATTCTGTTTGGTGAAAAGAATGACATATTGACTGATGTCATAACTTGGGGGAATAGTTGATTGCCAATGAAGTAAAGATGGAAATATTGGAAAAAAGTGTGAAAACGGCTAATTTTCTTGCATTAAATTGATGCAAAATCATGTAGAAATGTTTTAAGAGTTAGTTTTCTGTATATCTGGAATGCATTTATTGACAGCCTACCCAACCCACTGAGGATATGTGGAATTTTTTTTTTTTTTCACATTTTTCTGATAAAAAATAAAGTGTGCATACACTAAAATGGCTAAAATAAAAATTCGCAATATTTCCGCCAGAGCAGACCATCCACTTATTGGTTGTTAGGGTCAAAGTTAACAGAAAAAAACACAAATAAAAAGTATAGCAGACCATGTCAGGTTCAACCCATTTTTGAGACTTTGGCTCCCCGACTATTAGTTTTGTGGAAGTTGTTTGGAAGTTGTAACTTTCCGACTTGTCATGTAGCTTTCACTTTCATTCAATACATTAAAGATATTTTTCATATACAAATTTCTCACGTTCACATTAGGCATAATACATTTTCTAAAACTGTTCTAATTCTGAGGCAGAAACATTTTAAAATAGATTTCAAAGGTTTGTCTCAGCTTGTTAAATGAAATGTAATGGGAACTATAACAAAACGTATAACAACCTACTTTTAACTTTTATAGAGTTTCTAACACCTTGCCCCCCAAATTTGCTCAACCAATAGGGGTTATGCAGAGCGCCCAGCGTTTGAACCGGAAAACAGGTCTAAGCATTTCCGCTTTTCACTTCCGTACACCTCTGCAGCGGTAGGTGATCTCTGAGGTAACTGTTAATGTTCGCTTATTATAATAAAATTCTTATTTCTGATCAAACTTTAGTGTATTTGTTTTAATTAAAATGTCACGAATGTTGGAATTTCAAAAATGGGAACATCCGAACTGCAGTTTTTGTTGTGTGCCGATCTGCTCTGTGTCGGGGAAAATTGAGAGTCATAGTTACTCCTGCCGTTTACACACGCTTCATTGAATTTCTTCACTTTTGACATTCAGAGCACTGGGCAGAAATCACATTGCGTCGACACCCGCCGCGGAGAGCCCGCCTTGTCGCCGGCGAGACCGGGACCCGGCCGCCCGAGGTGGCCCGCCGAACAGCGGGGGAGAGGGACCGAGCACACATCCGTTTGGCAATACGGTGTACATCTGAAATTGATATTAGGGGCAGCTCCTGTAAACACCGGCTATAGAAGGTCGCCATTACTACGCTGTGTTTACCTCAGTAGCTGGCGGCCGGAAGTAGTTAAACCTGTTTTGTAGAACCCGGAAGAATGTTGCGCATAACCCCTATTAGTGTTCATTAGCACACAGAGAGCCAAAACTGAGGTCTAAGATTTTTTTTTTTTTTTTCAAAAATGTATCTGAAAAAGAAAATATTTCTCCCAACTTGATATAAATATACAAAGGTTAGATCAGGGGTCTGTTTCAGAAAGGAGGTTAAGTCAAAACTCTGAGTATGTTAACCCTGAAATGAGGGAAACTCTGGGTTTTCTGTTTCAGAATGGGAGGTATGTCAAACCTGAGAAAGCAGTCAAGCCCGTTTCTGAAAGAGAGGTAACTTATACTCTTATACCATGGTAACTAACTCTGTGAACATAACCTGGTCGGGGGCAGGTTTTCTTCAATAAACCCAGAGTTTCTTTCGGTCTCCTCCCCTTTTTTAAAGAGGAAGTGGTGTTTAAACACCTCATTCATTCTTTCAGTACATTTTATTCAATGCTCTTTTTACTGCTGTTTTTTTTTCTTCTATTTTTGTAATAAGATGAAGTCTATATAACTCCTTAACTGGCAACTGAAAATACAGAAGTAGATTAGAATTACATAATGAAGTTCTAAACAAATTCTACAGAAATAAACTGGCATTTACTGAAAATCACTGAACTGTGTTCATCTGTGCAACAGAAGTTGATTGACTGTGATTGCGTAGTGAAGCACGTGCATAATCAGTCCAATGGAAAGACGAGACGTCATGGCGGGTGACGTTGTCAGGGTGTGGTGCGGGCTGAAGGCGGCGAAGAGGCAAAAGGCTCCAATACAAACTTTTACTTATAATAAATTTCCAAACAGGTACAGACAGGCAGGATACACACACACTAACTTAATAAGACTAAGACTATGATAATGACTATGAACTAAGAACGGACCAAGACTGACTGAACTGAAGGAACTTACTAACACTAACACTGTGAAAATACTAACACTGATGAACACTGATTAACTGAACAAAGGTGATGTAGATGATGATGATTAATGATGACAGTGAAGAAGACAGGAAGATGAGTCCAATAAAAAAATAAAAAAAATAAACAGAACACAACAGTGACAGACGTCATCGACCAGGAAACTATAAAGCACCCCTGAAACCAGACCGCGCCACCTTTCTGTGCCTTCAGCAAGCGCTCTCTGTATATCTGCCCTTGTCATATTTATTGTTATCTGTCAAGTTTCTCTCTCTCTCTCTCTCTCTCTCTCTCTCTCTATATATATATATATATATATATATATATATATATATATATATATATATATATATCATGGTGAGCAAGCAGGATTTCAAGCGTTGTGTTGTTCCCTGCCCACGTTATATCACGGGTGGGAACACACATCAGCTTTGTGTTGCTTGTTTGGGAGTGGAGCATACCCAGTCAGTTCTCGAGGGGGCTGACTGTGAGCATTGCGATAAGCTGTCCGTGAGGACGCTCCGCTCCCACCAGGCGCTCTTCGAGGAGGACGGTTCGGTTTGCGCTCCCTGAGTCACATCTTGGGGTTCGCAGATGGATCTAGCAGCGGGGTTTGAGAAGGGCCCCGCCCTATTTCAGCCCTCACCTGCTGGATCCAGTGCCTTTACCCAGGAAGGAGCATGCTCTCCGGTTTCTCCTCCCCGGGTTGAGGCACCAATGCTGCGGCTATCCAGTTCTGAGGAACTGGATGTCATAAGTATTGATACAGGGGATTATGAGTCTTCGCCAGCTCATACCTCTGGTGATGAGGAGCTTATGGAGGTTCTTTCTCGTGCTGCTGCTAAATTAAATATTGACTGGCCAGCCGATGATAGTGAAAGAAGTGATATAAAAAAGAGTTTACTAGATGAACGATTTTTACCATCTAGATCACAGCCTCCTCGTCGGGGACTCCTGTTTTTTCCTGATCTCCACACTGAGGTGTCGAGATCGTGGAATAAACCGGCATCTTTCAGAGTAGATAACCCTCAGACATCTAATTATAGCAATGTTATGGGAATCTCACATCATGGTTATATGACAATGCCTCGGGCAGAAGAGACGCTTGCAAGCTATCTCTAAGCCCCGACGTTACCCACCAAGCCTTTAAAATCTACATCAACGCTGGTGGGTAAAGCGTATTCGGCAGCAGGTCAGGCCGCGGAATGCTTACACACTATGTCGATACTCCAAGCATACCAGGCTCACCTGTTGAGGGACATGGACGATTGTGAGGAAGTTAGCGCTAACGCAATTCGAGAATTGCGTTGCGCAACAGATCTATCTCTCCGGGCTACTAAGGAGACAGCCAAATCAGTGGGCCGTTCTATGGCAACCCTGGTGGCCACGGAGCGTCATTTATGGCTAAATTTATCAGAGATAAAGGATAGAGATAGGTCTGTTCTTCTGGATGCCCCGCTTTCGCCTACAAGTCTTTTCGGCGACGCTATAAATTGTGACGTCGATAGGTTTCAAGAAACAAAAAAGCAATCTGCAGCGTTCCTGAGGGTTCTTCCTCGCCGGTTCAATGTCCCCGAGACTGCTGGGAGTCCCCTCCGGGGAGGGACGGTTTCGAGAAATAGTTCCTCCTCGGCGCCCTCTGGGGGGCGATTCTCTGAGGAGAGTCGCAGCACTGCCACTTCGGTTATTCCCTGCCGGTTCGCCGCTTCAGGGCACCGAGGTGTCGGGTCTCCCTATACGATCCTCCAAGGTGGGTCGTAGGACGGTCAGTTCGGTTGTTCCCTGCCGGTTCGCTGCTTCAGGGCACCGAATTGACTGTTCAACCAAATCCAGAGGCCAGTCTCTAGAGACTTGTTCCCTTAGTAGAATTTCTGGCAGCGTGGAAACTACTGCCAAATATTTCTCAGTGGGTCCTGCATTTCACGAGTTCACACGTACATGAAATCAGATGTAGTATTTTAAGCGTATTTGGCATGCTGTCCGGGGGAGGGCTCCGAGCTTGGAATTTGGCCCGAACCCAGAGTACTCCCCCTTTTTACTGGGATAGAAACCAACCAAGAGTGAGGTGATGGGTTGGTGGAGGGATGCTGTAAAACTTGTCATGAGACAGAGGTGAGGAAAGGCTTCATTTATACCGGCTTCCTCTTGTGCTGATTGGTTGATTACCTGAACGTGCTCCTCCCGAACTTTGTTACATAAAACTTCACATAATAGAAAAGGATGGGGGGTTGCGTCCTATTCTAGATCTGCATCATTTAAACAGCAGAGTTCAGAAACTCCATCACGAATTTGATTGCAATTTTGGTTTATTTTCAGTTTTTTCACGGTGTCCATTAGATGTTTGTGATGTTGATTGTCCTGATTCTTGAGAGGAAGACATTAAATATAGAAGACATCGAAGGCATCAGTTGAAGCGTGTTTTGTTTTCTGGTTTGGAGAAAACATTCAGGAGCCGTTATACTAGCTCAATCCAAGCAGATGGCAGTTCGGCACTGAGATGTCGTTCTATCTCGTACAAAAATGTTGGGGCTGCAGCTCAACGCCAAGAAGAGTGTCCTCCTCCCAGCTCAGAGGACCACTTTTCTAGGTGTAATTTGGGATTGTCTCCAGCACGTATTTCTGCGATTCTCACAGCCTAAATGGGGTGAAACTAGGCCAGTCACTCTCTGTGAAACAGTTTCAGAGACTGTTGGGTCTCATGTCAGCTGTGTCCAACGTGATCACTTTTGGCCTTCTGTAAATGAGACACCCAGCAGTGGTGGCTAAGGACCAAGGGGTTTTCTTTGAGAGGAAATCCGTTTTGCACGATCAAGGTCACGCGCCGATCTCTACGTGCCTTGGTTATGCGGAAGAAACCTTGGTTCCTCGCCCAAGGCCCAGTGTTGGGGGATTATTGTCGATGCGTAAAGCTATTGATGGATTCTTCCCTCACAGGATGGGGGGCAGTCATGATTGGCCGCTCGGCGAAAGGTCTTTGGCAGGACCATCAACTTTCTTAGCATATAAATCGGCTAGAAATGATGGCGGTATTTCGAGCACTCAAATACTTCCTGCCAGACCTGAGAGGTCACCATGTGCTTGTCCGCACGGACAACACATCGGTGGTCTCTTATATCAAACATCAGGGGGGTCTGAGGTCACGGATACTATGCAAACTGACTCATCAGATCCTCCTATGGGCCCAAGGGAAATTACTGTCACTCAGGGCAGTATATAGTCCAGGGCATATGAATATGGGGGCAGATATCCTGTCGAGGCAGGGGCTGAGGCCCGGGGAATGGAGACTTCACCCCGAGGTGGTGTAGCTCCTATGGGAGTACTACGGTAAAGTTCAAGTAGTCCTTTTCGCATCATCAGATTCAACTAAAAGCAATTTATGGTTCTCCCTCACGCATCCAGCTCCTCTCGGACTGGATGCGATGGTTCAGGTGTGGCCGAGGCTACACCTGTACGCATTTCCCCCGATATCTATGCTCCTGGGAGTTCTGGAGAGGGTTCGCCAGGAAGGGGCCTAGACGGCTCTCCCATGGAGATTTCGGTCTGGAGGGACCTGCTGTCCCAAGCAGGGGGCACAATATTTCACCCTCACCCGGAGTTGTGGAAACTGTGGACTTGGCCTCTGAGGGGGCCCAGCTCATAGAATCCGGTCTCTCGACTGAGGTTGTTGAGACCATTCTCCAATCCAGAGCTCCTTCCACGAGGAAACTATATGCATTGAAATGGAAATCATTCTATGCCTGGTGTGGAGAACATCATTTTAATCCTGTTTACTGCCCGGTTGGTACAGTTCTTGATTTTATTTTAAGACTGTTTTTCTGCTGGATTATCTCCTTCCACCTTAAAAGGTGGACGTGGCGGCTATATCGGCTTACCACACCCCTCTGGGGGGTACTTCTCTTGGGAGAGATCCTCTTATTACTCGTTTTCTCCGTGGTACATTGAGGTTGAGACCTGCACTGCACTCTAGAGCAGTGGTTCCCAAACCTGTCCTGCCGGCACCCCAACACTGCACGTTTTCTTTGTCTCCCTAATCAAACACACCTGATTCAACTCATCAGCTCATTATCACATGGGTTAATGAGCTGATGAGTTGAATCAGGTGTGTTTGATTAGGAATACAAAGAAAACGTGCAGTGTTGGGGTGCCGGCAGGACAGGTTTGGGAACCACTGCTCTAGAGCACCGACTTGGGATTTGGCCATTGTACTTGTGGGTCTGGCTTTGGCTCCCTTCAAGCCCACTGAAGAGGTTTCAGAAAAGTTCCTTACTCTAAAAACGTTATTTCTTCTTGCTATTTCTTCTATTAACCCTCTGAGGTCTGAGCTGTTTTCTGGGCCATGGAGGTGTTCTGACATGCTCTGACATTTGTGTTTTTTTCTGTTACTAGTGACATTTTCATGGCTAAAGTCTAATTACACTGTATTCAGCACAAACTCTGCTACAATAATATATCAGCATTATTTACAACACAACATAATCCAAAAATACACAACAAATGACAAAAGAGCACATTGAAAACAATGATCCAAAGACAGAGACCTTTGTGCCATTCCTAAAAACATTGTACATACCATTTCCAAGGTGTTTGATTTTCACTTTACCATGTTCATGTACAGAGACTCATGTGAATGTTGAAGTCAGCAGGACTCAGTTGCATCTGGTCCCTGAAAGAAAAGAAAAAAGTGAACATACTGGTATCAAGAGAAACTAGGCCTGCACGATTTTGGGAATACATTTTAGATTTTTCTGGTTAAAATTGCTTTTTAAAATTCACAGAATACACACACACACACACACACAAATGTTTCCAACAATATATAATATAAAGAACACCATATTTGTTGTGCCTTGTAGGCATAAGCTATGTGCAGTACTGCATAAAATAATTTTATTTTACAAAGCAGCCTATAAATCTTCCAAAAGATTTCAGTAACAATGCTAGAGAAAAATATATTGATTATCTTATGTTACTTCAAATGTTTCCATTCGTTATGATGATATGAAATGAGATAATAGTAAAAACATAAAGCCTAATGTTTGGTGCATTTTTCCTTTCAAACGCAATCGCGCTCCAAAATATGATACATTCAAACCCACAGCGCGCTCCAAAATATGATACATTCAAACGCCATCGCGCTCCAAAATATTAAACATTATGGTTATACATATCTATGTTTGAGCAGATATCCACAAACAGTATTTAACAGTAAACACGGGTCTAAATAGTATAATATTCACCATATATCTAGCAACAGTTCAACTGCAATGTGAAGTTTATGCAACAATACCATAAACTAATAAGTAAGAATTTCTTACCTTACATCTTTCTTGTCTTCAAATCGCGTTCTTCTTCTTCTGATGTAAATCCAATGTAAGCTCACAGCGCGTCTTCCAAACTCGACGAAAAGCAGAGACTTGTGAAGTGTTTTGGTGTTTTGTGTTTGAGGTAACGAGGGCGTTCGCGTTCCATGTGGAGATTTGCATGTGAATCTCTTTTGCGCGAGTGGGCGTGGCCGAATTAAAAGTAATTAGCAAGCGTTTGAGATACTGGACATCCTGTTGGTTTTATACAAATTACTTAAACAGAGAATATTTGTTTTCAGTTTGAATCCGATCATTTAAAAGTACACACTTAAATGTGTATAAAGGTATATGGCTCATAAATGTGTGAGAAGTATTCGCTGAGTTATGTTTCAGTTTATAGACGTGCTCAAGAAAAAAAAGTTCACCGCGACGGAGAGGCAGAACGCACACCCTGTTTATTTTCTTTATTTTACAAAAGCACAATGTTTTGATTTGATTGTAAGTGGACACATAGAAATATCACAGATTCTTTTTTTATATTTCTTTTTTCTGTATAACCATAAATGACGGAGTAATTTAAGTTTATTGTGAAGAAAATCCAGCAAAATGCGGGGGCGCGTTTTCCGACCTCAGAGGGTTAAGTAGTGCTGTTTTTAGCAGCCTGTTTTAATTTTAGTTTTAGTCTAGTCTTTGTGTCAAGCTGTCATTTTAGCTTTTATTAGTTTTAGTCACGTTCATACTCTTTATAGTCTAGTCAAGTTTCAGTCGACTAAAAGTTTGAGCATTTTAGTCTTATTTTAGTCCGAATTATCCATGACTATTTTCGTCTAGTTTTAGTCGACGAAAACTGATGATATTTAGTCTAGTTTTAGTCAATGAAAATTGTATTTTATTCTCTTTTTAGTAATGCAATTCTATTTAACCAAGTCAATATAGTGTACCACTATGGAAAAATAGCAAAAATAGCGAACAGAAAAGTAACACTCGTCTCATTCGTGGAGGTTAAAAAACAAGTTCTTGTGACATCCAAGATTTATTGTATTAAAATTTAAATGCAAAAGAAAAGGCATGAGAGTTGGTTGTTTTTGTCAATTTTAAGTTTTAATTGAAAATGTTTGCGATTTTAATATTACTAAATGGCAAAATATTTTACCACTTGCTTATAAATCTATATAGAAGTAGTGCATTGAATAATACGTTGTTTAAATTGTGCTTAAAAGTGAACGCAATGCTTAACCCTCTGGGGTCTGAGCTGTTTTCTGGGCCATGGAGGTGTTCTGACATGCTCTGACATTTGTGTTTTTTTCTGTTACTAGTGACATTTTCATGGCTAAAGTCTAATTACACTGTATTCAGCACAAACTCTGATACAATAATATATCAGCAGCATGTATGTAAAAGTTTGTAGTTTTGAGATAATGACATTTATGCGTGGTTTGTGAAAATACAAAAAAAAATTGTCACTGAAATAAGGCCATGAAACCCATACTGATTATTTCTTCACAAGACTTTTGAAAATTGTATCACGTAGCCTAGAATATTTGCTCCAAAACTATGTGAAAATCACCCTGACTGCTCATTCAGATAAGACAATATATTGATTTTAAATTTCTAAGACGTGTTTTGTGTGAAAAAGCCTTATGCGAAAAGGCGTGATCATCTCATGAATATGTAAGCCTTCAACACCTGAGAAAGACAAAGACCCTCCCCTAACGGCCCTATTAGGAGCGATCAGGCCCTGTCATTCAGAGCAACCTTGCACAAAGAATGAGGAGATTTAAAAAATAATGGCTTTTAGATTGTTTGGATTTATTTACAACACAACATAATCCAAAAATACAAATGACAAAAGAGCACATTGAAAACAATGATCCAAAGACAGAGACCTTTGTGCCATTCCTAAAAACATTGTACATACCTTTCATTTCCAAGGTGTTTGATTTTCACTTTACCATGTTCATGTACAGAGGTACTTTGGTCTTCCGACCTTTTACCACCGTGTCGATTTGTTTTGATTAATATGTGCGAGGGAGAGAGAGCAACACAGCACTTAGTTTGGAGACGGTGAGGTCTTGTTTACACTTTCGCCTGGCTCCGAAGAGAGAGAGAGAGAGAGCGCGCGCGCCACCGGGTCTCTCTCTCTGCTCGTTCTTTCAGTTAAACATGCGCCCTGTCACGCGCAGCAGTTCATCTACATTACTCACCGATCAAATAAGACTTTGGCGGGACAAAAATTAACTTTGGCGGGCGCTAAAACTCACTTAAGAGTCGTTTGGTCATTAATCGGACTGGTTTTGTTTCACTCATCGTAACGTAAATTTAGCTGCAGCTAAGTGCCTTTGTGCGACCCACCTTTTCTCACTGTGTGACCCACAAGTGGGTCGCGACCCACAGTTTGAAAACCACTGACTTAGAGCACCTTTAAAATAAGGACCAGGAGACAAATATATTACATAAAAAAAAAAAACTTAACCTTCCTCTGATTATAATCCCCTCAGTTATAAAGGCAGAAATGTCAACACAACCATGGAAAACACTCAAATAATTAAAATGTAAACATAAGTCTAAAATCACAATGAACACTTAACAATTATCTCTTAACATTAAGGTGCAAAATGAAAGAATACGTAAGAAAGGCATAATAAAGTGTAATAAAATAGTGCAAAGTGTTAAATATAAACATAGAGAAACCGACGATGGTCTTGCATAATTTGTAGACGACATTGATCTGACTACGGTCAGACTTATAAAATCCCAAAACCTGCCATACTTGCTTTGGTATGTTTGGTATGTAAAAATGACTTTTCCTGTTTTATCAAAAATCGCTCATTTTCCACTTATCACTCCACGCCTGTTCTGTTACTGAAGAATCCAACATGAGACAACGATATGGTGCAACCATACTGTTACATGACCGGCTGTTAGCGGTTACCAGAGAGTGAGTGCCTTTGTTCATGCAATCAAACTTGCTGTGCAACTTCTGGTTTCTACCGACGAAGAAAAAAAAAATGTATCGAATGTTTTATCGAACACATTTTTTATTGACATTGATTACGTGTCTATCGCGATACATATCATTATCGTTTTATCACCCAGCCCTAGTTAATATAATAAAAATATGTTTGACAACTGCTATATACAAGGTTATGGTCATTTGGATGTATTTCTCTATTATTTATCATCCATATACTGCTTATTAATTCACATCTACCAAAGCAGTCAACAATGAAGAATCAAGAATGGACACCAACCTATTTGTTCCTCGGTATCTTCATGTTTTATTCTGGATGGTTCTGGATCCCTTATGTCTTAAATCTCCTCTTTAATAAACTCCATCTTTAACAGTCACACAGATTTCAGCTGCTACTCCTGGAGTTTGTCCTTCTCTTGTAGGATGATGGGAATATTCCCAGTATTTATTGGTGAATTGTTGTGGGAGGGGCTTCACTGCAGGTGTGAACTGTGATCACTGTGTTTTTATCCAATCTGCATTTAAAAAGTACAGGACCATCATGTTAAACTGCTGCTGAAAAGCCTCTTTGTCTCCAAAAGTTCCCTGTTTTCAGCTCATTCATTATGGTGATGTCTGAGATCTTCTGTAAATTGGCACATTAAGCTCATTTTATTGGTGTCAACAGACTGAAACAAACTACAGCATCATCACCTTTAACTTCAGTTCGTCTTTGACTTTCCCCTCCATCTAGTCTGAAATAAACATATGAAAACATTAGCCTAAGTTGTTAGAATGAGTTCAAGGAGGATAAATGTGAATATTGAAGTGAACCCTGATTTAATAAAGTAAAAGAAGTGAAGTGAGATCTATCTATCAAATATCAGATCTTTGATGTACCAAAGGTGAGTTTCGTAATCCTCTTGTTAATAGTCAAAATTTGAATGACAACTGCTGTACAAGATTATGATATTTACAGGAATCATGGAGTTAAATTTAATACATTTTGAGACCTTTTTAAGACTCACTCCATTCATTTTAAGTCATCGTCACTTCCAAGTTTTAACCTTACATTTACTAGCCTATATATTGATTGTAAGATAGCACAACTAAACAGTCTTAGTTTGTGATAACTCCTTATCAATGCAATATAATTTAGAAGGGTGGGAACGAAGCACAAGAGAATTAATTGAGTGACTAACCCAATGCAATGTTTATTAGAAAGAGAAACCAGAATAAGACCAATAAACAAAACAATTGACAAAACTTATTGAAGGGGGAAAATAAACCTCTCCGAGCTAACGGGACGAGTTCACACACTGTAAAACCTAACACTGAAAGTCACTAAACGAAATGAGTTCATTTAACTTTTTTTTTTTTAAGTTCATTTCACTTAATAAAAAATTTGATATTAACTCAAAAACTGAAATGCATTAAGCAGAACTGAAACTGAATAAGTTATGAATAACCTAGTTGTTATTTTAACTCTAAAGATTTATGTTGAATTTAATTAATTTAATCTAGTTTATGTTAATGGTTGAAAATAAAAATAATATGATAAGTAAATTAGAAACCAGCGGGTGGGTTTACTTTTTAAATTATATTTTTTTCAAGAAACTACTTTTGTCAGTGGAAAAATATATATTTTTGTGTTTTCTTACATTTTGCCATAGACAAACGTGTTCCTCGGCCATTTTGGATATCAGTTAGGAGATTGACAACCACTGACCGTCATTCACGTGGCAAAAACTAAAGAAAAAAGTAACTTACTTAAAGCTAACCTATTGTTAATTATACTGTGAGTAAACTACAGTTTTAACAGGGGAAAATTAATAATAATGTTACGAACCCCTGTTGTTAAAATGCTCGTTTCAGAAGGGTTCAGCAACATAAAAGGAGACGCAAGGCAAAGAGCAGTTTAAAACATTTATTATAGGACTAATAAATGACTGCACAAACTCACGTCTCTCAATTTTTCTCTCTCCACATGTAACACACATTTACTCTGCACTAAAGTCAACATAGACATAACAAACACTAACAAATAGAACAAAATAGTAGCACAGTACAAAGAACACAGCTTGAGTTGATCAGCGGCTAGGCATCATGACGCGCACGGAGTTCACCGTTGCGTGTTTCACCCTCCTTCACACTCCACTTATATGCTCAGCACGAGCCATCAGAGCAACGGGCCACAGGTGCGCAAGGGCGGAGCCTACACTCAGAAAGAAACTCCAATTAGAAGACGAGACAAACACACAAAAATACACAGGCAACACCCATAAGGCTGAGGCCGTAACACTTCTCCCCCTAAAGGAAGAATCAGATGTTTTTCTTTTCTTTCCTTCCTTAGAAGAGAAAAGAAAACTGATTCTGCATGAAATCACACAGAAAGTTTAAACTAATCCACAAGACAACGCGTCTGCGACCACGTTGTCAGATCCTCTTTTATGATGGATCTCTAAATTATATGGTTGAACCATTAAAGCCCAACGCATCAATCGTTGATTGTGGTTGTACATTTTGCTCAGAAAAACCAGCGGATTATGATCCGTGTAAACAACGATAGGAGAAGAACTAGACCCCACATAAACGTTAAAATGTTGTAAGGCTAACAACATAGCTAAAGTCTCTTTTTCGATCGTTGAATAATTCAACTGATGACGGTTAAACTTAGCTGAAAAGTACGATACTGGGTGGCCTATTTCGTCAGCACCCTCCTGCAGCAGGACGGCTCCCACTCCAACCGCACTAGCGTCCACCTCAAGCTGGAATGGACGAGTCACATCTGGAGCAGACAGTACAGGTGCACTACAAAGGAGAGATTTTGCAGAGAGAAATGCCTGCTGGCACTCATTAGTCCAATTGAAACAAACTTTAGGACTACACAATCTCGTTAAAGAGGCAACAACACTCGAGAAATTTTTACAAAAGCACCGGTAGTACCCAACCATCCCCAGAAATCTACGTAGTTCTCTCCTCGTAGTAGGTACTGGGTAGCTGAGGACAGCAGCCACTTTTCCGTCCAATGGCCGTACCTGACCGTTTCCCACCTGCTTCCCTAAATAGGTGACAGAAGTCTTAACAAATTCACATTTTTTTTAGATTTAACGTTAAGGAAGCAGCTTCTAATCGGCGAAACACGTCATGTAAGGTCAACATGTGTTCAGCCCATGTAGACGAATAGATGACCACATCGTCTAAGTAGATATTGCAGTTAGGTACCTCGCCTAACACGATAGACATTAAACGTTGAAACGTTGCTGGTGCATTCCGCAAACCGAAGGCCATACGCGTGTACTGCAGAAAAGCATCAGGGGTTACGAACGCGGAGATCTTAGAAGCGCGCTCGGTTAAAGGCACCTGCCAATAACCTTTCAAAAGGTCTAACTTAGTGATGTATTTCGCACCCCCAAGACTGTCAATGCAATCGTCCATTCGCGGTAACGGAAAAGCATCAGCCACAGTGACGGAATTGACCTTTCTAAAGTCAGTACAAAAACGTAAAGACCCATCAGCCTTTGGTACCAGAACGCACGGCGAGCTCCATGGACTATTACTAGGAACAGCGAAACCATTCTGCAATAAATACTTAACCTCACTTTTCATTGCTTCTCTCTTACTTATCGGGCAACGATAAGCATGTTGCTTAATTGGAAGTGCACTACCGACCTCGATGTCATGCTGGATGATATTAGTACCGGGAGGAACGTCGTTGAACAAACTCGGGAAACTATCGATCAGCTTCATTACGTCTTCTCGCTGTTCAGGCGATAGATAGGATAGTTGATAGGGAAGCGAAGATAAAACTTCAGACTTTTCAAAACATCCTCCTTTTAAAGCTTCCATAGACACATTCAACCCGTCATCCTCAGTGTCGGTAGGCAAACTATAAGTTAGCAGTGAAACATGCTCAGTGGTTAACTCAGTCACCGGTTCACAGACCAAATTCTCAGTACTCTCTTTTGGTTCAACACGACATAAATATGGCTTCAACATATTCACGTGACATAAACGAGTTTTTCGCCTCCGTTCTGGAGTGTGTAAGATATAGTCAGTTTCACTCAACTTACTTTTTATCACGTAAGGACCGGAGAAACGCGCAGAGAGAGAGGATCCAGGAATGGGAAACAGCACTAGAACTTTCTCTCCTGGCAGAAAATTACGCACAACTGCTTTCCTATCGAAATGTTTCTTCATTTTCTTCTGTGACAGAGAAAGTGCTTCCTTCGCCACAGTACAAGCATTGTGCAAACGTTCACGAGTACGTGATACAAAATCAAGGACGTTGAGCTTCGCAGACGAACTGTTACAGAGAAATTCCTCCTTTAACATTTTCAAAGGACCACGGACATTATGTCCGAACACAAGCTCTGACGGGCTAAACCCAAGCGAGTCCTGTCGCGCCTCACGCACCGCAAATAAAACCAATGGAACTCCATCATCCCACTCGTTCCCAGTCTCTATACAATACTTCCGCAGCGCAGATTTTAATGTTTGGTGCCACCTCTCCAAAGCTCCTTGCGACTCAGGGTGATAGGCACTTGATACAACGTGAGACACCCCAAGAGCCTTTAACGATGTACGGAAAACGCGCGACACGAAATTTGAACCCTGATCCGTTTGGACAGTTTTCGGTAGCCCAAAAGTTGTAAAGAATTTCGTTAAAGCTTTAGTTACCGTCTTAGCCGTTATGTTCCGTAACGGAATGGCCTCTGGAAAACGTGTAGCTACGCACATGATTGTCAACAAATATTGACAACCAGACTAGACAACTAGAACGCGCTCGAATGGTTCGCCGACTGCAGGAATAGGACAGAGAGGAGCAGGCGGTACCACCTGATTAGGTTTTCCACTGACCTGACAAATATGACATGTTGCACAATACTTCACGACATCAGATTTTAACCCTGGCCAGAAAAAGTGCTGGAGCACCCGGTTATAGGTCTTAGTTATCCCTAGGTGTCCAGACCAAGGATGGTCATGAGCCAAACTTAAAACATGATTCCGAAATGTCAAAGGAACCACAATTTGATGCACCGCATTCCAATCTTCCCGCTGCTCAGGATTTAACGATCTACTCCATTTACGCATGAGCACATTATCGTTCCAGTAAAACTGGTGGTTACGCAGCGACATCTGCGTAAACTTACTTACTACAGTATTCTCAGGATCCGTTGCTCCTCGAAATACCAGCACTTCTGAGGTACATTTTCCATTATTGCCTAGAGCAAAGGTGTTGCATTGGAAAATATATTAAATTGTTTTAATGACATACAGTGCCCTCCACAATTATTGAACCCCCTGGTAAATATGATCAAAATTGGCTGTAAAAAATAAATCTGCATCGATTATCCTTGTGATCTTTCATTCAAAAAATGTGCAAAATTCTAACCTTTCATTGAAGTAAAAGAATTGAAAGTGGGGGGAAATCACATTATGAAATAAATGTTTTTCTCCAAAACATGTTGGCCACAATTATTGAAACCCCTAGAATTTTTTACGAGTAAAATATCTCTGAAGTATATTCCCATTAATATTTACCTTTTTTAGTACACCAGGGTGACTAGGAACATGAAACTGTCCAGCTATGACTTCGTGTTTCACAGAAGTTTAAATATGAGGAAACACAAAGGCCAAATCCCCTTAATCATCCATCACAATGAGTAAAACCACAGAATATAGTTCTGATGCGTAGCAAAAGATTGTTGAGCATCACAAACTAGAAAGTGGCTGTAAGACAATAGCTAAAGAATTGAAAATCCCCATTTTGACCATCAGGGCAATAATTAAGAAGTTATAACCAACTAAAGATGTTATGAATCTGACAGGAAAAGGACGTGTGTCTATACTGTCTTAATGCACGGCGAGTATGAAAGTTTGACTGGCCAAAGACTCTCCAAGGATCACAGATGGAGAATTGCAGAGATTAGTTGAGTCTTAGGGTCAGAAAGCCTAAAAAAAAAAATTATCAAACAACCCCTACATCCCCACATGTTGTTTGGGAGGGTTTAAAAAAAACCCTCCTCGCTCATCCAAAAACAAATTCCAGCAAATTTAATTGTCAGACACGACTGGATCTTCAAACAACACAGGGTTCTGTGGTCAGATGAGACTAAAACAGAGCTTTTTGGCAGCAAACACACTAGATGGGTTTGGTGAACACAAGGATAAAAAGTACCCCATGTGTACAATTTAATATACCATTGGATCTTTAATGTTGTGGGCATATTTTTCTGCTGGAGGTCCTGGACTTCTTGTTCAGATACATGGCATTGTGGATTCTATCAAATATCAACAGATAAAAAATCTAAACCTGACGCCTTCTGCTAGAAATCTTATAATATGCCGTGGTTGGATCTTCCATCAGGACAACGATCCAAAACAAACATCAAAATCAAAACAAAAATTTGTTGTGGAGCACAAAATGAAGCTTCTGCCATGACCGTCTCAGTCCCCTGACCTGATGAGTGGGCTGAACTGAAGAGGAGAAGCACCAACATGGATCTGGGAATCTGAAGGATCTGGAGAGATTCTGTATGGAGGAATGGTCTCTGATCTCTTGTCAGTTATTCTCCAAACTCATCAGGCATTATAGAAGAAGACTCAGAGCTGTTATCTTGGCAAAAGGAGATTGCAAAAAGTATTTAATAAAAGGGTTTCAATAATTGTGGCCAACGTGTTTTGGAGAAAAACATTTATTTCATAATGTGATTTCCCCCCACTTTCAATTCTTTTACTTCAATGAAAGGTTAGAATTTTTCACATTTTTTGAATGAAAGATCACAAGGATAATCGATGCAGATTTATTTTTTACAGCCAATTTTGATCATATTTACCAGGGGGTTCAATAATTGTGGAGGGCACTGTATGTGTGTAAGTGTGTGCGTATAACCATGGGGTGTTAGAATAAGTGTGATGAGTTTTGTGTATATAAGCTGGGCAAAAAGGAGAAGTCGGGGCGCTTCTCTTATCAGACTCTGACTGATGGGTGAACAGCCTTTCTTGCAAGAAATAAAGATCTTTAATAACTTTTGAAATCTCCAACTGTCTTCCAATTATTGTTTAAAGTCTAGAAAGAATTTCCACGACATACTGCAGCATGAGATCCAGAAATATTATAACAAGTTAGAAGACTTTATCAAGCATGAGCACCGAAAAGCCAGTTTAATAAGACGCACACAGACATCAACAATCAGCGTATGAATCTCAACAATGGCGACAATCAAAAGTACTTTGCTGCAATGCATGCTGGGTACCAGCATAGTACAAAACTCCCAGCATGCATTGCAACATGAATAAATTATGCAGCTGAATTGTCCTATAATTTTGTTTGATTCTAAATATTTGCTAAAATTTTTTGCTGTTGTTTCTGTTGTGAATTAGTAGCTTCTCAGTGATGTTCTGAATTATTCTTTTTATCAAAATATTTGTGATTGTCACCATTGTTGAGATTCATACGCTGATTGTTGATTTCTGTGTGTGTCAGCTTAAGCTAACTTTTTTATCTCATGTTTGATAAAAGCTTTAAACTGACTGTTATAATATTGCTAGATCTCATTATGCAGTAACACAGAGTTTGTGATATGAAGATATTAATGGATCAACACAATTGTTAGATTCCAAAGACATCAGTGAATGAGGTTATTTCATGATGATTATAAAACCATCAACAGGTAACCATCATCACCTGATCTCATTTCACTTTAGCTTTCTTTGCTGCTGTAAATGTGTTTGACAAACACACTGTCACAGCAGCCAAATATGACAAAAGATATAATAAGAGTTAAGATCCCAACTAATGGAAACACTAGTCACTCTTATGGTGACTTCAAATGAAACACATTAGAGTTAAACCTCTGTTCATTCTCAATAAAAACTTCTGTAGACGTCTGACAGAAATAAAGTCAGTCTGGTTAGTAATAAGTGAAGCTGGTAATGCTGTTTGTGGAGTTGTTTAATCCTCCTCTGCTGAGATCTTCACAGATTTAATGTCTTCTTTTCTCTTCAGTCGATTTCATCTAAAGGCTGGTTCAAACGGGACGATTTTTAAATTGTCGGCCGCTTTTCCAAACCTGAGAGACCCCACACACGGGGATAAAAAATCACGGGTCTAACAGTTTTGGTCGTACAGTGTGTGGTGCGCAGCCATACGGCAAAATCAACACATCACACACGAACCGATTTGACTCCCGAGCATTCTCAGGTCAGACGGGAAATCGCGCAAAATACCTCGAGATCAAACGTGACTTCAGAGTAAACAATCATGGCGGACGAAGAGGATGCAGTGGCAATAGTTTGTAGATTGTTTTTAACCGAAAAAAAAAACATTATCAAAAGAAAAGGCGATGATCTCTGACGTCCACCGGACTTTCTGGTGCGCCATATCGCCGGCTGTTTTGATTATATTTCCCGGTGTTTCCTCGCCGCCTCGTCACCTCGCTTTCTGATTGGCTACACTCCACACTCCACAGTCCACAGGCTGCGTGCTCGGGGGACACCACACACGAGAAGAAATCGGGCCAAATAAATCCAACATGTTGGATATCCCCGATTTGAGATCGGAGCGGTCCCGACGTCCTTCCGAGCTGACGAGAGCAGCCTTAACACACCACACACGGCAGGAATATCTGATCAGATTATTTTACGATAATCGGAGCATCCTTAAGATTGTCGGAAGGAGTGAATCGGGGCTAAAATCGGCCTAATTATCCTGCCGTGTGAACCAGGCTTAAGACTGTGGCTGAAGTCAGTTAGTTCTTGTGTTTCTGCTTGTCTCTTTTTCTGTTCTCTTCTTTCCTTCAGTGATTCTGCTTGTTAACAGGCTTATTAAGGCTGGGATGACTCCATATTTAATATACACAGATTTTATGGCTCAGATAAGGTCCAGTTCTGGTTTATTTCTTTGCTCTTGGCTGACATGTGGCATTGCTATGGCCTGCTTGTGGCCCAGATCTGGCAAACAGGAGTGGGCCACCCAAGTGCCGTCATTCCACGCTGCATGTGGGCCAGATCAGCATTCCACAAGTGCCAGATGTGGGCTGGATCTGGGCCGAAACAATGTTGCTATCTGGGAACCGGTTCTGACATAAACGGTAGTATCGAGACCGAATAAGAACGCAACTTTCGGTGCCTGATTTCGGTGCCTGACTTTTTTCACCGCCCCCTATAAAACATCTCGCGGCACGAATGATCCAAATTCCAATAACAAAACATATCCAGTTAACCAGCAGAGCATTCATTTAGTTCGTTTGTTAAATAAGAGATGATCTAGCGCTGAACTGTGTTTTTTAAATCAAGTGATCAAAGTGCTCGTTGCCGCTGCGATCAGTGGCGCTGATACAGTGTTTTCTCTTGTGGCTCGCGCACACCGCACTTTCTTCACTCGGACGCGCGCTTCAATACGTTGCAGAGATCGATCTATTTATGAGGCGCCGTCTATATGAGTGTAGCACCCTCTTCCCTCTCAGTAATGACGTACTTGAGCTCTTAGGGCGGGTACTCGGGTTCAAACTTTGCAGTCTCTCGACTAATTATAAGGGAACTCTCTTAACACCCTTTAGCACAACACCCTATTTCCTCTGTTTAGCTATAACCATGCATTTTATGAGAATTAATTAACCCAATAGAAATATTCAATTTAACTCTCAACCAAACCAATCAATGAGACTAGATGAAATCACTTCAAGTAAACGATTACAATGTTTATTAAAACAAATATGAATTTAAATGGAAAATAGAAAATTTGAAACCAAAAAAGGAGAATAAACTAGATGTACCGCATGGCGGTACAAAATATGACCGCCGCTCAGGCCTGCACTGGCTTTCCACAAAAATAAATGACGTGGAGCAATTTGGCTGTATTGCGTGTTTATGTATATACCTAAAAAAAGTAGTAGTATGTGCATGTCTGTCTGTGTGTGTGTGTATGTGTGTGTGTTTGTGTATGTGTGTGTCTGTGTGTGTGTGTGTGTCTGTGCGTGTATGCATGCGTGCGTACATGTGTGTGCGCGTGTGTGTTTGTGTGTGTGTGTCTGTGCATGTGGATTTGTATGTGTGTGTATGTGTATGGGTGTGTGTCTGTGCGTGTGGATGTCAGTGTGTGTGCATGCTTGCGTTTGTTTGTATTCCTGCATGTGTGTGTGTGACAGTATCATCCTAAACCAGCAACCCTTCGCTCAACACCACCATCTACAGGCCGATGAGTGTACAGTCACTAAATGTGCACATAAATGAATTTATTTTATACCCCCCCATGGATGAAATTCTACAAAACTTAGCAGAGGATACCCCCAGAGGATGTCAAGTTAATCATACACATGAAATATGGTGCAGTTCTGAACATCTCAACTGAAGATAGGGGCGATTAAAGCAGAATAATATTGCATTTTCATTTTTTATGGGAGGGGCGCAAATCAGAAATGAGTGATTATGGGCTAGGTTGATGTGGGCCCTTAAGACCAACATACCATAAAAATGTCTTCATCCTCGGTGCCACGGTTCAGGTAGTTATTTAGGAAAAACGGCATTTTTTGGGTTTGGGGGGGCCCAGCGCGGGGGGGGGAGTGGCCCCCGGGGACCAAACAAAATTTTTCCGTAAAAGTCTAGTGGGGCTACATGCCCACCAAATTTCATGTTCCCCGGTGTTTCGGTGTCCCTGGTATCGTTGACGAAAAATTCAGTAGATGACAAAAAAAAAAAAAAAAAAAAACTTTGACAATCCCTATATGACCGCTTTCGCTAGCTACGCTAGCGGCGGTCATAATAAACAGTAAACTACAATTAACTGCCTATTTTAAAATGATCACAGCTGGGCAGTTAGGATATTAAAATAATACACAATCGCGGATTAATGTACTTTTAGAATTGTATGTCAAGTCAAACTACAGATGAATATGAATTTGGCAGTTGAGTATGACTCTTTTTACCCAATAATAAATCAAATGTCTCTCAATCGGTCTTTGTCAGACACGTGGTTTTGTTGTGGGTGACGTCACCGCGGCGCCATTTTTGAGGTATCGCTACTGACTGAAACCGACTGAAACAACCATACTATCGCTACTGACTGAGCGATTACAAGAATAGAAGTAAATAATAGAAGTAAATAAAATAACTATTTACTATTTAGTTAAATAATCTAGATAATAAGTAAATATAAGTAAATATAACTCGCAAACCTGGAGAAGCAAAAGAAAATTGAGAAAAGGCCGTACCGAGATAAACTCAATAAAGATGCCAGGGACCGTTATTTGGAGAAATTGTCATCCATTCAGAACATAGATCCATACGAGCTGACTGCAGTAAGTTGGAGTGCTGACCCCGCATTGCTACCTCCATCCTCATACTTAGACATTGTAAATTATCTTGTTTATGGTATAAGCGCATATACCAGTGAACAATTTAAAAACTATAAATCTCTGGAAGCCCACGGACATTTCACCAATGGCTGGGTACAGGATTTATTTACATTCCGACCGAAGGACTGCGACAACATAGTAGTAACAGCAAAGGTATGTTTGCTGTAATGATGATGATGATGATAATGTCATGTTAACTGTATATCATCAGTGCCTGATTAAGGATGGTTTATTTAGTTTTAGTTTGAACGTGTCAAATAAATTGTTACAAATAAATTGTTATACTATACCCTCTTTCATGCATTTTTTTCTTTATTGTATTAATTACACAAACCAATACCTAACACAATAAAACAGAAACATTGTTCCAATAAAATAAGTCATCATCATGAAACAAATTGTCTGATATATTACTGAACTGCAGCCAAAGTAAGTTGTTATCAACAGATCTTGCACTCACAACGGCTGAATGATACACCACTCAAGCCCTGGGTCATCATCAGCTTATCAGGGGCTATAACTTCTGGTCACTGCACATGTATGGCAGGAATTGCCGAAACATGCACACATGTTGCAGCTTTGCTCTTCAAGTTGGAAGCAGTAGTCAGATGCAGAGAGACAACAACAGTTACTGGCCAACCTGCATACTGGATGATACCAAGTAACATTACAAAAGTGAGAGCGGAGGTAGGACACAGAATAGACTTTACTTCTGCAAAAGCAAAAAGAAAGTGTCTTAATAATCTCCTGGATGGTGAGGTAGCAAACATACCTGCTTTAAGGACTTCATCGAACATGTGTAGGTTCAATACTGCAACACAGGAGCAGTGGGAATCGTATCTTGCACAACTGCAGAAAGTATCTCCAAAAGCTGCAATTCTGTCAACTTTGCCTGTTTATTGTGATGCTTTTACAGACCCAGTACAGCCGTTCTCAGCACCAGATTCACTGCGCAGTCTACGTGATAAAAAAATGGATGGCAGTGAACTGTCTGTCTTGCGCCAGTACTGCAAAACCATTGCAAGTAAGGTAAATGTTACACCTGAGCAGGCTGAGTTCATTGAAAGACAGACTAGAAAGCAGCACAAATGCTCATCTTGGTTTCACTTGCGCACTGGGAGAATTACTGCATCCAAAATGCATTCAGTCTTTGTGTCTGACTTTGACAACCCTGCGCTGTCTACAGTGAGAGCAGTTTGTTACCCCAACAGTAGTTCTACAAACCAGTGTCCTGCTACTGCATGGGGAAGACAAAATGAGGAAAATGGGAGGACACAGTATAAACTGCAAACCATGAAACATCACTGTGACATGCAAGTTAGTGAGTGTGGTTTCATCATAAACCCCAAGTTTCCTCAGGTTGGAGCATCGCCAGATGGATTGGTGCAGTGTACCTGCTGTGGAAAAGGCTGCATCGAGATAAAGTGCCCATATAAGTACCGTAACAGCACTGTGGAGGAAGCATGCAGCAGCTGTGACAAAGACTTCTGTTTAGAAGTTGTGAGTGGTGAGCTTAAGCTAAAGGAGGGTAGTCCATACTACAAGCAAGTCCAGACACAAATTTTTGTGGCTGATGCAGAGTACTGTGATTTTATTTTGTGGACTTTAAAAGACTGCACTGTTGCACCTGACCCACAGCTCTGGAATAATGTTCTTAAAAAGGCACAGCAATTTTTTGAGTTTGTGTGTCTCCCTGAACTTGTAAGTGGTTACTTCACTCACATGCCACTTAAACAGATTCCTGTTCCAGATGGGGAAAAAACTCAAGAGACCTCTAAAATAGTACAGAAGAAGGGCAGGACCAGCAGAAGTGTTGAGAAGTTGTGGTGCATTTGCCGTGGGCCAGAAAGCAAGGACGACATGGTAGCCTGTGACAACCAAAACTGCACAATTGTGTGGTTTCATCTCACTTGTGTGGGGCTACAACATGCACCTGCCAAAGAAGACATTTGGATCTGTTCTCGTTGTTCCACATAAGCCTGTTGTCTCGCATGTTAGATGTCTTCCTTCAAGCAAACACACTCAGGTTTTTGTCAAAGTATTACTAGACACTTCTAGTAATAATAACTGTTCCCCTCTTGTTGACACCGTTCAGGTTACAAACACATTTACAAACACCCAGGTTATCAAAAATGTGTTTGTTGTAGAACATACAATGCTACAAAAAGGCATGTTGACCTAAAGTGTTAGTTTCTGCACTTTAATGTTTAAAGTTTAAAAGTTTAAAGTTAATTCATGTTAATTAATTTAATGATTACTTGCATTCACAAATATATAAACTATATAATAATAAATATATAATATTCTGTTCATGTGCATCACTGATTTGCACAGTTATCAATATTGTAATTGTCAAAATATGCAAGTATTGTTTTCATACTTCATTTAGCTGTCAAAGTGAATAACATAAAAACAAATTTATGAAAAATGTTGTCATACATGTTTTATTGTTAATGCAAGGCTGGTCAAGCAGGATAAAGCATCAGCACATTGCAATAGATTGCACCAAGGGTTGAAAACCACTGTACTACACTACAGTTGGACATTGGTTTGTCAGCGCACAACAGACAGTGACAATCTTATCTAAAAATGTGATATCCTCACCTTCACATGGGAGGATCATGTTGATGGGAATGGTTCCTGTTAAAATGTTATATTTTTGACAAATATTTCCAATCACTCTTTCAACATGGATTCTTAGGTGAGCTACTTTTCGTGTCTCCTCTACTTCTCTTGCAGCTAGCTGACAGTAACCCTTTGCCAACACTTTCCTTTATATCGAAACCTCTATCAGCCAATATAATGTCCCCTGGCAACAATTTTTCAAGAAAACCACTATTTTCTGTAATGTGTTTGTCACTTGTACGGCCACCCCACCCTTTGGATATAAAACAAATAGATCCCTTGGGTGTAATACCTATCAAATACTTCATAGTGTGATTGTGCTTGTAGCTGGAAAACATTTGAGCACGTGCTTTTAGATTTGATGGTTTCTCTGTGAAAATCTCAAAACAGTCAATGATCACTGCTACTCTGCATCCAAAGGACTCCACAAATTGGTGAGGCATAATTTTTTGTAAAGTGTCTCTATCTGGCCATTTGATGGAACGGCTCAGGTTTGCATACATGAATGACACAATTTCCTGAAATGTTCTGTATACTGTCTTTGGGGAAACACGAAAGAGATGGACTAGATGTTGTGTAGGCAGATCCAGTCTGAGGCGCATAAAGGTTAAGAGAAGCATTTTAAATGGACTAAGAACTTTCCTCTTTTGGTCTGACATGAGAGGCACCAAAAAACTTAGCAAGGCCATAAAGGTTCCCAGGTTTGGCAGCCCTGTGTAGTACTTTACTTTATCATCATTGTCTCCAAAAAAACTATCAGACATCCTGTGCTCATCAAGTTCACGTCGCAGCTGTTTTCTTCCAACAGGCGGTTTACTTCTGCACCTCTGTGCACACATAAGTTACATTCTGTTTGTGTCACTGCCATCCCCTGAGTGTTGTGGGTCTCTTCCTCAGTGTGTCGCTCACCATCTTCATCAGCCTCGTGTGTCTCCTCAGTGTGTCGCTCACCATCTCCAGTCGCTTGTGTCTCCTCAGCATATGGCACATCTTCATCAGCCTCGTGTGTCTCCTCAGTGTGTCGCTCACCATCTCCAGTCGCTTGTGTCTCCTCAGCATATGGCACATCTTCATCAGCCTCGTGTGTCTCCTCAGTGTGTCGCTCACCATCTCCAGTCGCTTGTGTCTCCTCAGCATATGGCACATCTCCATCAGCCTTGTGTGTCGCTCACCATCTCCAGTCGCTTGTGTCTCCTCAGCATATGGCACATCTCCATCAGCCTTGTGTGTCGCTCACCATCTCCAGTCGCTTGTGTCTCCTCAGCATGTGGCACAGCATCTCCATCAGCCTTGTGTGTCTCCTCAGTGTGTCGCTCACCACCTCCTTCAGCTGGCTGCAGTGTGTTTTTTCTTTGCTCCCTCTTACTTCGTCTTGCAGAGCGTGTAGTGTTGGTGTGAGAGATTTCTGTGTGACCCAGATGGAGGGAGGGTGCCCAGTCTGGGTCAGTCTCCATCATCTCATATGCAGGTTGACCTGCAATAACATGAAAAAGGTTTTAACTTCATAACATGGGACGAAAAGTGTTAACAACAATCTTAGATTATACTTAAGTATTAGTACAGACACTGAGCATAAGTAATTCAGCTAAAATGTAGAAAAATAATTAAAACAGTGCTGTACTTTTCAGACTGCAAGTCACACCGAAGTGAAAGTACATTGTTTGTGCAAAAACACAGCAAGTAACTTTCAAGCCTTATAAATTGTAAAATTAACTTTTTTTCCATTCTAAATAATGTATTTAGTTGAAATTGCAGTTGAGTAAAGTACAAAGTAAGGTACAAACCCCAAAAATAATAAAGTGCTGTAGTTAAGTAAAATAATTATTTAATAGCCCTGTATAAGACGATTGCATAACATTTTACAGTATAAACAATAAAAGAGTAATGTTAACCCGTTTCTCCCATGATCGCGGTTACATCCGTGCGTTGTTTGCCAGAGAATTCATTCAAAACGACTCGTGGATAAAATGTTATATACTTCAAATTTGTCAAAATCACTTAAATGTCTTACCTTTATGAAAATGTCGAGAGCAGACATACATAAACGGAGATATGTTTCCAAAGGTGATGTTTTTGCGTCGCACAGCTCCAACCCAGGCCATCCGACGCCTCTTTGTTACGTCCACTACAAGCTGTCCATGTCCTTTCTTCAAAGTGGGAAAACTAAAAAACCTTTCCCCGCTGTTTAGTTTGTGACCCTTTCTGTCATGAGACTTACTATTGCAGCCTATCACACAACAAGAACGTACCATTTTACCACATTTACGACCAACACAATTCTCCCAATAGAACACACTAGCATTGATACCTTACAAATGGCGGCTATACCCATAATGCATTTCGTGTTTCACGAGTGTGACGTCACCTGACAATGACCGATATGGTTTTTACACTTTTTTAAATGCCCATCTATTTACATGTAGGCTATATGAAACTTCCCTTTAACAGAAAATGAATAATAATGAATCAAACCCCTCTTAGGAAATACAATAGCAGTTATAATTTGACAGATAAACACATTAACTCACGTGGGCCCACACATCACACACACACACACACACACACAATCACACTCACCCCTCGTTGCAGGCCTGTAACCGTTGCTCGCGTGCGTTGTGGCCGCAAAAACAAAAAGATAATTGGCCGCTTCACTCCGAAGAGCCAAATAAATATTAAATGGGATACCTTAACTCCGTAGCGAAGAGTCCTCCCTCGTTAGTAAACTTTAATCACTCAGTTCTCACTGATATGCGCGTCCTGGCGATCCCCCGTTGCCAGGGGAACCCTGAACCTGTCGGTGATTCAGGGCGCTACCTGGATGTTTGATCGTGCCGCTTCTCCTTATCACCGTTATTCACGCTAATATTTAAAGTCCACTTTAGTATTTAGCTACTCAAGTCACTATTTCGTTTGTAGTAAGCACAAACTCGTCTGGAACTCACACAAGTGTACTGACAAACAGAAAGGTAACTCAGCTTTCAGATTACAGCCAGCGAACCTTGCAAAACAAAACAAAAAATGCTAAATAAACTGTTTCAATACTTTTCGTTGCTCAAAGAAATAAAATCAACCAATCCTATTCGGATTAATCGCGATTCTCTCACACATACAACGGCGCGCTTCGACACACATGCACCCAGGGGCAGAGTGGGACCAAAAAATCTACCGGGAAATTTCGTAGACCAACAACTAAAAAACAACAACAAAAAAAAAACGTTTGCTAAAAAATATAGCGGTGAATGAGAGAATATTAAATAGATTTTTTTGTTCCTCTATAGTTTTTTCACAACTTTCTAAAAGAGTAAAAAAATTGCGAGAGATGGATAACGGCAGTCAGAAGAACTCAGAAAAGAGAAATATATGTCAATTTGTCATCACTCCCACAGACGCAGCATTAGAAACCCTCACAGCAGCATTAACTCGTTTTTTGTAATTTTATTAATTAGGTAATATAATATAAAATAGTGTTATAAATGTAAATACATATTTTTTTAAATTGAAAATATTAAAAAAAACTTTCCAGGATTTATGCGGATGATGACCGTTAAAACGTGTCATCATCACCCTGTTGAAAAGGGTCCATGGCATTTTCACGGTGACACGACACCTTGCTCGTTAGCTTCTGCTAGTGTTAACATAATCTGTATACACTTAACATAGCAGCAGCAGCCAAGGGAAGTTACTCGTTTTAAAACTAGGAAATATGCCACTAGTAGGCCTAGATAGTCACTCAATAGTAAACTTTTTATTTGTCTCATATTTACCACAGCTACTTTCAAATTACACAAGCTTTTGGCTGGCTGGCTGCATAGCTGGTGCTAATTCCCATCTGTGCCTAGCTTTGACGACATGTGCTTCAGTTTATTTCACCTGTAGTATCTTTGCTTGTTGATGCCCGGAACATGTCTGTTATTTTGGAGCATTTCACTGCCTCCTCCTCCATAATTTTTTTCCTTTTGAGTCTGACCTTCTCAGCGCCAGATTTTTTAACGCTTGTGCTGAGGGGTGCTAGATCATTGACGGGGGAGCTGCGCAGTTATACAAATAATAATTGAGCAAAACTTGGCCACTAAATATTTAATATTCAATTATTTTAATGATCACAATTAAAGTTTTAATTTTATTAAATTGAACAAGCGCAACATTCAGCATTCAATCAAATATTCTAAAAGATGTAGGCTATTATTAGCCTACTAATAAGGTTATTTCAACATAATATTTCGTTATTTCGACATTTATTTGCGTGCAACAAGCAAGATGTGCATTTGTAAATCCGGTAACGCGTGCATTGATTTTTAGTAATAAATTAGTGTTTTCTGACAGTGTCGGGTGTCGGCTGCAAAGATGAAGTTGACGATCGCCATATATAGTGAACACGCCTATAGAGAGAAATGCATGATTACGTAATCAGAGAGTAGCCTTTTTCTTTTCGTTTTGAATTATTTTGTTTAAAGATATTTCAAGCTTTGTGTATTTGATGTGTTTCTCATGTCTGTGTGAGGCATACACTGAGTTTCGTTAACTTAGTTCGGATGAGATGCGCTCAGTTAACGTGCAATGCAATTGACCGCGCGGGCGCCTCCATGATTAGGCTATATTGTCTGTTTGTTATATTTGCTTATTATTAAATCCAGGCAATTGGTTGATAAAAAAAATTATTAAAATTAAGATACAATTTATACAAAACGAAATTCACTTTAATGAAAGGTTTTCTACAAAACAAAACTGAATGAAATGGTCAAAATCATGTCTGTCTGACCCACCCACTCCAAGTCTCTCGATATATAGCGCATCATATCTTACTTGTGCTGTTCACTTTTCATAAATAAACATAAATGGAAAAGAAATGACATTATAATATTTTAACAAATATGAAACTAAATGCGCTTATTTAATGGCTACAACAGTAGGCCTACAGACTCTCTATTTGTGCAAACTGCTGCACATTCATTTAATTCTGAATTTTGCACAAGTTGAAAGGCGTTTGTTCAAATCAAGTTCACGGATAATTGTGCGTGCATTTATTAATCATTATGATACTAAAATCATAAAAATGCTATGTACTAAAAATCAGATGAGCCCAGAATATGAATGCAACGTTTAATTACACGTTAAGCAATTTCCTCCCATAGAAAACCATTAGGCCTAAGAACGCTTAATGTAGCTTAATGCAGATTAGAATGCCTCCTTATTATGTCGAAATAACGACTTATTATGTCGAAATAACGAGATATTATGTTGAAATAACGTCTTAATATCTCGAAATAACAAGATAAGTTTTCTTTTCTTTTTGCTTCAAAATGCGGTTCAGGGCTTCCATAGAATAGCCTACAGCCTGAATATAGCCTAATTGCTTCCAGAAATTATTTTTGGGGGTGCTTTGGTCTTTCTTGGGGGTGCTGAAGCACCTGCTAGCCCCTCCCTAGAGCCGCCCATGCTCAGCGCCACCTTTCAGTTTTCTTTTTTGCCTTTCCATCATTTAACTCACTCTCACGGACGTTAGACTTCCAAAACGTGACGAGGAAAAAGAGGTGTTCGGCGGCTTTTTACATCAAAGGCCGACCCGATTTTGGGAGGGGCCGCTCACTGATCCCCCTATGTTTTTGAAAATCCTATAGACATGGTTGGACCTGCCGAACGGGTTGAGCACTTTTATATACTGTGTTGAGCAGAGAGGCTGCACAGTTTGACCAGCGAGAAGCGGCCGCACATCAGGCCGCCAGACGGTGTTGCTAAAATAACTCGCAATGTATAACTATTATCAGACCGGCCCTCCGCGGCCTCAAAACACTACCGGCCCACCGGGAAAAGTCCCGACTCTCCCGATTGCCACTCCGCCCCTGCATGCACCTACACCATTCGCCTCCTCTCTTCCTCTCTCTTTTTTCCTCACAACTCCCAACAGAACCAATCAAACTTTACATTACGTAGATATCAGGCGGGCTTATTCAATTATTCACCAATGAATAATGGTCAAACACTAACTTGTTGGTAAAACCCACGTTTTGCACATGTATACAACCAAACTATAACACAAACGATGCTCTTAAAGGGGTAGATACCCATATACACATTGTAAAGAACTATGAATTCAGTACCCAAGAAACATTATTATTAAGGGTCCTAAATACTTTTGTTTAACTGTGAGGAGAAATCCCAGGGTTACATGAGTATGTGCGCGGAGAGTTTGTGTGTGCGTGCTCGCGTCTCAGATGAGTATGTGCGCGAGTTTGTGTGTGTGCTCGCGTCTCAGATGAGTATGTGCGCGAGTTTGTGTGTGTGTGTGTGTGCTCGCGTCTCAGATGAGTATGTGCGCGGAGAGTTTGTGTGTGTGTGTGCTCGCGTCTCAGATGAGTATGTGCGCAGAGAGTTCTGCGCGTCTCGTGTGTGTAGAGTTTGCGTGTGTGTGTGTGCGTGAGCGACTTTAGATGTGACGTTGTGCATTTCATATAGTTGGAGCATTCAGCAGTATACATGTATGTGTGACTACTTAGTATGTGTATGCAAGCGTTCCGTGAATGAAGTTCGATTTAGGCCCTAGACGGCGCCTCATATCTATTCGTTCTGGTGAAATCACAACATATAATGCACACAAAGTGTCCCTGCTTGATATACAACCACTGATGAGCATAATCGGTTTAAAAAAAATAAAAAAATAAAAAAACCTACGAATGCGGATTAGAACCCAAAACCGCTGACACTCTTGACTAAAGTTCAAGTTCAACTGCAGTGTTCCTCTTCGGGTAAGTCTAGTATTTTAAAGGTGCATTGCGCAAGTCTCTGAGTTTTTGCAGAACTATGCCCCCTCTGGCGGCAAGCGAAACTGCAGCCAGAAGTGTGCACGCTCACGGACAAAAGTTTTCTTTTTTTTATCTTACGTGGAGTTTGCGTTGGTGTTTGAAATGAACTACAAGCCGGTCTCTTAGAATCCATCTTCTACGGAGAATGGCGGCGAATACACAAACCTGCCAGACAGCCAGGTGAGCGTGCCGTGAACGCGCATGACGTCACGCCCAGTCTAAAATTCCGGCCCAAATCCCTCTTATTTATTTTACTTTACAGGATTATAGAGACAATCTCAGTGATCAGAGAAGGGCTCATTCAGCCCATCAGGCAATTGTTTAAGCATGTATGGGTTAGAAAATGGGTATTTTTAACATGAAAAAGTTGCTTAATGCACCTTTAATGCCAACTGCAAATCTTGCATATCAAGTACACTGTAAAAAACAATTTGTTGAGTCAACTTAAAAAACTTTGTTACCCCGCTGCCTTAAATTTTTTTGTCAACTTGACAATATATCTTTTGCTGAAGTAATTTCCCATTAGTGGAATTAACCATAATTTCCTAGTCCAGTCAACAAGTCAAGTTATGTCAACTGGAAAAATATTTTAACTTGAATTTAAAATAAAGATGACAACACATTTTGCCTTGCATTCATTTATTTAATGATAGACAACTCTTTCATTCACATTTAAGTTGAACAAGCAATTTCCTGTCAACAGATCAACTGAAATCACTTTTTTGTATTGATTTGTAAGCAAGACAAAATCACTCATCTATTTAAAGGAAAATGAGTGTACTGTACTATAAGAGAAATAAAAATTGTAGGATATGCATAGCACAAATCATGAGAAAGTTCCTAAATCAACTTTCTGCAAGAAGTACATAAAAAGACCACACCTTTTAAAGAAACATCATATGACAAATGTTAAATACTACATTTCAATTCATTAAAACAGATGTAATAAAAGCATAAAGGTCTGATTCTACATAGCATAGCTCAAATAAGACAGCAGTTTAAACACTGAATATTAACCTTGCAAATTTCCAAACACTCCTACCACAATGCAATTTATTGGTCATAAAACGAAACAAAGATAGAAGGGATAGAAGAGGAAATTGCATATTATACTGTATAGAAAATTGAGACGGGAAACATTAACATTTGTTTTCATGAGATGTGTAAACATGCATAGTTGAAGTCAGAACATGACAAACTTTAAATGTGCATGCTAAAAAGTATAGCAAAAGGCACAAAAAAGCCTAAAGCTCCTTAAAAAAAAAAAAAAAGGTCTACTTTTTGCGCAAGAGCTTGTTGCGAAGCCCATGAACACGTGATGAACAGCTGCTCCCACCAATGTTCATAACAAGTTTTTGCAGAGCTTCAAAGGTGTATTTCATTGTCTTGGGGTAGTCGATATTGACAACATAAAGAAGACCCATCAGGAGTCCAAATGCCTTGGGGACATCTGAGATGTCAGTGACAACAAGATGTTCCTCCAAAATGAGAGCGATATCAATTGTGTCTTTGGGAAGCACATCACATTGCTGCTCCTCAGTTACAATTAGAATGCCCACGTCAGTTCCTTTCACAACGTCCTCAATTTCACTGGATGGCTGAAAAGAAAAGAAAAGACAAGAAAAAAATTTAACCCATTCCACATGACAACAACAACAAGAGAGATTAACACAGTTGCCAAATTGCTTTATGTTACACTAACTCTCGCATCAGCTGTTGTGTAAACAGTAGGGGTGTAACGGTTCACAAAATTCACGGTTAGGTTCGATACGATACACTTGTGTCACAGTTCGGTTTGGTACATTTTTGATACAGCAAAAAGAAAGAAATGCCAGAGAAATTTCCTTGATTTAATTTTTTTAATTTTGATTTTTTTTTACTTTGAGCAATTCTGGAGCTATAATTGACTCTTCTTAGGAGCATATAAAACAAAACAGCTCCTTGGAAAATATATTGTAGTACTTATAAACAAAGGTTTATTTTAGTTCAGAATGATTAACATTTGAGGGCAGCAATTGTATTCATAATGTCAAAATAAAACCGACGTAATGTTACTTGAAGGCATTATAGCCTACTATTCCTGCCAAACTTCCATGGTTACAGTGAGTGTTACTACAGTAAATCCATGGTGAATGTTGCTGATCTGTGGACACTGGATAGTTCATTCATGGCACAATGTTTCTTCCTGGTTTCCACGTCAGCACTGTTTGATCCGTTAATAACGGAGAAATGTGAATTTTTCTCACTAGATATCGCAGCGATGTTATTACTTCTGTAGCGAATTAAAATGATTTCTTTACTGGATATCTTATTAGCGCTGTGTAGTAACAGTGTCGCTTGATCAAGATCGGCTCGCGCTGCTTTGGTCCAAACTGATAAACGGTCCGTCAACAACACAATAACGAGCAGTTTCGTTCTGCTTGCATTACGTTTGCCATTTGATGTCGGACAATGTTGTGGTCGCGCCGGCGGATTATGAGTGCGCTAACCACGCGCAACGCTTCTACATTTGAAATAACGAAATTACAAATGTATTTTGAAATGTCAAAATCCCGCCCGAATGAATGATCTGCTTATGTCATTTTTCCTTTTTTATTCAAAATATTCATGAATGTGTTAGATATGGCATGAAATATCTGATATTACGATTGTCAAATATGCAAGTGGATGTGTTTTGTTGTTCAAACACCTTTATAACGATCGTGTTAGATATGCGCAACGTATTGTATCTTATTAAAATACGTACATTATTAGGAATTTACCACCTTTAGCTCAATTTGAGATTATTTTTTTGTCCTTTTGCATGCAGTTTGCGAAGTGACAAAATGAATCAAAGCACAACTAGTCCACACTTGTATTTTCTCAGTTTCTGAATTTGATGTTATCGGAGGCTAAATGCAAACAATTTATCTACACTTGACTTTTGAGACTTATTTCATGCAACGTGATAATATAATTGCACTTTCATTTTCTCTATTTGAAAGTTTTTAATGCTGTTATTTGATGTTAAGTTTTTAAAATGTGATGTTAATAAAATGCATTTTAACAGTTAAACTTAAAGCCTAGTTTATTAACATTTTGTTGGGGTGATTGGGGACAGGTGGGGCTCGGAACCCTTCCCTACCTCCGAAGTGGGGAATGGCAGAAAAAGTTTGAGAAACACTGGGTTAAAGGATTAGTTCCCCCAAAAAATAAAAATGTAAATACTTTAACCACAATTGTTCGTCTTTTTCCACAATTGCTGGTCTGCGATGTGCCGGGCATGACGTCATCACGTTGGAAAGGTCACAGGTGACATTAAACATTCATTAAACATTAAACATACACGAAAGGACCTTTTTAAACAAACTGACACAGACATAAATATGTCATTCGACATATAATAAAATTTGAACGATCCTCCTTCTCCACGCTAGTAAACAATGGGGCGGTACTTACACGACCTTACCAACATGATGACGAGTATACAAACAAACATGTTTCTTTGAACTTGATTTGAATCGGTTCAGTCGATTATCCCTGCTGTTTAAAACGTGAATCAAGATTCGTTTAACATCAACCGACTTGAATGACATTTTAATCGCTTTTCAACCGGTTGCGAATGAATCGTTACATCCCTAACAGTAGTATTAAAATAAATTTCTGTATTAGAGACAATTTTCAAAGAGCACAATTAATCTCATATGCAAGTATTGTCTGTCTTTAAACACACCTCACAAGACTTCAAAAAACTGGAGGAGTTCTCACGAAGGAAGTGGGGCAAGCCAAGCAGGACAGCAGTTCGCTTGTTCTGGTTTGAGTCCTGAAATGTCAGTATGCACACAACACACAAGTACTTACACACAAGAAATATATTTATATGTTGTTTTATGTGGGTTCTAACAAAACATTTCACAAAACCCTTATTGGTTTACAAGGAATACTTACATCAGCATCAAGCCATTGGAGGATTTTATGAAGCTGTACACTGTCATGGTCCATGTTTTTGTACAGCTCCAAAAACCTGGGGAGAAGTTCATCTAAGCCCTCATAGAATGAACTCATAAGGTCAGCAGACAAGAGACGGCTAAATTCAGCAACAATCTAAAAGCATAACATTAAAAAAAGACCATGTGACTCAAATTAATATTATATTATTCATTACTGATTATTATACAATTATAGTAGTTTAATTAACTGTCTTCTTAAGCAATATTACATGATTTGGGAGAGACAGACCAAAAAGATGCAAAGGGAGTTACATACTCCGTTTCTCATTCAAAACCAACCATATCACATCCAGTGATTAATGATAGATATATATACAGGTCCTTCTCAAAAAATTAGCATATCGTGATAAAGTTCATTATTTTCCATAATGCAATGATAAAAATTAATCTTTCAATTAGTTGATTCAGATGATTAGGTTAATAGCTCGTTTAGAGAACCTTTTCATGATATGCTAAGTTTTTGAGACAGGAATTTTGGGTTTTCATGAGCTGTATGCCAAAATCATCAGTATTAAAACAATAAAAGACCTGAAATATTTCAGTTGGTGTGCAATGAATCTAAAATATATAAAAGTTAAATTTTTATCATTACATTATGGAAAATAATGAACTTTATCACGATATGCTAATTTTGAGAAGGACCTGTATAAGTGCTGTTAAGATGAACGCATGCATCCAATTTCTTTGTTTAACACATTAAAAAATTTAATGCAATTAATGCAGCATGAACAATTGAATTCTTAATATCGAAAGCGTTTAGTGTTTGAAAATGCCAAAAAAATACCTGTCTTTCTGTGAATAACGCTGGCCATCTGGATTGAACATCACTCACAAGTGGCTCTTTATCAATGATCTCTTTTCTCCTTAGAGCATATGTGCTTGCCATGGCAGCATCAATGAATTTATTATTAGGGTTCTTCTTTTTAACTTCTATCAGCAGAGCTCTCCTTTCTTCTTCGAGGGAGCTGGTGGTTTCGCCTTCTGGCATATCAGGCAAAAAATTGGTTTCAGACCGCCTCGGCTTCTTAAGGCGTCTTTTACCTGTGCCATCTGTGGAGACTGACAGTGCTGGACATCCTGCTACACGCAACTTCTGTCTGAAGTTTCCCATTTTAAAACTCAAACTGAACTTCCAGCAGTACCAGCCACACGAAGACCCTGGCTCTTTTAAGCACGGATGTTTTTCAACCAAGGCTTTGGCAACGCTTTCAATTTGTTCCCGTAATGGGTATGGATTAAAGTTGAACATAACTTCTGCAAGTTTGTTTAGGATTTCAGTTTTAAGTTCCTTTGTAACATCCAAAAGGGAACCATCTTTTGTGTGTGCATCATTTGATCGCCGGAGCTTCAGTTCCGCATCATATGAAAAACTTGGAATGATGAAGGGCTCAGGCCAGCCCTTTGATTGACTGGGTGTACCCGACACCAATGATGATGCAGATGTGCTGGGGGTGTCATGGTTACTGCGGTCATTAAACTGTTCATTTGGTGGTGTCTTCTGGATGATCTTCAGTGTCGCTCTCTCCTTTGGTAAATCTGTTAGTCTTGTCAGATTGACTAAATCATTCTGAAAATCTGGATCTTCATATTGTAACACAAACTCCCCATCCAGATTAAGTTTAGACCTCAAAATCAACTTCAGATCTTCAACGTTTTCTGGCAGCTCATCAATCACCACCTTCCTGATGTCATCTGGTGACAACACAACCCTGAGCAACATCCTAAATGTAAAACACAGAAGGGAAAGAACCGATTATCAAAATACAAGTAGCAATACGCAGCTGGTTATAGGGATCTCCCAGTCACGTGACCCCTAGCCGCGTGTCAGCCATTTTGACGGAATACTTCAGCGCACTACATACATGAGAATGCGGATTATCACGTTTTATGGCTGCGAATTGATTAAAATAATGAATAATGGTCACTGTATTAATTATCTTGAGCCTGCTGAAATGTTCCTATAAATATATTTTCTTTCCAACTGTGCAATCTGAATAAAAAATAGGCTAAATATATTTATCCACTAAACTTAAATTTAAGACCGTGGATGAAAATCTGGCTGTTTTCAAGACGTTTCAGAATTTAAGACATTTTAAGACTTTAAGACCCCGCGGGAACCCTGTAATTACTACACAGTGTGTGCCTGCTGTGAGCTGATATATCACAAAATTACTTAGTGTACCTTTAATGAAGTAAAAAGTCTTTTGGAGAGAGCAGAAGTCGTTCAGCGGAGAGTTAGCTGGGCAGTTCAAAAGACACGAGACGCTCAATGAACAATACCTTACTAGCATATTAAAAAACAACAACATTATACTGTTCCAAAAGGTAATAATAATTAAAATTACTGAGTTTACCTTTAAAGAAGTAAAAAGTCTTTTGGAGAGAGCAGAAGTCGTTCAGCGGAGAGTTAGCTGGGCAGTTCAAAAGACACAAGATGCTCCAAGTCCACAGCTGAAAATGTTCAATGAACAATACCTTACTAACATATTAAAAAAACAACAACATTATACTGTTCCAAAAGTTAATAATAATTAAAATGACTGAGTTTACCTTTAAAGAAGTAAAAAGTCTTTTGGAGAGAGCAGAAGTCGTTCAGCGGAGAGTTAGCTGGGCAGTTCAAAAGACACGAGATGCTCCAAGTCCACAGCTGAAAATGTTCAATGAACAATACCTTACTAACATATTAAAAAAACAACAACATTATACTGTTCCAAAAGTTAATAATAATTAAAATTACTGAGTTTACCTTTAAAGAAGTAAAAAGTCTTTTGGAGAGAGCAGAAGTCGTTCAGCGGAGAGTTAGCTGGGCAGTTCAAAAGACACGAGACGCTCAATGAACAATACCTTACTAGCATATTAAAAAACAACAACATTATACTGTTCCAAAAGTTTATAAAAATTATAATTACTGAGTGTACCTTTAAAGAAGTAAAAAGTCTTTTGGAGAGAGCAGAAGTCGTTCAGCGGAGAGTTAGCTGGGCAGTTCAAAAGACACAAGATGCTCCAAGTCCACAGCTGAAAATGTTCAATGAACAATACCTTACTAACATATTAAAAAAACAACAACATTATACTGTTCCAAAAGTTAATAATAATTAAAATTACTGAGTTTACCTTTAAAGAAGTAAAAAGTCTTTTGGAGAGAGCAGAAGTCGTTCAGCGGAGAGTTAGCTGGGCAGTTCAAAAGACACGAGACGCTCCAAGTCCACAGCTGAAAATGTTCAATGAACAATACCTTACTAACATATTAAAAAACAACAACATTATACTGTTCCAAAAGTTAATAATAATTACTGAGTGTACCTTTAATGAAGTAAAAATATTTTTGGTGTAAGAAGAAGCCGTCTTTGGATGGTGTAGGAATACAGTGGGTAATAGTGGTTTAGTTCCTCAGGTTGTAGCAGTAGGAGATCAGCAGACAGTTGTCTAAACAGTTCAAAAGATCCAAGATGTTCCAAGTACACAGCTGAAAAAGGTTCAACAACGAACAATGCCTTGTTAGCCACTATGAGCAGTTTGACAATTTTCCCAAAATCAGGAAGCCCACTTGTGCTTCCAACGGAGACGAACATTCCCTCTGAATATGTTGTTCCATGCAGAGAAAGTGTTGTTGCCAGGGAAACAGATGCAACATCTTCATACTTCCTGTTAATGGCCTGCTTTAGGCCATGGTCCAATATAGCAGGAGAAACAACAGAAACACTCTGTACTTCAAGTTCTGGCTTGAAAAGGCTGGGCATATCAAGACAGTAGCCAAACATAAGTTGGTGCTTTGTGGCTAAAGTGAGTAAAATGTTTTTAAAATTGTTGACATCGCGGACAACTTTTTTAAAAAAGCTATGTTTTCCCTCGAAGCGGATTGTCCAGAAGTTCAATAAAGGTCCGAAACAATGGATTAGTTTAGGATAATGTTCCACAAAATGGTGTTTAGGTTTCAACTTGAAGTTAGGAAAAACCTCCAGCAACAACAGCCTGTGGTCAGAAATTTTTGACTCCAAAAAGCACACAGATTCTTCAGTAAACGTAGGTGAAGACAGAAGTTCAACAATCACTTTTAACTCCAAAATGATACCCCAGGTTTTGTCATGTTCAGGAACCAAATGACCAATCATGAAAGGAAGTAGTCTCA
Organism: Leuciscus leuciscus; assembly: GCF_965113295.1. Taxonomy (NCBI): domain Eukaryota; kingdom Metazoa; phylum Chordata; class Actinopteri; order Cypriniformes; family Leuciscidae; genus Leuciscus; species Leuciscus leuciscus. Next base: position 6,562,141 of record NC_138733.1, on the reverse strand, counting down.
ATAGTGTCCAATTTTCATGTCCATTTCCTCCAATTGTCCGTTTAGCTTTGAACGTTATTGGTATTTTCTGAGGTCGATTAGTCTTATCAGAAAACTTATAAGGAAAGTTTTGGATGACACTATTCAAATCATTAAGTGTGAAAAAGCCTCTTTCAATCAAATCTGACAGACACAAACAGAGTTCTGCTGGAACAATTCCTTCAAAAAGATCATGTAGAACATCAGGTGGAAAACCTGTTGATGAATGAAAATGTTCTAGTCTATTCAAAACACAGCTGGCCTTTACACCCTCAACACTTTTTAGTGTTTCATCGCTACTGAGACACGAAACATGGCCATCATGGGAAAGTTTAGTTCTGAGTGGGAATGATCCACTCCTAACTGGTACAGTTTGAAAGTCCTTTCGACTCGCAAGACAAAACCTACAACATTTGTCAACAGAGAAGGATTCTTGGAAACCTGCTAGTGAGTGGGCAGCTAGATTATCTGCAGATACAAAAGCAACTGTACCCTGAACATGTGCCCCTAGTCTTTTGATGTACAAACCTTGATTTTCAAGATGTTTAAGGTCTCTAAGAAGTGGTTCTAGAACAGCAGCATATCCATAGGTTTTCAAGTCATTGCTGTAACATAACAGTGCAAGATTAATAGATGATAAAGATGATCTATACCGAAGTGGTAGATTAGCCAGAACCCAATAGACGGCACAAAGCTTGTGCTTTTTCCTTGAAGTGCCTAAAGGGTTACAAACTTCAAAGTCATCAATATACAACCCTATCGCAATACGTAACTCTTCTGTTGAGAAAAACTGATTTTCCCTGAAATACTGTCCATCAAGAAAACTTTCATACACCCCAGAGTTTAACCCAGAAACCTTCTCAGGTAAAACTTTGTCAAGGACATCATCTCTATTTAACAACTCATTCAGTACAGGTAAAATCGGGACATAAACCTTTTTTCTACCCTTATCTAAATCTAAAATGTACTCAATAGGTTCAATAACCTTAAAGTTTTCCTTGAAAAAAGAAGACCTCTTGTGGTCAGTGCCTAATGGACCAGTCCTTGACAAGAAAGAAAGAGGGACAGTTTTGTCTAATGTTTCTGTTATCAGTGTTGATGTTTCTAGATTAACATTGTGTTGCAGCAGAATTTGTTCTATTAATTTCTTGCTTAGTTCTCCTGTGAGGACACTAACCTCATAAAACCCATCTATTATTTCTTGAGTGGCTGACTTTGAAACATGCAATAGTGTTTGCATTCGCAAAAAAAGGGATGCCAGTTTTCGCTGCAGATACACCTCATTATTGGCATCATCATGTTCTTCAACATCAGAAATGGACTCATCCAATTCAACCACAGATGCACTACCTGGATTGTCTTCATCCAAATTAGAATAATTCTCACAAAACAATTCTGGTCGAAAGTCCTTTACGCTACCTGAACTGTGAAAACGACTATGATGTGCTGTAAATGTGGAGTACACGTTAGAACGGAATGAACACTGCCGATAAGGGCATTTCACAGTTTCCTTATTTTTTAGATGGCAGCGTAAATGTGCCAAATACTGGCGAAGGTGGCAGGGTTCTGAAAAACCACATAAGTCACAGAGTATGTGAACAGTTAGGGGTTCTGATGAATTTTGTGATGGCCCATGCTGCCTCAAATGCCTTTTCAGGTCAATTTGTCTTTTGAACGTACAAACACAATCATTATACAAACATGGTAAGGGACAAAACCTGCTGTAGTGTCCGTGCTTTAGTGTATAATGCCTTGTTATTGTGCGTTGATTCGATGAACTATATGAGCAAAGCTTGCATTTCCATTTCATTGAAACTGTCACAATCCAGGGAAGGGGGGGACCATTTCCTGAAAATATACAAACATCAATTAATTTTTATGTATATTAAGTAGTGTACATCTTTTCAATCCGTTTAGTCGTTTGCAACAATTTGTCATATCTACTCCCTAATCAAGACATAGCAGTTCAGGCAATCACACATGGAACATTTTAAAAGAAAAGTATTAAATATCACAGAGAGGACAATATTTAAATATTGCTGCAAGCAGCATTTAACATGCCTTTAGTATTTAAATGTGTTTGGGTACATTTGGCCACATTCATTTTCTAAATAACCCTGTTATAGCTATCTATGGTAAAGTTCAACGTTTGATAATTATTGCTCTAGAAAGTTCAGAGAATTACACTGCAGTAACGTTATTTTTTTAGGTTGGGCTAAAAATCTAGGACTAGGTCACAAAAGTAGAATTTTTAAATAAAAGAAAAATTTGATTGACAGCAGTGCTTATATTAAACACCGAACATTTAACTACGTAAATTAAAAAGATGGATGTTATGGTTTAGGCCTAACGTTACTCATGTTGTAGTTAAAAAAAAGAAAAATTATATTTCCCCTAATGTTACATTAAAATGAATGCTTAGTTTGTGGTTCATCGTTATCTTAATGAAAATACTGTGATAAAACGACAAACTCACGTATATTAAACGAAGAAATACTAGTTTTATTAAAAGTTATCTTGCGCATCCCATCGTCCTGTCAGTCACTGTTAACGTTAAACCCTAAACCTCACTCAGCCCTGCTAAAATACATACCGCGGCTTTGTGAGAAACCATTCGCGGCCCATTCTTTGGAAAAGCCTTCCGGTGCTCAGTTCGCACCTGCTATCGAATATTAATTAATCAAACTCTAAATACAATATTAGTCCAAAAACAGGCTAATTTAATACATTTTAAATACTACTATGATCAACAATTTCATCCGAAATCTAACTTATATGCTTCGGCGCCATTTTACGAATTGCTTACATTACGGATAGCATCGTGCAAAACTGTAACCAATCCATTAATTAGGATTAAAATTCGAACTGATTCAGTTTAGTATCGTAATTATTAAACTATCATAAATTAAATTCTACTCAACTAAGATAATAGGGATATCTGCTCAATCACCAACGAGGGCGGGAAACAAACAAGACAGACCCAATGTCAGTCCACATCTGCTGTTTATGCCAAATAGTAAAAATTAATACAATAAAATTCAATATTAGTTAAGGAGTTGAGAAATATTGCATTTTAACCACCATCATTAACGTAACTAGCTTATACAGGCGCCATTTCGAATATCTTACCGGCTCATGGAAAATCGGCAATCAATCCATTAATTAGTAATGAAATTCGACCAGATTAGTTTAGTATCATAGTTATTAAATTATTAATTGAACTCACCTTATTATATGCAGAGACGATGGTTGTTTGATGATGCTGAATGAAATACTCCTGCTGCTGTAACTGCTTGAGTTTCCACCTGCTTTAGTCCTGCTTACTTAGATCTCGCGATATTACACAGAGCAAAGCCCGCGAAAATCTATACTGAAAACAAAAGGATCCTTGTGGTATGTTGAAATGTATTAAATTAACCATCTTATTATTTTTTTACATGGTGGTATTAAAATTCAATGAAAACTACAAATTCTTAAATTAACATTTAAATATATGCACCTTTATATGTATATAATTACATATTACTTTATGAATTGCTTTAAGTAGATTTTAACTGATAATGACAAGTGAGTTGTGCTTGATGTTAGAGCAGTAAAATGTACTTAGAATTTACTCTTGCAAATTGTTAAGAGAATTTTATTAAGAAAATATATTAGTTATTTTGTTGGTGTATGTGCAATTGTATCAACATGCATTTTCTAGTTGAAACAACTAGTTATACTAGTTAATTCAACTTTCAGCTTAGTTGTGGACAATTAAACTTAAATTTTCTTGTTGTCTGGACAATTTCTAAAAATTAAGTTGTGTCTACAAAAAAAAAAAAGTTGAAATGGCAATTATTTTTTACAGTGTATGAAGTATATCAAGTATATTTATATGAGGCTATACTATGTGTGTTAAATATTTCTGCTCAGTGTCAGATATTTCTCTGTTTTGTAAAAGTCTATAATATATAATATGTAATAAATAAATAATATGAGAAGACAAAATTTTGATCTTAACTTAAGTGTTTTCGGCTACATCAGCACAATTTTAAATTTTATCAGAAATCAGAAAATCTTTTTCAGAAAACACACAGGTAGGCTATTATTTTTTTTGATAAAGTGTGTGCGGTTTCGTTTTCTTAAGTACCGGTTTAAGAACCGTTTAAGCACCGGAACCGTTTGAAAAATACCGAGTAGGTACTGGTATCGGATAGAACCCAACCAATACCCAACCCTACTGTTGACCAAATGTTTTTAAATAAATAACTGTTAACAATTTTCTTATTGTCTGCAGTTGATTGCAATGTTTTAGAATATGGGTGATTCTTTTAATGATGGCTAATATTAAATCATAGTGATACAGTATTTAAATTGTACAGTGAGAAACTGAAATTACAGTGATTAACTGTTATCTACTGTTTATTGTACTGTATTGCATACAATACATAAAAAACAGTGCTTAACTGTTTTTTTGTATGTAAATGCAATTGAAATCACAGTATTTTTTCTTCTACAGTAAAACAATCAATACTGTAAATATAACTAAAATCACAGTGTTTAATTGTTTTTATTTTACAGTGAATACACAAAATAATGTAAATGTAAGTACAGTACCCTTACTGTAAAACGTATTTGCAGTAACTTACTGGCAACAATTAGCCAGTAAGTTACTGTAAATACAACTAAAATCACAGTATTTAATTGTTTTTGATTTCACAGTGTATACATAAAATACTGTAAATGGAAGTACAGTACCCTTACTGTAAAAAGTATTCACAGAAACTTACTGGCTAATTGTTGCCAGTAAGTTACTGTAAATTTTATGGTACATTTTTTACAGTGTAGATAGATAGATAGATAGATAGATAGATAGATAGATAGATAGATAGATAGATAGTTTATTATAAAAGCATACATCTAGCTTACACATTTACCCAAATGATCATACGCCTGTTTAACCGAAGCTAATTTGGGTGAGTTTCTCCCATCCCCAACGTCATTTCTCTGTCTTTTACGGCCCTGACGAGAACGTCGGTCTCCTCGGCTGTGAACCGCTCCTGGCGCGCGCCTGGCAAATCCGCCGTTATAATAGGAATCCGCTATAGAACAAGAGCGCCTGCTCTTAAAGGGAATGTGAGATGTCGCTCTGATTGGTTTATTTCACGTTACGCCCAAACCACACCTATGAATAATGAAGCTACTTCAGACCAACCCATTTTAGATTTGCGTCGGGCGCAAGAGTCATTTATCCCGCCGGTATAATAGCAACAGCGCCCAAGACCCGCCCACAAAGTTACTTGCGTTTTGCGCTTGATACTTGCGTTTCAGATCGTTAAAATAGGGCCCTATATGATCAAATGCACCACAGCATTTAGTGCATTTAATTATAACTGAGTTAGTGCTTGGATTTATCATGGGTTCACAGCATTTACGGCCAACAAAGCAACGTAGTAAAATTCAAATAATATTTTCAAGTAATCACAGGTAAACTGTCTGACCAGTCAGGTGTTTGTCATGAGAAGTGTACCACAAAAGAGCTATGGTTTGCAGACAGTTAAGAGTTGATATGTTACAAATATGTCTATTGAATATACTGTGTGAACTCATTGTCCCGTTAGCTCGGAGAGGTTTATTTTCTCCCTTCAATAAGTTTTGTCAATTGGTCTTATTCTGGTTTCTCTTTGTAATAAACGTTGCATTGGGTTAGTCACTCTATTAATTCTCTTGTGCTTCGTTCCCACCCTTCTAAATTATATTGCATTGATAAGGAGTTATCACAAACTAAGACTGTTTAGTTGTGCTATCTTACAATCAATATATAGGCTAGTAAATGTAAGGTTAAAACTTGGAAGTGACGATGATGTCTTAAAATGTATGGAGGGAGTCTTAAAAAGGTCTTAAAATGTATTCAATTCAACTCCATGATTCCTGTATATATCATAATCTTGTGCAGCAGTTGTCATTCAAATTTTGACTATTAACAAGAGGATTACGAAACTCACCTTTGGTACATCAAAGATCTGATATTTGATAGATAGATCTCACTTGTTTTACTTTATTAAATCAGGGTTCACTTCAATATTCACATTTATCCTCCTTGAACTCATTCTAACAACTTAGGCTAATGTTTTCATATGTTTATTTCAGACTAGATGGAGGGGAAAGTCAAAGACAAGAACTGAAGTTAAAGGTGATGATGCTGTAGTTTGTTTCAGCCTGTTGACACCAATAAAATGAGCTTAATGTGCCAATTTACAGAAGATCTCAGACATCACCATAATGAATGAGCTGAAAACAGGGAACTTTTGGAGACAACGAGGCTTTTCAGCAGCAGTTTAACATGATGGCCCTGTACTTTTTAAATGCAGATTGGATAAAAACACAGTGATCACAGTTCACACCTGCAGTGAAGCCCCTCCCACAACAATTCAGTAATAAATACTGGGAATATTCCCATCATCCTACAAGAGAAGGACAAACTCCAGGAGTAGCAGCTGAAATCTGTGTGACTGTTAAAGATGGAGTTTATTAAAGAGGAGATTGAAGACATGAGGGATCCAGAACCATCCAGAATAAAACATGAAGATACTGAGGAACAAATAGGTTGGTGTCCATTCTTGATTCTTCATTGTTGACTGCTTTGGTAGATGTGAATTAATAAGCAGTATATGGATGATAAATGATAGAGAATACATCCAAATGATCATAACCTTGTATATAGCAGTTGTCAACCATATTTTTTACTATATTATTAACAATGAATGACAGAACAAAAAGTGAAAGATCTGATCTCTGTAGCTTTCTGCTATTAAATAAGGGATCACTTGAACTGATTCTAACTTGATATGTATTTTAGATCAGGTGAGAGTGAAAGAGCAAAGACAAGAACTGAATGAAGTGGAGGAGGAACATCGTAACTTTACAATTCAGAAAACAAAAGCAAAAAAGACGCACACCTGCACTCAGTGTGGAAAGAGTTTCTCACGGAAAGAACACCTTAAGACACACATGAGAATTCACTCTGGAGAGAAACCGTATACATGCACTCAGTGTGGAAAGAGTTACTCACGGAAAGGACACCTTAAGACACACATGAGAATTCACTCTGGAGAGAAACCGTATACATGCACTCAGTGTGAGAAGAGTTTCACACATTTAAATTATCTCAAGTATCATCTGTATGTTCACTCTGGAGAGAAACCATTTAACTGTGATCAGTGTGGTAAAGATTTTATTTCATCATCAAATCTAAAACAACACCTGAAAGTTCATTCAGATGAGAGGCCTTATGTGTGTTCTCTCTGTGGAAAGAGTTTTTCAAGGCTGAACAGTTTTAAACTGCACCAGAAAACACACAATGAAGTGAGAGATCATGTGTGCTTTGACTGTGGGAAGAGCTTTACTAGAGCTGGTGATCTGAAACATCACCAAAGAATTCATACTGGAGAAAAACCTTACAAGTGCTCATATTGTGACAAGAGTTTCACTCATTCTGGATCTCTGAAAGTACACTGTAAAAATAAAAGGTGCCTGGAGGAACCTTTTGGGGTTCTTCACTTTGCCACACCGGCAGAACCGTCTGTAGATCCTCTAGGCACCCTTTAAAAAGGGGCGGTTCTCTGAGGAACCACACAGGTTTCCTGAGGAACTCTTATATAAGGCACTGTGTGGAACCACTGTTGGTGCCTCCAGGAACCAAATTTCAATTTTATTTTATTTGTATTAAATTAATTTCATGTTGTTACTATGGTTACCACCATTAACTTCTATTATAATAAACAAACTGAACCAAATACAAAATAAGAATTGTTTATTACATATTTTAGATCCATTTTAATACATACACTTCCATGCACTTGAAAAAAAAAAGCTAGTAATAGATTAATATCAATGAATACACACACACAAAAAAAATTGTATAATACATAAGTAACATGAATAATCAACCATGTGTATACAATAGGCTACACAAGAAAAGACATCTCATCAAAATGCATGGAAAACACATGTTCCATGAAATAAATCAATGTAAAAAATTACAATTTTGACTAATTAAAAATGTCCATCTTCACTTAATTTTAAAACATGTGTTTCAGTCCGCTTGTTAAGTCTGACGTCACTGTTTCCAAGTCCAAAAGCTCTATCAGATGCCAAAAACAAACAACAAACAGTGCTAATATACACTCATTGTGCTGTAATATTCCTGAAAATTAGGATCCTAACCTTTATCTCTATTCCTAAATCTCAGATGGTTAGTTATTCAGCTATTTTGAATCATAAAATGTTGAAGTCTGGGATGCCGTGAGACTGGAGACTGAAATGTACACTATGCCTTTTGAAAAGCTTTAATGTGTGACTTGAATCAACAGTTCCCATAAATGGTTGTTGAGTATTCTCAATATCTAGAAACAAGATAGAGAAAGTAGAAGTAGAGGCTTCGACCCGGAAACAGTATTCCTTATGTCACAACAAGCAGAAAACATTTCCCATTTTAACAGAGTTAAGGTGCAGTAAAATGATCTGTTGTTCTGTGAATGTTCACTGGTGAATTCAGTCATTTCAATAAGAATCCACACGATCAGCAATTTTGTCTTTTTGCCTGTGTAATTTCACGAAATTCACAAATGTGATGCACCTTTACTCGCTGCAACATAAAATGCAATCAATTATAAAATCTTCACAAGGGACACGTGAGGTACTTAACGAGTTAGAAAAGTGAAAAGGTGCATCAGCTTCATTTTCTGTTTGCTTTTCCTCTTTTCTGGTGGATGGTCCAGGCACTTCAGTGATTTTCAGGTCTACAGGAGGATTTTTATTCTTGATCAAACTTGTATTTCAGCTTACCGAGATCCCTGCAAAGTACAAAATTGACTGTTAGTAAGGTTATTAAAGTTATTAAATAATTTCCTCAGCCTTGTGACGTTCCAAACCTGTTTGACTTTCTGTCGGTGGAACCCGAAAGCAGATCTCAGGCATAATGCAACCCGTCACCATTCAATATCACTGCATGAAACACAAGCATACATTTTTTTTGTAATTCATTCAAACTATTCTTATGTACACTTGTCTAGTTCAATTCAATGCAACAATTTATGTAAAAATGGTTAAGCTCCAAAAATGTCCCAGAAAAGATCCTAAAAATAGTCAATGAGTTCACAACTCATGTGTTATGGGTTGTGTTGTAAGTCTTCTGAAGTCATATAATAGCTTTTTCCTTTTTTTTTTGTCGAAAAAGACTAAACTTTAAGTTATAATTCAGGGTTCAAATGTCTTATATTCAAATGCATATGATTAAGGTATAGCCTATAAAAAATGCATAGCATTATTAGCTCCAAACCTGTGATATTATTTTTCTGAGTAACATGAATGAGATTTGAGAGCATGAGGGAAGATTTTCAGAGAATAACTTATTAAAAAAGTACACAGTCAAACAATACAATTTCACACAGAGAAAGTTCATAGTAATAAGGTACTTGCATGTGGTGTATAGGTAACTTACTGTAATTCAATGTTGCCTCTGAAATGTTCAGATTATTTTAGAAATGTACTGGTTGTTCTGGGGAAACAAAAGAACAAAGCTGATTATTCACAACATAATATTTATTGACCAGTAAATGGCTTTAAAATGGTATTTAAGAGAATGAGGGCACCTGTAGTAAGTAAAGTTAGGCTAAACAAAAACAGACCAAACTATATTAACCTGCTTTTGTTATTCATAACAAACGCCAATGACGACAGCAGGAATCAGCTACATTAGTTAGGCTATCTCAGCAATTTGAAGACACAGTTTTACAGAATATGTTGAATTGAATGACTAAATCAATCTAAGACAATAAGTAAATAATTTCCATTTGTTCATTAACTTACGTTAGATCAACGTAGTTAGCATCGCGGCTAAAACCTTCATACCAGATACTGTGCAATAAACGAGTGGTAAACACTGTAAAAAAGTAGTAATGTATAATCAATTTAGTTTATATATATGTGTGTTTGAATATATAGTGAGTAGACTCTGTATTTATATTTATTTGGCGAGTTTACAAACCTTGTAATGGAGAGCCGAACAAACGGCGGAAGCTTTGATGAGAGGAGCCGTTACCCGATGACGTCGATCAGCTGAGCTTTGTTGCGCGCGAGCAGCGCGACCATCACTGAAGCGACGACAGCAGAGGAATAGCAGCAGTTTCGTGACAGAATAAAACTTTTCTCCTCCTAGTTCTTCTTCTTCAAATAATAATTTATGAAGAAGTAGGTAAAAATTATTATTTTATTACTATTATTTATTCAATAATAATTAATGTATTCTTCTTATTAATATTATTATAATTTAGTGTTGTTGTTTAAGGTTTAAATTAATCAACAAAATAGGCCTATAGATACTAAATAAATGTAAGCTACCCAGGTGAAAAAGACGTAGGCTACTGTTAAATGTATTAAAAATGCATTAAAGTATATTTGTATTGTAGGCCTACTAAAAACACACTCAAGTACATTTTTAATAGTACGTCTTTTTTCACCTGGGTATGTAGGCTATACTGAATCAAACTTAAGTAGCCTATAATAATAATAATAGGATAATATTCTCATTTTGGCCTCATAGAACCATTGGGTTCCTCCAGATTCTGGCTTTAACATAAGAGATCTTCCAGGAACCACTTAAATGTTAAAAGATCTTCCAATAACCCTTTTATCGCATTCAAGTTCCTCTATTTTCCCCCAAAGCACTTCGAGGTCTCATGGTAATGAAAAGGTGACTCCAGAACCTCTGAACTAAATACAAAGTGCTTAAAGGATCCCATAAGTTTCAGCAAGAACCTCAAAGAATGTCAATGCTCCTCCAGTAACCCTACTATAGGAGAAAGAGCTTTGAGGCACTTAAATTACATTTTGAAGTTCCTTGAGTATCCGACAGGATATTTGAGGCTCCTTTAGTTTTTACAGTGTACACGAGCGAGTTCATACTGGAGAGAAGCTGTACGACTGTACTCAGTGTGGAAAGAGTTTCACACAATCACATAATCTAGTGAAGCATATTAGAAAGCATTGTTCTGTGTCACAGTGAGCAAATGTTTTGTTAGATTCACATAAAGTAAATGTGTAGTTAGTTAACTAATAAACTAGTGTTGCTGTAAACATAAAGTAAATGTGTAGTTAGTTAACTAATAAACTAGTGTTGCTGTAAAATGCCACATGATTTGTGTTTTATACGTTAGAGAACTGTAATGAATATTGGAGAACAATCGAGTATGAATTTTTCTGATAAAGCTTCTTCTGAAAACTCCCCAGAAATTGAATATATTAAAGAATGGTTGAATGCATTGATTGTAACAGATGAGGATGAAACAGAAAAAATAAATGTTAATGTCACGGGCAAAGTTGAGATTTTTATGGATGATCTTATAGTTGAACACCTCCAGAGGGACAACGCAAAAAGAGCTCGCAAGACGGAGAAGGAGAGAAAGCGCTGGCGACGGTCTTCCACTAATGCTGGGTACATACCAAAAGATATATATTTTTTTATTTTTTATAAAAGCATCTCAAGCACAGTACAAGTATCAGATTGTTACATAATTAAATGGAGGGAAAAAAGCAAAAATTAAACAAGCATAATAAATACTCACATACGAATGAACATATAATCACAGTAACATATGCATATACATATATAAACAACTAAATAAACCGGAGGGGAAAAAAAAGGTTTATCCAGAGCTTGTCTCCTTAAAATAATCTAAAAAGGGCTCCAAGATTTCAAGAAAAATTCGGGTTTCATTCTAACTCGAAATTTAATCTTTTCAAGTTTGAGGGCAAAAAGTAGGTAAAAAACCCACTGACGGTAGGTTGGAGGAGATGTCAGTTTCCAATTAATTAGTATAAGTCGTCTAGTCTAGCCAACAGTTTGCAAAGTGCAATATTATCCCTCTCTAAAGCTGTAAGTTTAACATTTTCTGGAAGGACCCCAAATAAAGCTGTCAATGGGTTGGGATCTATTAGCTGCTTTGATACAATCTGTATTGTGAAAAGCGCTATACAAATAAACTTGACTTGACTTGACTATTACTGTGGTAAGAATTTCTGAGACACAACTAAAAATTCCCCCCCAAAACTTTAATAACTTAGGACAGGACCAGAAAGAATGAAACAGAGAGGCTGGCTCCGTAACACAGCGTGGGCAGGTGGGATCTAAATCAGGAAATATCTTGCCAAGTTGCACCCTAGACCAATGAATACGATGCACTACCTTAAATTGAATAAGCCTATGCCTAGAGCTAAATGAAGAAGAATGTATCCTTTTTAAGATAGTGTGCCAGGTTTCATCTTCTAACAAAATACTTAAGTCCTGCTTCCAGAGAGATTTTAATGACCCGCTAGATGGGGTTTGATTGTCATTTATTATACTGTAAATCTTTGAAATGGCACCCCTTATACTGTACATTCATGCTGGTCTAAAATACACTCCAAGACACCACTAGAAGGGGCAGAGGGGAACTCCGGAAAATGTTTACGGGCAAAGTTCCGAACTTGAAAATACCGGAATAAATGTGAATTGGACAAAGAAAATGTATTTTTAAGTTGGTCAAATGAAGCAAAATTATTATCAATAAATAGCTGATCAATTGTAACTAGACTTCCAAATATTGAAAGCCCCATCAAAAAGAGAGGGTGGAAAGGAAGCGTTACTGGCAATGGGTGCAGCTGAAGAAATACTTTTAAGCTCTAGAGCTCTGCAGAACTGAGTCCAAATCCTCAGAGAGTGTTTAACAAATGGATTCTTAACTGAGATACTATGAGAAGGAGGGATAGAAGAACAGAGCAAAGATGTGACTGGGGCACAACAAACAGCCTCTATTTGCACCCAGAGAGGTTTACACAGTTGCAAATCACGCCGGCACCAGTACAGTAAGTTTATAAAGTTGGCTGCCCAGTAATACGTTTGGAAGTTAGGCAAAGCCAAACCTCCCACCTCTTTTGGCTTAACAAGATGCTTTAGACTTATTCGCCTTTGCTTGTTATTCCAAATAAATGACGAGATAGTCTTTTCCAGACATAAGAAAAATGACTTAGGAATAAATATGGGCAAACATTGAAATAGATATAAAAACTTGGGAAGAATGTTCATTTTAACTGCTTTTACCCTTCTTATCAGTGAGAGAGGAAGGGGTTTCCATGATAAAAACATAGATTTTGTGAGATCAAATAAAGGACTAAAATTGGTTTTAAACAAGTCAGCATGTTTACGAGTCACTTGGACACCCAAGTATCTAAATTGGTTATTAACAACTCTGAATTGGAAATTTGAATATGAGAGACTTAATGCAGCAGAATTCACTGGGAATAATTCGCTCTTGGAAAAATTCAATTTATAACCTGAAAAAGTACTAAATGAGTCCAATATTAAAATAACTCGAGTAATTGAGACTAGGGGATTGGATAAACATAAAATAAGATCATCAGCATATAAAGAAACCTTCTGTTCTAGACCAGCATGAAAAATGCCTTGCACCTCTGAGTCAGCACGTAATGCAATTGCCAAGAGTTCAATAGCAATTATATAGCAAATAGAAGGGGGGAAAGGGGACAACCCTGCCTTGTTATCTTTCTTAAGAATTAATGAAAAAGTAGCTTGATAGAAGGTTGGGGACAGCTTAGAATTTTGAAGACTCTCAAAAAAAAACCAAAAGCAACACAGGGCATAGTAATTTAGAAAATGCTTTATAAAAATCAGACGGAAAACCGTCAGGACCGGGGCCTTGCCTGTTTTCAAGGAAGCAATCGCATCAGCTATTTCTTCAATTTGAATATCCTCATCCAAAAAAATCACACAAAGTCTTCTCTACAGTGGGGAAATCTAATTTATCTAAGAAAGTTTTCATTAAAGATACATATTGAGGAGATTCCGAGGTGTACAATTTTCCATAGTATTTTTTAAATTGAGAGTTTATTTCTTTATAGTCAGTGGTAGTAATTCCTGAAGGTAACTTAAGTTGGGGTATCAAGCGTGACGTTTGTGATTTACGAACTTGGTAAGCTAACAATTTACCCATCTTATCACCAAACTCATAGACCCTATGTTGAGCTCGTAAAAACAAATTCTCAGCCTCTTCCGTCGATAACAGATCATATTTTGTCTGCAAAATCTGACGCTCTTTATAAAGGTTGGGAGATGGGTTCAGTGAGTACTGAACATCAATAGCTGATAATCATCAATAGCTGATCATTGTTCCCATAATATACGTGCAGAGCACACGTCACATAATGTGTATGAAATATTGTTATATTTATTATATTATAAATATTATACATCGCCTAAGCAACACAAACGCAATACGCATACGCACGCTTCACTCACGTGCATTAACAGGTGACAGTTGACCATGCAGAGGATCAGGGAGAAGTTGGATTTTTTATTCTTTTTATTTAACATTAGCCAGTTGGCGAAGAGTTTTTCATTTTTGAACATTGTTTTGAACACTGTTCTTCAGTTACTTAAAAGCAAAGAAAGGTAGGCCGTTTATTTACTTATTTTTGCGGTTGGATCCCGTAGCGTTATATTCTCTACTGCATGCTTATGCTTCTCTCTCTCTGGACAGTCTGTTCAATATTTGTGGGCATGATTGGTGATGTTTCAGGCCAATAATAAAAGTTTACCTTTTAGTAGCGTGTGATGTGCCGTGCGTGTGTTTGCGTGTAGCAGAGACTGCGCGCATCAGAGAGAGCGCGCATCAAAAAGCGCGCGTCAGAGAGAGCTTAAAGTAATATTGATGTTGGTCTCGGGTCTCGGGTCGGGTCGGGTCCGGGCTGAAAAAATTGCAGCCGTTGTCGGGCTGGGGCCGGGTAGGGCTTGAACACCACGGGTCAGGGCCGGGTTAGGGCTGGAGTTTTTGGCCCGTGCAGGGCTCTATATAGAACTAGATAATTTGTCTAGTTGCCTTTTTCGCTCTGTATTTTTATAAGACGAATATGAAATTATGCAACCACGCAGATAACATTTTAAGGTCTCCCAAATGGTAGAATAAGCCATACCATGAGTACTATTGAGTTCAAGAAAAGAAGATATATTTGAGGAGATACATTTTACAAATTCTTTATCCCTTAATAGACCAGGGTTAAAGGACCATTGATGATACTTTGGGGGTGCTTTTGGAAAGCTAAGTTCCAGAACAGCTGGTGCATGATCAGATATTACTATGCTTTCATATGAACAATTCAGCAGATATGGAAGAAGTTTGTTATCTAGAAAAAAATAATCAATTTGTGAATAGGAATGATTTACTTGCGGAAAAAAATTAATATTTCCTTGCAGAAGGATTTAAAAAGCGAAATGGATCACGAATACCATTGCTATGCAGAAAAGATTGAATAATCGCTGCACATTTTGAAAGAGATATAACTTTTTTCGAGGACCTATCAAGTCGTGGACACATCACAGTTAAAATCTCCGCCCAGGACTAATGAATGAGAGTGAAGGTCAGTGTACGAAAGCCCAACAATGCCCCCTGGAGGTATCTTTATGTATGTGACTTTGTTGGTGCTTGCACGGGCATGGACAAGTCGGCAGAGGTGGGAGTAAGTCACACATGTGCAAGTCACAAGCAAGTCTCAAGTCTTAACCTTCGAGTCTCAAGCAAGTCCAAGTCAATTTTGTGAAAAGCAAGTCAAGTCAAGTCAAGTCAAGTCACTGCTTTATGTCAAGCAAGTCAAGTCAAGTCAAGTCAAGTCGTAGCTTGGGTCACAAGTCACTGGCAAGTCATACAAACGTTTGATGATTTCACTGAATTTATATATTAAAATAAGTTAAAACTACAGAAGTTGTGGACTATGGTTTTATTTGCAATTTTTATTTATTTATTTTTTTATATGCATTTCCACATACAGCTGAGTGGTTACTACAATAAAAAATAAAAATAAAAAAAATTAATAAAAAAAACATTTTAAACTACATAGCCTAAAATGTAAATGTAACTGAAATTAGGCCAACATTAAAGCATGAAAAAATAAATATGCCTCAAACATTGCAGAAGACCATTAAAAGGTATTAAAAAATTCACAATTCAAGTATAATGGTTCCTATGCCACCAAATGGCAAACTGGCATCCCCTTTATAAAAGTTAGATATTTTTAATTATGAAGTTAAAACCGCCAATAGGTTGCGCCAAATCACCGTCTTAATGTACGAGTCATAGAAGCATTCATTCAACTGATTTGTTCAAAACGGCAGATTCGTTCTGGAACTAAGCAACTAGGTCACTGTTACGCATAACTCTTTCTGTGGCTTGTTTGGAACTATTGTCATTGGAGAAATAGAGCAAAAACAGAGAATATTTGGAATATTATGTCTAAAATGTCACATCACAATATTCACTCTTTGTTTACTGAACTGTTTTATAAAATCATTATCACATTTGCAATCGCGCCAATATTCTGGAAATATTTTTTAATATCATAAGTTATAATTATAAAAATAACTCATACTAGGGCAATTTTTCCACCACATTTAGAATTTTGGGTGCATATTAATTCTGCTGGCATTTTGCCCCCAACCCCCTGATAAGATCTAACCCTGCTTTAAGAGAAACATAAAACACGACAAAACATTAACAGTTTTCTATGTTGTTTTTTGTCATTGGAAAGAACAACATATTTGGCTTTAAAACATGATTTGAAAGAAATGTGGCAAATGTTATACAAAACATATGCCATCATTAATTATAATTTGAATATTGACAACATTAAGCTACATTTGAAAACATAATTGTGTATAAAGAGGCACGCTGTTTTGACCAATATTCTCTCTAGATTTAAAGATAGTCAAATTAACTATAACAAACAGGTTAAACAAGCCATAGCTTACTTTTAGACGTGGTGAATGAAGTTCGACTGTTCGAGGTTGTGATGGTCGTCCGATATCCCTTGCCAGTTATTATGCGTACAGCAAATCTTATTGTATGAATATGGTCAATTTCTAGTGTTTATATCCAAAAAGAAACGATGCTGGGAGATTTTATTGTATTTAGCGCGCGCTCACCGCGATGTATGTTTTTTCTGGGCTTGTGCAGCGTCACGCAATCGCGCAGAATCTGATGACTGGCGTCAATGGTTCCTTTGCTTTCATTTTGTTCATCAATCGATGTTGCGATGATTTATATAAAAATGTATATCAAGTCATTCTCGAGTCATACAGTTCAAGTCAAGTCAAGTCTCGAGTCATTGGATCTCAAGTCAAAGTCAAGTCGAGTCATTTTCTTAATTTAGTCAAGCAAGTCTCAAGTCCTTAAATTTGCGACTCGAGTCTGACTCAAGTCAAGTCATGTGACTCGAGTCCCGCATCTCTGCAAGTCGGGGCATGTCTGAACTAGTATCAGAAGGCAGTCCATATACATAGGTGGAGAGACTGACTTGCTTTCTTACACAAAGCGGACTGCTGCATGTTTGTTGTTCCCGTGAGTGATTGATTAAGAAGTAAGTTATCTGTTTTACATTCTATGCTGTTCGAACTTTAATATTCTGTGTATTCAGTTACTGTCATCTGTGCAATGTACTAGTTCAACTAGTAATTTGAATAATTGTATTTCTGTGTGAATTGCATGCTATCTAAATCCATGTAAAGTCATATTGAAACTAGTTTGATACTGTTCAGCGGTTTATGTTCTGCAGTATAATTCAGATATGTAAGCAAATCATTTATGCTATATATTTAGATTCTAAATATTTGAATACACTTTACCAGAGTAATGATAACCTGATTTACTATTACTTCTGTTTTGTATAGTGACTATTCTTTATGCTATCGGTAATACTGTTTATACTAGCAAACTTATATTCTATTTTGTTTTCTCTGTTCATTGTAGACCACACATACATATGGGCAAATGCCTGTAATACATCATACATGCTGAAATAATCCAAATAAAACCCTTCTGCTGGGACACTCTCTCTCTTGCTCCAGTTTCTCTAACCGGAAACTCCCACCACCATTTCTACTAGTGCTTAAGGAACCCTTTGAGTGTCCCATACGCTCGTATAGTCAGGTATATATGATACAAAATAGGTCATAAAGGAAACATCATCATAATTTGGGGCATAGACATTAGCAAGAATTAGGGGGGTTGAAAATAATGTTCCTATTACAATGACATATCTGGCCTTATGATCTGCAATTACTGTACTTGTGATACGGCAAACGGAGTGGATTTATGTACCAGAATGCCACAGCCCCTGGACTTGAACTGAAAATGTGAATGATAGACTTGACCCACCCAGTCTTTTTTCAATTTAAGTGGTCAGAAGAACAGAGGTGAGTTTCTTGAAGAAACACAAAACTGGCATTCAGTTTCCTAAGATGAATGAGAACCTTATTGCGTTTGACTGGGTTATTCAAAGCTTTACAGTTCCAGTTAACCCATCTCACCAAACCATCTTCATTAGCTCTACCACCCTTCATTTAAAAAAAAAAAGAAGAGAGGAGACCAAAACGATACTTGTAAAACCCAAATAATTATGCTAGGATCAGCAAGTACAGAAAAGTATGAAACAATACAAAAGAGCAATGGCCCAGTCTTGTGCTTATGAGATGAACAAAGAAACGAGAACATATTAACACACTTCAAGAACCCTAGCGCAAAGACTCGCCCCCCGCCCTCACTGCCACCCCCCACCCTGCGCCCTTGACCTAAGCTAACACTCCCCAACTGGAGCGTACCCTACCCTCAGGAAAAACCCCAATGTGCATGCGAGATATTGTGATTCTAACCTCGGACTCATCTCCGCAAACAAATAACAAATAACAAATACAGCGAATGTATTCTGATACAGATTAAATAAAAATTATAATCCTATATAATTATATAAATGATAATTATAATCAAAGAATAAATCCTAACATATTAAACCACACATCTGAGTAAAGTGCTTTCAATAGTCTCTGACCCAGAGAAAATGAGACATTATAAGCTCCAGCACGTTCATAGGTGTTCAAGCAGGTAATAGGTGTTGTTTCACAAAAGCCAGTGCCGCGGCTGGAGTATCAAACATATGGTCAGTGCCGTTCTTTGTGATTCTGAAGCCGGTAAGACCCTTTAGACCGTACTTAACATCCGGCATGGACCTTGTCAAGTCAAACTGAAAGAAATATAAATTAATTATGAAAAAAAAAAGAAAAGGAAAAAACGATAGTAGTCTCTCAGCCAATCGGGGCGAAGGGCGGAAAACCAGAAAAAGAGTGTGTGTATGAGACGAGTCGGAGACGAGCTCTGCCGAAAACTGAACAGCTGGACACGGAGAAAGTGCACAAATATTGAATACATCATCAAATCCCGAAGTGGCAGCCGGTGAGAACTTTAATAATTTGTTTGTTTATGTGATTGGGAGAATATGACGCTAGTGTAGCGCCAGATGCCGAATTAGTTTGTGACGCAGCATATATCTATCTGTCTGTGCTCGGCACGGAAAGATTCCGTGACCTACTTTCTGTAACTGCTCAGTGCGTGACTATTTTAAGCTAAATTTAGTTCTGTGTAGCAAATATTAATGTTATTAAGTTACTGGTGTATTGATTTGTTTACCTTCGTTTGTATTTTGATTTAATCGCGGGAGAGATCGAGCGACGATAAAATATTATTTCTGGAGTTCACATGTGATTGAGCAGATCGTTAAAATAACGTGATCTGATTTCATATACACATTGTGATAAAGTGTTAATGTTAATTTTCTGAATTGTGTATGTTGCAGGTTATACTTAAAAGTGTATTAAGCATGTTAATAATATTATTTGAGAATTATTTGAGAGATACAGACTTAAATGACAACAATGGATGTTTAATAAGCTTTTATTTGCAATTAATTTACATATTTTGTATTTTTATTTCTGTTAAAGGTTTTTCACCTTTCTTCTGTCTACCTATTTGAACATTCATCATAATTGATGCAATAAAAAGAAGAGTGGAATCCAGTTAAGGCCTTCGTTGATGATGTGTCTGTTCCTTTCAAGCGGGGAAATTGTGCACAAAATGCCAGAGCTTGGCAGTGAAAAACCGGGAAACCAGTAGGAACTGGAAACCTGTGAAACCCAAAGAGACATCATTAGAAGAATTATACATTCCTTCCCAACCACAAGATAATTCAAAATGGCCGAGCAGGCGATCGGGAAGTCACTCGAGCAGCTCAAAGCAGAAAGAACAGTGGAGAAAAGAGGATTCACACGACTAGTCAACACCATAGCCAGAGCCTATAAAGAGATGACAAAAGAGGATCTTCAGAGCAGTTTAAATAAACTCACGATGCAAGCAGAGAAAGTCATGGAAGCAAATGACGATCTTGAATCAGGCATCATCGCAGAATTAGAGGAGGAGCTGGACACAGACGAGTCAGCTGTGCTAACAGGACAGCAAAGAGCCGACCTTGAAAAAACTGCGAGCGAATGTGAGTTAAAACTAAAGGAGGTTAAAGGTCTTCTTCAAGAAACTCTCTGGGCTAAGTATGGAGATGTTGAACTGTCCACAGCACTGCAGGTTGCCGAAGCTGAGAGTGAACGTGTCGCAGCAGTAGTTCCAGATGGCAATCACGAAGCATACGACTTCATGCTCAGTAAGAGAGGGCCTCACTTACGTCACGGAGGGCGACCACAGCAAAGAGCCGCATTGGCACGCAAAATATGGAGGACCCAGCTTCCTTGCCAAACAACAGGGGTGCGGTTGAGGCTACGTTCTTGAGGATGGAGAAACAACTAGCCAAAGAACCTGAATGGAAGGTTGCCTATAGCGCTCAAGTGAAGGACATGCTTGATAGAGGGGCTGCAGTCAAGTTATCCGAAGAAACAATAGCTAACTGGAGTGGGCCTGTGTGGTACGTAAGCCATCTCATTGCTCCTAACCCTCACTCAGTCACGACGCCAGTGAGGCTTGTTTGGAACAGCAGCCAAAAATTCAGAGGTGTCAGTATGAACGATTTGTTAGTAAAGGGCCCAGACTTTCTTAATCAGATACGTGCTGTCCTGCTGAGATTCAGGAGTGGGGTTTACGCCGCATTAGGAGACATCAAGAAGATGTATAATTCCGTTTGGTTGGAGGACCGTGAAATGCATATGCACAGGTTCCTTTGGCGAGACTTTGAAGATGAGGAACTGGAGGAATACGCGGTCACAAGAGTCAACATTGGCGACAAACCAGCAGGCTGCATCGCACAGCTGGCAATGCGTGAAACTGCCAATTTGCCATCCTTTGCTCACCTTGAGGAAGAACGGAGAGTGCTCCATCAAGACAGCTATGTTGACGACATTGTTACGTCCCATAATGATCTTCATCAACTGAGGTCCATTGTAGCAAATGTGGAACGGATCTTAACAGCGGGAGGATTTTTTCTCAAGCCATGGGTCTTCTCAGGTCAAAGTGGGAGCAGCGAGTCAGAGAATGAGCCCCTGGGAACCAAAGATAAGATCATGGTTTTACCAAACCAAATGCACAATGATGACAACAAAGCACTTGGTCTGGGATATGATGTGAAAGAAGACAAGCTCCGTGTCATGACATCCATCAATTTCTCTAAGAGAAAGAAGAAAATGAGACTTGGTCAGAATCTCTTGCAAGAGCAAGTCAGAGTCCAAACACCAAATCCACTGACACGAAGGGAGTTATTGAGTCAGGTGTCGGGGGTGTATGATCCTGTAGGTCTAGTGACTCCAGCCAAGCAGAAAGGAGCGATTCTAGTCCGCAGAGCTTTTCAAGAGGCAAAGGATGGAAGAGTTCCAGTCAGTGAAACTTGGGATACCTCCCTCTCGGATGGTCTCAGAGAAGATGCGGTTAAACTCTTTGAGGAGTACGTCCAGCTTGGCCAGATTAAATTCACTAGAGCTATAACCCCCCAAAATTTCAGTGATGAACCCTGGGCGATAACCTTTTCAGATGGAAGCGAGAATGCTTATGGTGCGGTAATGTACCTCAGGTGGAACTCTGATAACGGCTCAATCACCAGGCTAGTGGAGTCCAAAGCCAAACTAACTCCATTAGACCACAAAGGAGATGCTGTCAAAGCGGAGATGTGCGGAGCAGTGTTTGCCTCCCGGCTGCGGAAGTACTTTGAGCAGCATAGCCGAATTCGAGTTGGGAAATGGTTTCACTTGGTTGATAGCCAAACAGTTCTTGGTGCTATACAGCGAGAAAGCTATGGTTATAAGACATTTTTCGCTAATAGAATTGGAGAGATCCAAGGAATTACCAAGCCGCAAGAATGGTGGTGGATACCAGGTCCACAAAACATAGCCGATGTAATCACTAGGGGGGCTAATCCTCAAGATCTTGATGAAAATTCGGAGTGGCAAAATGGGCCAAAGTTCCTGAGCTTACCAGTAGATGAATGGCCAATCAAGTCAGCTAAGGATCTAGCAGCTGACGCCCGAGAAAGCATCAGTAAGCTTCAAAAGAAGGCGTTTGCAGCTGCACTGACAAGATCTAAAGCAAAACAGCAGGAACCAGCTGAAGTATCAAGACAAAATGAAGATGTCATCCAAGTTCAAATTGAACCCAAGAGACCACCTGCAGGATCAGCTGTCCAAAACTTAATTGATATGAAGCAGTTCAGTGATCTAACCAGATTAGTTAAGACAGTAGCGTGGGTTTGGAGAGCAGTAAAAAAGTTCCTTGGCAGGAATCGAACCCTAAACAACCCAAAGTGGGAGGCGGTCTCTTCAGCAGGAACCTGTAACGACTATGGCTCGATGGGTAAAAATTTACTTTTAATTTATATACTAATTAAAAGTGAAAACACTTTCTAAGTCCCACAGACTTGGCGAACTCTGTAACTGAACCCCCGTTTACGACTCGCTTCCCCCCTCTCGACAGTGTGAGCTTCAAAGACATTACTGACATTCCGATCTCAACAGAAAACCCGCTCTGAACACACACACACGTACACACACACACACACACACACACACACGAAAGCCACTAAAGTGCAACGTCATGTAGAAATATGGCTCTTGAATGTATACCTTCCGATATGTATGTGTGTGATTAGCTTTGCCTTATAATAGAGGTGTGTTTTGCTAGAGTAAAATCTTTAATTCTGAAGATTCATTGAAAGAATATTCACTCCATAGTGTTGTAACCCTAACTCAGACCATAAAACTTTACGACCCAAGCCTCAAAGGCATTCCAGAACACACACACACACATACACACACACACACTCTGGAACTTTGGAAACAGATATTCTTCCACATAACAAGCCACTGAATGTTGATATGTATTCCTATGTTTCTCAAAGTGTCGTCACTTGCCATAACGGAAACACTGACAACTTTATTGTGTGTTTAATCAAACTTTATTTGTGTGTAATTATGCATATAAGTGTAACGTTATGTTTCCCCAATCTTTACCTGTCATAATTGATATCTCTGTAATCCTCTCCATCTCACGGAGACGAATCTTGACTGCAAGGTACAATAATATGCATTTGATTCCAGGAAATATCATATTTCTAAGTATGAATCCTTTCCCTCATAAGACATATGGTAAAAGGGGGCGTGTTTTTCTTCACACAAAGAAGACTTCTTCCCGCTACAAATCAGAAGTTTTGATTCGCTCTGTCCCCAAAACAGGGCGTAAACAGATGTCTGTTAAAAGGAAGATTCTCTCTTCTCTTCACTCTCTCATCCTTCCGCTCTCAACTCATCCAACTTCTTTGGACCCTCTTCCCCGGCGCAGCGCTTCTCCAAGGAACATCTGAAGGAGGCCCTGGCCTTCTCCATCGAACGAACCCATGTTCGAGTCGTAACAGCCGGTCTTTGCAACTAAGATTTCCAGCCTCTCCCATCCCGGGAGACGAATCTGAACTTTCTCGGTAACGTTAAATTCAAGTGAGCCTTTACATCGTTTTGCGAAACGACCCAGAAGACAAAGCTAGACGCAAACCAGCCGGACACGCGCACGCGCGCGTCCCCTTTTCAGCATCACACTGAAAGAGTACCACAACTCGCAAGTATATTGATTCCTATAAAAGCTGTTCCAGGTGTCTAGGTCTTAGGTCTGTGATTTAAGTTACCCTCTATCTTCCCTCTATATCTTTCTTTCTTTCATTTCATGTTTTTGTTCGGTTAAATGTTTATTCGTTTGTTTGCATTTTTACGTACGTTTATGTTTGTAGTTTATATAATCTCTAGCGTGTGCCATTTTATTAATAAACCCATTTATACTTTTAACTGTCTCTGTGTTTGAAAACCCACTTTTTATAAAGTCAATGAAACAAAAGATCTATAAAGCTACAGGCTCTATATTATAAAACTACTTTGAGTAGTTTTAATTTATAAACCCAAAGAGGTTTTGTCTTCGTGGCCAGAAGACAAACTGTCTTGGAGTTTTGTAAACAGGAATGCTTCTTCTTAACTGTAATGATCAGACAGTACAGAACGAGGCATTTCCTATAATTGATAAAGTAAATGCATATGCGATTTATGAATTATGACCATGCGTTATAAATATTAATATTGCCAAAATTCCCTATATTCTTGAGCTAATTCGCATTAACCCAGAGGCATTTACGCTACAAACCATATCGGTGAGAGAAAGAGTAGATGCCCTGCGAGACATTTTCCTTTCTGTGCAAGAAGGCATGACCTTTCCAAACACCACCAGAGACAGACTGGTAGTCTATAAAGATTCAGACTCTGGGCTATTGGTTTGTGGTGGGAGAGTGCAGGCCTTTAAAGAAGATCAATTTAGCATTCCGATCCTTCCCTATAATGCCTGGGTGTCTACACTGCTAGCCCGAGAATCTCACAGAGAAAGCCACGGAGGATTGGCCGAAACTTTACTTAGGATGAGGAAGAAGGCTTGGGTCATCAGGGGTAGAAGAATAGCCCAAAAGGTTGTTGACAGCTGTGTTCAGTGTAGGAGGACCAAAGCAAAGAAATGTCGGCAAGTGATGGGTGATTTACCACCAGAGAGATCGCAGCCTGCAGCTCCCTTCGAGTTCACAGCAGTAGATCTCTTCGGGCCCTACTCTGTGAAGGATGACGTTAAGAAAATAACTTTGATGAAGGTCTGGGGAATTGTCTTTTGCTGTATGTCGAGCAGAGCAATCCACACAGAACTGGCTAACACCCAATCTACCGAAAGTTTCTTAATGGCCTTTCAAAGATTCACTGCAGTTAGGGGCTATCCTAAGAAGATCTATTCAGATCCAGGCACCAATTTCATTGGAGCAAGACCGATTTTGCAGGAGTTGTACAAATTCCTGGAGGGCATCGACAAGGCTGCTCTAGAGGAAATAGCAGCACAAAATGGGACAGAGTGGATGTGGAAAATCCATCCAGCCGATTCTCCACACAGGAATGGAGCTGCGGAGGCTGCAGTGCGCATTGTCAAGAGGGCGCTCCAAAGCTGTGGAGGCGAGTCTACCCTGACTTACAGTGAATTCCAAACAGCCCTTAAAATGGCAGCTAATCTCGCTAACGAACGGCCTATCGATGCTAGAGCGCAAACCCAGGAAGACTGCATCCAGTATGTTACTCCGAATGCACTACTGCTGGGGCGAGCATCTCAAAGTGGTGATGTCAAAACATTCGACTTTTCCAGTTACCCATTCAAACGCCTCCAAGCAATGCAGTCAGTGGTGGATAAGTTCTGGAGACACTGGAGTCAACTTGCGGGTCCTAATTTATTCTTGAGGACCAAGTGGCATACCATGCATAGGAACGTTGCAATTGGGGACATTGTTTGGATAGCGGATCAGAATGCACTCAGAGGGCAGTTTAAACTTGGCAGAGTAATTCGTGTCAATCAAGACAGCAAGGGTGTTGTAAGGGATGTCAATGTCCGAACCTTCCCAAGTTACCCTGTTCCTGTGGCAAAGCCCTTAAAAGCTAAAGCAAAAGACTATCCAGTGTCTAAAGTACTGTTCTTCACAGAGACGTCAGACGACTAGTGGTTCTCCTTCCAATTGAGGAGCAAATGAGCAAGTAATTTAGGTGACATTGTAACTGCTCTACAGTTAATAGTGTCAGGCAGTTTGCCTTCAAAGCATTGCGATTTCTTCTTGTATCCAAGGAAAATCGAGTGGGAGGTGTCAAGTCAAACTGAAAGAAATATAAATTAATTATGAAAAAAAAAAAAGAAAAGGAAAAAACTATAGTAGTCTCTCAGCCACGGGGCGAAGGGCGGAAAACCAGAAAAAGTGAACAGCTGGACACGGAGAAAGTGCACAAACATTGAATACATCATCAAATCCCGAAGTGGCAGCCGGTGAGCACTTTAATAATTTGTTTGTTTATGTGATTGGGAGAATATGACGCTAGTGTAGCGCCAGATGCCGAATTAGTTTGTGACGCAGCATATATCTATCTGTCTGTGCTCGGCACGGAAAGATTCCGTGACCTACTTTCTGTAACTGCTCAGTGCGTGACTATTTTAAGCTAAATTTAGTTCTGTGTAGCAAATATTAATGTTATTAAGTTACTGGTGTATTAATTTGTTTACCTTCGTTTGCATTTTGATTTAATCGCGGGAGAGATCGAGCGACGATAAAATATTATTTCTGGAGTTCACATGTGATTGAGCAGATCGTTAAAATAACGTGATCTGATTTCATATACACATTGTGATAAAGTGTTAATGTTAATTTTCTGAATTGTGTATGTTGCAGGTTATACTTAAAAGTGTATTAAGCATGTTAATAATATTATTTGAGAATTATTTGAGAGATACAGACTTAAATGACAACAATGGATGTTTAATAAGCTTTTATTTGCAATTAATTTACATATTTTGTATTTTTATTTCTGTTAAAGGTTTTTCACCTTTCTTCTGTCTACCTATTTGAACATTCATCATAATTGATGCAATAAAAAGAAGAGTGGAATCCAGTTAAGGCCTTCGTTGATGATGTGTCTGTTCCTTTGAAGCGGGGAAATTGTGCACAAAATGCCAGAGCTTGACAGACCTCAGTAGACGTTTAACCTCATAGTATGCGGCCCGCTTCTTGGCAATCTCAGGCGGAAAGTCCGGGAAGATGAACACAGTTTTGTTTCTGAACTTAAACTGCCCACCACGGCTCGTTTTTCGCCAAATATCCTCCTTGATGTCGTATCAATGGAAGCAAATAACGAAGGCTCGCGGACGGCTACCCTCCGCAGGTTTCGGTGCAAGTGTACGATGCGCGCGAGCAAGGAGTGGAGGTTCAGAAAGATCAGATATCTCCACCAAAGCATCTGCCACGAACTTTGTAGGTTGTGGGCCTTCCAAACCTTCCGGAATTCCCCCCAAGCGAAGATTGGATCTGCGGGAACGACACTCTAAATCGATGCACTTAGCTTGCAGTGAGGTGACTTCTTTCTGGAGAGAAACGACCGTTGGCTCGAGAGAGTGAAGACTTGTCATCCATTCTGAGGTAGCGGTCTCCAGGTTTGTTAAGTGCTCACTCTGGGTTTTGAGGTCTTCTTTGAAAGATGAGTCAAGTCGAGTCAAGTCATCTTCATTTATATAGCACTTTTAACAATGTAGATTGTTTCAAAGCAGCTTTACAGAGATAAACGTATAATTTAAGGTAACCGAGATTGTTTTGGCTTTATAACCGTTCTTTAATAAAGTTATTTTACAGCTAAGGTTAGTTTTGATTGATTCGCTTCCGTCACAGCGATCATTTGTTATTAAATTAGGGGCCGCCAAGACGACACCATTCTCTCTACACAGACTTTAAACGCAAACCTGTTATAAATGCTGATGGCGTTCACATGCGCATTAAGAATTGGTTCTATAGTTATGTGCGTTTGAATATATGTGCGCAGGTTTGGAATTCCCTACAAACCAAGCCTAAACAAAGTACTGGTCTTTCCTTATAAATTTTGATACAGAATTTTATTTTATTTGTCACTTCGGGGTAGGTACACAAATAGAATTTTCCCAACAACGCTTTATCTGTAGAGTGGTAAAGGGATCCTCCATAGGGAGAGACTAGTTGACACTTCAGCACTGCGTCGTCATCGGGTCCAGGCGAAGGTCCTTCGTCAGATCTGGATACGGCCTGGATCCGGCAGGCTGCGGGAAAACCTCGGGATAGACAAAGACACTAAAATTAGCGTAAATGCCATTCTTCTTATGATGTAACGAGTACATCAGGATTTATGGGAAGTGTTCCCGGTTCCGGCTGACCTTATCTATGCAGCCTAACATTGAATTATAGAAGTCTATAATGTATTATGTGAATGCTAGGTCAAAAAGATGTGTCTTTAATCTAGCTTTGAACTGACAGAGTGTGTCTGCTTCCCCGACAATGTTAGGAAGACTGTTCCAAAGTGTTGGTGCTAAATAGGAAAAGGATCTACCGCCAGCAGTCGATTTTGATATTCTAGGTATTATTAACTGGCCGGAATTTTGAGATCGCAATAGACGTGAAGGACTATAATGCGTTAAGAGCTCGCTCAAGTACTGCGGAGCTAAACCATTTATGTAATGCCAAACCAGCAGAGGGAGCCCTCACCTGAGTACTGACTGTGTTCCACTCCCTCTGCTTCTTCTGCACTCATTTCCTGTTTGACTGCTATTTAACTAGAGACCATTCTTGTACTCATTGCGAAGTATTGCCAGTTTACCTGCCTTACCGAGCGTTATTTCCTGTTTATCCTGCCTGTCTACTGTGTATGATTCTGCCTGGTTCTCTGTTTTTCGATTTTCTGGATTATCCCCTTTGTTTTGGTTGCCTGATCGGACTGAGGTTTTTGCTTGGACCTATTGCCTGCCTACTCACTCTTGCCTTTTGGAATTCCCCTTTGTATGTTGAAAGATCTGACTGCTACCTTGGTTTTGACCCTCTGCCTGCCTTATCGTATTTGTTTGTGGAAACTGTCTTTAATAAACTTCCGCACATGGATTCTCACTCAGCCTCAGCGTCCTCGTTTCAATTTAGTGCTTTGTAAGTAATCAGCAATATTTTAAAATGTATACGATGTTTAATAGGCAGCCAATGTAGTGTTGACAGAACCGGGCTAAAATGTTCATACTTCCTGGTTCTAGTAAGAACTCGAGCTGCTGCATTTTGAACTAGCTGTAGTTTGTTTATTGAGCATGCAGGGCAACCACCCAGTAGAGCATTACAATAATCTAGCCTTGATGTCATGAACGCATGAACTAATTGTTCCGCATTTGTCAATGAGAGCATGTGGCGTAATTTAGATATATTTTTTAGATGGAAACATGCGGCTTTACAGATACTAGACACGTGACTTTCAAATGAAAGAGCACACCCAGGTTCCTAACCGACGACGAAGACTTAACAGAGCAGCCATCAAGTGTTAGACAGTTTTCTAGATTATTACGCAGTGGTGGACAGTAACGAAGTAAGTGTAATTCGTTACTGTACTTAAGTAGCTTTTTTGCGTATCTGTACTTTACTGAAGTATTTAAATTTGGGAAGACTTTTACTTTAACTCCACTACATTTCGAAGTCAAATATCTTACTTTTTACTCTACTACATTTTCAAAATCAGTCGTTCCTTTTTATTTATGAGTGGATAAAAACTTAACTGGTCAAACGAGCCACCAATCACAGTAGCCTACAACGTGCGCGCTTTGTTTTGAACTTGCCTTGGCGGTATCTACTAAGCGCAAACCAGAGCCGTTAAATATGAGAGTTGCGACCATAGACAGTATATAAGAGGTTGCGACACACACGGCTTGTTCGACTTGAACCGGCGCTACACAGACCGATCAGTTTATGACATCAAAGTATAGAGCGAAATCGCGAGAGCGATTGAAAAGCATACAGTGCCGTCTACTCTCTAATCGCTCTCGCAGTATTTGAATGTCATTCACCGATTGGTCTGTGCAGTGTGCCGTTTCAAGTCGAACAAGCCTACTGTGATCTCGCCGCCGCGCGGTCACGTGATTCGTGTAGCTCTCAATAGTTCCAAACAATTTGTGTTGCCAATGATTTTAAGCGGGGCAGAGAGCAGCAGCTATTATTGCAGCAATTATCGTTAAATACTGACGCATAATGAACATTGCTTATTACGTTGACACTAAAATTACTTGCATATAATAGCATTTTTTTTTTTTCTGAGGAGTAGCAGAAACACTGCATTAATACGTTTTGGTGTTTAATTTTGTAGGGAAATTGGCTGCTCCCATGTGTATATATATTCAATGGCATTGTGCAGGTTTATGTGAATGTATCATAACATTAGGATGTTCATAATTATGACCATAGACGCTCGTGAAAAATATGTACAGTAAATATTGTAAATGTATTATACCTTATGGGAACAGTCCCCTTCCGTCAAAAATTAAACACACCAAAAATGTATTCAAATATATATATATATATATATATATATATATATATATATATATATATATATATATATATATGACTAATTAATGTCATTTTATTAATAGATTGATGTGCCAAGAGTGACATTAGAGTCTTCACGTAGACTGAGTTAAGCAAGAGTCTTGTGACAAAAATTATAATAGGACATTATAGCCATAAAAAAATCATAGTACTTTGATACTTAAGTACATTTGAAGGCAAATACTTTTGTACTTTTACTCAAGTGAATGTTTAAAGGCAGCACTTCTACTTTTACTTGAGTAATATTTTACCTTGAGTATCTTTACTTTAACTCAAGTACATGGTATGTGTACTTCGTCCACCACTGTTATTACGTGAGGACGTTTTTTGTCCAATAATTTGAATCTCTGTTTTTTCAGAATTTAGAAGTAGGAAATTACGAGTCATCCAATTTTTTATATCAGCTATGATATAATCGTTAATTTTGTGAATTGGTAAGTTTCGTTAGGTTTTGAAGAAATATACAGCTGAGTATCGTCGGCATAACAGTGAAAGCTAATTCCATGTTTCCTAATGATATCTCCTAATGGTAGCATGTACAGAATGAACAGCAACGGTCCTAGTACTGAGCCTTGTGGTACGCCATACTGAACTTGTGATCGATGAGACATCTCTTCATTTACTGCTACAAACTGATAACGGTCAGATAAGTATGATTTAAACCATGCTAGTGCAATTCCACTAATGCCAACATAGTTTTCTAGTCTATTTAAAAGAATGTTGTGGTCAATAGTGTCAAATGCAGCACTAAGATCAAGTAACACTAATAGAGAGATACAACCACGATCGGATGATAAGAGCAAATCATTTGTGACTCTAACGAGAGCTGTCTCAGTACTATGGTACGGTCTAAATCCGGACTGGAAATCCTCGCAGATATCATTTCTTTCAAGAAAGGAACACAGTTGTGAGGATACTGCTTTTTCTAATATCTTTGACAGAAAAGGCAGATTCGAGATCGGCCTGTAATTGACTAATTCTGTAGGACCAAGTTGCGTTTTTTTAACAAGCGGTTTAATCATAGCCAGCTTAAAGTTTTTTTTGGTACGTATCCTAGAGACAAAGACGAATTAATGATATTAAGAAGAGGATCTATGACCTCTGGGAGCATCTCTTTCAGTAGCTTAGTCGGTATAGGGTCTAACATACATGTTGTCGATTTAGATGAATTAACGAGTTTGCAAAATTCTTCCTCTCCTATAGCAATAAATGAATAAATTTTTTCCTCAGGGAGACTACAATGCACTGCCTGATGCGATACTGTAGTAGACGATTGCATAGTTATAATTTTGTCCCTGATATTATCAATTTTATAAGTGAAGAAGTTCATAAAGTCATTACTGCTGTGTTGCTTGGAAACTTCTGGGCTTGAAGCTTTCTTTTTCATTAGTTTAGCCACTGTTTCAAATAAATACCTAGGATTATGTTTATTTTCTTCTAATAGGGTTGAAAAATAAGCTGATCTAGCAGCTTTTAAAGCCTCTCTATAAGTAATCGAGCTCTCCTTCCATGAAATCCGAAATACCTATAGTTTTGTTTCCTTCCAGTTGCGCTCCATTTTTCTGGCTGCTCTCTTAAGGGCCCGAGTGTGCTCGTTGTACCACGACGTTGGACTATTTTCTTTAATCTTCTTTAAGCGCAACAATAATAATAATAATAATTCATTACATTTATATAGCGCTTTTCTCGGCACTCAAAGCGCTTTACATAGAAGGGGGGAATCTCCTCAACCACCACCAATGTGCAGCATCCACCTGGATGATGCAACGGCAGCCATATTGCACCAGAACGCCCACCACACACCAGCTTACGGGTGGAGAGGAGACAGTGATGAAGCCAATCAGTATATGGGGATGATTAGGAGGCCATGATAGACAGAGGCCAAGGGGCAAATTTGGCCAGGATGCCGGGGTTACACCCCTACTCTTTCGAAAGACATCCTGGGATTTTTAATGACCACAGAGAGTCAGGACCTCGGTTTAACGTCTCATCCGAAGGACGGTGCTCTTTGACAGTATAGTGTCCCCGTCACTATACTGGGGCATTAGGACCCACACAGACCACAGGGTGAGCACCCCCTGCTGGCCTCACTAACACCTCTTCCAGCAGCAACCTGGTTTTCTCAGGAGGTCTCCCATCCAGGTACTAACCAGGCTCAGCCCTGCTTAGCTTCAGTGGGCAACCAGTCTTGGGCTACAGGGTGACATGGCTGCTGGTGCAATGGAGCAACTGTGTCTAAAGTGCTGGAAAAGAGAGAGTTAAAAGTTTCTGTTGCAATATCAAGTTCTTCTAAGCTATCCGGGATGCTGAGATGATGAAACTGATTAGGAAGATTATTGATAAAGCAATCTTTAGTGGCAGAAGTAATAGGTCTAACATATTTGAAACACGGAGTCGGCTTTGCAGCCTTGGCTAAATGTAATTTACATGAGACTAGATAATGATCTGAGATGTCATCGCTCTGCTGCAGAATTTCAATGGCATCAACATTTATTCCATGTGATAATATTAGATCTAGAGTATGATTACGACAATGAGTAGGTCCTGACACGTGTTGTCTAACTCCAATTGAGTTTACAATGTCTATAAATGCCAAACCCAATGCATCTTTTTCATTATCGATGTGTATATTAAAATCACCAACTGTTCTGGAGACTTTTCTCACTACTGTGGTTCAGTAATGGTGTGATCGCGGAGGTTGCATCGGTTAGAATGCAAAGGAATAGGCTGGATGGATCTTTATGGTTGTTTATTTTCAGATGGGAGAGTATAGAATGACTAGTTACATATGCGTGTGTGGTTCTGTTACAAAACAGACAATAAAAAGAATATTAATTACTATTTACATTGACTTACTATGATGACACAAATAATAGTCAAAATAGCAGTGTAAATATAACCTGGGGAAATGTGAATTTAACCAAAAGAAGATAATAGGTAGAATTCACCATATATTCACTGTAATAATGCAGTCACATGCTATCATGTAGGCCCCAAAGCCTTCACCACTACGCAGAACTACTGCTATTACGCATAAATAGACACTACTACACTACTAATCAACATAACTGACATAAAGGTGACTGCTCTAGTATAATAGGATGCTATCAACCAACTAAACGTAAAATAGAATGAGCATTAAGTGCGCAGGTGGTTTTTTCCTGTAGCTCAGTGGTAAGAGCATTGCGTTAACAACGCAAGGTTGTGGGTTCGATCCCAGGGGATTGCACATACCTATGTATAAATGTATAGGATAATGCAATGTAAGTCGCTTTGGATAAAAGCGTCTGCCAAATGCATAAATGTAAATGTACTCTAGTAACACTCTTATACACTTTAACATTACAGACATTGCACAGCCAAACACCCACCTGTCTCATGGACGCACACAGTGAATAAAGAAAGAGAACGAGGGAACATGCAACTATCGCCGATGCTCAGGGCCGACTAACTAAACACAGAAGCTTTCCTTATTCACAAAATGGCTGCGCCCCTAGTGGTCGGCCTGGGAACTGCATGCAAACTAAAAAATACTGTATATAAACAGTGTCATCTTTTTAACACCAACAAATAGTACTTTATCTGCAGTCAATATTAATTCTGATAGAAAGTCCGCAAATTCTTTGATAAAATCTTTATGGTGCCCTGGTGGCCTGTATACAGTAGCCAGCACAAATCTCAAACGTGATTTATCGTTTATACTATATATTTTTACATTAAGCACCAACACTTCAAAAGAATTATATTTAAAACTTGATTTCTTAGTGGTTTTGAAATTATTACTATAAATTACAGCAACACCTCCCCCTTTGCGTTTCAGACGAGGCTCATGTTTATAACAGTAATCTTGTGGGGTGGACTCATTTAAAGTAATGTAATCGTTTGGTTTTAGCCAGGTTTCTGTCAAACACAGCACATCTAGGTTATTATCTGAAATCATATCATTAACAATGAGTGCTTTTGGAGTAAGGGATTGAATGTTCAGCAACCCAAGCTTTAGCATTTGCTCATCTGAATTATAGCTGTTTTTTATTTGTTGAACATCAATTAAATTTTTAACCTTAGGTGGGTTTAAACGTTTTTTGGATTTCCACATTTGGGGAACAGACACAGTCTCTATATGATGATAGCTAGGTGAAAGAGGCTCTATGTGATGGGATTTATCTGACCTTGGTGACGCGAGGCCGCTAGCAGACAGTCGGTTAAGCCAGTCTGTCTGCTTCCTGACCTGGTGTCCAATTTGTCATTTTTTATCTCTAAGACTATGAGCCAAAATACTAGAGAGAAGAGCAGCACCATCCCAGGAGGGATGAATACCATCTCTTTTCTACAGGTCAGGTTTGCCCCAAAAACTTTTCCAATTGTCTATGAATTCTATATTATTTTGCAGACACCACCGAGACAGCCAACCGTTGAGTGAACACAATTGTAACGACAATGACTATGACATGCGGTCACATGCTGTTCAAATTAGTAAATCCTGATCTCCAAACAGACAACGAGTTGTTCATGGCGTCTCCAAGTCTGCTTGAACGGTCAAAATTGCATCTTTGTGGCTCCCCCGAGGGACATTTGAGTCACATAAGGAAACCCTGTTTTCTTAGAATCCCCTCTAAAACCCCCATTTCAGCATGGACTCCCTGTGACTTTTACAGTCTCATGACACACACACACATACACACACACACCCACAAACATCCGTTGTGTGTAACTTAACATTCTTTTAAATGCGTGTAACTCAGACTTGTATCTGAATTTCCTGTATGTATGTGTGATTAATGTTGTTTTGATCATATAGTTATGATCTTCGAGTGTTTGGATCTGAAATGTATTTTTGAAGAATGTTCTCCCAGTAGAATCGCATCCCGTAACCCGAGCTCATTGGCAGGTCATAAAATTTGACTACAGAGCTAT
Source organism: Leuciscus leuciscus (assembly GCF_965113295.1). NCBI lineage: Eukaryota > Metazoa > Chordata > Actinopteri > Cypriniformes > Leuciscidae > Leuciscus > Leuciscus leuciscus. The sequence goes on along the minus strand of NC_138733.1, from coordinate 6,526,891 downwards.
CCAGCCCTATGCATGAGATAACAGGGTCGCAACATTCCAACACACACACATACAAACACACTCTGGACTGTGAAACAGAAACCCCCTACAGAAAAGGACTTTTACCCATAAAGTCACTCTTAAAGGTACTAAATATATATATTTGTGTGTTAAGAGGTGTGTGTAAACCATAGGAAAGCATATGTCCTATTTGTAACATTAATAGAACCACTATTGCCTATACAAATGCATAATAATGTATCTTTGCATGGCTACAATGCCTAGATTCTATTTTTGATATCTCTGTAATCCTCTCCAGCTAACGGAGTTGAATTCCGATAGCAGAATTCAGTGATGCGCATTGTTTTATAAGTTCATATGTCTGGAGAAAATCCTCTCCAGTTAAAGTCAATCATGACTCATTCGAGTGGGCGTGTCTAACCGGACAAAGGAATCTTCCCGCTCGAAAAATCTCGACAGCTGATTCGTCCTACACGAAGGAGGGGACGGCACCTGGGACACTGATAAAAGTCCAAAACCTTCTCTCTTCTCTCTCTCTCATCCCACTCTCAACTCATCCAACTTCTCTGGACCCTCTTCCTCGGCGCAGCGCTTCTCCAAAGGAACATCTGGAGGAGGCCCTGGCCTTCTCCATCGAGCGAGCACATGTTCGAGTCGTAGCTGCGTCCTTTGCAACAAAGACTGTAAACCTCTCCCATCCCGGGAGATGAACCTTATTTTCCGGTAACATTAAATTCAAGTGAGCCTTTACATCGTTTTTCGAAACGACCCAGAAGAAGAAGCTAGACGCAAACCAGCCGGACACGCGCATGCGCGCGTCCCCTTTTCAGCATCACACTGAAAGAGTACCACATCTCGCAAGTATCTTTCTCTCTAACAGCTGATTCCTGGTGTTTAGCTTGTAGGTCTGCGAATTAAGTTACCCTCTATCTTCCCTCTATATCTTTCTTTCTTTCTTTCATGTCATTCATTCCGATCACGTCATGTTTGTTTAAATGTTTGTCTGTTTTATTGTTTGCATTTTACGTACGTTTATATTTGTAGCTTATAATCTCTAGCGTGTGCCATTTTATTAATAAACCCATTTATACTTTTAACTGTCTCTGTGTTTGAAAACCCACTTTTTATAAAGTCAATGAAACAAAAGATCTATAAAGCTACAGGCTCTATATTATAAAACTACTTTGAGTAGTTTTAATTTATAAACCCAAAGAGGTTTTGTCTTCGTGGCCAGAAGATAAAACTTTCTTGGAGTTTGAAAAGAGATACCCCCTTCTTAACTGTAATGATCAGACAGTACAGAACAAGGTAATCTCGATAATTGATAAAATAAATGTACATGCGACTTATGAATTATGACCATGAGTCATAAATATTAATATTGCCAAAATTCCCTATATTCTTGAGCTAATTCACATTTACCCAGAGGCATTTACGTTACACAATCTACTAACTATCTCATCACTCCTGCGAACAGGAAGGGGGCAAGAGCAAATTGCGGTGCTTGACATCGTACTTGCAAGTTCACACACCTCTTTAATATTAACTTTGAAATTTTGAATAATTTTAACACATGAAAATGTGTTATGCATTTCTTCTCGTATCAGGGAAATTTCGCCTCGAATTTCAGCGGCGTGCGCGTCAAATTTGGCGTGAATTCCACTTTCAAGCCTGTTAATGGCACCCATAATCGCAACACCCTCAGGGGGGGAAAGTTCAGCCGTTTCCAAAGGCGAGCCGCCGGCACCAGCCGAATCGGCCTTCTTTTGTCGTTGCGTTTTAGAAGACATCGTTGGAACTCATACAACTATAAGATTACAACAAAATTGTTAGAAGTGAAGTAAACGTCAAATACACGAGATGTAAAACTTTTTTATATATATATAGCGTTGTATCAAACTATAAAACCGAAATTTAAAAGCTGGTTTGCGGAGCTCCCGACTTATGCGCCCTCACATGGCAGATGCTAAACCGGAAGTCTCCACCAAAAGATTTTTTACATCTTATAAGATTTTCAAAATGTGAAAGATCACAAACATGAGGACAAAAAATCCTAGATTTAACCGTTTTGCTCCTATAGTGTGTGGTGTGCCATGATGTGACAAAGACAGCACACCACACACGAACAGATTTTCAACCAGAGTCTCAACTGTGAACACAGGAAATCTCGCGAGACTTCAGAAAAAACATGGCGGATGATAAGCAGGAATAAATTGCAATGATAGTTGTAAGATATTTGTATTTGTAGTGATTCATCAATTTAGCTCAAAGGAATTATTAATTCATTTATAGGGAATTCGAAAGAGTCACTTATTACAACCGAGCAAATGACTCGTTCGCGGTTCATTTGAACTGGCTGTAACTATCAACTCTGCAACGGATATAAATATCCGAACTATAGTGAAACACCATAGTTATTAAGGTAACTTAGATCAGAAGTTTAAGACATTAAATTTGTAAGCACATAACACAAGTAATACTTCTCTTTAAAATACAAACAAGACTTTATTGATTATTCTAACACATAAAACTAATATCTAACACAAACACACGCACACACATTCATACGAGTTGCAGAAAGAAAGAGTGAGGAAAGAATACGTTTTAAGAGTGAGATGATGAAATCCCAAGTTTCTATATGCACTTATAAGACATGACCTGGAACGAACCATCAATCATTAATTTAACCCTTCTATCGTTTCTTAGACAGGTTATTACATTTATATCAATACACCAGTTCAGCTTAAGAGTCTGGAGGCAGTACTTGCTTGTCTTTGCTTTGGGGATTCCCTTTGTCTGCGTAAAAAGGGGTTTCCCGAGTTCGTTGGCTGGTGTCCTTGCCTGGGTCTGGGGCGGCCAGTCACGTGGTTTGCTGGCGGGTGAATGAAAGTCTTTGTTGAAGCTGGCTTTGCAGAAGAAACGTGGACCGAAATCTTGCCGCAAAACTTAACTTAGAACCGAGACTCACAACGGAAAAGAAAGGAAAATGAAGCTAGCGCAAGTTCTGCCAGGAAGACTCAATCGTTCGCGTCATTAATTACCTCCTCATCTATCCAATTATATCACTTACTGTAGCTTAAAAGGGCAGCGCTTACACATGTCTGAGTTCGCAGATGCTGTCACTCCAGTACCTCCATCCTCCCCGCCTCCACCAAGATGGGATCTTTCCTCCAACTCCTCTACTCAACCAAGCTGGGTCCTCCCTCTATCAACCCCAACACCATCAGTCAGGCTATCCCTTCCATCCTGAAGACTTCAGATGTCTTTTTCCTCCATCCACCCCACCACCACCAGATGGCCCCTTTCCTTACTCCGCCGGGGGGTGAGCGGCGCCCCCGCCTTCGTCTTCAGGCGGGACTCGCAGATTCAGTACCCTCTGAATGCGAGTTATGAACGGGGCCTACGCCAAAGAACCTGATTGCTTGCTGAGCTCCTAAATAAATGTTATTGTTACAGTATTAATTCTCCCGAGTCTTTCTGGTAGAACTAAGAAAAGAAAGGAAATTGAGACGAGAGTAGATGATGGCTTGAATGAAGTTGTTTAATCCATGTTCTTCTGATCTTGATTTGGGTTCTTTCGTCTACATGGTTACGTTTACATGGTTACTAGTCTTTCTTGTCTCTTCTCCCTTCACGCACTTTTCTAACCTTGTTGAGAACTCTTCTGAGAGTCTAAGATTTTAAACTCACATGTTTGTCCAGCCTCCTGGATCAGTTCTAACCAATTAGACACCGTCTTTATTTAGGAGGTGGCATTCTTTTCAGTTCTGATCGTAAATCATGCTTATCTGTGCTCTCCTTACTCTCTAAGACAGGGATTGGCAAGTAACTTTGGCCGCGGGCCAATATTTTTTTTAGCCAGTAGATGGCGGGCCAGCTACACAGAGTAGGCCTATGGATACAAATTAAATACTTTTATATAGGCCTATAATCGCGGAATATGATGGGTCCGTCACTGTCCGTGGATCATTCGTTCAATCGTTTTTTCAAATTAAAACCAAAAATAAAAAGATGAAAAACGACTTGTTTTTCCATTATTTATTTCCTGAACTAAAATGAAAAAACGAATAACAATGGGTTTTCAGATTTTTTGATTGTGCTCAGATCAAAAATAGAAAAAAAATATTACTGGATTAGACAAATTTAAATTTTGATTTTTAATTTAACACCTTAGGCATATATCAAGGAAATCATTTTAAACAGATCAAGTACTATTGTGGTAACAGATTACAGCCATTTTAATAAAGGTGTGAATAGCAATCATAGGCTACTCATTCGCTTACAGTCCGACTTTTGAACTTTATTCCTTTTTTTTGTATTATTATTTATTCGGGACACACACATACACACCTAAGGTTTAAGGAGTTCTGCGCGGGACTGTTTTTTTTCTGTCCCGCTCCCACAAGGTTCTATTCAGCAACCGCTTAAAATACACTCGGTGTTCACCCGCTTTATTTCCCGACCTAACGGTTCCGCAAAATTTAGATCTCATTTCCATAATCTCACATTCAAATGTCTCTAACGGCAAGAATCAGATTAAGTAGCCTATAATAAATGCTATACAAAAATTGTGTTCGTGTCAATATAAATATTAGGCTATTTTAACATTGTACTGTCAGCAGAGAAAAAAAACGCCACAGAAAAAAATTATGAAATATAAATAGCCTTACATAAATTAAATAGGACAAAGCCTATCACTCAAATTTCTAAGCAACATAAACGAAAATCATATTGCCCTACTGACAAATGAAGTAGGCTATTTTCTGCCGAACTATTTCAAACATCCTTGCAAAAAAAGAATGTTGTTGACTGACAATGGTTTCAGTACCAAACAGCTCCTCAGAGCTATAGGTGTACAGGCGGTCAGAATTAAGTGCGGATACGCTGTCAAAAGATGTCGGGAGTGGGCTATTGTCAGTCAGACTGCCCGCTCCGTCCAAAGTACACCAGAGTTCTGACCGCTACCGTTTTTTGACGCGCGAATGGACACAAAGTGGTCAAGCGTATAACTAGACGCGGCATGCGCGAATTTGACGCGCTATTCGCGTCCGGTGTGAACGCACAGTTATACTTTAAAATGTAATCCTGCGCCGCATGATTCCCTATGGGTGTTTCACACAGTATGCGGCGGTGAAATCGCCGCGCGACTACGGCATTTCTCAAGTAGTGGAAGAGTTTTGTGCAGCATTTAGGACTTCCAAAATAATCCGGCGGGCCAGAAAATATTGCTGCCGGGCCAGTTTTGGCCCGCGGGCCGCCAGTTGTCGTTCCCTGCTCTAAGCTCTAGCAGAGAGGAAAGAGGCCACAGTTTAGACATTATTACTATTATAATAATACGAAACATTTTACACAGATTTCAATCAAGCCATCTTTTGAAACAAGAGCATACGATCATACTGATATGAAGCATGACACACTTTCATTCAAACACCTAATAGTTATACCAATTACATGAATTATATGGTATCTAAGCATATTAAACACACATATAAGTTGCAGACACAATATAGAGTTATGTAGTTGCATGATGTTTGATTATAAGTCCATTAATAATTGTTCTGGGATGATTTTATGTATTTTTGTAGTCAAAGTCTCAGTCTCTTTGGTTTGAAGTGATTTCAAAACTCTGGGTCATTCAGAGGTCCTTAGGGAGACTGGGGTCTGTTTTGTGTCTGTGTGGAGTCCAGCAGCTTCTCTGCTGTTATCTTGATCGAGCACCGAGCTTTTGCCATCTCTGAACCAATCAGTCTTTGGAACCAATCTAACATTGACACGTTCTTCCTTTAGTTGGGCTCATCTCTTTGAAGCTTGCATGGCCATAAAGTTCTTAGCTGGGGGTTTTCATTGGTTAGGTAGACTGGCAGGAGCCTTCTTTTATGGCTCTGGGGTTGGTGATTTGGTGTCTGTAATGTTGAGTTCTGTGTGGAATTATGTTTGAACAATTCACCTGGAAGATTAATTTGTGTTTTGGTTCACACTCAATCCTACATAGTGTTTGGAATGATTTTCACAAAAAATGGTTTTCACAGAAAAACCATTGTACCCAGCATTATATAGAACATTTTATACAGAAAGATATTCATTCTTTATTGTCTTTATTTATTCTTTATTGGATTTATTGTCTCTTTAGGAAGAGTTCTTTAATCCCTCTATAGAACCTCGCTGAACCCTTAACACTCAGTTTTCTGCAAGTGTGTGTGTGTGTGTGTGTGTGTGTGTGTGTGTGTGTGTGTGTGTTTGTGTGAATGACCATGTCTTCCATCATCTCGCAAGAAAGTTTATAACAGCACTTTGCGTTGTCTGTTCTTAAACCTGTCACCCTTAACGAAACTTAAAGAAAGCATATGTGTCAAAATCATTTTGCTATCTGATAAGTTATCATCTCGGTTCGCTACAGCTGCGCTTACCTGTCGTGAATGCAGTGATAGAAAGCTGTCTTTCCTCATTCGACTGCTGTTTGGATTTCATGTGATTTCTCATTGTGGTGGTGATATTATGATAACTCAGTATCATTATTTAATTTGATTAAAAGTAATTCCATTTTGTAATATCATTTAGTAAGATCATTTGCATCCAACTAATTCTAAACTTTGTGATGCAAATGACGATGTTATATGATTAAATACAATCAACACACTCCACAGCGCCACCCAGTGCATTTAATTAGAACCGTGAGTTAGTGCTTGGATTTGTCATGGATTCACAGCATTTACGGCCAGCAAAGCAACGTAGTAAAATTCAAATAATATTTTATTTTTCGAATTATAATTACAGATCTAATAATCGTCCACACCCCTAGTACTGACACATGATGTTTTATTAACAAGGTTCGGGAGGAGCACGTTCAGATAATTAACACAAGCGGAAAGCACTCAGCAATCAATGGTGAGAGGTATAAATACTCAGCAGTCTCACCTCATTCCATTGACAGTTTTTGCAGCATCCCTCCACCACCCCTTCGCCACACTTCTAGTACTAAACACTTACATTCGGGGGGAGTACTCTGGGTTCGGGTTGAACTCCGAGCTCGGAGCCCTCCCTCCGGACAGCACGCCATATACGCATTAAACTTACCCATTCAAATTATATGTAAGTGTGAACTCGTGAATCTGTGTTTGAAGGTCTTGCTCTTGTCCATCAAATCAGCACCAGAAAGACAAAGAAACATCGGAAACACAAAGCACTCCGTAATCACAGATAAACTGTCTGACCAGTACGGGTTTGTCATTAGTGTACCACAAAAGAGCTATGGTTTGCAAACAGGTATAAGAGTTGATGTTACAAATATGTCTATTGAATATACTGTGTGAACTCATTGTCCCGTTAGCTCGGAGAGGTTTATTTTCCCCCTTCAATAAGTTTTGTCAATTGATCTTATTCTGGTTTCTCTTTCTAATAAACGTTGCATTGGGTTAGTCACTCTATTAATTCTCTTGTGCTTCGTTCCCACCCTTCTAAATTATATTGCATTGATAAGCAGGTATCACAAACTAAGACTGTTTAGTTGTGCTATCTTACAATCAATAAATAGGCTACTAAATGTAATGTTAAAATTTGGAAGTGACGATGATGTCTTAAAATGAATGGAGGGAGTTTTAAAAAGGTCTCAAAATGTATTAAATTTAACTCCACAATTCCTGTAAATATCATAATCTTGTGCAGCAGTTGTCATTCAAATTTTGACTATTAACCCTCTGAGGTCTGAGCTGTTTTCTGGGCCCTGGAGGTGTTCTGACATGCTCTGACATTTGTGTTTTTTTCTGTTACTAGTGACATTTTCATGGATAAAGTCTAATTACACTGTATTCAGCACAAACTCTGCTACAATAATATATCAGCAGCATGTATGTCAAAGTTTGTAGTTTTGAGATAATGACATTTATGCGTGGTTTGTGAAAATACAAAAAAAAATTGTCACTGAAATAAGGCCATGAAACCCATACTGATTATTTCTTCACAAGACTTTTGAAAATTGTATTACATAGCCTAGAATATTTGCTCCAAAACTATGTGAAAATCACCCTGACTGCTCATTCAGATAAGACAATATATTGATTTAAAATTTCTAAGACGTGTTTTGTGTGACAAAGCTTTATGCGGGAGCTCATTAATATGTAAGCTTTTCACACCTGAGAAAGACAAAGACACTCCCCTAACTGCCCTATTAGGAGCGATCAGGCCCTGTCATTCAGAGCAACCTTGCACAAAGAATGAGGAGATTTAAAAAAGAATGGCTTTTAGATTGTTTGGATTTATTTACAACACAACACAATCCAAAAATACAAATGACAAAAGAGCACATTGAAAACAATGATCCAAAGACAGAGACCTTTGTGCCATTCCTAAAAACATTGTACATACCTTTAATTTCCAAGGTGTTTGATTTTCACTTTACCATGTACAGAGACTCATGTGAATGTTGAAGTCAGCAGGACTCAGTTGCATCTGGTCCCTGAAAGAAAAAAAAAAAAAGAGAAAAAACTGTGAACATACTAATATCAAGAGAAACTATAGGGCTGCACGATTTTGGGAATAGATTTTAGATTTTTCTGGTTAAAATTTCTTTTTAAAATTCACAGAATACACACACACACACACACTTTTCCAACAATATATAATTGAACACCAGGTTTGTTGTGCCTTGTAGGCATAGGCTACGCAGTGCTGCATAAAATAATAACAATAAATTAAATCTTCCAAAAGATTTCAAGAACAACTACGCTAGAGAAAAATATATTGATTATCATATGTTACTTCAAATGTTTCCATTCGTTATGATGATATGAAATGAGATAATAGTAAAAACATAAAGCCTAATGTTTGGTGCATTTTTCCTTTCAAACGCAATCGCGCTCCAAAATATGATACATTAAAACGCACAGCGTGCTCCAAAATATGATACTCAAACCCACAGCGCGCTCCAAAATATGATACATTCAAACGCCATCGCGCTCCAAAATATTAAACATTATGGTTATACATATCTATGTTTGAGCAGATATCCACAAACAGTATTTAACAGGAAACACGGGTCTAAATAGTATAATATTCACCATATATCTAGCAACAGTTCAACTGCAATGTGAAGTTTATGCAACAATACCATAAACTAATAAGTAAGAATTTCTTACCTTACATCTTTCTTGTCTTCAAATCGCGTTCTTCTTCTTCTTCTTAGGTAAATCCAATGTAAGCTCAGACGTGTCTTCCAAACTCGACGAAAAGCAGAGACTTGTGAAGTGTTTTGGTGTTCCCTTTCAAGGGAACTCGCGTTGCGTTGAATTGACGCTATGGGGAACGCTTTGCGTGATGACGTCTTGAAGCACATGTAAAATCAGTCCAATGGTGTGGCGGAACGTCAGAGGCGGGTGACGTCACGTACCAGGAAGCTATAAAAGCCGGCCCGAAACAGAAAACGAAAGCTTTCTGAGTCTTCAGTTGCGCTCTGTGTGAAATCTGTCTGTATATTTGGTGTTGTCTGTCTATATCATATATATATATATTCAGTATGGCAAGCAAGCAGCAGTTTAGAGTGTGTGTCCATCCCTGCCCGCGTTATTTAACGGGAGGTGATACTCACGCTCTTTGTGTTGTTTGTTTGGGTGAGGAGCATGCCCAGTCAGCACTCGAGGGTGGTGACTGTGTGCATTGAGACGCGCTTCCATTGCGTTCGCTCCGATCCCGCTTGGCTCGGTTCAATCCCGATCGCGTTCCCCAGGGCTCTGGTCCCGCCGCTGCCGAGGCACGGCGGCAATCACAGACCTGGGGTTCGCAAATGGATCTATCAGTGGATGTTGAGACGGGCTCTGCCTTATCTCAGCCTCCTTCTGATAGATCCAGTGCCTCTCATCAGGGTGTGGAAGCACGCGTTGCGGTTTCTTCCCCCCCGATGGAGGCACCAATACTGCAATTGTCCAGCTCTGAGGAGTTGGACGTTGTTAGTATTGACGCTGAGTCTGAGGATTCGCCACCTCAGTCTCATGCGTTTGAAGAATTGCTTGATGTTATCACTAGAGCTGTCGAGCGATTATCTATTGAGTGGCCAGAAGATAGGCAGGGCGCTCGTTCGAAAAGCAAGCTCGACGAACGTTTCCTGCCATCGTGTCCTTCGGATGAGACGTTAAACCGAGGTCCTGACTCTCTGTGGTCATTAAAAATCCCAGGATGTCCTTCGAAAAAAGAGTAGGGGTGTAACCCCGGCATCCTGGCCAAATTTGCCCCTTGGCCTCTGTCCATCATGGCCTCCTAATCATCCCCATATACTGATTGGCTTCATCACCGTCTCCTCTCCACCAGTAAGCTGGTGTGTGGTGGGCGTTCTGGCGCAATATGGCTGCCGTCGCATCATCCAAGTGGATGCTGCACATTGGTGGTGGTTGTGGAGATTCCCCCATCTATGTAAAGCGCTTTGAGGTCTCAGAAAAAGCGCTATATAAATGTAACGAATTATTATTATTATTATTATCTCGTGCACAGCCTCAGTGCAGAAGCCTTCCGTTTTTCCCCGATCTCCACACCGAGGTGTCGAGATCGTGGGGGAAACCAGTGTCATATCGAGTGTATACTGCACAAACATCACACTATTCATCCATTCACAATTATAAAGAGCATGGTTATGGGGAGATGCCGAAGGTGGAAGAGACGCTCGCAAGCTATCTCTCTCCAGCAACGGCATCTTCTCTGAAGGCTCCTGCACTTCCATCCAAGCCAGTAAAAGTTACATCTTCCCTGGTTCATAAAGCTTATGCCGCCGCTGGTCAAGCTGCAGCGTGTTTACATACAATGTCCATAATGCAGGCTTACCAGGCTGAGTTATTGGGTGATTCTGAGGATGGCGGGGGTATTAGTGCTGATACGGTGTCTGAACTGCGTAGAGCCACAGATTTGTCTCTCAGGGCCACCAAGGAGACGGCTAAATCCATCGGCCGCTCTATGGCAGCCCTGGTGGCCACTGAGAGGCATCTGTGGCTCAACTTAAGTGACATAAAGGACAAAGAAAAACATGTTCTTTTAGATGCACCAGTATCCACGCAAGGGTTATTTGGAGACGCAGTTAATAGTGCTGTAGCGAAGTCACAAGAAGCTTCAAAACAGGCAGCTGCACTTCAGAAACTTCTCCCCCGCCGTTCTTTCTATGAGGCTGCTGAGCGGGAGCAGCCTCACTCCTCTAAAAAGAGCGCTGAGCACCGCGCCACTCAGAAACAGAGCGTTTCCTCCCGTGCTCCCCCACAAAAATTTCGGGGACACGGAGGGCGCTCTCAAACCCAGCAGTCTTCGAGGGGTAAAACGGATCTGCGGACCGTTATTATCGCCAAGAAGGCTGCTGGGAAAAAGTCCTGATGTCTGAGGGCTCAGGACAAATGAGGGTAGTCCCCCCCGAAGCAGAGCGGTTAACACCTCTTTTCACGGTGCCCGTCTCTCTTCGGTGCCCTCAGGGGACCGTTCTGCCAACCCTGCCGCCTCCGGTGTTACAGGGCGCAGCGGTCTCTGGCGAGCACATATCTCAAGGTCCACCCGGAAACGTAGTGGCCTCGGGATGCCCGCCCCCTCTGAGGAGGGTGCTAGAGCAGTCTGTTCGGTCGTTCCCTGCCGGTGCGCCGTTACAGGGCGACGAACCGACTACTCAACAGCAACACAATCCAGAAACCAGTCTCGAGAGGCTGGTACCTCTAGTAGAATCTTTGACAGCGTGGAAGCTACTGTCAAATGTTTCTCGTTGGGTCCTGCAGACCGTGGCAAAAGGGTATCAGATACAATTCTAGAAACGCCCAACTCGGTTTATGGGGGTCCTGCCCACAGTGGTGGGCCCCGAGCAGGTTCTGGTTATGGAACAGGAAGTAAACACTCTGTTAGAGAAAGGGGCCATAGAATATGTACCTCCCTCCGACAGGGAAACCAGGTTTTACAGCCGGTACTTCATAGTTCCAAAGAAGGACGGGGGATTGCGTCCCATTTTAGATCTTCGAGTTCTGAACGAGTCATTCATTCAGCTCAAGTTCAAAATGTTAACATTGAGACAAATCGTGTCACAGATCAGGTCCGAGGACTGGTTTGTCACGATAGACCTCAAGGACGCATATTTCCATATTCCCATCCGTCCTTGTCATTGGAAGTTCCTGAGGTTTGCTTTCGGGGGCAAAGCATACCAATATCGAGTTCTTCCAATTCGGCCTGGCTTTATCACCCCGCACTTTCACCAAATGCGTGGATGCAGCTCTGGCGCCTCGGCGCCTCCAGGGTATTCGCATCATGAACTACATCGACGATTGGTTGATTTTAGCTCATTCGCATCAGTTGGCGGTTCAACATCGAGATGTTGTTTTCGCCCACATGAAAGAGCTGGGGTTACGGCTGAACGCCAAGAAGAGTGTGCTTTCTCCACTTCAGAGGACCACTTTTTTAGGCGTGGTTTGAGATTCAGTGTCGATGCAGGCGCGCCTGTCACCGCCACGTGTAGATTCCATCCTTGCAGCTGTGAAAAGTGTAAAGCTAGGCCAGCTACTCACTGTCAAACAGTTCCAGAGACTGTTGGGTCTCATGGCAGCAGCTTCCAACGGGATACCTTTTGGACTACTGCACATGAGGCCCCTGCAGTGGTGGCTCAGGACCAGAGGGTTTTCCCCGAGGGGCAACCCATTTCGCACAATCAAGGTCACGCGGCGATGCCTACGTGCCTTGGTTATGTGGAAGAAACCTTGGTTCCTGTCCCAGGGCCCAGTGCTGGGAGCTCCTTGTCGTCGCAAACTGCTAACGACGGATGCTTCCCTCACGGGTTGGGGAGCGATCCTGAGGGTCGCTCATCTTAAGGTCTGTGGGAAGACCATCATCGTTCCTGGCATATCAATCGCCTAGAGATGTTAGCTGTCTTCCGGGCTCTGAGGAGCTTTATCACAGGTCTCAGGGGACACCATGTGTTAGTACATACGGACAACACGTCGGTAGTCGCCTTTATCAACCACCAAGGGGGTTTGCGCTCGCGCCCATTATCCAATCTGGCACGCCATATCCTCTTGTGGTCCCAGGGGAAGTTGCTGTCACTCAGGGCAGCCTACCTCCCCGGGGTTCAGAATATAGGAGCAGACACTCTGTCGAGACAGGGGCCGAGGCCCGGGGAATGGAAGCTCCACCCCGAGGTGGTGGAGCTGATATGGAGGGACTTTGGTCTCCCTCACGCATCCAGCTCCTCTGGGACTGGATGCTATGGTACAGACGTGGCCGAGTCTACGTCTGTACGCTTTTCCCCCAGTGGCTCTGCTCCCGGGAGTTCTGGAGAGAGTTCGCAGGGACCGGGTTTGCCTGCTTCTTATAGCCCCGCGCTGCCGGGCAGAGTATGGTTTCCCGATCTTGTGTCCCTCCTCGACGGGCATCCTCTGGAGCTTCCTGTCAGGAGGGGCCTTCTGTCCCAAGCAGGGGGCTCAATATTTCACCCCCGCCAGAACTGTGGAACCTGTGGGCTTGGCTTCTGAGGGGGCCCAGCTCATAGAGTCAGGTCTCTCAACTGAGGTTGCTGAGACCATTCTACAGTCCAGAGCTCCCTCCACGAGGAAACTTTATGCCCTGAAGTGGAGAGTATTCACTTCTTTGTGTAGTGACCGTCGGTTGGATCCAGTCAACTGCCCAATTGGTACAGTTCTGGAGTTCCTGCAGGACCGGTTCACTGCAGGTCTGACCCCGTCCACTTTAAAGGTTTATGTGGCGGCCATAGGTGCTTACCACATTCCTTTGGGTGGAATGTCTGTGGGGAAAGACCCTTTGGTATCTCGTTTCCCTCGTGGCACTTGGAGGTCCTCCTCCCTTTCGAAATCGGACCAGGAGGCGAATAATTTGCTTTGCCCTGTTCGGGCGTTAGACGCATATGTCCACAGAGCTGCCCTGTGGCGTAAGAGTGATCAATTGTTTGTTCGCTTTGGGCCCCCTAACAAAGGAGGTCCAGCGTCTAAGCAAAGGATGAGCAAGTGGGTGGTTGAGGCTATCTCACTTGCTTATGAGGCGACTGGACAGCCTTCTCCTTTGGCTGTCCGGTCGCACTCTACTAGGAGTATGGCGGCCTCTAAGGCCCTTATATCAGGAGTATCTTTACAGGACGTTTGTGATGCGGCAGGCTGGTCCTCACCGCACACCTTCGTCAGGTTGTACTCGTTATTGTCTTCCTAGTGCTGCGCAATTGATTTCACACAGGACAGACATTTGTAGCTATGGTGGCGTTGGTATAGACGTTCCCCATAGCGTCAATTCGACGCAACGCGAGTTCCCTTGAAAGGGAACGCCTCGGTTACGACTGTAACCTCGGTTCCCTGAAGAGGGAACGAGCGTTGCGTCACCTTGCCATATCTCCTTCATGCCTGTCAGCACGACTTCAGACTCTACGAAGCTTTCGTTTTCTGTTTCGGGCCGGCTTTTATAGCTTCCTGGTACGTGACGTCACCCGCCTCTGACGTTCCGCCACACCATTGGACTGATTTTACATGTGCTTCAAGACGTCATCACGCAAAGCGTTCCCCATAGCGTCAATTCGACGCAACGCTCGTTCCCTCTTCAGGGAACCGAGGTTACAGTCGTAACAGAGGCGTTTTGTGTTTGAGGTAACGAGGGCGTTCGCGTTCCATGTGGAGATTTGCATGTGAATCTCTTTTGCGCGAGTGGGCGTGTCGAATTAAAAAGTAATTAGCAAGCGTTTGAGATACTGGACATCCTGTTGGTTTTATACAAATTACTTAAACATAGAATATTTGTTTTCAGTTTGAATCCGATCATTTAAAAGTACACACTTAAATGTGTATAAAGGTATATGGCTCATAAATGTGTGAGAAGTATTCGCTGAGTTATGTTTCAGTTTATAGAAGTGCTCAAGAAAAAAAAGTTCACCGGACAGGCAGAACGCACACCCTGTTTATTTTCTTTATTTTACAAAAGCACAATGTTTTGATTTGATTGTAAGTGGACACATACAAAAGTAGAAATATCACAGATTATTTTTTTATATTTCTTTTTTCTGTATAACCATAAATGACGGAGTAATTTAAGTTTATGTTGCTGCTATGTGAAAAAAATCCAGCAAAACGCGTCGGCGCGTTTCTCGACCTCAGAGGGTTAACAAGAGGATTACGAAACGTACCTTTGGTAAGCGCAAATTAATTTCCTAATTTACCGACGTGCGTATGTGGAGGGAAAAGTCCGCTGTGCGCGCGTGCAAAATAGGAATGATACATGCGTCGGTGTACAAAGTCAATTGTGCTGGGTGCAAGATAGGGCCCTATGTCTTTTAAATCCATCAAAATTCCCCAACATTTTTCACCCTCTGGGACAGAATGTCCAATTAGAACAGGCAATAATCTCAGCAAGGTGTGGTTCTCGTGACCATTTCCCCCTATAGTGCCCCGGGTTGAAAAACTTTTGGGAATCGGATGTGGACGGTCGGTCTTGTCAGAATGTTCAAAAGGGAAGGACACGATTTCCTTATTGAGATCATCCAAAGAAAAATATTTATTGGAAATCAATGCTTTTGAGCAAAGTGCAATTTCAACAGGCACAACACCTTCATGCAAATCATGTAATAGATCAGGTGGAAATCCTGTGATGGGATGGAAATAAGCAAGGCAATCTGACAGGGCACAAGAACTCTTTACCCCATAATCAATATAATCTCCATCCGTTTGGAAGTGCTTGGACTATGGTGTCATGGTTTTCTCTTGTCCTTAACTCACAGTTGGTCACTTCTGAAGTCTGTATGTCTGTTTTGGGACTGAGGCAAAATCTGAAAACGTATGAAGAATTGAAACTCTCTTTAAAGCCAGCCAAGCCACGCGCAGCAAGATTGTCTGCCACCACAGCAAAAACCGAACCCCTTACACAGTCACCAAGAGACTCAATGTAAACACCTTCCACTTCAAGAGTCTTGAGATCATGTAGTAAAGGTCCAAAATGTCTCAGGTCATTGGAACTGCATAAAACAGCAAGATGTATGGTGTAAAGTGCTGAGCGAAATTTAGCTGGAATGTTAGCTAATGCCCAGTACACAGCACACACTTTGTGAATTTTACGATAAGTACCCAGAGGATTTGAAACCTCAAAATCATCAATGTTAAGTATGAGAGCAAACTTTAGTTTGTCATCTGAGAAGAGGGGATTTTCTTCACAATAAGTGCCATCCTAAAAAGTTGCATAACGTCCATCTTGTGAAGGTGAAATCTCCTCTACTTTTTCAAGTACATCTGTTTTTCTCAACAACTCCTGCAAACTGGAGAGAATTGGCACATACATGCAGGTGTGATTGGATTCAATCAAGTACTCAACAGGCTTCACAAATGGAAATTTGTGCTCAATATATGTCGTCCTCCTTTTAGCAGTTGAAAGAACTGCATGTTTAGTTGTGGATCTGTGAAATACATTATTCTCTGACACTGCCTCAACAATTTCATCTACAACTGTTTCAGGGACGCAGCACTGGTTTTCAGTAAGTACTTTACTGACAGCAGCTTTGATCAAGGGCTTTGATAACTGAAACAGCTGATCTAATTGTTCAACAATTTATTGAACAGCTTTTTCAGAGACATGTAATATTGTTTGCAAAAAAAGTCGCCAAATTGTGCTGAAGCTGGTCAAATAATTGACTAATTGTCTAACACAGTTGGCTCCAAGACAGGACGACTCTCAGATACCTCTTGGTTATCTTCAGATCCACTGTTCTGCTGCTCAGAAACTTCACTTATTACCATCAAGTCATGATATTCTGAAGCATTGTGGTGCTCCCTCCATTTGTGTGAATTTAATGTGGAGTAATTATTTGTCTAGAAATTACAATTTCTATAAGGACAAGTCACCATTTCAATTTTTTTCAAATGACTTCGCAGGTGACAGAACATGTCCTGCTCTACAAATGGCTGCTTCAATGTGCACAAAGGATAGTGGAATTCCATAGACTTTTCACAGCCATGTGTCTTTTGCTTCTCAGGATGAAATCTTGTCAAGTGTATCTTCAGGGAATTGTATGATTTGAATGTACACATGCAACCTTCATACAGACATGGTATGGGACATACTGTTGGATGTACAAAATGGTAAAGTCTGTAATGTTTTAACAGACTTTGTCTGACAGAGCAGACAAATGGGCATAGCTTGCATTTCAAGAGCATGACAGTGATCTGTTATTGAGAAATTAAAATTAGAAAATGTGACAAGCACTCAGCTTTGTCAGTCATTTTAACTAACACTAGCAAAGCAATCTGTCATTTTAACCTCAATTACGTGTTTTCCTGAGCTCCAGACTTTATAATCGCCCGTTTTGAATTCAAGCTTAGGAGGGTTTAAACTTTTCTCTTTAGTTTTTACCACATAAAATGCAGTCTCCTTTGTGTCAAATATGCAAAATGCATATGTTTCTCTATGCCGAACTGTGAAGAATTTTTTTTTTATTATTATTAATTTTCCCCTGTTAAAACTGTAGTTTACTCACAGTATAATTAACAATAGGTTAGCTTTAAGTAATGTAACAACAATGACTTTGTGTTGGGGAATTAATTAGCTCAAATTAGCGGTAATATTCATCAATGTGAATATACATCTGTTGCTTCCATAAATTAATTTATTCAAATTAGGGAATAGGTCAAAACCTCGGCTTGTATCAGCGATTACACAATTACTTGTAATAATCACTGATAGAGACGGGTAGAATTTACTCAATTAGGGGGAATTTGAGGTAGAAGTTGAAGAATGTTCATTTATCATGCAGACGGGCCGTCCGGCGGACAGAATGTATAATTTATGAACAGAAATCGGGCGTCTTTAACACTGATAGATAACACTTTCTTGTGGCCACAAAGAAGATAATTATCTTCGTGTTTTAGACAATTTTAGGTTTCTTTTAAGAATAAAACCAATCGTAGAGCTTATAAGGTAAAATCTGCACTCCTCAGGGACTCAGAATTTGAAACAAAACAGGCAAACTTAATTCAAATGATTTAACAAAGTTTATTTAAACAAGCTAGCGATTACACAATTACTTTAAATCACGCAGGAGTAAAAATGCACAAACAAAACAGGCAATATAACGATCGTAATACAGAAATACAACAAAATAAAAAGGTTTGAGAGAGAGGAAGGGAAAGAGATTGGGAGAGAGAGAGAGAGAGAGAGAGAATCAGCGAGAGGAAACTAATAGTGGAGATAAGAATGATTTTAGGTGTGCGTGTGAGATGTTGAGAGGATAGCGTTTGTAAGGAGAGGTGGGTTTGCCGGCGGCTCCGTGAGCACGTGGTAGTGTGTTTGTCTCGGCACACGTGGGTGAGAGTATGTGTGTGTGTGAATGTGTATGTTTGTGTGTGTGAAAGAGAATTTAGAGAGAGAGATAGAAACAGTTTTAGTCATTCACCACAAAACCCCAACGTTTCTTAGTAATATTTAGACAACTTTAAACAGCATTTCCTTCAGATTGCAAATTTAAAAGATCTACGTTACTCTGTTTGGAAGATCGGCCTTCTGTGTGTGTTCGTCTGTGTTGGGTAAAGGCACCTGGATCACGTGGTCACAGCGTTCTGGTTGCTATGGCGACTTGAAGCGAGTGAAGACTCAGCAAAGATTATCTTAGCCTTAAGTTGGTTTCGTGGGCTGGTTTCAGGAGACTATCAACTTAAGTAATAGTAGTTCTAAGAAAAGACTTGGAAATAAAGGAAAATAAAAAGGAAAATAAAAGCGAGCGAAGCTTCCTTGAGGGAAGGAGGCGTGTCGTCTTTCTCTCTCTGGCGGACTGCACTGAGAGGAGAGGGGCGCGAAATTTTAAAGGGCTAAACTCACGCCTCCCTCACGTACGTGGGCCAATCGTCTTTAACAACGTATCGGGCCCACCTCCTGACGTTTCGAGGTCTATACGCCCCCTTTCCGCGGGGTTTTGAAACGATGAATTCGTCCATAACTTAATAACACTGGTATTTAAAGGTACAATATGCAAGAATTTTTTTGCCGCTAGAGGGCGCTACATTCCAAACAACAACAACGGCGTAGCTTGATGACGATGTGAAGGAGCGTGGAATGATGGGAACTGTCGTTTTAAACTCCACCGTGGATGTAAATCAGTCAGACGGGAATCGAAAAATCATGTTCATGGATGAGGCTAAGTTCTATTTTTATAAATGTTGCGTTTAATGACATGCTTTTTGTGGCGAGGGGGGCGTGGTTCAGCGCGGTCTGTAACGGGAGAGAGAAGAGACGAGCAAGTAGATCAAGTGCAAAGTATTATTGGCGTGGAGAGACCGCTTATAAGCCGCGTGCTGGAACGAGAGAGAGACTGGAGAGAAAATTGGACGCAGAGAAAGAGAACCGGTGGATCCGAGCTCTCATTTTTGAACTGTTTTGAGCCGTCGCGGTTGCCACGGTGAATGCGCGTTGTGCGCGGCTTTTGTTTGTTTTGCTTTATTTTAATAAAGTAGCCTAAGAGAGAGAATAGAGGGCACCTTCCATCTAAAAAACTGACAGTTTTATTGCTTTATGGCCCTCAAAGCCCCGCCCCCTTTGACCGTGGGAATTTCCCACGCTAGCTCCTCCCACTTATGGGCTGTACAGTACACCGTGGGAATTTCCCACGCTAGCTCCTCCCACTTATGGGCTGTACATACACCGTGGGAAAATCGGATTTGTGTCACGCCTCCTTAGGGGTTGAACATTTGAAGCGTGGGAAAATTTCCCACGCTCAGTAGTTCTAAACAGTGTAAATTAAAACTTTTAAAAAAATGTACAATAAAGACATAGCCAGAGTGTGAGATCAGTGGTTTTTATTAAAGAAGACAGATGTACATTCATCACTTTCAAAACATCAATGAAATAAGTTAAAATTGTATTTTTCTCTAAAAGAGATATTAAAAAATGAGTTAGTGTTATTTAAAGATGTTAAAACATTAAAACAAGTTAAGAGTTTTTTAACTTTCAGACAGTATTTGTAAAACTTTTACATAAAACACAAACTAGTTTAAAAAGTGTTACGTTTTTACATACCCAGTTGTTAAAGACTCGGAGTTTAAAGATATATAAGTGGTTCGTTGTAGTGGAGCAGAGTGTAGAGCGTCCATTCAGTCCACAGGTCAGACAGAAATAAAGCAGTCTGAGGCCTACAGAGAGCCACACACAAACCCCGCCCCTAGCCCCGCCCCAACAGATGTCACCGTGGGAAATTCCCACACCCCCCTTCAAGCTCCCAAATAGAAAACACGTCCGGTCAGCTCAGTAGCCAGACTTAAATGACCAAAGAAAACCGATGCAACGGCCCGGAGAGACCACACCCCCTAACACGCCCCTCTCAAAGCTCATAGGTTGTGTGAAATTAAGACACACCTCTCAAATGTCATTGGATGATACAAATGACATCACTCATAGGAATCCCCCTACCACAGCATCACAGTTAAGAGTTTAAAAAGCAGCGGAAACTTCAAGTGAAATACTAATTGTGGTTTTTTACAAATCAGATAAAGTAAAATGGCTATGGCGTCAGACCCCAAAACTCCCGAGAGAAGGATTACTGAGGCTATGGAGGATTTGACTTTAGCTCCACGAAAAAAACGAGAAACGCATGGGCCATGCTTAACGCGATTTCTTCACGAACCGTCAGATTCTGTGAAATATGCCTTCCGTTTATCTGGAGGACGTGCGTGTACGTATATTTATGACAAAATCAACATGGAGGTTAGATTAGTTAACGTGGATGACGATGAACGATTCACAACGAATACAACGGAGGACCCGGATTTAGTTTTTTCGGAGAGAGAGTGGGGTTTATTCTATACAAAAGTATGGCCAGATTTGAAAGACGGCGGGGATATGCCACTTTTCATTGCCGAATGGACAGCAATGACTTTGGGGACAAGGTATCGAATCCTCGCGGATCAAATCAACAAACATCCTGAAGATTATATCTATATCCTGTGCAGTGATTTTGGTAAGAATTTACCAGAATGCTCTTGGCCGGTGTCCGAGGAGGAACATCTAAAATTGTATGATCTGAAATTCATGTTTCAATGGAAGGATCTAGCGGTTGTGGAAGATATTTTTTCCAAGATCAATCAGCTTTTCCAATGGACCAGCGCGTATGAACGCTATAACAACATTAAAGTCAAACTTTTCCACCCTGAGTGGGCGACTCCCACCAGACGCGGAATTCACGTCACGCCCCCAACTGTGTACAGACATTTAAAGGGCCCTCTCTCCGGACTCTGACTCATTCACACGCATCATGTCTCAGGATACCGGTTCTCCTTCTACTTCATCTCAACTGCTTGGAGCTACTGATGGATTTACAAAAAATGGATTACCGACTATCACAAATGGATTACCTCAGAAAAACATCGAATGGATAAATAATTTCTGCACACAACTGGGCTACCACAATCTGGCGTTCCTCAGAAACTATGGAGTTTCAACACCTGCCGCTGACGCTGAGACCCCAGACACAACCAGCGATGAGACGGACGGATGTCTCGGGGACACAGGTCACAGGATTATCAAAGCTATTTTGGCTGTCATTCTGGAATTTTTGATAGACCAACAAATGAAGAAGAATTGCTCAGGCTGCACGGTGGATCACCCATCGCAGACTAGACATACTTGTTTGTTTGAACCTTCTGCATATTATTTTTACGGATGCTTTGAAGAAATCAGTCTGAAGCTTCTCACACCGGAGTTGAAAAACATATTAGCGCAGGCCTTGAGTCAGTACGGAGGCAGCCCCCATCTCCAGAGGATCCAAGGAGCTGTTGAGGCAATTTTATACGGCCTCAGAGATGAAATGTACATAGTGGAGCAATTATCTTCAATACGGGACAAGCTGATCGATGAATCTTGCGAGGAAATAATATACACGGCTGTGGATAAATGGAAACGAGCCGTGGCTGAAGATCCGGAGATCACACAGGTTTGAAAATGGGGAACTTCTGCTCTACCTCTTGGATTACAAAATATTTCTTTAAATCACGTGTTAAATATGGAATATCTAACCTGCTCCACAAGATTATCCAGAATAATTGGACTACAAACACCACCATAACTCGGGATGAAAAACGACTAATGGATTTAATGAATGCCGTGAGGGGATTATCGAACGAATGGAATCATATGGTAAAAATGTCTGTTACCAGTGAAAACACACCTTCTGCGGTTATCAAAAACATTCTCGAGCTGATGCCTGAGTGCCACGACTCTCTTAGAATAGGAGATATATTGTGTATTTGTACATATGTGGCTGATGTCTGCAGTTTGTTAAGTAATGAACATCCAGATGTATGTAATATTTTAGATTTTTTACTCGATTACATTTTGGAGAAGAATTTTGAAATATGTGTGAAATTTTATTTTTTGTTTTGTGTGATATAATTCACATTATAGATGTTTGTAACCTTCTACTTCTTACATTCTAATAAAAATGCTTGTGTAACTTTTATATGGTGAAATAAAAATATCCTTTGTTTGTAAATGCTTGTGTAACTTTTATATGGTGAAATAAAAATATCCTTTGTTTGTAAATGCTTGTGTAACTTTTATATGGTGAAATAAAAATATCTTTTGTTTGAAAATGCTTGTGTAACTTTTATATGGTGAAATAAAAATATATTTTATTGTTTGAGAATGCTTGTGACTTTATATTGTGAAATAAAATAAAATACTGAACAAATTTGTAACTCGATTCATTATGACTGAAATCTCATAGCGTTAACATGGCAGAATTAATGAAAAAGATATACTACGACCCCAGCAATTCGGGTGCTCTCGGAGGTAGAGACAGATTAAAACAAGCTGTATTAGAACAACACGGTGTAAGATTATCCGATAAAGATGTGAGTGATTGGCTATCCAGCCAAGACACATACACGCTCCATCGAACCGCACCAATAAATTATAAGCGGAATCGTGTGGTTGTCTATGGGAAAGACCAGCAGTTTCAGGCCGATTTAGTAGATATGTCAGCCTACGCAAAAGAGAACGACAATATCAATTTTATTTTAACTATTATTGATATTTTCTCAAAATATGCCTGGACAAGGGTGTTGCGAAATAAATCAGCGTCCGAAGTAACTAAAGCTTTTTTGTCAGTTTTGAGAGAGGGACGAATACCTATCAAGTTGCAGACAGATAAGGGCACAGAGTTTTTCAACAAGTCTTTTCAACAGATGATGAAAAAATATAATATAACACATTTTTCAGCAGCTTCTGAATTAAAAGCGAGTGTGGTCGAAAGGTTTAATAAAACTTTAAAAGGACGAATGTGGAGGTATCTTACATCGATAAATTCCAGACGGTACTGTGATATTTTGCAAGATTTGACAGAGGGGTATAACTCCAGTTATCACAAGTCCATAAAAATGCGACCGTTGGATGTAAATAAAGAAAACGAATCCGTGGTATTCAACAATTTATACGGGAAAATGCGTAAAGAGACCCCCGTCTTTAAATTCTCAGTGGGAGACGTGGTCAGAATATCTAAAGTCCGGAATATATTTACCAAAGGCTATGAGCAGAACTATACCGAAGAATACTTTACTATAAGTGCGTGTATACCCCGAAATCCAGCCGTATACAGGATACAGGACTATGATGGAGAGATAATACAGGGGTTTTTTTACGAAAAAGAACTCCAAAAAATTATTGTGAGCAATGATAAATCGTTTAAAGTCGAAAAAATTCTCGATAAAAAGCGACGCGGAAAAACCATGTACGTTCTGGTGAAATGGTTTGGATGGCCATCAAAATTCAATAGTTGGGTTCATGAAAAGCAGGTGATGGATCTACAATCTCCCTTAAAACCCTAGGGAGAGTCGCTCACGTTCTCATTCAACCAAAAAACATCTGAGATGTCTGAGGAGGACGGATTCTACGTCACACTCCCGTGCAATGCATCCGGCCATGTTTACCCACAGAATACCATATCTAATTACAGAACCAGATTGGCAAAGGCAATACATTTAAAAGGAATATGGGAAGTGGCTCTGGTTGAGTTTCACTATCCAAAAACTTGGCATACTTTCAACGAGGAAGACGCTGGTTTTATTATTGAATGTGAACAATGCTTGAATGACGATGAACGTACCAAACTCCGGGGGGATCTTAATATTCAAACTTTCCGGAAAGCCTTAAAAATATCTACGAATCATAATAATATAAAATACGGCTATTTTGAGGATATTTCAGTATTACTCAAAGAGATAAACGCAACTCTTCCATCACGGGTTCAGCTCGGCTACGATAATATAAAGAATAAGATATTTCTGAAAGCAGCTCAGAGAGCATCACTAACGTTTTATGGTAAGCTAGCCGTTATTCTAGGATTAAAAACCGGTGTTCCTATAGAAAATGTAAACAGTTCGGATGAACACGAAGACGTGCGCACATACGCACCACATCAGGCTGATATTACTGGAGGATTTTACACTCTATTTGTATACATAGATATAATAGAATATCAAGCAGTCGGTGACGCGTATGTTCCATTATTAGAGACGATACATATTGAACCGATCACTAACAAAGCAGTGAGTGTCAGGTACGACAAGTCTCATTACGTCCGTCTTAATAAAAACAACATATCAGATATCGGCATCGAGATTAAAGACGATCAGAATAAAGACGTACGATTCACCTACGGAAAAGTTGTGACGAAGCTGCACTTTAGACCAGTGAGAAAACATTTGTTTTAAAAATGGCTTATCTCAATCCGTACCAGGATGACCCCCACCGTTACATATCATATTATCAGGCCCAAACAGGACATGGGATGCCGGGCTATGCCGGAAGCGGTGTTATGTATGGGGCCGGCTTTGCATCAGGGATCGGGGGTCTATTTCGTGGATTATATCGTATGGCGATACCGTTTCTAAGAAGGGGTTTCAGTATAGCAAAGCCACACATAAAAGCTGCGGCAAAAAATATAGTAAGTGATGTAGTTACCAGTGCCTTGTCAAAGTCATTTAATAATGATAACAGTGATCAGGGACAGAGGGGTCACGGTCTTATGGTCATGCGTAGAGGCTTAAGGCCACCGGGGACCCGTATGAGGAGGGGGCGTGGTCACGGTATAAAGAAGACTAGACGCGTCACTAAGAAACGCCCAGTTGTAAAAAGCAGAGCAAGAAGCCGCACGAAGCGTGTGAAAAGATCTACAAGTTTGAAAAGACGAACCAACACTATCTTCTAAACCATGTCGTTGATTCATGCCATGTCAGACGAATGTATCAAATCAGAATTGGATATTTTTACCCTGCCTTTAACTCAAACAGCTATTGAGAAAAACACTTATGTGGAGATCCCTCCCGTGTCAGCGATTAATGATTCTTCTCCGATTGAATTTTTCATCGCAGGGACTGGTGAAGACTACACTGATCTGAATAACACATTGCTATACACTCGGGTTAAAATAACTCTGCCAGATGGAAATGATGTACCGCAAGGAGCTCCCGTGGCGCTGATTAATTACCCGGCTTCAACGATTTTCTCGCAGGTGGATGTTTCGTTAGGAGATCGGCTAGTGTCACAATCATCCAGCACGTATCCGTACAGGTGTATTTTGGAGATGCTCATTAATTATGGAAAAGATACCCTAGAGAATAACTTTTCAGCTGGACTGTTTTACAAAGATACCGCTGGTCATATGGATGCCACAGACCCGGCAGGTGCAAATGCAGGTTTAACAAAAAGGGCTGCGTTTACAGATGGGAGCAATGTTGTGGAGTTATTAGCCCCTATACACAGCGATATATTTTTTCAGCCGAAATTACTTTTGAACGGTGTAGATATTCGTATTCGTTTAACTAGAGCGAAAGACGCATTCTGCCTTATGCGCGGGGACGCGATCGATTATAAACTAAAAATAATCTCCGCTTCTCTCTTTATCAAAAGAGTGTCTGTCTCCCCTTCGGTGCGTTTGGGTCATGCTCAAGCTTTACTTTCGGCCACAGCCAAGTATGCTTTCGATAGAGTCTGTGTCAAGAATTTTAGTATTCCCGCTGGATCTCGCGTCTCAAATCATGAAAACCTCTTCCTCGGGACTTTACCAAAATCCATCATTATAGCATTGACGGATAATGATGCTTTTACTGGCTCCTTCGAAAAAAACCCATTTGCGTTCAAACATTTTAATCTTGAATATTTAAATCTCACCTCTGACGGCGCTCATGTCCCAAATCGGCCGTTTCAGCCACAATTTAATTTAGGAAATGCTGTAAGAGAATATTATCAGCTGGTTACCGCCACGGGGAGACATCTGAAGAACCAGTCTTTGGCCATAGACAGGGAGGATTTTCTCAACGGCTACACACTGTTTGCCTATAATCTTGCTCCTGATGAAGAGTGTTCGCAGCATGTGTCACTGATTAGATCAGGGAATATTAGGTTAGAAGCACGTTTTAGAGAGCCTCTACAAAACACAGTAAACATTTTGATTTACGCTACGTATGATGCTCTTCTTGAAATATCAAATCGGAGACAGGTGTTGGCAGAACACTACTAAACGACTTGAAATGAACACTGTGGAGCTAACTGGAATTATGGACAACATTACGTGTAATGTAAATTTTTTAGGAGTATACGCTAGCGATCATCTCCCCAAAGAACCGTTGATAGATCTTCCAGCTCTATTAATTTGTAATACGGATCGATCGGACGAACCGGGCCACCATTGGTTAGCATTGTACATGGATCTAAACGGGGTCGGATGTTTTTTTGACAGCTTCGGGAATCCTCCGGATTCAGATTTTTTCCCTGCATCTATTCTCTACTTTCTAAAAAACAACTCTACCCAAGTTCATCATTCTACCAGACAAGTCCAAGATTTTACATCTGTCACCTGCGGGGAGCATTGTGTCTTTTTTCTGTATCATATTTCACGAGGTGTTAAGTATGAAGATATAATGAAATTCTACCATGACGATAATCTATTAAGAAATGATGTTATGGTCTCTCTTTTTGTGAAAAAAATAAAACCCATAGTCTGTGATAGTAAAAGATTTAAATGTATCCAGTGTGTACAGTCTGGTAAAATGTTCCAGTCTTATTAATTCCTGTGTAACGAATAAATAAAGAATATGTAATGAATAAACGACTCGTAATCAGGTGGATAATCTCGTTTTCTTTCTTTTATTTGACATCAAAACAATAACACAACATACATGGTCGTTATATACAATATGTTTGTGCAATAACATGGATAGATTAAAAACTAAAAACACA
Organism: Leuciscus leuciscus; assembly: GCF_965113295.1. Lineage (NCBI taxonomy): Eukaryota > Metazoa > Chordata > Actinopteri > Cypriniformes > Leuciscidae > Leuciscus > Leuciscus leuciscus. The sequence continues at coordinate 6,499,696 of NC_138733.1, read as the reverse complement.
AATACACATAATGAAAATCTCACACATGATAATATTTTGTGAAAAAACAAACATAACAAACCCATTACATATAGTTGTTAAAAATTCATCCATTGTTCTGCATCTACGCTGGGCGAGTTAAATACGTTTTCATCAGAGGCGTGTGCGTGTGTGTGTGTGTGGCGTTTTTTCAAAGACTTAGCAGGTGCACTACCAAAGTCATCCACGTGTGTTTTCCTTTTAAGTGATTCAAGCAACCGTCTTACATTATGATTGGTTACAGTCGAATGAGGAATATTTAATGTTGCAAATGCATCCAGAAACTCGTACCAGCCGCCAGGGCGTCGATTGTCATGCCTCATCCGTGGTGATGTTACGCTCTTTACCAGATCAAATATATGGGATCCGGGAATGATTCTCCCTTTATAGACAAATTCTCCATCAACAGTCCATGAAGACAAGTGTTTGGCTTTGGACATTTTATCCATAATATATTTTACATTTTTCAAGCTTCTCTGAGGAACGTTGTTTAAAACTTCTGAGAAGATTGGGTCATCACTGACGTCATCAATACTAACCTCGGGGGTGTGGGAGGGGCTAGGTGTCGCATGTTCCGGTAATGTAAGAGTTAGACTGTTACTTTCCATATCACCGTGTTTTACCACATTTAAGAATCGTTGTAAAACATTAGTGTAGAGCTTGGATTTTTCGTAAGTGTTCAAATCATGCCTCTGTAGTATATCTCTAATAGATGAATCCAAATCATTCTCCACAAACGCATGAATATTCTCACGAACCGGTGCAGTTCTTAGTCTATCCAACTGTTGTTTTGGCACTAGATACAATTTCTCGGTATGTTGCATTTTTCTCTTCAGATTCAGTTTCTAGTTATGAGGCTAGTTATAAAGGGAAGTGCTACGCTGAGTAGGGGGAGGAGAAAACCGCCCTTTTGATTAATCATACGTCTCTTCCTGGTGATATTAATATTTTTATTTGCAACGTACTTTATCTCGTTTTTCCTTCTTTTTAAAGCCCCGTGCTGTTTCGCAGTTAGAGGGACCTTGCCATGCAGAATATTGAGAGCCAGTTCACATAGAGCTAATATTAGCTCATCGGGGGCTGAATGCAGAATAACACGTCTCTGCTTGGGTGAGCTCTTGTATAATAACTTTAAGAGATAGAGATTTCTGGAAAGCCTTGTGCTCATTTTCACCTCGGGACGTACACCACCGGGTAGTCTGACAGTAAATCCGTTCTGAGTCGGTATTTTTCTGGTGTCTGTGGTTTATAATCGATCAAAAAATAGCTGTAAGGCCGTTCGGTTGCATCTTGATACGCTTCGATAAAAAATGGTGTATTACGCGGAAACATTTGACGACCTAAAACGCCTATTTGTTGTTTATCTCGAGGATTTTTAAATATAATTAAATAATTTGTATTTAACCCGATTGTTCTGGTAGATTTACCCTGGAAAAACAGATTCTGTATTAATAGCAAACAGCTAATCTTCATATGATGTATGTATTGTGTAAAAATCTTCTCGACTTCAGTGTTAGAAGCAGCTTGAATCATAACATCATCCATGATGAGTAAAGATGTTTTGCCAGGAGGAAATAATGATTCGTCATCCAATTTCTTTGGTATACCTTCAATGAATTTAATATCAAAACCATGTAACATTTCATCATACATTGGCTGCCAGGATGTATACACATAGACAAAATTGTCAAACTTGACAGAGGACATTTTCTCTGAATTATACATTAGATTCTTCACAAAAAAAGTCTTCCCAGAACCACTTGGACCGGCTACGATTGCCGAAAAAGGATGTTGCAGTCTGCAGTCAAACACATCTGTTTCACACATTTTTAAAATATATTACTAGAATCCGTAAGGTAATGTAGTATAATCTGGTTGGAGTACCCGCTTATCATACACCACGGAAAATTTTTTCACATTTGACCTGTTGTGTAATGTGAATCTCCTCTTATTCCGTGTGATGGTGTTTGTTTTTGCGGACAGGTGTAATCTGACACCTCTTTCGACATAACCTCGCACAAGATCGGTCAGACTCTGTAGCGTAACTATTTCACCATTCTCTGCTGTTAACGTGATGCCTTTAGCTTTGAGACATGAACGACCATCGGATGTCTTAAATGCATAAGATTTAGGACCCGAGGAAACGAATTGGATTATATGCTGACCAGAATCTAACTCGCTCGTCAGCTGACCGAGATAAGATCCTGTCTCAGGAATCCAATCACCGGTTTTTGATACAAAAATCACGCTGTCTGTGTCGGCATAAATCACTCTCTCGCGTAATTTATCTAGAAGATTATACAACTCGAGTCGCCCGTAACAAGTCGTGAAAGCGCCTACCAAAAGATTTACATCCCGCGTGGGAGATGGGTCTTGCGGTGCACTACTCGACTGAATCAAAGCCACTGAATCAGATACGAAAGAGAAATGATGTATTACGTGGGCGTGGTTAAAGAGATGCTGAGTGAACTCTTCTGGGTCTGCCAGGAGTTCACTGTGTGCAAGGTGAGATCTCAGACAAAACCTACCCCAAAGTGTATTCAAGATGAGCTTAGCAATGGATCTTTTTGCTGGATTTTTTATTATTTTAGACGGATCTAACTGGATCCCTTCCTTATCCAGGTAATCAGCTACGTAAGATTGTTTTTCTGTCTCTGTCACTACATCGGACGGATACCCCGACGCTTCCTGTTTCAGTTTAAGGAATGTTTTAACATATTCGGTGAATAATGTATCGGACGTGTCTGGGAAATGCCAGACTTCATGTATTTTGATTACGCAATATCCGTGTTGAATAGCTTTCTGGAGTTCAACGGTCACCCATGTGCCTGTAATACATCTCTCAGCCTCTGTATGGCAGCATTGTGTATCCTGAATCTGATTCTCTGCACAAGTCTTACATAGAGGAAACATTAGCTTACCAGCACACCTGTAAGGCAGTACTGGATGATACAATCCCCGCGGAGGAAGAACTTCGGCCTTTATTAGCCCAAAGTAGTTCTCTATCGCTTCAAAGTCCTTGAATATAATTTTAGGATGACCTATAGGATACGTTTTAGTAGCCTGGACGAAAGGGTATAACGATGTGAAATCATAATAGTCGATTCTCTCATTTTCAGCTGTTTTGTGATACAACTTGTACGCATTGGTTCTACCGCCGTATAGAGCATCTCGAGCTCTCAGCCTCTCGTGTGTTTCGTAAGATGACATGAACCGCATGACATCACGGTCTGTCTGTTTCAGCCCCTCCCATTCGCATTCCCACATAACAATAACGCGCAATCCATAAACTTTTCGCAGGGTTTCTAGTTTTGCATCCGACTGCCTTCTGAGATCCCCAAAACACACTTTCGATAAAGGTTGAATTTCTTCTGCCTTAAATCTGCAGTCGTGACCGTGAAAAAAGCACCCTAGGAATTCCAAGGCTATCTTTGTCCCATTATCATCCTCATAATAACCATCTAGGTGATATGGCCCCACCGCACGTTCGCCAATGTTTACTGCATGTTCTATCTCCACGTTTTGACTCAATTTGACATACTCAAGCCATTGGATAGATACGTTTGAAAACGTCTTGTGTTGATTAATATAGGCGTGGCTGTGTGTTAGAGCCAGTGTGTCGCGCGAGAGAAAATTTGTTTTGAAAGTTTTCATACACACACCTGGTAATGTGATGGATTTGAACGGATCGATATTTGTGAAATTTATAAATTCGTCTCTGTAACATTTGCAGGCTTTTCGTAGAATAATTACATCATTCCTACAGTAAAAAGCGATCTCCTTTTTGAAGTCAAAGATATCATTCGATACATCTGCGTACCAAGTGTCAAATCTGACACGCTCGGCTTCACTCATTGTCTCATAACCGTAAAACTCTTTTGCAGGATAGGGACCGATATATTCTCCATTTTCTGGTTTATTGAAAAGGTGCGGAAAATAACCCTTCTCCTGTGTATCTAAGTTAAGGGCCTTGGGTATGTTAGTTAGTTTAAAGGGGATAAATTGCCATGAGTCGATGAACCGTTGTTTAAACACAGTATCATACATGTATAGAATTCTACATCCCTGCATAATAACTTTTGGCGTCAAGCCCTCCCCGACAAGATAATTAAGGAGTAAATATGCATCAAAACCGGACGAGTTATGTGCAATAAACGTGTATCCTGTATATTTTGGGCGTCTGAAGTGTTTAATCAAACGAGCCACACAATCTACCCCCGCAGCTTCAAACGTCTCGCCTGTCTCTGTCATTGCACAAACATAATTTGCTATGTGTCTCCCATCTTGAACGAATGTTTCAAAATCATAATAAATGTAATTTTTGTCTTTGCCTTCAGGTTTTAGAGGCTGAATGTAACATTCGTGACCACCGTCGCTCGTCAAAATCTCACAACAATGTAGACAATACTCTGGAGAGCATTTGTGAGGTTTTATTTTTTCACCATCAGAGGGCGTTCTATAAACGGCATGGCATTTTGAGCAGAATCTCACAGATTCACACTGAGATCTCTCGCCGGGGGTTTGTGATTTTTTATGTGTTTCGTAACAGTAGTTGTTTTTACAGAATCTTAGACATTCTGCACACTGTCTTGTTCTGCTCGCATACGTGCGACACGCAGATGTCATACATATCTTGCAAACAAACTGACATTCGTGTGTTTTTCTGTCTTTATGCCCCTTGAAGCAGTATTCACACACGTACGAGCTTCCAATAAATCCGGTTAAATTTTTTATTAGATGAAAATGTCCTTCGTGCAGAAATAGATGGACTGTCTTTGGGTGTAATTCGTCTGTGTTTTTGTACACAACCACCTTACCAGAACAGTCTCTATAAAAAACTACAATTTTTATGTCTAATTTATTTTCGAAAACCGACAAATTATGGAGAGCTATCTGCTCGTGTGCCATAAAACCACATCCCGTGTGAATCTCCATCGCAGGTGTGTGTAACTCTTGATCTGTGAAATCTGGATTAAGGAAATATGCTAGACAGTAGCTCAAACACATTTCATTATCGATATTAATGGGGCTAAATAAATGCATTTTATTCCTACTGATACTCTCGCTGATAGCTAGGTGATTGATCTTTCTTCTTCCCCCTCCTGTTTTATCTCTCACAATTGAGATTTGTAATGCTAGGGTCGAGTCACTAGCCAGATCAGCATTACTCTGAGCAACTTGCTCAATCTGATTTATGAATAATGAAGCATCGTGGTTGTTATCAGGTGTTAATACTGCATTTACTGACCCCGGCAAACTTTCTCCTGCAAGCGCTATGTTTATGAACCCCGTCTCGCCCGCCAGCTGATGTGAAAGGTCAACCACCTCGTTTAGGATATTATGGAGGCGTGAATTATATTCTACAAAATCGGTGGTCTGTATTTGTCTGAGATCTAACGATCTCTGTAACTCTACACCGTTAAAACGCGGTCGTGGTGTTATCGTGAAACCCCGAACAACACCACCATCAGTCATCAGAGCATCTATCTCCGCACGACTTAACTCCGTAGGCCGCGTTTGAGATGTCCCTAGTGTACCACCTGTCTGTGCGCTCTCATCTCCATCATCCCCGGTCGGGTCTATCCAGCGATGCTGGTCGATTATAATATTATCCAATCTCTCCGTATTAGACAAAACACTACTATTTAGACCTCTTAACTGTTGACGTATTAAAATATTCAGTCTCTCATTATTCTCAGACGTACCTCTAGATCTTGAGCGAGTTATATCATCACACTCTGAGTCGGTTCTCTGTCTTTTAGGAAACATTTTGATATGTTTTTTATTTTTAAAATTGTGTGAAACAGAAGGATGCCATTAAATATACATCACAATGTTTTTAATAGGTATACATCATAAAATGTAGGGTATTAGTAAAACATAATCACCCATACACACACCTCTAGATAAAAAACAATAACAGAGAAATAGATTTTAAAAACTGAAACACAAATACAAAATCTCACACAGTTAGATAAAAAACAATAACAGCCATACGATTTTAAAACAATAACAGTGAAATGTTTTTTAAAAAACTAGTCAATCATCATTTTATGTAGGCCTGTCCCTCGATTGTCTCTGAATAATATGTAATCTTTCAGATATTAGGGACAGTACAGTAATTAACAATGAATGATCATTCCTCACCTCCAAAAGGTTTTGCTGAAGTGATAAGACCGTGTTGCGCAACTGTCTGTTTTCTTCCAACACACGGTCTTGGCAAACACCGAAAAATTCCACCGCACTTCTTAAATCGGCGGTGTGTTGATTCTGTGTATCAATGACTCTATGTAGAAGGTCCGTAATACCGGTCTGCCCTCTTGAAACTATATCCGCTGTCTGATGGTAAGTGAGAGGTAGTGTGGCGATTTCGATAACACGTTGGAAGCTTCTGTTTGCACTCCGTAAAGTGGCATAACTCAATCCACGGAGATCTGCAGGATTGTACAGAGGACTAAACCTCTGGTCGTCTTCATCACTGTTTTCTGATAAGTCCCGTTCCGAATTGATGCTCTCCAGTACCGATTGCTGAGAAGCCAAAAACACCTCGGCCCCTCTTTCTGGAGAAGAGGTGATTTCTTCTAAAGAAAAAAAAAAAAAAAAAAAAAATATATATATTATATGAATTATTTAATATAGATAAAATATAGTCTAATGAAACAAGAAATCTTACCGTATTCATCCGTATTCGGACTCTCGGGAGAATATTTCTCGAATCGTTTCTTTCCTCCAGTTGTCGATGTAACAGATGTACTGTTTTCTTCTAAAAACAATATTCGGTTAATTAAAAAAATTCAGCGAATAAAAAATATAAAAGATTAGACCAAATAGTTTTCTTTTTCCCTTACCTCTCTCCGGATAGATTAATTCTTCTCCATAAATTTCCCGAAGACGTTTCACCCCTCTGTGTGAAGCGTCAATGATGTTAATCGATCCGGTGTTTCCCTCATCCAAAGACGGGCTCGAACGGGGAGAATTCTCCTCTTCGACTGGACGTGAGGTTTGACTTTCGGTACTCTCTGTGTCCGCACAGACCACAGCTGTAGGGGTTGAATTGGGCGTGACGTCTTCGTAAATTTGATTGGCTGGGTCCGGCGGTTGGGTGGAGCTATGAGCCGGTGCGTCGTCTGTGATTTCTGTTGAAAGTAGTTTTTTCTTTAAAACAAATATTAAATAGTAAATATTTAAAAAAGACATGACAAAAATATATCCTCGTACCTTGAAAAAAATCACCTGGCGCGACACCTTCGGGGAATGATGTATCATCTGAAAATAAAAGCATTTATTGAGATATCTTTTCAATTTTGTAGGTTATGATTTATGATAAAAATACTCACATAAATCGTTAAGAATTTCCACTAATTCGGAATCAAAAGAGCGTTCGTCTCCTTCTGCTCCATAATGATGATTTGTAGACATTGCGCTGGCTCGATGGTGTGTCTCCTTCGTCGGTTGGGTACTCAAATGAAATACTCAAATGACTCCTTTTAAAGATTGCGATACGATGCGTTTTAAAAACACCTTTTTCCCCGCTTAATTTTCAAAGAAACCCTTCATCTCTGCATGTGGTATGGAGTCTGATACCTGATTTGTATGACTAGAAAAAACATGTCGAATTTGACCCATCTCTTCAAATAAGCTCTGCAATAAAACTAATTCACACAATTCCGTCAAAAAGAGAAAAAATTAAATATGCAGGATGCTACCATATGCCCCATAACACCTCGGTAGACATAGCGGCGCTCTGTGTGTGTGTGTGTGTGTGTGTGTGTGTGTGTGTGTGTGTGGTATGATAAGTGCGCGAGCCTTAAAAACTCTAGGAGACTATAGCCTACTTTTAAAATTATAGAATAATTTTGTGACAATTAAATATTGGAAACCGTGACTATTTACCACATTTCATATGGATGTTTAAAGTGGTTTACATAAAAACGGTATAAAAACGATAGATAAAACAAATGAGTATTTCACTTGAAGTTTCCGCTGCTTTTTAAACTCTTAACTGTGATGCTGTGGTAGGGGGATTCCTATGAGTGATGTCATTTGTATCATCCAATGACATTTGAGAGGTGTGTCTTAATTTCACACAACCTATGAGCTTTGAGAGGGGCGTGTTAGGGGGTGTGGTCTCTCCGGGCCGTTGCATCGGTTTTCTTTGGTCATTTAAGTCTGGCTACTGAGCTGACCGGACGTGTTTTCTATTTGGGAGCTTGAAGGGGGGTGTGGGAATTTCCCACGGTGACATCTGTTGGGGCGGGGGTAGGGGCGGGGTTTGTGTGTGGCTCTCTGTAGGCCTCAGACTGCTTTATTTCTGTCTGACCTGTGGACTGAATGGACGCTCTACACTTTGCTCCACTACAACGAACCACTTATATATCTTTAAACTCCGAGTCTTTAACAACTGGGTATGTAAAAACGTAACACTTTTTAAACTAGTTTGTGTTTTATGTAAAAGTTTTACAAATACTGTCTGAAAGTTAAAAAACTCTTAACTTGTTTTAATGTTTTAACATCTTTAAATAACACTAACTCATTTTTTAATATCTCTTTTAGAGAAAAATGCAATTTTAACTTATTTCATTGATGTTTTGAAAGTGATGAATGTACATCTGTCTTCTTTAATAAAAACCACTGATCTCACACTCTGGCTATGTCTTTATTGTACATTTTTTAAAAAGTTTTAATTTACACTGTTTAGAACTACTGAGCGTGGGAAATTTTCCCACGCTTCAAATGTTCAACCCCTAAGGAGGCGTGACACAAATCCGATTTTCCCACGGTGTACTGTACAGCCCATAAGTGGGAGGAGCTAGCGTGGGAAATTCCCACGGTGTACTGTACAGCCCATAAGTGGGAGGAGCTAGCGTGGGAAATTCCCACGGTCAAAGGGGGCGGGGCTTTGAGGGCCATAAAGCAATAAAACTGTCAGTTTTTTAGATGGAAGGTGCCCTCTATTCTCTCTCTAGCCTACGAGTCCCAGTCACGCCGACCCCTGTCTTCTTCCTTCCTGACTCTTAAACCTCATCACACTTTTATTTCATTAAAATGAATTAACCGCAAGAATAGTAAGGTTTAATACTAAATTGGTTATCATAGATGTTACTGTATTTGTCGAATTCATTGTTGTGATAACGCTGCGCAGTTTTACGTGTTCTAAACAATTGTTGTAAAAGTACATTCGAACATGCCCACATCATTTGCCAAAATACTGATTAATCTTTATGTATAACACATGCTATATTTATTTACATGGCCATAAACACCAGACGTGATAAACAATGTCAATAAACTAAACACAAATCTAAAGCAATAATACTTTCCTTACATAAACATAACTATTACCGAATGCTACATTTGGAAAATATAAAATTAAGCATGCTTTGTCGACAGAACCAGCAGCAATCGGTAAAGAATAATTGTGTCCCATAACGACTGCAAGAAACAAGCTAAAGTTTGTTGCTTGATAGACGCTACAACTACAACTTCCGCATTTGTCCAGGACTCCACGCAGTACGAGCGGAAACCGAGGGTGACGCGGATATGACGCAATTGGCGACTCCCAGCTCCCCCCTGTTCTAACGCCCCGTTTCCTTGGTTAAAATCGCAATTTTCTCACGATTTAAAAATAGTTGGAAACATTTGGGATATTGTAAGTAATCAACTTAACAAAATATATAACACTGGCCTTGAGATTTTGGGATATTTTAATGCAAAATTCTTACATATTGTACCTTTAATAAACAATGCATTCTCTGATATTTTGTGTTAAAGATTCAGCATCGTTGGGGTTTGTGGAACACGGCAATACCGCGAATGACAGTTCTAAGATCTAAAATCAAGGAGGTACATAATTTCTTGTGATTGTGGGCACCACAGAGTGATTACAGGCCAATAAACTACATAGGCATAATATCTGGGATAGGAAATCATACACACATCAAGAAAATACATTTAAAATATTTTATACAAGGATTTTGGTCGCACGTGGTGGGGCCTGCGTGTGTTTCTGTGTGTGTGTGTGTGTGTGTGAATGTGTCTTGAAAGTTCACAACCGCACGCTGAACTCTTGTCCCCGGCGCTGCGGGGTGAGGGTTATGTGTGTGCGTTCGTTTGACTCCTTGAATTGATGTACTCAGCAGAGACCACATGTTTTGGCATCTGGTCTTACAACACTTTTATTGTTGTGAAGAGTTAATTAGTGTCTACGTGTAAATCAGTGTCCGAGAGACTCCCTGGGGGGGGGGGGGGGGTGCTTTCGGGATCGCTCTCATTGGTCAGCGTTAGTCTCTCCAGGTCATAAACAGACGGTCTTTGTTGATTTAGACGTAAGAGATCATGTAGAGAGAGAGGTAATCAGTGATTTACACCATTTTTCGGCGCCATTTGGGCTGCACGTCTTGCGCAGAGCAATCTCAAGACAACAGAGGTGTCGTAAATGAGAGTGCTTTGGAATGTCAGAATAGCTTGAGTCAGAGCGAGACGGGTTTTTGTAGATTTAGACTGCATTCATTAATTTAATTTAATCACCATGCAAACTGGTGATCTGCTCTCCGTTACAGTAAGTTACTTTTTTCTTTAGTTTTTGCCACGTGAATGACGGTCAGTGGTTGTCAATCTCCTCACTGATATCCAAAATGGCCGAGGAACACGTTTGTCTATGGCAAAATGTAAGAAGACACAAAAATATATATTTTTCCACTGACAAAAGTAGTTTCTTGAAAAAAATATAATTTAAAAAGTAAACCCACCCGCTGGTTTCTAATTTACTTATCATATTATTTTTATTTTCAACCATTAACATAAACTAGATTAAATTAATTCAATTCAACATAAATCTTTAGAGTTAAAATAGCAACTAGGTTATTCATAACTTATTCAGTTTCAGTTCTGCTTAATGCATTGCAGTTTTTGAGTTAATATCAATTTTTTTTAATTTTCATCCAAGTTATTCTAAACTTCGTGAGGCAAATGACAACATTATATGATCAAATACAATCAACACACTCCACAGCGCCACCCAGTGCATTTAATTATAACTGTGAGTTAGTGTTTGGATTTGTCATGGATTCACAGCATTTACGTCCAGCAAAGCAACGTAGTAAAATTCAAATAATATTTTCAAGTCATCACAGGTAAACTGTCTGACCAGTACGGGTTTGTCATTAGTGTACCACAAAAGAGCTATGGTTTGCAGACAGTTGAGAGTTGATATGTTACAAATATGTCTATTGAATATACTGTGTGCACTCAATGTCCCGTTAGCTCGGAGAGGTTTATTTTCTCCCTTCAATAAGTTTTGTCAATTGTTTTGTTTATTGGTCTTATTCTGGTTTCTCTTTGTAATAAACGTTGCATTGGGTTACCCCTGGTTCACACCGGATGCGGAAGCGTCGCGGAATGGAAAATCACGCGCGGTCCGGCGCCTGCCTGTTCACACTAGACGCGTATTCTCCGCGGCGGTCGACAAGCGCTTCTGCTCAGTTGTTGTTTATTCAGAGCTATTTTTACATCATGGGTAAGTAAATAACCTCATAAAATGAATACACCATGTTTCTGTAACCAAGAAGTTTGTACACTTCTTTTATTAGATTAGTTTAGTTTATTTCAGACAGACAGACAACTTAATTTCAACACAGTTGAACTGACAAACAACAAATTTACAGCAGTCTGAAACAGGTGTAGGCTGAAGCTATTGCTTATAATGCCTACCCTTTTTGAAACATCTATTTTACTAAATTATTAATTTACTAATTATTGTCTTACATCATTATAATGTTGACAAACAAATATAAACAGAAAACTCAAACATTACTATTTCCTTTGCAATACCGTTGCACATTCCAAATACAACAAAAGCAGTTTGTTCATTTATCATTCTTTAAATGGTTTCATATTGTTTGTGCTTTATTTTAAAAAAAATTTTTTAACTTATTAAGTGTCCCACATATTTTTAGTTCCTCATGACAGCTGTTCCATAGATTTACACCTTTAACTGAAATTTTACACATTTATTAATCCGTTGTCGAGACACACACGCAGCCAGAGAGAGAATATGGTAGACAGTAGTAGTGTAGATATACCGTTGAAATATACATCCTCTCTTCAAATTTATTAAATCTATTTTCCTCTTCCTGTTTTACAGTGCGAGTAGACAGGAGGAGAGCCCTTGCCCTATATCTATTGCTTCGCAGTTGTCGCCGGAGAAGAAGAATGTGGGTCCACCCCATTAACAAAAAAAGAAAAGAATTTGGTGTGTTTCACCATCTTGTGGCGGAATTGTCCCTGGACAGAGATCGCCACGTGAAATACTTCAGGATGTCTGCTGAAAAGATGGATGATCTTCTGTCTTTGATTGGGCCTGATCTAACAAAACAAACCACCAATTACCGGGAATCTATCCAGCCAAAACAACATCTTGCTGTTACACTGAGGTAAGATAACAAATAAATAAGCATTTTAAGCACAATGTATTGTGTGATTTTTTTTTTTTTTTTTTTTTTATTTACAACTGCAAAACTACAATCTAAAACCTTAACTATAATACAAAAAACAATATAATTTAACAAAATTAGAACTTCTTAGACAAATGTAAATATATAAATAAAAAATGAAAGTCTTTGAAACAACAAAGATTTATTCAGGTTCTCCCAGTTCTACTAAAAATGGTGAAATGTTGTGGGGGGTGAGAGATCTTCAAGCTCCTCAAGCATAGACATGCTCCTCTTCACACCCCTTTCTCGAGCTGGAGTTTGCAATGGGGTGTATTGTTGTCTCTGCTGTGAGTGGGACATTGGGGGTTGTGTTTGTTGTTGATATGATGGGGTGGGGGGTGGAAGGTGGCTTTGTTGATAATGGGATGTTGATGTATATGAATAATCTGGTGTTTGTGACTGGGTTGGCTGCTGCCAAGATAATGGGGTTGGTTGGATAGCTTGGGTCAGTTGTTGTTCTTCTTTTTCCAAGTCCGTGAGGTACTGTAAAATATGTATTTGAGCATTTGTTTGTGAGCTACGGCGCAGTCTGTTAAGTCTGGGGACAAGGCTGAGGGCGAAAAAATACATCTCCTCCTCATCTTTGGGGACATGCGGAGGGACCGGTGCTTGTTCGGCTGTGAGGAATTGCAGGAGCCCTTGTTCTGTTGGTCCTTCTATAGTTGACCTTTGCCTTTTCTTTTTTGTTGTTTGTGAAGTATCAGTGGCGGCTCCTGATGACAAGGCCTGAACTCTGGGGTGTGTTTGGGGGTTTGCAAGCTGGGTAGATGTATGTCCTCCATCGGTTCGATGTGGAGAGGAAGATGCAGACCTCCGTGTCGGAGTTCCTGGTGTTGCAGGCCTTGAAAGCAGTCCAGAGGGTCCAGTCTCATCACAGCTTAGATCTGCAGATGTTCCTTCGCTCTGATCACTAGGCCGGAGAGTACTTTTCGAGCTTTAAAAAAAAAGAGAAAAACCTTTTGTTATGATATACAGGCTACAGCCAAAATATTAAAAATTATAATTTGCAACAATGAGTATGAAAGTTCACAAGATCAAATACATTTATCCAAAAAAAATACCTCCACTTAGAAAAACAAATACTAACCTTCGGGGTTGCATATAAGGTATCAAAAAGGACATGATAGTGCTATATTTCCAGTCCCTTGCACTGCCCCCAGCGGACCCACTCGGAGCAGTTTTGTTTTTGTTCTTCACAAATGTGTCCCGTAATTGTTTCCATCTCCTTTTGCATTCTTCCACTGTGACACAGTAACATACATGAATTAATAGGAAACAATGCAATTACTCCTTTTAATATTATCTGTATTACACAGTTATGATATTTCTATTGTGATATTTCTTTTTAAATACTAAGTACTGTTTACTGTTGTTCTTGAATCATATACTTTTACATAGGCTAAATTACACACTTTTCCTCCTGGCGTCAGGCTCACATTTTTTTCCTGTTTTTATCCCACAGATATCATTTAAAATTTACATTTTCTTTATTTCCACAGATTCCTTGGTACAGGGGAAACATTTTCCAGCCTGGCTTTCCAGTACAGGTTAGGGAAAAGTACTGTGTCCACCTCCGTACACATGACCTGCCGGGCAATAGAGAGGCGGATGATGGACACCCAGTTTCCCAGGCCCACGGAGCAGATGTGGAGAGACATCGCCTCTGCATTCTGGATTAAGTGGAATTTTCCGAACTGCCTTGGCGCCATTGACGGGAAACATGTAAACATCAAAGCACCATCAAAAACCGGAAGTCAGTACTTCAATTATAAAAAAACATTTTCCATCGTTTTATTAGCACTGGTAGATGCAAACTACCGTTTCATCAACATCCAAGTGGGGGACTATGGACGGGCAAGTGATGGAGGTGTGTACAGTGGATCGGACTTGGGAATTTGCATGGAGAACAAAACGTTGCATGTTCCTGCTGACTGTCCTCTACCAGGAGCCGTCCAAAAAGGGCCAGTACCATACACCATGGTGGGAGATGCTGCCTTCCCTTTGAAGAGGTACTTGATGAGGCCATTCCCTGGGCAACACCTTGATCGGGGGCAAAAGATATTCAACTACAGATTGTCCAGGGCCAGAATGGTGGTGGAATGCGCCTTTGGCATTCTGGCAGCAAGGTGGAGAGTTCTCTATACACGCATCGCAATGGCACCAGAGAATGTGGATGCTGTTGTTATGGCTGTGTGCATCCTGCACAACTACCTCCTTAACGCAGTGGAAAATCAGAGTTTGTTGGAGGAGGCAGAAGAGCAAGGGGAACATCTCCAGGATGCCAGGAACATGGGTGGCAACAGAGGACGCAGGGATGCATATGAATCAAGAGAAAAACTCAGTGCATTTTTCCTCTCTCCAGAGGGCAGTGTGTCCTGGCAGGATAGGATGGTGTGAGTGACATGCTGAACCACAGCTAGAGGGACTTGGATTTGAGGGGAGATAGATATACACATTATTTAAGGCCTTAATTTGCTGTATATTATGCTTGAAATAAATGTGAAGAAAAATCAATTTATTTGTCATTATTTCATGGACTCTGACATCAACCTCTTCTTTAGATAGGAATTTACATGTCTATTTACAGTAAAGTTACAGTCTTCACTGAACTATTTAAGCATTGCTTACATCTTTATCTATGATTTCTTTTTTACATACTTAGAGATAAAGATAAATCTGTGGGTTATTATGAGCCAAATGTGTTAATAGATGACATATTAACATTATGGGAGGAATTTATTGTCAAAACTTTATAGGTACAACCACAATATGCAATACATAAAAATAATACTATATGTCTCTTCCAAATGAGCTTGCTCTAGTGGAATATGAGGTCTAAATAAAAGTAAAAAGTTTTAAACAATTAAAGCTGTATTTACAATGATACTTGTATTTATCCTATCTGTATGTAAGCTATATTATTTTTTTCTAATATAATATTGCTGTAAAACTGCATTTAGTGAGTAGTCTTTAAGGAGAATGGGGGATGGTGGAGTTAATGGCTGAGGGACCCTGTCTGGTGGCCCCTGTAGCAGGATTCAATTTGGTCACAGTGTTGAAGATGTAGGCTATTATTTAATCTATAGAGGAAATATATTTCACAATCTATGGACAATTATTTTTGCACAGAACTTGTGGGACACCTTTTGATTCAAACGATAGGCTATACTTACTTGTTGATCCGATTGCTGCTGCTACAGCCTCCCAACATTTGTCCTTTTTGCTGTTGTCCTTGTAGTACATGTGCTGGGGGTCATACAACTCCCTGTACTTCTCCACCTCAACGATTAATTTGACATCATCCATTTTCACTTCTTATCAACTCCTGCCTGCCTCTCTCTCTCTCGCTGTTTCCCTGTTTGTTTGTGTGTTTAGTTAATACTCGCAGTATTTTAATTTGAAAATTGCTTATATTTTGACAACTGACCGGATGTCTCGTGTTTCTTGGTGTGACTTCCTGCCGGAATGGACGCGAATCACTCGCGGCTCGCGCAAAAAATAGACCAGACGCCGAAACTGGCACTCCACGGCGCAGGCCGGCCGCGGCATGCCGCGGCGCTCCGCGTCTGGTGTGAACGACACCATAGGTTAACATGGGCGCCGAAAGGAAGCGGCCTCCGTTCCGCGCCGCTTCGGCGTCGCTTCGGCGGCCGGTGTGACGGCCCATTCACACCGGCCGCCGAAGCGACGCCGAAGCGGCGCGGAACGGAGGCCGCTTCCTTTCGGCGCCCATGTTAACCTATGGTGTCGTTCACACCAGACGCGGAGCGCCGCGGCCGGCCCGCGCCGTGGAGCGCCAGTTTCGGCGTCTGGTCTATTTTTTGCGCGAGCCGCGAGTGATTCGCGTCCATTCCGGCAGGAAGTCACACCAAGAAACACGAGACATCCGGTCAATTGTCAAAATAAAAGCAATTTTCAAATTAAAATACCGCGAGTGACAAATGCGATCATATTTGTGTATCTAAACAGACTAGAAAGATGAAAACAAACAAAGAAAAAAAAACTATCTACCATATTCTCTCTCTGGCTGTGTGTGTGTCTCGACAACGGATTAATAAAAGAAGTGTACAAACTTCTTGGTTGCAGAAACATGGTGTATTCATTTTATGAGGTTATTTACTTACCCATGATGTAAAAATAGCTCTGAATAAACAACAACTGAGCAGAAGCGCTTGTCGACCGCCGCGGAGAATACGCGTCTAGTGTGAACAGGCAGGCGCCGGACCGCGCGTGATTTTCCGTTCCGCGACGCTTCCGCATCCGGTGTGAACCAGGGGTGAATGGGCCGTTAGTCACTCTATTAATTCTCTTGTGCTTCGTTCCCACCTAAATTATATTGCATTGATAAGGAGTTATCACAAACTAAGACTGTTTAGTTGTGCTATCTTACAATCAATATATAGGAAAGTAAATGTAAGGTAAATGTATGGAGGGAGTCTTAAAAAGGTCTCAAAATGTATTAAATTTAACTCCATGACTCCTGTAAATATCATAATCTTGTGCAGCAGTTGTCATTCAAATTTTGACTATTAACAAGAGGATTACGAAACTTATCTTTGGTACATCAAAGATCTGATATTTGATAAATAGATCTTACTTGTTTTACTTTATTAAATCAGGGTTCACTTCAATATTCACATTTATCCTCCTTGAACTCATTCTAACAACTTAGGCTAATGTTTTCATATGTTTATTTCAGACCAGATGGAGGGAAAAGTCAAAGACAAGAACTGAAGTTAAAGGTGATGATGCTGTAGTTTGTTTCAGTCTGTTGACACCAAAAAAAATTTGCTTAAAGTGCCAATTTACAGAAGATCTCAGACATCACCATAATGAATGAGCTGAAAACAGGGAACTTTTGGAGACAAAGAGGCTTTTCAGCAGCAGTTTATCATGATGACTTTGTACTTTTTAAATGCAGATTGGATAAAAACACAGTGATCACAGTTCACACCTGCAGTGAAGCCCCTCCCACAACAATTCACCAATAAATACTGGGAATATTCCCATCATCCTACAAGAGAAGGACAAACTCCAGGAGTAGCAGCTGAAATCTGTGTGACTGTTAAAGATGGAGTTTATTAAAGAGGAGATTGAAGACATGAGTGATCCAGAACCATCCAGAATAAAACATGAAGATACCGAGGAACAAATAGGTTGGTGTCCATTCTTGATTCTTCATTGTTGACTGCTTTGGTAGATGTGAATTAATAAGCAGTATATGGATGATAAATAATAGAGAAATACATCCAAATGACCATAACCTTGTATATAGCAGTTGTCAAACATATTTTTACTATATTAACAATGAATGACAGAACAAAACTTTGCCACATATGATCTCTGTTGCTTTCTGCTATTAAATCAGAGGGTTGTTCCACAAAAAATGCTAAGAAAAGCGGGGATTAAACTCCAAAACCCGACTTGAATAAACCTAACAAATAAGTTTGGGCTAAAGCGGTTTCATAAAAGGTAATTCAAGTTCACACAATCCCACTAATTTGATCCAGGTTTATCTAGTCTAGATAACTGTGTGTGCACGCGTTTCTTAAGCAGCCCTAGAGGTTGATCATAGATCAAATCGAAATTTTGTGTTGTTTTATGCGTTTGAGACATGGTGTTTGCAAAACTTACATTTCACAGGAATATTCTCCATCTGTAAATCTTAGAAAGTCGTGGAAATATTTCCATTTTGCTGCAAAACTTCACATTGAATGAGCGCTGCTGCGTGCATGCGCGCCAAATAGGAGCGCAATAATTCTGACCAATATACATTTTGCTTGGAAAATTAATAGACTATGCGATGTTTTATAACACCAGAAATATCTTCTAATTATAATAATTTATCTTTAGGAAGTTGGATAAGTTGCAGTGAACTTATAGCTCATCACACTCATATATTTTATACTTAAAATAATAATAAAAAATTGAACAGAAGTAATTCAGGGAATAATTTTTTAAGAAACCAAATATAATAAAGATGCAAAATATAGTTTTGGGTTTAGGACCTAAGCTACTTAACAAAGATGACTTATACTTACTTAGAATGCTGAGAATTACAGCTTTTAAAGCAATAATTGTTTGTTTGTTTTTTTTGTTTTTTTTTTGGAGAAAGTAAGAATGTTTGGTTAGATTTAGTTTATTATGGAGAGGATAACGTGAAATTAAGAGTAAAAGTATACATTTTGAAAAGATATGTGCAACTCTAAAATTAAAGAATATTCCATAAAATAAAGGAATAGCCTACATATTAGCCTAACTAAATAACTATTTGTATAATTGTGTTAAATGTGTTTGACTTGAAAGACATAATAAAGTACATTTTATATATATATATATATATATATATATATATATATATATATATATATATGCTAAAATATTTGTTGTTGGACATTAGATGTGCCTTATTTAGAATTTTAAACCTACAAATGTATTTTTATGATAGAAATAACTGTAAAGGGACTATAGGGTAAATCAAGTGTAGGCTAATATAGCAAATAACTAAATTTATTGAAATTTATTGAAAAGATTTCTGGTACAGGATATACAATCCTCTATTCCAGACTCTAAAAAACACAAACAAATATATATATATTCACATTTTAACATTTTATAAAAACACATTAATTTCATTTTCCTTCTGCTTTAATAAGCTTTTATTTTATTTTATTTTAGATTCTAATGTTCTTCTAATAACCATAAAAATGTACTACAGCTGCCAAATAAAACCAGAGAGAAATGTATTCATTAATCTTCAAACCTATGTTATTAAATCTTGGGCACAAAACATTCAGCCAGTAAATAAAACCTGGATTTTATATATATATATATATATATATATATATATATATATATATATATATATATATATATATATACATATACACACGTTTGTAGGTCTATATTGTCTCAATTATCATTGTAGCCTTATTTAAGTTGATTTTCTTTACTGTATATTTATTTTTGGACTGATAATGGTTAATAAAGTCAAAAAATGATATGAGAGAGTGTCAGTCATTGTGTTCCTGGTCAGTGTTAGAGGATCTGTGTAACAACTGAGGCTTAGCCTGACAGTTAGCCTGCCCTGGACCAGGCTAGTTTCCCAGCACAAGTTGCCAGAGTAACTGAGTTCAAACTATTTTAAGTTTGCTTTGAAGCAGAATCAACCGACAAAAAGTCTGACTAACCAAAGTAAGC
The DNA here is from genome assembly GCF_965113295.1 of Leuciscus leuciscus. NCBI lineage: Eukaryota > Metazoa > Chordata > Actinopteri > Cypriniformes > Leuciscidae > Leuciscus > Leuciscus leuciscus. Next base: position 6,479,987 of record NC_138733.1, on the reverse strand, counting down.
CTGGCTTGAATTCTAATCTTGTTTTATGGAACAACCCTCTGGGTTCACTTAAACTGATTCAAACTGTATTTCTGTGTATTTTAGACCAGGTGAGAGTGAAAGAGCAAAAACAAGAACTGAATGAAGAGGAAGAACAACATCATAACGTTACAATTCCAAGAACAAAAGCCAAAAACACCTGCACTCAGTGTGGAAAGAGTTTCACAGAGAAAGCAAACCTTAAGAGACACATGAAAATTCACACTGGAGAGAAACCGTATACATGCACTCAGTGTGGAAAGAGTTTTTCTCAAGCATCAGGTCTCAGTAAACATCTGCGTGTTCACTCTGGAGAAAAACAATTTAATTGTGATCAGTGTGGTAAAGATTTTATTTCATTATCAAATCTAAAACAACACCTGAAACTGCATTCAGGTGAGAGGCCTTATGTGTGTTCTCTCTGTGGAAAGAGTTATTCAAGGCTGGACAGTTTTAAACTGCACCAGAAAACACATGATGAAGTGAGAGATCATGTGTGTTGTGACTGTGGGAAGAGCTTTACCACAGCGGGCAATTTGAAACAGCACCAAAGAATTCATACTGGAGAAAAACCTTTCAAGTGCTCAAATTGTGACAAGAGTTTCACTCAGTCTGGAAACCTGAAATTACACGAGCGAGTTCATACTAGTGAAAATCCGCACAACTGTACTCAGTGTGAGAAGAGTTTCAAACATAAAAGAAGCCTTCTGACTCACATGAAGATATGTCGTAAGAAGTCGTCACAATGAGCAACATTTCATTTTCATGTCAAATACATTCCAGTAAATGGTGTGAGATGAACAAAATATGGAGTTGGTTCCAAAAGCACAGTATCATCTAGTTCTACTAGAAAGATTCGGAAGGCGAGATGATATCACAATGACATTATTAATTAATAGACCAGAAAATGAAAACAGAAATTTGAATGATAAAGTTCTTTGGCGAAACCGAGCCCCCGGGAGGTGAGGACATGGACCATATTGGTGGTGGTGGAGAGGATGGGGTTGAATGTTTGCGTCATCATCTGCAAACTCAAACGTGTAATTAATAATCTTTTATACTCTAGGTATTAGATAGTGATTGGATAACCAGAAGTAATGAGTTAGTAGTTAGACCTATTGGTCTAGGGGTGTCGAAGAGACGTAAAACATAAACTAGAACAGAACCAACTATAACAACACTGTCTTACTAGACAGAAGGAGACTCAAACAGACCACCAACAAAGCATGAAGCAAAATAAGTAAAGGTTTACTAAGATGAATTAAATGTATTTACATATTCACATAAACAAAGATACAACAAAAGAAAACACACAAAAAAATGTGAAAAGGGAACCTAACAAGATCAAAAACATACAATAGGTGGCAACCACTCCTTACCTGGTGTTACTAGACAGGGTTAAGGTCTACATGTCGCAACATGTAAAGAGCCCCTAACCTGTTCCCCCAATTCAAAAATAAAACAAGCATCAAGAAAGGTGCAAATACCTTACAAAGTCAAAAGAAGAAAACAAAACAAAAAAAAGCTTTACAAAAGCCACAAGCAGGGGGCAGGGGAGGCAACAGAAAACACACACAGAGAGAGAAAACAAAACAGATACGGCTAGAGGGCGTAACAGTAGGCGCGTTTCCATTAAAGATTCGCGCAAAACTTTTATTTTATTTTTTATATCGATTAAAAACTATTGTGAAATGACAGCGTTACCATTAACTGATGTTATGCGACTAAAACGTCATTTTTTCCTCTCGAGATAAGTCATTCCAAAAATCATGGCAACGGACGTTGGTAGGTTTATATATATCACAGCCACGTACTGCACTAGACATTATTATTATTAATGGAAGGAAACGTAGGCGTGTTATCCAAGCATTAATGGAAAGGAAAGACCCTTATACTGTGTCTGTGAGCGGCACATATGAAGTGTTTCTGGGTTTTTCTCACTCATTTCTGCTCTGAGGTCTTGATTGTGGCATTTCTTTGAGGTTTAGAATCCAGTATTTCTGTCATTCTTTTGTCTTTTATTAATTCAATAAAGAACTCCATCTAGTATTCTGTTAACGCGCCTTCTAAGTCAGGTGACCTTTAAATGCGCAAAAAACATTTCCATTGCAGTTTTGCAAAATATTTCTTTTTCGAATTGCCTGAAAATCCACCTCATGCGAGCGTAAAAACTTTTTGCGTTAAATGGGAGTTTTTGCGAAATTGAAGTTTTTCCATTGAGCGTATATTCAATTCGCAATTTCAATTTGCGCAATTTGAAGGGTAATGGAAACACGGCTATAGACGTATAATTGAGTCTTCCTGGCAGAACTTTACGCTAAAGCTTTCCTTTCAGTGCTTCTCAACTGGTGGGTCGCCAGACTGTTTTGAGTGGTCACGGAGTTTGCAGTCAAAGAAACAACAACAAATGTAATTCTGTGATTTTATGATTTGAGGCTTTTATTTTGAAAGACTTGCATGAAAACTATTGAGCCTTCTGTCAAACTCATTTTAAGAAAAAGAGCCAGAGAAAAACATGTTGTCCTTATTCAGTATCTGCGGTCAGAGATGTTGTAAAACTATATGTCAGTGTCATTGTTGTTGTAAAACTATATGTCAGTGTCATTGTTGTAATGTTATTTTTTTCGTAACTTCTTATGAAATAAAAAGTCTCTCACCTTAGGAATACACATTTTCCTGTCTTGTCACTGTTGTCAGCCGTTATACTGCAAATACAGCTGTGTGCACTGTATATCACTTCGACATAAAAAATAAAAAATAAATGACTAGGCATGCAGCGTCATAGTTATGTTGTCAATTAGCAAGTCATGAAATTAATAAAAATGTACCAATAAATTACGTAACTGGTACATCATTTGTTAACTGGGAAGGATTTGCATGCAGGAATGATGTTCATTCTATTCATCCATATGTTTCCATATGTTGCATTAATAGTTATTGTGTATTTAATGTTGTTTCCACCCCAAATTGCCATTTCACTTTGTGTTATTTTGTACATTTAATTTTTGGAAGCTCTACCAACTTTTTTGTATTAACAAAAACTACACTGGCAAAAAATTACATGATCAATAAAAGCAGTGAATGTTAAACATACTGAAAAATAGAGTTGGTTGTTCCCTTTTGAGGGAACTCGCACTGCGTCGAGAATCGACACATTGGGGAAAAGCCTTCAGCGTGATGCGTCTGAAGCCTGTATGGAACTAGTCCAATCTCGATTGGTGTTGCGTCATTACGTCACTCGTGACGTCGCATGTGACGGTGATGTGGAATCTATAAAAGGATGCCGGATCACAACAGCGTCAGCTTTCTGTTTTTGCTCAACCAAGACTGGTTATGGTGAGTAAGGAGAAACAATATAGACAGTGTGAGTCCCCTTGCCCGCGTTATTTGAGCGTTGTTGTTTGCATTCATGGGCAGTGCTCGAATGCGCTGTCTGTGCAAACTGTGATCTGCTGCCACTGAGAACGCTCTGCTCCCGCGCTCCCCGTGGGTCAGGTCCCGCGTCTGTCGAGGCAGCGCGGCGCCTACACACATGGGGATCGCAAATGGAGCTGGCGGATGATGTTGAGACGGCTTCGGCCCTTTCTCAGCATTCAGCAGTCAGCTCCATTGGGCCTACGCTTGGGTCGGAAGCCCAATGGATTTGGCTTCCTGAAATTTAGACACCTGGAAAGGTCTTCAAAATATATTTCAGTGGGTCCTGTGCACAGTGGAAAAAGGGTACAGAATTCAGTTTGAGTATCGTCCACCGAAATTCAGCGGGGTGGTTCACACGCTTGTCAACCCCGAGCAGGGTCAGGTCATGGAACAAGAAGTTTAGTGCCTCTTAGTAAAGGAAGCCATAGAGCAGGTTCCTCTTCAAGAAAGGGAATCCGGGTTCTACAGCCAATACTTCATAGTTCCCAAAAAGGATGGGGAGTTACGCCCTATAATAGATCTCAGTGTGTTGTATCGGTCTCTGAGGAGGTTGAGATTCAAAATGCTAACCATACCTATTATCGTGAGTCAGATCAGTTCCGAGGACTGGTTTGTCACGATAGATCTAAAAGACGCGTATTTCCACATATCCATCCTTCCCCATAACAGGAAGTTTCCGAGGTTCACTTTTGGGGGAAAAGCGTATCAATACTGAGTTCTTCCATTCGGCTTAGCATTGTCACCTTGCACCTTCACGAAATGCATGGATGCTGCTCTAGCTCCACTGAGACTTCAGGGCATTCGTATTCTCAATTACATCGACAACTGGGTCACACAGTCAGAGAAGATGGCGGTTCAACATTGAGATGTTGTTCTGAGCCATCTGAGGTGCTTGGGTTTGAGACTCAACGTCAAGAAAAGTTCACTAATTCCTCTTCAGAGAACGACATTCCTGGGGGTAGTGTGGGATTCAGTTACGATGCAGGCACACTTGTCTCCTGCTCATATAACCACCATCTTGACCACAGTCACGAGTATCAAGCTAGTCCAGGCCATCACTGTCAAACATTTTTTAAAGGGTTTTGGGTCTTCCGGCAGCAGCGTTCAACATAATACATTTTGGCCTGCTGTATATGACGGCCCTGCAGTGGTGGCTAAGGACCAGAGGGTTTTTCCCGAGGGTAAACCCATTTTGAATGATCAAAGTAATGCGCAGATGCCTTTGTTCCTTGGTCATGTGGAAGAAACCATGGTTCCTGTCCCAAGGCCCTGTGTTGGGAGCACCGTGTCAGAGAAAAATAGTGACCACTGATGCGTCCCTCACAGGCAGGGGAGTGGTCATGGAGAGCCACTACACCAGGGGTCCATGGAAGAACCACCATCTCTTGTGGCACATCAATTTCCTGGAGATGTTGGCAGTATTTCTGGCTCTCAGACATTTCCTTCCAGACCTCAGAGGCCATCATGTTCTAGTACGGACAGACAATACGTTGGTGGTCTCATATATAAATCGACAGGGGACCTGAGATCATGCCCTCTATGCAGACTGGTGCACCAGGTCCTTCTGTGGTCCCAGGGCAAACTACTCTCAATCAGAGCAATGTTTATTCCCGGGGACAAAAATTTCGGGGCAGACATCCTGTCAAGGCAGGGGCTGAGGCCTGGAGAATGGAGACTCTTTCCTGAGACGGTGGAGTTGATATGGAGGAAGTTCAGTCAGGCGGAAGTGGATCTGTTCGCCTCTCACGAGAACACCCACTCTCCGCTCTGGTTTTCCTTCACACATCCTCGGCGTGGCCGAGGCAACGTCTTTACGCATTTCCCCTGATCGCTCTGCTCCCAGGGGTTCTAGAGAGGGTCTGGTGGCACAGGATCAACTTACTCCTAGGAGCCCTGTACTGGCCGGTCCGAGTATGGTTTTCAGACATAATAGCTCTCCTAGCAGGCCCTCCGTGGCAAATCCACATCAGAAGGGACTTTCTTTCTCAGACCGGGGGCACAATATATCACCCTCGACCGGAGCTGTGGAAGCCGAGGGTCTGGCCCCTGAGGGGGACTGTAATGGGAGATTTACTTTGATTTTCATTAACATACACTAGATTGACTACTATGTGTGTTGCTGACTATGTGATATAATGATTGATGTGAAACGCCTGCGAAGCAGGAGAAAGAGGGGGAGAGCTTTGAAGGCTGAAGCCCTGACCCCTAAGGTCAAAGGGCTGTCCAATTTAGGACTTGCAGGCTGTAAGTTAAGCTAAACTAAAGTTCAGTATAATAGGATCACTGGTGGTGTCTTATCCATCTCTGGAGTTTAAAGAACCTTGGAAGATAACAATAACAGAGTATAAAGACTGGCCTGCCCCTCCCTCCTGGTCGCACTTGTTCCACAGACTGTACTTGTGACTTCTGTGTGGCAACTGGGCCTTCTTGCAAGAATAAATTACTTTTTAATGATCATTTGATTCCAGACTGTCTCTTACGCCAAAGATGATTGTTTAGTGAATTAAATTGCCACAACAGGGACCAACTCATAAATGCTGGTCTCTCAACTGTGGTTGTTGAGACCATCTTAAACTCTAGAGCCCCCTCCACAAGGAAATTGTATGCATTAAAATGGAATGTATTCACTTTATGGTGCAGAGAACATCGCAAGATGCAACGTGCTAAGACAGTGATAGTCAGAAATCGGAAGGTCTCCTTAAGCTCGAAAAATGTCCCAGAAAAGATCCTAAAAATAATCAATGAGTTCACAACGCATGTGGTTATGGGTTGTGTTGTAAGTCTTCTGAAGCCATATTTTTTTTTTTTGTCGAAAAAGACTAAACTTGAAGTTATAATTCAGAGTTAAAATGTCTTATATGCAAATGCAAATGATAAAGATAAAAGAAAAAATGCATAGCATTATTTGTGAACCAAACCTGTGATATTATTTTTCTGAGTAACATGAATGAGATTTGAGAGCATGAGGGAAGATTTTCAGAGAATACATGATTAAAAAACACAAGTAGGCTACACAGTCAAACAATACAATTTCATACAGAGAAAGTTCATAGTAATAAAAGTACTTGCATGTGGTGCAGGTAACTTACTGTAATTCAGTGTTGCCACTGAAATGTTCAGATTATTTTAGAAATGTAATGTTTGTTCTGGGGAAACAAAAGAACAAAGCTGATTATTCACAACATAATATTTATTGACCAGTAAATGGCTTTAAAATGGTATTTGAGAGAATGAGGGCACCTGTAGTAAGTAAAGTTAGGCTAAACAAAAACAGACCAAACTATATTAACCTGCTTTTGTTATTCATATCAAACGCCAATGACGACAGCAGGAATCAGCTAAATTAGTTAGGCTATATCAGCAATTTGAAGACACAGTTGTACAGAATATGTTGAATTGAATGACTAAATCAATCTAAGACAATAAGTCAATCATTTCCATTTGTTCATTAGATCAACGTAGTTAGCATCGCGGCTAAAACCTTCATACCAGATACTGTGCAATAAACGAGTGGTAAACACTGTAAAAACGTAGTAATGTATAATACATTTAGTTTACATATATGTGTGTTTGAATATATGGTGAGTTACGTTAGACTCTGTATTTATATTTATTTGGTGAGTTTACAAACCTTGTAACGGAGAGCCGAACAAACGGCGGAAGCTTTGATGAGAGGAGCCGTTACTTTCAAATCCGATGACGTCGATCAGCTGAGCTTTGTTGCGCGCGAGCAGCGCGAGCATCACTGAAGCGACGACAGCAGAGGAATAGTAGCAGTTTCGTGACAGAATAAAACTTCTCTCCTCCTGGTTCTTCTTCATATTATTAATATTATTATTATTTAGTGTTGTTGTTTAAGGTTTAAATTACTTAATAAAATAGGCCTATACTAAATAAATGTAAGCTACCCAGGTGAAAAAGACCCAGGCTACTAAATGTATTAAAAATGCATTAAAGTATATTTGTATTGTAGGTCTACTAAAAACACACTCAAGTACATTTTTAATACATTTAATAGTACATCTTTTTCACCTGGGTATGTATACTGAATCAAACTTAAGTAGCCTATAATAATAATAATAGGATAATAATAATCTTATTCTGGCCTCACAGAACCATTGGGTTCCTCCAGATGCTGGCTTTAACATAAGAGATCTTCCAGGAACCACTTAAATGTTAAAAGATCTTCCAATAACCCTTTTATCGCATTCAAGTTCCTCTATTTTCCCCAAAAGCACTTCGAGGTCTCATGGTAATGAAAAGGTGACTCCAGAACCTCTGAACTAAATACAAAGTGCTTAAAGGATCCCATAAGTCCCAGCAAGAACCTCAAAGATTATCAATGCTCCTCCAGTAACCCTACTATAGGAGAAAGAGCTTTGAGGCACCTAAATTACATTTTGAAGTTCCTTGAGTATCCGGCAGGATATTTGAGGCTCCTTTAGTTTTTACAGTGTAGTATCAGTATAGTAACAAGTTATATCTAAATACAAACTAACTATCTACAGCAAATAACAGCAAATAAAATAAAAGTGCAGCTGTGTCATAATTTGCATGAAATTCAAAAATAGAGAAAATAAAAGTGCAGCTGTCATAATTTGTATGAAATTCAAAAATAGAGAAAATAAAAGTGCAGCTGTGTCAAAATTTGTATCAAGTTCAAAAATAGAAAAGCAATAAAAGTGCCACTTTGCAATCTGTTAAAAAAGAAAAGAAGATAAATCCATTTAGCAAGACGGGTCTATTTATCCCTGCATTAGTGGCTGCAATGAGCCTGTTTTGCATTGCACAATTTATTTATTGCCCACACTAGCCTGCTACCCATCGGCATGAAACATAGATATAGCTACACATATATCTATGGGCGCGAAAGTTTGTTCCGCTAATATTAATATGCCTTTATAGTCACACAAACACACACACACACACATGCGCGCGCAGTCACTCTCTAGTGCGCGATTCCGGGAGATTGGATCTCATTTGCGGGCGTCAAGGAGCCGCTATCAATATGTGGGAGACTCCCGGAACTTCGGGGGCAGTTGGGATGTCTGGATAAAGATATAAAGGCATAAAAAGGAAAATTTCCTCCCGTTTGGCGCGCCCCACCTGTCACGTCTCTATTCCCCACCACACTTTGAGAACCACTGGATTAGACACAATTTTGTAACGGTTAGGCACGTTTTCGATACAGCAAAAAGAAAGATATTCGCTCGACTCAAAGTCCAAACGGCAGCGCAGCGCGAGCTCACTTTAGTAGATGCGTTTACTCTTATCTGTCTCAGTCAGGAGATCATTTGCATTACATTTATTCATTTAGCAGATGCTTTTATCCAAAGCGACTTACAAATGAGAACAATAGAAGCAGTTAAACTAACAGTAGGACAACAATATGCAAGTGCTATGACCCTTCTCAGTTTAATCTAACGCAGATTTTTTATTTTAGTTAATACATTTTTTGTTATAGAACAGAATAGAATAGAGTAGTAGAGAAAGTGTTAGTATTACTGGATCAAGTGCTGTTGAAAAAGAAGCTGCTTCAGCCGTTTCTTGAAAGTGGCTATGGACTCAGCATCTCTGCTTGAGTTAGGCAGATTAGCGTTGCAACGTTCATCTGTTATAGGACAACTTAGTTTGAATAAACGAGCAGACACTGATTAGCTACTTGATCGTCTAAATGAAAAAAATTCAATTAATACATTTGTGTAGTGTTCAATGTTGTTATCGATAGAGATACGCAGATGGGGTATTATTTCATCCGCAACCGCATCACAAAACTCATCATCCGCACCAACGTTTTTTTTTTACCAAATTTCAAAGCCGCACCCGCCCGCCATCCACTGATTGTTTTGCGGTCTATGGACGATGCAATGCTTTGCTGATGCGAGCCGCAAGAAAGCCCTTGTCTGTTCTATAAAGGATGCAGCAAAGATATTTAATGCTAATGTATGAGGCATAGGCTTGCCCTGAGTTTCATTCATTTACGATGAGATGCGCTCTAGTTCATAATGCAATGCAAGTGAACGCGGCGCGCCGGCGCCTCCATGTCACGGTTATTATATTGTCTGCTATATTTGCTTTTTATTTATTAAATACATGCAATTGGTTGATGAAACATTTATTCAAATTAAGATACAATTTGTACAAATGAAATTCGCTTTAAAGAAATGCTTTTAACAATGCAATGCAAGTGGGTGCGCCGGCGCCTCAATGTCATGGTTATTATATTGTCTGCTATATTTGCTTTTTATTTATTAAATACATGCAATTGGTTGATGAAACATTTATTAAAATTAAGATACAATTTGTACAAAACGAAATTCGCTTTAAAGAAAGGTTTTCTACAAAGCAAAACTTAATGAAGTGGTAAAAATCATGTCTGATGATTTACAAAACAAAACTTCATTAAGTGGTAAAAACCATGTCTCCTGATATATTGCGCATCTTATGATCCTATATTTTATTACAATTGTTTTTTAGCTAAAATGTTATGCACATCATATATATATACACACTGTATATGTTTCCTTTATCAAACATGTTCGGGGCCAGTCAAGGGGTAATTAAACTGCACGATCAGTTATCGGTAATGATACGTTGTTTATTATTGCAAATGGTACTTGGCAAAGAATCAAATACAGTTGGAAACGACGTAGACCATTAATAACACAGACTGTTAACAATTGTTTTTAATTAGTATTTAAACATTCTCTATGATAAAACATTTTTGTAAAAAATATTTTAATAACACGGTTTTGGCGGTTATAGAGTTCTAATGACGGTGTTCAACTATAACCGTCGGTCTCACGGTTATATACTAACCGTCACACCCCTAGCGAGCGGCAACTGGCAACCAGTGCAATTTTGTGAGGAGAAGAGTGGCATGTGCCCTTTTCGGCTCGTTAAAGACCACTCTAGCTGTGGCGTTCTGGATCAGTTTGACTGTGCAAGCTGGAAGACCAGCCAGGAGAGCGTTACAATAGTCAAGACTAGATAAAACTAGCACTTGGACAAGGAGTTGAGTAGCATGTTCTGATAGGAAGGGCCTGATCCTCCTAATGTTGTACAAGGCAAATCTACATGACCGGGCAGTCCTAGCAATGTGGTCTGTGAAGTTCAATTGATCATCAATTACCACACCAAGGTTCCTGGCTGACCTAGATGGAGTTATGGATGACGAGTGTAGCTGAATGGTGAAGTTGTGGTGAAGTGTTGGGTTGGCCGGGACCACAAGTAGCTCTGTCTTCGCAAGGTTTAGTTGAAGGTGGTGGTCCTTCATCCAGCCAGAAATGGCTGTCAGACAGGCTGAGATACGATAGGCTACCGTCGGATTGTCGGGCTGGAATGAGAGGTAGAGTTGTGTGTCATCAGCGTAGCAGTGATAGGAAAAGCCATGTTTCTGAATCACAGATCCTAGTGATGTCATGTAGATGGAGAAGAGAAGTGGTCCAAGCACTGAGCCCTGAGGCACTCCAGTAGGTAGAAATTGGGTCTAAGACACCATGCCCCCCCACGATACCCTAAAGGACCTACCTAAGAGGTAAGACTTGAACCATTGGTGTGCGGTTCCCGAGATGCCCTTCATCTTTAGGATTGACAGGAGGATCTGGTGGTTAACTGTGTCAAAAGCAGCAGACCGATCCAGCAGGATGAGAACTGAGGATTTGGAAGCTACTCTTGTCAGTCTCAGAGCTTCAATTACTGAGAGCAGGGCAGTCTCAGTTGAGTGTCCGCTTTTGAAACCAGACTGATTGTTGTCCAAGAGGTTGTTCTGTGTAAGGAGGGAAGAGATCTGGTTGAAAACAACTCGTTCAAGAGTTTTCGCGACGAATGGAAGGAGAGATACCGGTCTGTAATTCTCCAGATGTGCTGGATTTAGAGTGGGTTTCTTAAGCAGTGGGGTTACACGAGCTTGCTGTGGCGGAGCTGAAACACTACAAAAACAAATTAAATTTACATTTACATTTACATTTAGTCATTTAGCAGACGCCTTTCTCCAAAGCGACTTACAGATTAGGACAAAATTCAGCGAGTCATCATAAAGAGGCAAAAGCAACAACAACGCAAGAAGTGCTCAAAGTACGAAGTTCAGGTATTATTCAGAGTAGCATAAGCCTGATAAGTGATGTTACAAAGGGAAAGGAAAACTTTTTTTTTTTTTTTTTTTTTTTTTTTTTTTTTTTTTTTTTTTTTTTTTTTTTTTTCTATAAGGTTAAGTGCTCACGGAAGAGATTGGTTTTCAGCTGTCTTTTGAATGTTGTCAGGGATTCTGCATTCCGGATGAGGGTGGGGAGAGCGTTCCACCAGCATGGAACTGTGAATGAGAATGTTCTGGAAAGTGATTTTGTGGCTTTCTGTGATGGAACCACGAGACGTCGCTCGTTGACCGATCGTAGGTGTCTGGTAGGGATGTAGACTCGTAGGAGTGAGTGAAAGTAGGAGGGAGCTGAGCCTGTGATAGTTCTGTAAGCAAGCGTCAGTGCCTTGAACTTGATGCGAGCAGCGAGAGGTAGCCAGTGCAGAGAGATGAACAGAGGAGTGACGTGGGCCCTCTTGGGCTCGTTGAAGATAAGACGAGCTGCAGCATTCTGAATCATCTGTAGGGTTTTGGTTGCACATGCTGGAAGTCCAGCCAGAAGAGCATTGCAGTAGTCAAGCCTAGAGATGACCAGGGCCTGGACGATGAGTTGTGTTGCATGCTCAGTTAGGAAAGGCCTGATTTTCCTGATGTTGTGCAGTGCAAACCTGCATGATCGAGCTGTCTTTGAAATGTGATCTGTGAAGGTCAGCTGGTCATCAAACGTTACTCCAAGATTTCTGACCGATCTTGATGGGGTGATTAATGATGACTCTAGCTGGATGGTGAAGTCGTGCTGTAGAGACGGATTGGCAGGGAGGACGAGAAGCTCAGTCTTTGCCAGGTTGAGCTGCAGGTGATGTTCCTTCATCCATGTGGAGATGTCCGCCAGACAGCTTGAGACCCGTGCAGCTACTGTGGGATCATCTGGTTGAAAGGAGAGGAAGAGCTGCGTGTCATCAGCATAGCAGTGGTAGGAAAAACCGTGTGCCTGTATGATGTGTCCCAGTGATGTGGTGTAGATGGAGAAGAGGAGGGGACCAAGAACTGAACCCTGGGGAACCCCTGTGGTCAGCTGATGTGCTCTGGATACCTCACCTCTCCATGCGACCTTGAAGGACCTACCTGTGAGATAGGACTCAAACCAGTGGAGTGAAGTTCCTGTGATGCCCAGTGATGAGAGGGTGGACATAAGGATCTGATGATTCACCGTGTCGAAGGCAGCAGACAGATCCAGGAGAATGAGGACTGAAGATTTGGAAGCAGCTTTTGCGATCCGTAGGGCTTCTGTGACTGACAGTAATGCAGTCTCAGTTGAGTGTCCTTTCTTGAAGCCAGATTGGTTGACATCCAGCTGGTTGTTTAGAGACAAGAAGGATGTTAGTTGGTTGAAGACAGCTCTTTCAAGTGTCTTCGCAATGAATGGTAGGAGAGAGATAGGTCTGTAATTGTCTACAAATGATGTGTTTAGCGTTGGTTTTTTGAGCAGTGGAGTAACCCGAGCCTGCTTGAATGCTGTAGGGAAGGTGCCAGTATGGAGGGATGAGTTGATGATGTGTGTGAGTGATGGTAGAAGTGTGGGAGAGATGGCTTGTAGAAGGTGTGAGGGGATGGGGTCAAGCGGGCAGGTGGTAGGGTGACTGGAGAGGAGAAGTGTAGATACTTCTTCCTCGGTTAGCGAAGAAAAGGAGGACAGAGGGATATTGGCTGTGGAAGGGGTCGGTCTGGGTTCCTGTGTGTGTGGAGCTGAGAACTGACTGCTGATAGCTGTTGTTTTGTTGGTGAAGAAGGTCGCAAAATCGTCAGCAGTTAAGGAGGAGGCGGGAGGTGGTGGAGGTGGACAGAGGAGAGAGTTGAATGTCTTGAAGAGTAATCGTGTGTTGGAGGAGCTGTTGATCTTGTTGTGGAAGTATGAAGATTTTGCAGCATGAACATCAACAGAAAAGGAGGAGAGGAGGGATTGATACATACTCAGGTCAGATGCGTCTTTTGATTTGTGCCATTTCCTCTCCGCTGCCCTGAGTTTGGTCCGGTGTTCCCGAAGAACCTCAGATAACCAGGGGTTAGAGGGAGTAGTGCGTGCTGGCCTGGAGGAGAGAGGGCAGATAATGTCTAGAGAAGAGATTAGAGTGGAGCATAAGGTGTCCGTTGCGGTATTCACATCCAGAGATGAGAATTGTGAGGGTGGGGGAAGAGAGGATGACACGGCAGAGGAGAGATGGGAGGGGGAAAGTGAGCGCAGGTTTCGTCTGAAAGTGACTGGTGGTGGGGGTGGGGGTGCAGGGGTAGAGAGTTGTAGACTGAAAGTAATGAGGAAATGATCTGAAACGTGGAGAGGTGTCACCAGGATGTTTTCTGTGGTGCAGTTGCGTGTGTAAACCAGGTCCAGTTGGTTGCCTGATTTGTGAGTAGCTGTGGTGATGAGTCGTTTGAGATCGAAAGAGGCTAGGAGAGAGGTGAAGTCTGTTGCATGTGGCTTTTCGAGATGAATGTTGAAGTCACCGAAGACTAGAAGTGGGGTGCCGTCCTCAGGGAAAGTGGACAGCAGCACATCCAGCTCATCTACAAAGTTACCCAGCTGACCTGGGGGGCGATAAATGACTACAATATGGATTTTAATGGGGGTTGTAAGTGTAATAGCATGATATTCAAATGAGTTGTTGTTGCATAGAGAAGAGAGCGTGGAGTATTTGCAATTGTTAGAAACGAGAAGCCCTGTACCCCCACCTCTCCCAGACTGGCGAGGGGAGTGGGAGAAGGAGAAATTGCTAGAGAGAGCAGCAGGGGTTGCTGAGTCTTCTGGACGAATCCAGGTCTCAGTCAGCCCCAAGATACTAAGAGTAGAATGAGATGCAAAGGCTGGAATGAAGTCAGCTTTATTGACTGCTGACTGACAATTCCATAGACCCACGGAAAGAGAGAGAGGAGTATGTGAGGATGTGAGGATGGGACGCAGATTGGCAGTATTGCGCTGCCTATTGCGCGTGATGAAAGGACGGTGCCGAGAGATAACAGGAATGTATTGAAAGCACATGTTGATGAAGGTGAACAATAAGATAAGTAGAGGGAAGAAAAAAAAAGGGGAAGAGGAGATACGCAAGTGCCTTTCTGGTGTCCTTGCTCGGTGGAGTCGCGCAGGTAGAGTCGCTGGTCTTTACCCGAGTCGGTCTTCACACGAGGAGGCTGAACACGAGAGCTGAATGCTTCCGCTGACGCTTCCGCGGCAGCGTGCAAATTACACAGATATACAGATAATGCTCTCACCGCTTGAGTGAGTACAGCTGTTTCGTTCGGGCAATTAAGTCAATAACGGCAAAATGTGTCAAATCTAAAGTGCTAGGAGCAACGGCTTAAGTTACGTGCAAATTAGGTTGCTATAAACAGTTACATGTGTTTCGTTCGCGGCTATTTCTCTAAAGTGCCAATGCGTCTAACTGAAATACAGGATTATGTCAAATTAAAATTACAAAAGAACAAGAAAATCGAAGATGGCCTTACCTTGACTAAAATACAGCACTGAAAAATCAGGAGAACAAGGTATTCTAGAGAAAACCACTTGCGAGCTGCGTGCCTCTAGTATGCTGCCCGCTGGTCCTATTGAAGTGATCTGAAAGCCCTTCTATTTATATCTATCAATTTTCACAGATGCTGTTTCGTTCGGGCAATTAAGTCAATAACGGCAAAATGTGTCAAATCTAAAGTGCTAGGAGCAACGGCTTAAGTTACGTGCAAATTAGGTTGCTATAAACAGTTACATGTGTTTCGTTCGCGGCTATTTCTCTAAAGTGCCAATGCGTCTAACTGAAATACAGGATTATGTCAAATTAAAATTACAAAAGAACAAGAAAATCGAAGATGGCCTTACCTTGACTAAAATACAGCACTGAAAAATCAGGAGAACAAGGTATTCTAGAGAAAACCACTTGCGAGCTGCGTGCCTCTAGTATGCTGCCCGCTGGTCCTATTGAAGTGATCTGAAAGCCCTTCTATTTATATCTATCAATTTTCACAGATGCTGTTTCGTTCGGGCAATTAAGTCAATAACGGCAAAATGTGTCAAATCTAAAGTGCTAGGAGCAACGGCTTAAGTTACGTGCAAATTAGGTTGCTATAAACAGTTACATGTGTTTCGTTCGCGGCTATTTCTCTAAAGTGCCAATGCGTCTAACTGAAATACAGGATTATGTCAAATTAAAATTACAAAAGAACAAGAAAATCGAAGATGGCCTTACCTTGACTAAAATACAGCACTGAAAAATCAGGAGAACAAGGTATTCTAGAGAAAACCACTTGCGAGCTGCGTGCCTCTAGTATGCTGCCCGCTGGTCCTATTGAAGTGATCTGAAAGCCCTTCTATTTATATCTATCAATTTTCACAGATGCTGTTTCGTTCGGCCAATTAAGTCAATAACGGCAAAATGTGTCAAATCTAAAGTGCTAGGAGCAACGGCTTAAGTTACGTGCAAATTAGGTTGCTATAAACAGTTACATGTGTTTCGTTCGCGGCTATTTCTCTAAAGTGCCAATGCGTCTAACTGAAATACAGGATTATGTCAAATTAAAATTACAAAAGAACAAGAAAATCGAAGATGGCCTTACCTTGACTAAAATACAGCACTGAAAAATCAGGAGAACAAGGTATTCTAGAGAAAACCACTTGCGAGCTGCGTGCCTCTAGTATGCTGCCCGCTGGTCCTATTGAAGTGATCTGAAAGCCCTTCTATTTATATCTATCAATTTTCACAGATGCTGTTTCGTTCGGGCAATTAAGTCAATAACGGCAAAATGTGTCAAATCTAAAGTGCTAGGAGCAACGGCTTAAGTTACGTGCAAATTAGGTTGCTATAAACAGTTACATGTGTTTCGTTCGCGGCTATTTCTCTAAAGTGCCAATGCGTCTAACTGAAATACAGGATTATGTCAAATTAAAATTACAAAAGAACAAGAAAATCGAAGATGGCCTTACCTTGACTAAAATACAGCACTGAAAAATCAGGAGAACAAGGTATTCTAGAGAAAACCACTTGCGAGCTGCGTGCCTCTAGTATGCTGCCCGCTGGTCCTATTGAAGTGATCTGAAAGCCCTTCTATTTATATCTATCAATTTTCACAGATGCTGTTTCGTTCGGGCAATTAAGTCAATAACGGCAAAATGTGTCAAATCTAAAGTGCTAGGAGCAACGGCTTAAGTTACGTGCAAATTAGGTTGCTATAAACAGCAACCTAATTAATACCGTAAATAATTAAATCAAGGTTGTCTCCGCCCATTTCCGTTGCTAAGTGGGGAAAAAGGAAATGAGGTTATCACATAAAAGGAGGAACTTATACTGAAGGAATGGATAGAGAGAAAGTGTTGAAAAAGACGTGAAGTTTGTTGTTACGAGGGCGATTTATCGAGGTGAGAACCGGAAAGCCTCAATAACAGTTGAACGCCAACTGAAAGTAACCACATGAACTGAACTCTGTTGGTAATTCCGTGGTGGATTAGTAAATGCAAAAGGTGTTGTTTTCCCTTACCTGGGAGGCGGTGACGCAATCGTCAGCGGGTAGAACGCTGTGCCTCTGCTGGAGCGGATGCGGGAGAGTAAACCGCTCTCCACAACGATGTCTTCAGCGCGGAGCGTGTAAAAGAACCCCAAGCGAGCTGTGTTAAAGGACAAGTTCGGTATTTTACACTTAAAGCCCTGTTTACAGATCGTATCTGATGAAATAGAACGGTTAAGATTAAAATTTGGACACATGCTCATGTCCCGAGAATTTTAGGTTTATTTAGCTTTTGTGGACCTATTTTGCCAAACGCGTCACACCCGTGATTCTTCCGTTGAGAGCTTGAATAATAGACACTCCAGCCCAGTTGGTGGCGATAATGCACCTTTGCCAATTGCAAGCAAACCACGGGCATTTCATTGAATACACAGAAGAAGAAGCGGCGGAGTAATACCGTAAAGGTGCTGCGGTCTCACAATGGAGTCAATGGAGTTGGACAAAAACTACGATAAAACCTGTTGGAATGCATCTTTTTCAGCGATTTTTGATGGAACATATCAGTGAACACCCCCTGACCACTCGGTGAGTTTCACGTCTTTGTAAACGAAAGTTTAATGTGTTTTTAGGACGGAATCTTCCAGTGCATATAGACAACCATTGTGGGGGTGGGGGGGGGAAGCGAAATAAACCTAAAATTCTCGGGACAGCAGCATGTGTACAAATTTTAATCTTAACCGTTCTATTTCATCAGATACGATCTGTAAACAGGGCTTTAAGTGTAAAATACCGAACTTGTCCTTTAAGGACTGTACGAAAGCCTGTCATAGAAATCAAAGTTGTTGGCCACACGGACTGATTATAGTGTGACACGCAGGAAGACGATTTGGTGAATGTTCATCTATACACGGTTGTCTATGCTCTGTATAATGCGTTTATGCCTTGATGTAAGTACATCTGCATATGTATGTTTATTGAATGTATGTTGTTGATGTCCCGCGATCGTTCAGCGTTTGCCATCGGCGGGTTTTGAGCGCCGTAGCGGCCGTAATTTGCCGCGAGAGAAACGCCCTAATCAGTATTAGCATCGGCAGTATTCTAAACTGCGTCACCAATGTTGTTTACATTAATAATGTATCATTGCACAATTTATCATGATTATTTGCATTGATAAGGCTGTTATTACTTTTAAGGATGCAGACTTGAGTGTTTAATCATTGTTTATTGCATTCGTTTGACTATCATGCCAGTGTGTATATGATTCTCAGAATATGATTGTAATTATATTTCTTTATTGTTCTTTTAGACCATTAATACAGACATCATTGCCAAAGAATAACTGATCTAGATGACAACGCAAAGACTGTTCAATAAATCCATCTTTGTGAAGAATCTGTTCTCCGACCCTTGATTCTCTGACCGGAATCCCGTCCATATTTGGCCGCCTCAATCAGCATATTATAAAGTTGTAGCACGCCTCCGCTACAAAGGTGGTCCTTCGAGCCGGATTGAGAGCAAGATCGAACCAATATGGACAAAGCAGAAAGTGACCTATCTGAGACAACGTCCAGACCTCGACACAAGATTAATCTGCCTACACATCTGGATGATTACGATGTTGGCTACCATCCTGGTGACCTTCCTCCAAAGGCTTCCTCTCACTGTCCTAGTCAGCCCCGAAGCAGCTCGAGGAAAACGTCTCGCAGTGGTGTCAGCTCTCAATCCAGGAAAAGTAGGCGCTCCATTACGTCCGCTGGCGTTTACGTCCCCACAGAGCTCTCTAGCGTCCAGACTGCTATGTTGGAGGAAAAGATTAAACAGAGACAGTATGACAGTCTAAAGCGGCAAGTAGAAGAGGACTCACTGATTGATCTGGAATACCAAAGACTGCAGACACAAGCTAAAGAAGCCCAGCGCATGCAAGAGGAAGCGCTAGCCGCAAAGGAGGCCCTGTTGAAACAACTAGAACGACAGCGCAAGCTTCAAGAAGCAGAGACTGAACTCGAAGTAGCTAAGCTTGTATCTTCCATGCTCTCTGTAGACTCTAGAGCGACCACTCCAGTCCCTATAGACTCTGGTTCTCCAAACGCTCAACAGATTGCATCACAGCGCAGCCAGGCTTGTTCACCGCAGCTCATGTCTTCCGAACCTCAGCAGCTCCTCTTCCAGTCGCCCGCTGTGACGTCAACGCTACTGCCCTGTATTACAGCACTGCCTGGTCCTGATGTCTCTGCAGCGTCACCTAGACCGCCACATTGGGCCTCACCTGCTCCTCACTCTGCGGATGCACACATGCCCGCTGCACTTGACCCAGGGCCACAAGCATTCTCACCGCCAGTCCCTGATATTGCACCATCGGCTCCTACTGCAGTTCCAGTACACTGTGTGTCATTACCGTCGAATGTGGCCTCTCAGCCTTCAGCAGTGTTCACCATCCCGACCTCCGCTGCGTACCCCATGAGCAGCAGCATGCAGCGTGTGACACAGCAACCTGTTACTGCCACACTACCTACCCTTCACTACAGGCTACAACAGACAGCAACAATGCCGGTGACAACACTTCCAGGTCCGTCACAGCTCCCTGTCTTCAGCCACCAAGCACCGGTGACGACACTTCATGCTCCTGGTTACGTTAAAGCATCTGTGCCTCTCCCCCCAACTGCCTACTCACCTCAACCGAGTCCAGAGCTCCTGCTCGCATCAGCTTATGGCATTCCACGACCCACGTTACCAGTTTTCGAGAGCGGTGCTGAGAGTGACTTTGCTTTGTTTAAGTTAGCATTGGACAATTTGTTGAGTAATCACCATCATATAAAGAACAGTTTTTTCCCCAGAGCTGTCTCTTTATTAAACTCTAACCCTCATTGATCCCACTCCCCTCATATACTGATTGACTCTCCTCTCCCTCCTCACACCTGCCTCCATTTTGTTATTTGCAATACTATAATGTTCATTTGCACTGCTGACTGTTATTACAGAAACAACTGTTTACATATGCATCTTGCACTACTACCTTGACTGGAATATGCTCAATTTGCACTGCCGACTGTTTATTTACAGTACCGACTGTTTACATATACATTTGCAATACCGTACTTTAACTGTAATATGCAATTACTTCCACTGCACTTTCACTCGGATAGCTTCTGTCCAAACTTTATTTGCACTACTTTAAATCCATTGTTATACTGCTCATTTTAGCCTAACTTATACATATATCTATTTGTAAAATTCTGTTTATAGTAATAGCCATCTGTATATTATGCTCACATTCTGTTTATAGTAACACCCATCTGTATATATATATTCATAGTACATATCTATCTGTAAAATTCTGTTTATAGTAATAGCCATCTGTATATTATGCTCACATTCTGTTTATAGTAACACCCATCTGTATATATATATTCATAGTACATATCTATCTGTAAAATTCTGTTTATAGTAATAGCCATCTGTATATTATGCTCACATTCTGTTTATAGTAACACCCATCTGTATATATATTCAGTACATATCTATCTGTAAAAATTCTGTTTATAGTAATAGCCATCTGTATATTATATTCAGTACATATCTAGCTGTAAATTCTGTTCACAGTAATAGTTATCTGTATATTATATTCATAGGACAAATCTATCTGTAAATTTTTGTTTATAATAGTATTCAACTCTATATTTATTCAGTACATATCCATGTTCTGCACTTATGGAACCACTGTATATCCTGCACTTGCTGCTATTGCACTTCTGGTTAGACCTAAACTGCATTTCGTTGCCTTGTACCTGTACTTGTGTAATGACAATAAAGTTGAATCTAATCTAATCTAATCTAATCATATCAGTGAACAGTATAAATACCATGTTCTCTTAAGTCATTTGGAACTTCCTAGTGCCCATCAGCTCGCTAAATCCTTCATGTATCATCCCCAGCCTTACACTGCTGCTCTGCAGGCACTTCAAGACAAGTATGGACAACCGAGACAGCTTGTTCAGTCCGAGTTGGGTGCCATCCTAAGCACTCCACCTCTTAAGTTGGGTGACGCCAATGCCTTTGATTCATTTGCATTGTCAGTACAGTCTTTAGTGGGTATGCTGAGAACTCTAGAAGGCCAGAATGGTTACGAGCTTTTGTGTGGCTCGCATGTGGACCGTCTCTTGAGTAAACTGCCACCAGCCTATCGCGACAGTTTTGTTGAATACTGCCTAAGTCGGGGTATTCTCCAGACCGGCACCGACAAGACCTACACACTACCTGATTTCGCAGACTGGCTCCAGATCAAGTCCCAAGCGAAACGTATCTCTAGCAGAGCTGCGGCTATGTTCCAGAGTGAAACTCTGAAGCCCCCTGGTAGAGTTAGAGGAGCACCTCATCCAAGAGGGCAGCCAAGGCCAGTTCTCCTGACACGTGAGAGTGTAGCTAAGACTCCTGAGTCGACAGCCCCCAAGTCCAGCTCCAAGCCCAAGCCATACTGTCCCCATTGTGACAACAGGGATCACTACCTCAACTCTTGTGAGGCATTCAAGAAGTTGACTACCTCCCAGATTGTATCTTGGATTAAAGATGGTAAACGATGCTGGAGATGTGGACGGTCCCATGCTGTAGAGTCTTGCAACCTCAAACGTCCATGTAGAATCTGTAAAGAGCTACATCTTACAGTTCTTCACGATTCCATTAAAGATACCACCAGTGCTGTCCTCACCGTCAGCCTCCCATCGACCCGGGTTTACTTGGACAGGCCGAACCGTACACCCAGAATCATGCTGAAGGTCGTCAAGGTCCTCCTTCACAATGGACACCACACAATGGAGGCACATGCCGTTCTTGATGATGGGTCAGAGAGAACACTCGTGCTTTCCCCAGTTGTGGAACAGCTCAAGCTTACCTGTACCCCAGAGTTACTTCATTTACAGACTGTTCAGCAATCTCACACAGAACTCGAAGGTTCGTCCGTTTCTTTCGAGGTCTCAGCAGTCACCAAACCCATGCAGAGGTTCACTATCCCCAATGCCTTTACTGCAACCGGTTTGAGTCTTGCAGAACATAACTACCCAGTGGCTGCGCTCCAACGAGCTTATCGTCATCTGAGAGATCTTCCTATTCCCCTTGTTGACAGAGTCAAACCACTACTCCTCATTGGTTCTGACATGCCACACCTCTTAATGCCGATACAGCCTGTATGCAGAGGACCAGACGGAGATCCAATAGCCATCAGAACACAGCTGGGATGGTCTCTTCAGGGTCCCATGAGCCCCAAGCAGCCCTCACGGTGTTATCAGCAGTGCCTTCATATCACCACCACTCCGCTTCATGATGATCTGATTCGGCACGTTGAACGTCTCTGGCAGGTCGACACCTTCCCATACAATGAGAAGATGGTCATCAGGTCCAAGCAAGACAAAGACGCTCTCGCTATGCTCCAGAAAGCCACCACCACCGTGAACGTAGACGGCGTTCAACGTTATGCCACACCATTGCTCCGACGCATGCCTATGACCATGTTCCATACCGATAAGGATGTTGTCCTTCCTAGTCTTCGAAGTACCGAGCGCAGATTGGCAAGAGATCCTGAACTAGCAAAAGCCTACTGCACTGAAATCCGTAAGTTGGAATCTGCTGGATATGTAGCCAAGATAACCACAGAAGAAGCACACAATACCTCGGAATCCTGGTTCATTCCGCACCATATAGTACAACACAATGGCAAGAACAGGATCGTCTTTAACTGTTCATTCCAACATCAGGGTCAGTCCTTGAACAGTCAGCTGCTTCCTGGTCCGATGCTGGGACCCTCCTTGTTAGGTGTGCTCCTGAGGTTCCGACAACACACAGTGGCTGTGAGTGGGGACATAAAAGCTATGTTCCATCAGGTACGCTTGTTGCCCAGGGACAAGCCAGTGTTGCGGTTTCTCTGGAGGAACATGTGCAGAGACCAGGAGCCTGAGATATATGAATGGCAGGTGCTTCCGTTTGGAACTACATGCAGCCCGTGTTGCGCCATCTATGCCCTCCAGTGCAGTGCTCAAACCCACCAGAAAGACCAGGTCAGTCTGGTTAACATAGTTGAGAATTCCTTCTATGTTGATAACTGCCTGCATAGCACTTCGAACTCTGATGAAGCTAAGGAGGTAGTTGATGGACTTCGTCAACTACTGTCTGAGGGAGGCTTCGACCTAAGACAGTGGGCCTGCAACGTACCCTCTGTCATCGAACATCTTCCCGCAGAAGCCCGGTCTGCTAACAGTGAACTGTGGTTGACCAAAGCCAGTACAGACCTACAAGAACCCACTCTGGGCCTACGGTGGGACTGTCTCAGTGACACTCTAGGCTATAATTTGCGATCGACCGAGCCCCTAGAACCCACCATGAGAAACGTGTACAAGACCTTGGCCAGCCAGTATGACCCGCTGGGGTATATCATCCCGTTTACCACCCGGGCCAAGGTTCTCATTCAAGACCTCTGGAAGCAGAATTTGGGCTGGGACGATCTAATAACACCTTTACAGTTAAGAGAGAAGTGGCTAACATGGATACGAGAGATTCCTAATCTGATTCAGCTGCAATTTCCTCGACCTTATGCCCCAGCCTGTGCTGATTACCCTAGTGCCATCTGAGAACTCCACGTATTTTGCGACGCGTCAGAAAGAGCATACGGCTCAGTGGCCTATTTGCGTACTACAGATGATCAAGGCCACATCCATGTCGCCTTTGTTCTGGCCAGATCCAGAGTGGCTCCCAGAAAATGCCTCTCCATGCCTCGTTTGGAACTGAGTGCAGCCCTGACTGGCGCCCAGCTAGCCAAAGTGATTCAGACTGAGTTGTCTCTTAATCTCCATTCAGTCACCCTCTGGTCTGACTCAATGACCGTGCTGAACTGGCTCACCTCTGAGTCCTGTCACTACAAGGTATTTGTAGGGACCCGCATAGCAGAAATCCAGACCCTCACAGAGACGGCTGAATGGCGGTACATTGATTCAGCTCACAACCCTGCTGACCACATTACAAGAGGCCTGACACTGACCCAGATAGCAAGACTGGGTCAGTGTCAGGCCTCTTGTAATGTGGCCTCTTGTAATGTCGATTTCTGCTATGCGGGTCCCTACAAATACCTTGTAGTGACAGGACTCAGAGGTGAGCCAGTTCAGCACGGTCGTTGAGTCAGACCAGAGGGTGACTGTATGGAGATTAAGAGACAACTCAGTCTGAATCACTTTGGCTAGCTGGGCGCCAGTCAGGGCTGCACTCAGTTCCAAACGAGGCATGGAGAGGCATTTTCTGGGAGCCACTCTGGATCTGGCCAGAACAAAGGCGACATGGATGTCAGTGGAGTTCAGGACCAGACTTCCTCCTTCAACCTTCTGACCAGTGGCCATCTACACCCGTCACTAAGGTGGAATCGGAGATCAGTGAGTTGAGGAAAACTGCATTCATCGGCACTGTCAAAGTCTCCAATAATTTACTTGTGGACCCCAATCAATTCCACACATGGCAAGAGCTTGTTGAGGCCACTGTCAGGTCCCTACACGGGGTGGCTGCTGCAGACAGTGACTCTTCACTGCAAGCTGATGACTATGTTGAAGCAGAGAAACTTATCCTGGCCCAAGTTCAACAGGACTCATTCCCATTAGAAGTCCAAGCGTTGAAGACTGGACAGCCGATTTCCGCTACCAGCCGTTTGGCATCCCTTGCACCAGAGTATGATAAGGACACAGGTCTCATCAGAGTAGGGGGACGGTTGCGTAGAGCGAGTGACCTCGACCTTGATGCCATTCACCCGATACTGTTGGATCCTGGTCATTCTACAACGAAGCTGTTAATTAAAGAGACTGACTGCAGACTCCTGCATCCTGGTTCTGAAAGGGTGCTAGCGGAATTGCGCCGCCAGTATTGGATACTCCGGGGCAGGGAAGCCGTCCGTAAGCATCAACGCAAATGCCAAGATTGTCAGTTCTGGCGAGCCAAGCCTGAAGTCCCCCAAATGGCCGATCTTCCATCCTGCAGGCTGCAACTGCACCAACCGCCGTTCTATTCTACTGGGGTAGATTGTTTCGGCCCCCTTTCAGTCAAAGTTGGTCGTCGCCATGAAAAAAGATGGGGCATCCTTTATAAGTGCATGACAACCCGATGTGTGCACCTTGATCTGTTGGAGCACCTTGACACTGACGCATTCCTGCTCTCTCTGCGTCGCTTTATAGCAAGACGAGGTAAGCCCATGGAATTGCTCTGCGACAACGGTACCAACTTTGTAGGAGGAGACCGAGAACTACGTGACACTTTTGATATCATGGCACCCAAGCTTCAAGAGCTGCTTGCTCCCCAGAAGATCAGATTCCGCTACATTCCACCTAATGCTCCTCATTTCGGAGGAACCTGGGAGCGTGAAGTCAAATCTGTAAAGACTGCACTACGGGTCATTCTGCGAGAGCAAACGGTGCCAGAGCCAGTGCTGCAGACACTGTTAATGGAGGTTGAGGGTATTCTGAATGCCAAGCCTCTCGGCTACGTATCTTCCGATGTTGCAGACGTTGACCCAGTGACTCCGAACCTACTCCTTATGGGCCGTCGTGATGCCTCCCTACCTCAAGTCTTTTTCGACTCTACCAACCTGCTCGGAAGACGCAGATGGAGACACAGCCAGGTGTTGGCGGATCATTTCTGGACTGCCTTCATCCGCGATTACCTCCCAAGTTTACAGAATCGGCACAAGTGGAGAAAGGATGGCAAAGAGCTAACTATGGGCCAAGTGGTTCTTATTGTTGATCCCCAACTTCCTCGTGCCCTCTGGCCTGTGGGCACAGTGACTGAGACGTTGGCTGGACCTGACGGGAAAGTTCGCACTGCTCGTGTCAGAGTTAATGAGAAATCCTACACTCGCCCAGTTATTAGGTTGATTCCACTTCCTCACTTCGAGGAAGAGCCTTAGACACTGTAGACAGACTTTCTTGGTGTTTACAATTATCCTGTCAGATAATTGGGGGCGGCTGTGTACGAAAGCCTGTCATAGAAATCAAAGTTGTTGGCCACACGGACTGATTATAGTGTGACACGCAGGAAGACGATTTGGTGAATGTTCATCTATACACGGTTGTCTATGCTCTGTATAATGCGTTTATGCCTTGATGTAAGTACATCTGCATATGTATGTTTATTGAATGTATGTTGTTGATGTCCCGCGATCGTTCTGCGTTTGCCATCGGCGGGTTTTGAGCGCCGTAGCGGCCGTAATTTGCCGCGACAGAAACGCCCTAATCAGTATTAGCATCGGCAGTATTCTAAACTGCGTCACCAATGTTGTTTACATTAATAATGTATCATTGCACAATTTATCATGATTATTTGCATTGATAAGGCTGTTATTACTTTTAAGGATGCAGACTTGAGTGTTTAATCATTGTTTATTGCATTCGTTTGACTATCATGCCAGTGTGTATATGATTCTCAGAATATGATTGTAATTATATTTCTTTATTGTTCTTTTAGACCATTAATACAGACATCATTGCCAAAGAATAACTGATCTAGATGACAATGCAAAGACTGTTCAATAAATCCATCTTTGTGAAGAATCTGTTCTCCGACCCTTGATTCTCTGACCGGAATCCCGTCCATATTTGGCCGCCTCAATCAGCATATTATAAAGTTGTAGCACGCCTCCGCTACAAGGACCGTCTGGATCCTGTGGCTGTTTCCATTTACCATCCAACAGAGTTTCACCATTGCTAAAGGCTACGGCGTGGCTGTATTCGCGGCTGGTTTTTTCCAAACACTCACACAAATTCACCTCTGCACTTTCCACATCCGGGTTATCCGGTCCCCCACAAACTAAGTAGTGAGTAATAGTTTTTTTTTTTTTTTTTTTTGGCCCGGTTTCTTTTTTTTTTTTTTTTTTGCCACCAAACAAATTTTTGATATATTTTTGTTGTTGTTGAGAAAATCTGATTCTGTACCTGAACGAACGAACTGTTGAATCCGTGGTCTTTGTAAAGAAGATTGGTCTGGGAATTTAAAGTGGTTGTTATTTTTTTCCTTTTTGTTCTTTTTTGTGTGAAATGGTATGAAATACAGACATTTCTAAACTGGTTCTGAACTGTCCTTGGTGATTTTTCTTTTTTCTTTTTGATTTTGTGTATGTAACTGGTGGCATCTGAGCTATCTGGGTTATTGTTGTGAAAATATTGACAGGGTTACACCTGTCTGGCGCCCAAACTTACTAACTTTTATTTGAACAATCATTGGTTGATTATTTGAATTCATTATCGGGTTACCACCGTTACAGAAGTGGCGCCCGAACAGGGACTTGAAACTTGAAAACCTGGAACCTGAAATTTGTAATCTGTGAACTTGAATATATTATCTCTTTGAACTGGTTTGTTTTGGATTTTCTCCTGTGAACTGTCTGTTGCATTATCCGAGTGGATGTTTAACATTTTTATGATCATTTGAATTTTGTTGAATTGCACGGTGGTCTATTCAGCAGACTTTTGAGAACGTTTGGGCTAAATTGTAATAAAAAAATAAAATAAAAAATAAACTTCTGTGAAGTAACCACTCTGTAGTTTGTTATTTTGGTGCACCATTTGCCTAAAAGAAATTTAGTTCGGCCAAGTAGTGTTTTCATTACTTTATTTTTTTATTTTTTTATTTTTACATTTCACCATTGACCATTGCTACATACATACACGTCACCCATGGCCCATACCCCTCCACCACAATCTACTTTTGTGGCAATTGATCCTCCAGACATTGCAACACCCAACTGGCCCCTGGTGCAACAAACTCCACAGTGACCCAGACAACCACCTCCTGTTCCCACTTTCTACTCCACCCCCACACAGTTTCACCCTCCAAGAACCCATGTGCAATTTTTCACTCCACCACCAGGGGAAAGGGCTCCTCCTCCACCTACTGTTGACATGCCGTTGTGCACTTCCATGGTTCCACGGTTCTCCCAACGCCTGGCAGAGGAATGTATCAATTATCAGAGCACGTACAAGGGAACTGGGATATCCTGTTTAAGTGTCTCAAACAGCAGGACACAGCTTTGAAAGTACTCACCCAGGAACTTAAAAAGTACTCACAACTACCACTTCACAGCATGATGCCAAGATTGAAACCTCGACTGCTAAGATAAAATCCAACCATCAGCAGCTTCAGACCACGATCACTGCTCTAAAACAACATGATGAAGAGGATACTGATCAGCTGACAAAAGCCATGAAGGTGATGGTAACAGGAGAACTGCAGAAAAGTGAGCGCACCATAGTCTCTGAAGTCCGATTTATGGTGGAACAATTGCAACTAGAGGTACAGAAAGACACCCAGGGAGTGCAGCAAAGTACTCGAAAGGATTGTGACCAACTTTTCCAGGAGATCAGCCAATGTAGTGTCCAATTGAATACCGTAAGTGACTCCTTGAAAGAGCTGAAATCAGAAATAAGCAGTTACTTAAAATTCCCTGGGAAAACAGTAACTGACTTTCCATCAATGACACTAAAATCACCTCCTCGCTCCACTGCTGCAGAAGGTGAAACGTCAAAACCTCCCACATCCTCGTCTGTACATCCACCTTCTTCGCATCCAACATCTGTGGTCAAGAGTGATCATTTGAAACTAACCTTCCCCACCTTTGGCAGATCATCAGATGATAGTGACCCTCTGTTATATTTAACCAGATGTCACGACTTTCTGGCATTATACCCCTTAGAGGATACAGACATCATGGCAACCTTTCGCACTGTCCTTTATGGAACAGCACGGGACTGGTGGGAAGTGGCTAGATCCTCTGTTCAAACATGGAATGAGTTTGAATCCGCATTTCTCGAAAAAGACTATGTTCATCAGCTGCATTATGAAGGACGAACCATGACTTCACCTATACCACAAAAACCTACCTCTAACCGCCAAGGTGAAAGACCCACCGTCCAATGCTGGAGATGTAAAGGTCAGCATCCTCCTGGAAACTGTCCACAATACTCCACTTCACCTTTCACATCGCCTCAAGGTCCTTTCCAACCTGCAGGAAACAAGCGAAATTCCCCAGCACAAAACACAGGTGGAGCACCATCAAATAACGCCCTGTCTGTCACACCTCCATCCCAACCATCTACTGTGACTGCCTCTTTTACTTCTAAATGTGAGTCTATACTTCAACAGTTGGTCATCCCAATTACTATTGGCAGATGGACAGGAAAGGCTATAGTCGACACTGGGGCAAGCTATACTCTTTTACACGAGAGCTTATGGACAGAGCTTGCATCCTCTGATCCACTCTGTACTTGGGCTCTTGGTCCTCTCTACTTGGCTAATGGTGAGACCGCTGTACCTATAGGATGGACAACCATTAAATTACACTCCATAACCAAGTTTTTTCTCTACCTGTAGCCATCCTTTCCACCAAAGCTCTTGCATACTCTGTAGTCTTGGGATTGGATTTTATATTCACCAGTGGTCTTCAGATCAATGTTGCAGATGGAAAATATTCTTTCCAGCCTAGACGAGCTAGCATTCCCGCTAGAGGAATCCAGCATCTGAAACAGAAAGCACAACATAAAACTACCGGGAGAACTCTCACATTGTTCAGCTCTATTCCTCCACAGCAAATGCCAGGGGTGTCCCAATCACCAGATAATCTGGATGAAAAAACTTTAATGAAAACCCTGGTAGACACAGCACAATTACCAGCTGAGGGAAAGTGCCAACTACCTCACCTCTTAGAGAACAATCCTCAAGTCTGTACCCTCCAGCTCGGGAAAACAACAGTACTCCAGCATTGTCTTTATACTGTCCATCCTGTACCCATCAAACAGCGTCCATACAGATTAACACCAGAGAAACAAGATGTGGTACAAGAACAAGTTAACGAAATGTTGAAGAATGGTATCATCGAACCATCACACTCTGCTTGGGCCTCACCTATTGTCCTGGTCCCAAAAAAAGGACGGCAGCCAGAGATTCTGTGTGGACTATAGGAGGGTAAATGCTATCACTGAGAGAGATGCCTATCCTCTACCTAATATCACTGAGATCTTGGAATCCCTCTCCGGTGCAGGTATTTTCTCCAGCATTGACCTCAACAGTGGGTACTGGCAGGTGACCATGGAACCTGAGAGCAAGTCCAAGACTGCATTCATCGCCCCATCGGGGTTATACCAATTCAATGTCATGCCGTTTGGGCTGAAAAATGCTCCAGCGACATTTCAGCGATTAATGGAGACTGTCCTAGGTGAACTGCGAGGAAGAATATGTTTCGTGTATATTGATGATATTATCATTTACTCACCCTCTGTCACCCAACACTTCCATGATCTTAAGACTGTCTTCGACCAATTGCACACAGCTGGTTTAACCATAAACCTAAAAAAGAGTAAATTCTGCCTTCATGAGTTGACATTTCTGGGACATGTGGTAAACACAAAAGGCATCACGGCTGACCCCAGCAAAGTAGAGGCCATACGTTCCTACCCTGTACCCAAGAACCTTAAAGAAGTTCAACGATTTCTCGGTTTGGCGGGATGGTACAGGTTTGTGCCCAATTTCTCTCGGATAGCTGAACCTATAAATGCCTTGAAGAAAAAGGGACGTAAATTCCAGTGGTCACCACAGTGTCAACAAGCCTTTGAGAAATTGAAGACATGTCTCACCTCACCTCCAATCCTGGGTCATCCTGACCTTCAGCTTCCTTTTGTTGTCTACACTGATGCCAGTGATTCAGGGTTCGGTGCAGTGCTGACACAAAGGAAAACACATGGCTTGGAAGAAGTCATCGCCTATGGCAGTCGAACGTTAACCAAAGCTGAGATTAATTATTCAGCTACAGAGAAAGAGTGTCTGGCAATAGTATGGGCGCTAGAAAAATGGCAATACTACCTGGAACCGAAACTCTTCACAGTAGTCACGGATCATTCAGCTCTACAGTGGGTCATGAATTCCACAAAAACCACAGGACGTCTAATCCGTTGGGCCCTCCGTCTGCAAAAATTTTGACTTTGTGGTTGAGTATCGAAAGGGAAAACTCAATGAAGCTCCAGATGCGTTATCCCGGATGTATTCCGTACCTGGATGCCATATATACTCCAATCAGAAGGAGGACTTTGGATTTCCACTTTCCGCAGTAGACATCTGGGAAGAACAGCACAAAGATCTGGTAATTACCACACTATTTCAGTCACTAGCAGACAACGATTCCTCTGTGCAAGATCAATATGAGGTAATTGAAGATAAGCTGTATCATCGAACTCATCTGACTAATGGGCAAGTACATTACAGACTCTATGTCCCGGCTACCCTTGTCCCAAAAATTCTACAGCATTATCATGCGCATCCCTTAAGTGGTCATTTAGGAATTAGCAAAACTTACCAGAGAGTGCGTCAGGTCGCTTTCTGGCCCTCCATATGGACCTCTGTAAAAAAAAATATGTAAAAAGGTGCATGAAATGCCAGACCTTGAAAAATGAGAACCGCAAACCTGCTGGGAAAATTCAACAAACCACCACCAGTACCAGTCGACCAAACGAGATGTTGGGATTAGATATCATGGGACCACTGCCTCGCAGCTCCCACCAACATGAATATCTACTAGTGTTCGTGGATTACTATTCCCGATGGGTTGAACTGTTTCCCTTGCGAAAAGCCACTGCTCAGGCTGTTGCTTCACACCTCCGAAAAGATATCCTTACGCGATGGGGGGTACCTGATTTCATCCTCTCTGACCGAGGCACACAGTTATCTGGGTTATTGTTCTGAAAATATTGACAGGGTTACACCTGTCTGGCGCCCGAACTTACTAACTTTTATTTGAACAATCATTGGTTGATTATTTGAATTCATTATCGGGTTACAACCGTCACACCCCTAGCGAGCGGCAACTGGCAACCAGTGCAATTTTGTGAGGAGAAGAGTGACATGTGCCCTTTTCAGCTCGTTAAAGACCACTCTAGCTGTGGCGTTCTGGATCAGTTGCAGAGGTTTGACTGTGCAAGCTGGAAGACCAGCCAGGAGAGCGTTACAATAGTCAAGTCTAGATAAAACTAGCACTTGGACAAGGAGTTGAGTAGCATGTTCTGATAGGAAGGGCCTGATCCTCCTAATGTTGGACAAGGCAAATCTACATGACCGGGCAGTTCTAGCAATGTGGTCTGTGAAGTTCAATTGATCATCAATTACCACACCAAGGTTCCTGGCTGACCTAGATGGAGTTATGGATGACGAGTGTAGCTGAATGGTGAAGTTGTGGTGAAGTGTTGGGTTGGCTGGGACCACAAGTAGCTCTGTCTTCGCAAGGTTTAGTTGAAGGTGGTGGTCCTTCATCCAGCCAGAAATGGCTGTCAGACAGGCTGAGATACGATAGGCTACCGTCGGATTGTCGGGCTGGAATGAGAGGTAGAGTTGTGTGTCATCAGCGTAGCAGTGATAGGAAAAGCCATGTTTCTGAATCACAGATCCTAGTGATGTCATGTAGATGGAGAAGAGAAGTGGTCCAAGCACTGAGCCCTGAGGCACTCCAGTAGGTAGAAATTGGGTCTAAGACACCACGCCTCTCCACGATACCCTAAAGGACCTACCTAAGAGGTAAGACTTGAACCATTGGAGTGCGGTTCCCGAGATGCCCTTCATCTTTAGGATTGACAGGAGGATCTGGTGATTAACTGTGTCAAAAGCAGCAGACCGATCCAGCAGGATGAGAACTGAGGATTTGGAAGCTACTCTTGTCAGTCTCAGAGCTTCAATTACTGAGAGCAGGGCAATCTCAGTTGAGTGTCCGCTTTTGAAACCAGACTGATTGTTGTCCAAGAGGTTGTTCTGTGTAAGGAGGGAAGAGATCTGGTTGAAAACAACTCGTTCAAGAGTTTTCGCGACGAATGGAAGGAGAGATACCGGTCTGTAATTCTCCAGATGTGCTGGATTTAGAGTGGGTTTCTTAAGCAGTGGGGTTACATGAGCCTGCTTAAATGCTGTGGGAAAGTTTCAAAAGATCCAGTGAGAAGCGCTTGAATTCAGCGAAGAACACATATGTCTCAGTGATTTAAACCAGTTTAAAGGCAGATGAAACAGCGCTGACAAACAGGAGAAACACTGCGCAACGATACAGTCAGCAGGCTTTTCTGTCTACAAATTCTCATCATTTACCATGGATTTACTGTAACGTTAGCCTAGTAATATTAACTGCACCATAATATGTGGAATATACATTTTTAATTGTATTATGCTATTAATGTAGACAATGTATTAAAGGACTACTGGAATATAATTACTAGGGGTGGGAATCTCTAGGCACCTCACGATTCGATTACGATTCAGAGGGCTGCGATTCGATGCTAAAGCGATTATCGATTATCTGAATCCTTTTTTTTTTGTGTGTGTGTGTGTGTGACTATAAATACTTTGCTTTAAAAGTACCAAGTAATAAAGAAATTACGTACAAAATATTTTATTAACATTGCAAATAACCAACATGAAAATAAATGTGCCTGAACTAGCAGCATACTTGTAGTAAATGAATAATATAACAATAACAAATTATAACAAACTTCAGCATATTCTGAATCTCTAACATAAAATGGACTTCAAACAAACATCCTCCTGTTATGTGCAATATAATAAAAAAATTAAAAAATAGGCCACAGTGAAATTATGCAAATGTGTGGCAGTGCAAATGTGCTTAGCTAGATCAAATGTGTAACAACTTGTGTAAGAACAGGAGCTGGTCTACATGTTCAGATGCAAGTGTGCTCCGTTGTGCTGTTACTATATCTTCTGCCATAGAAAAGACTCTCTCTGCAGAGACACTGGTGCCAGGAATACACAAGTATATTTTGGCCAACTTGGAAATCAGAGGAAACATCATCTGATTCTTACTCCACCAGCTAAGAGGGTCCTCGGAGAGAGGGAGTGATGGAGCACTATGGTACTTAGTAACTTCTTCCTCAGCTCTGGCATAAGCAGACATGGGCTGCTGCTGGACTCTAGCATGAGTAAAGGTCTGCCCCAGCAGATTCTCTAGCAGAGAAGATGATGACTTTCTTTTGTTAGAAGGGCTTTGATGTTGCTCCTCCTCAGTGGTCAGGGTTTCTTCTTCCCTCAATGTGTTGTGCTCTGGGGTTTCTTCCTCTTCAACTCTCACCTCTTGCTGTAGTAAACACAATAAGAAGAACAGGTAAACACAAAAGCCTTACATTTTTAAATCATTATCTTCAATCCGAACAACATTTTGAACAAAATTGTCAAAACACAAATGTACTTGTTCTATTCAATATAAAAACCTTGTATTATTATAGAAGTTGTTGTTGTTGTTGTTATTATTATTTTTATTAACTCCTAAATCATAAGCCCAGATTGACATTTTACATGAAGTAAAATGGCAGAATTACCTCTAGTGATGCAGCCTCAGCAATCACTCTTCCATACATCTCCCCTCTCTTCAACTCCCCTCACAGCAGAAGCTGTGAAAAGAGTGTTTCTCTCTTCCTCCCTTTGTATCTATTGCTGAGGTCCCCACTGATGGCTTGCTTTATCATTGATGACTCTCCAATACTGTCCTTTGTGTCCTGGATGAGTTGAGCTTGCAAAGGAGCAATCAAACAGATGGTGGGGCTGCTCACCTCTGACATGAGAATAGTTGCATCGTTCATTGGCTTTAGGGCCTTGATAATATCCTCTGCATTTGAGATGTCTGCTTCACTGAGCGTGCAGATGTCAGACTCTCCTCTCCTTACCTGAGGAGACAGTAAGGCAGTAGAGACTGCAGGCTGTTGTTCCAGAAACCTGTCAACCATCTCATACGCACTATTCCACCTGGTACTCACATCTGTTTTCAGCTTGTGTTTCAGCAGACCAAGTAGAATCTGCTTCTCTTCAAGCTGGTGTTTTGCAATGGTACTGCGGTGAAAATGCGTCTCACCCTGCCAAGTAGCCTTGACACAGTGGGCAACTTGAGCGCCTGCTGAGAGGCCAGGTTTAGCGTGTGGGCATGGCACTTCACGTGCAGGAAATTGCACAGTTCAGCAGCAACAGCCATGTTGGATTTGGATTTCAACAAAGCTTACAAATAGTGTGGCTCTTGTCCAGCTCCTTTCCCCCTTCAACTTCATAGAAGCCAAAATATTTCCACACGTCAGCTTTTAATGCGCTCAGCCATTGCGTCTCTGTTATGTGCACGCCACAGACAGTCCGGGCACTGCACTTCCGCGCTTCAGAGTTCCGTCTTTTGCGTTCTGTCAATATTACGTTATTATAAATATATAATATTATTTATATATAATATAATATTATTTATAATGTTATTATAAATATAATATAATATATTTTTTTTTTTAAATCGATTTTTGACATTTGTGAATCGATTCAGAATCGTCCACGTCTGCATCGCGATGCATCTAAGAATAAATTTTTTTCCCCCACCCCTAATAATTACAGTATTTAATAATGTATTTAGGCTACTGTTTTTCATACAAATACCATAGAAAGTTACATTTTGTAAAGTTACATTTTGCCATGATAGTGAGGTGCTGTAGGCTATGCCTGGTTTTATCTGTAGTTATCATGATCTAAATGCATGATACTGGATGACCAATGGTTAATTTTAATACAACTCAACAGTCAGAATAAGTCGTAAATTTTTTTTTTTTACAGATGTTACTGTTTTTGTTAATGAACATAAATTTAACATTTGCATCCTAACTCAAGCTAACATTACTGTCAACTCAAATCTGTCAAGTCAAATATGTGTTTCGAGACAAAACATGTAATATTAATATTGCAGCCTGCACTGCAAACTGTGCTGAAGAGATATGTGCCATCAATGTCAGGCAACACAAACCTGTTTCAAGCCTTGAAACAATATCCCCCATTAGCACATGCAGAAACTAAGAAATTAATTTTTCTATTAAGATATTTATTTTGTTAAGGAAAAATGACAAATGTTTAAATGTCCTACCTCAGATTTGTGAAATCTTCACCAAGTGTTTGGCAAGTGTTTGTCATGATATGTACTAGGGCTGGGTATTGACACAAATTTCACAATTCGATTCGATTTCGATTCACAAGCTTGCAATTCGATTTCGATTCCAATTCGATTCAATATTGATTATTGTGGATATCAGGTACAATACATGGCACATTTTCTCAAGGAAAACAAATCTCTTAACTAATGCTGTAAACTATGGGAGTCAGTTGTAGCCTATAGGCTTCATTAGCCTACTATAATATTTAAAGGTGAACTAAGTAACTTTTTTTACCTTAACTGAACAGCTTCAGAGTCATTGGAATGGTTATATTACTTATTTCGGGTTGAATGGTGGTCGTTTCACACCCCCCTGGTGCCCATGAGCGGAAAATACGGACTTGCAACTTTGAGCTGGCGGGCCGCCGGCCGCTGCGTCAGGAAGTCTCGCGTGATATCAGGTCTCGCGATGTAAACAATTGCTTTACGGCCAAAACAAATCTGCTAAAATGCTGTCATTATTGCGCTCCCTCACGCTGTCCGAACCCGAATGAAGAAGACGTTTTAAAGAATGTCCCATCTGCTTTGATGTCGTTGATCTATAGCCTCTGGTGTCTGAGAATCACCAACGAGTTTTTACAACAGTGTTGTCAAATATCTATTCCGAAGCTGTGGGGGGAGCTCTAGAGAGAAACCTGCGAGCAAAAAGCGAGAATACAGCGAAGAAATCCCGAAGCTACTGAGTGCTGCTTTAAGGTAAAAATTTACTGATTTGTATACAAACACTTAAATTAAACTTTTATTTATTTTTATAATAATAAAGTTATATGAAATATAAACATTTAAATGGTGGCTGTCATAAAAACCTGCCAGATTTATTCAAAGATGCATTAAAAGGTGGTAGTGGCGCAATGGATAAGACACATGCCTTTGGTGTGAGAGACCCGGGTTCGAATCCACTGTGAGACACCAATGTGTCCCTGAGCAAGACACTTAACCCCTAGTTGCTCCAGAGGCGTGCGACCTCTGACATATATAGCAATTGTAAGTCGCTTTGAATAAAAGCGTCAGCTAAATGAATAAATGTAAAATGTAAAATGTAAATTAAAAATTGAAGAACAATACAAATTATAATGACTATGTAATATGGTGCATATATTTAGCAAAATGCTCCTCTCTAGAGTTAATTTTTCTAGCTGACAAACGAGTTTATGGTCACTAGATATAGTTTTTCTGAGGTAAATGTGACGTTACATGACATTGTTTACAAGCTGATTTACTGACGTCTTTCCACGGTTGAAACACTGATTGAGCGATTCCATGTCACATGATACGGATTTCGATAAGTTGTACTCTACCTTTTAACACACTTTCAGATGCTCATTCATGTTTATTTCGCACGGTAACTGGTATTATTAAAGCAACACTAAGGAACTTTTGCTCTTCGGTCGCCCTACAAGTTGGAAGCGAAATTGTCCATTATTACCGCTGTCGTAAATAATTTCGCAGCCTAATGTCGCATGCACGCTCGCTGTTTATCTAGCACCAGCTTTGGAATGAACGATGTCCACAGACAAGGTAGACTATGTTGCATGATTTCATGAAAGTATGATGTATTGCGACATCAGAAGCAAAGAAAAACTAAATAATGACTATTGTAACGCTTGACGTAAAGCAAGTCAAATTTGTAGTTTCTTATGTCTCATTCGAACTACAGAAACGCGAACCGGTTTGACAAACTTGCATAGTGTGGTTATAGCAGATATAGGGCTTTTCCTTAGTGTTGCTCTAAGGTGGAAGAGAAGATTATGTGCGCTCCGCGCTGCTGCTTCTCTTGAGCTGAGCTGCGCCAGAGTGATCTCACGCCACAGCGCCAAAACGGTATTTATGTTTTTGAATTTCGTATGAAAATGGACGTAATTTGAAATCTGAGACTTTGTTTCATATCAATAGTAACAAAGCACAAAGATTATTGCGATTTATTGGATGGGATGACTAGCCTAATCGATTCTTGGGATTTAAGAATCGATATCAGTTCGTAAAAATGAGAATCGATTAAAATCAAGAAATCAATATTTTTTACCCAGCCCTAATATGTACTGACAATAAAGAGTAGTTTAAAACCACAATTAACGGTCTAGTTAAAAAATCTGCCTTTAAACTTGAAATAAATAAAGATTTGACATTTATCGTGATAATTAGCGATATCGACTGATATAAAACAATTATCGTGATAATTTTTTGGGCCATATCGTCCAGCCCTAAGCAGTTGTCATTCAAATTTTGACTATTAACTAGAGGATTACGAAACTGGTACATACCTTTACATCACCTTTTGGACAGATCTCACTTGTTTTCCGTTATTAAATCAGGGTTCACTTCAATATTCACATTTTTCCTCCTTGAACTCATTCTAACAACTTAATGTTTTAATATGTTTCGGACCTGATGGGAGTGAAAGAGCAAAGACAAGAACTGAAGTTAACCCTCTGAGGTCGAGAAACGCGCCGACGCGTTTTGCTGGATTTTTTTCACATAGCAGCAACATAAACTTAAATTACTCCGTCATTTATGGTTATACAGAAAAAAGAAATATAAAAAAATAATCTGTGATATTTCTACTTTTGTATGTGTCCACTTACAATCAAATCAAAACATTGTGCTTTTGTAAAATAAAGAAAATAAACAGGGTGTGCGTTCTGCCTCTCCGTCGCGGTGAACTTTTTTTTCTTGAGCACGTCTATAAACTGAAACAAAACTCAGCGAATACTTGTCACACATTTATGAGCCATATACCTTTATACACATTTAAGTGTGTACTTTTAAATGATCGGATTCAAACTGAAAACAAATATTCTCCGTTTAAGTAATTTGTATAAAACCAACAGGATGTCCAGTATCTCAAACGCTTGCTAATTACTTTTTAATTCGACATGCCCACTCGCGCAAAAGTGATTCACATGCAAATCTCCACATGGAACGCGAACGCCCTCGTTACCTCAAACACAAAACACCAAAAAACTTCACAAGTCTCTGCTTTTCGTCGAGTTTGGAAGACACGTCTGAGCTTACATTGGATTTACCCCCAGAAGAAGAAGAACGCGATTTGAAGACAAGAAATGTCTTACTTATTAGTTCATGGTATTGTTGCATAAACTTCACATTGCAGTTGAACTGTTGCTAGATATATGGTGAATATTATACTATTTAGACCCGTGTTTACTGTTAAATACTGTTTGTGGATATCTGCTCAAACATAGATATGTATAACCATAATGTTTAATATTTTGGAGCGCGATGGCGTTTGAATGTATCATATTTTGGAGCGCGCTGTGGGTTTGAATGTATCATATTTTGGAGCGCGCTGTGCGTTTGAATGTTTCATATTTTGGAGCGCGATCGCGTTTGAAAGGAAAAATTTACCAAACATTAGGCTTTATGTTTTTACTATTATCTCATTTCACATCATCATAACGAATGGAAACATTTGAAGTAACATATGATAATCAATATATTTTTCTCTAGCGTAGTTGTTCTTGAAATCTTTTGGAAGATTTAATTTATTGTTATTATTTTATGCAGCACTGCGTAGCCTATGCCTACAAGGCACAACAAACCTGGTGTTCATTATATATTCTTGGAAACATGTGTGTGTATTCTGTGAATTTTAAAAAGAAATTTTAAGCAGAAAAATCTAAAATCTATTCCCAAAATCGTGCAGCCCTATAGTTTCTCTTGATATCAGTATGTTCACAGTTTTTTCTTTTTTCTTTTTTTTTCTTTCAGGGACCAGATGCAACTGAGTCCTGCTGACTTCAACATTCACATGAGTCTCTGTACATGAACATGGTAAAGTGAAAATCAAACACCTTGGAAATGAAAGGTATGTACAATGTTTTTAGGAATGGCACAAAGGTCTCTGTCTTTGGATCATTGTTTTCAATGTGCTCTTTTGTCATTTGTATTTTTGGATTGTGTTGTGTTGTAAATAAATCCAAACAATCTAAAAGCCATTCTTTTTTAAATCTCCTCATTCTTTGTGCAAGGTTGCTCTGAATGACAGGGCCTGATCGCTCCTAATAGGGCAGTTAGGGGAGTGTCTTTGTCTTTCTCAGGTGTTGAAGGCTTATATATTCATGAGATGATCACGCCTTTTCGCATAAGGCTTTTTCACACAAAACACGTCTTAGAAATTTAAAATCAATATATTGTCTTATCTGAATGAGCAGTCAGGGTGATTTTCACATAGTTTTGGAGCAAATATTCTAGGCTACGTCATACAATTTTCAAAAGTCTTGTGAAGAAATAATCAGTATGGGTTTCATGGCCTTATTTCAGTGAGAATTTTTTTTTGTATTTTCACAAACCACGCAAATGTCATTATCTCAAAACTACAAACTTTTACATACATGCTGCTGATATATTATTGTAGCAGAGTTTGTGCTGAATACAGTGTAATTAGACTTTAGCCATGACAATGTCACAAGTAACAGAAAAAAACACAAATGTCAGAGCATGTCAGAACACCTCCAGGGCCAGAAAACAGCTCAGACCCCAGAGGGTTAAAGGTGATGATGCTGTAGTTTGTTTCAGCCTGTTGACACCAATAAAATGAGCTTAATGTGCCCATTTACAGAAGATCTCAGACATCACCATAATGAATGAGCTGAAAACAGGGAACTTTTGGAGACAAAGAGGTTTTTCAGCAGCAGTTTAACATGATGGCCCTGTACTTTTTAAATGCAGATTGGATAAAAACACAGTGATCACAGTTCACACCTGCAGTGAAGCCCCTCCCACAACAATTCACCAATAAATACTGGGAATATTCCCATCATCCTACAAGAGAAGGACAAACTCCAGGAGTTGCAGCTGAAATCTGTGTGACTGTTAAAGATGGAGTTTATTAAAGAGGAGATTGAAGACACGAGAGATCCAGAACCATCCAGAATAAAACATGAAGATACTGAGGAACAAATAGGTTGGTGTCCATTCTTGATTCTTCATTGTTGACTGCTTTGGTAGATGTGAATTAATAAGCAGTATAGCATCTGAATGATCATAACCCTATAGCAGTTGTCAAACATATTTTAATATATTAACAAGTGAATGATAAGACAGTGAAAGATCTGCTCTCTGTTGCTTTCTGCTATTAAATAAGGGTTCACTTGAACTGATTCTAACTTTATGTGTATTTTAGACCAGGTGAGAGTGAAAGAGCAAAGACAAGAACTGAATGAAGTGGAGGAGGAACATCGTAATTTTCAAAGAAAAAAAGCCAAAAAGACGCACACCTGCACTCAGTGTGGAAAGAGTTTCATGCAGAAGGCAAACCTTAAAACACACATGAGAATTCACACTGGAGAGAAACCGTATACATGTACTCAGTGTGGACATAGTTTTCCTCATGCATCAGGGGGGTATTCCAGAAAGCAGGTTATGTGACATACCCGGGTAAGTTTAAGGGTAAGTTAGTGGATAACCTCAACTTTCGGTTCCAAAAACCGAGGTAACTTTCTGGGTATGTATGTAACCATAGGAACTTACTCTCTGAAGATAACCTGCTCGGTAGCAGGTTATGTTCCAGGGTTAGTTTGTTTCAGAAGGTTACTGAGCATGGCGTGCCCTTTTGAAGACGATCCAGTGGATGTGGAAGCACAGATGATACGAAATCTTTTCCGCCGTGAGAGGGTGATACAACCACGTATCAATGTGTTTTCGTATCCAAATGAATATTTGCGGGAGCGTTACCGTTTTTCAAAAGAATCGTTAATTTATTAAACGAAGATAATGGAGTTAAATATTTAACTCCATTTATTTAACTTTTTTTGCGACGGTGAGTTTTTTGTATACAATAGTCGATGCAGAGCATGTGGGAAAGGCAACTGTGTGTAGGGCTGTTCGTACAGTATGCATTGCACTCAAACGGTTCCTACACACTTTTGTGCAGTTCCCTGGCCATAAACCACTGAGGGTCATTAAAGAGGAATTCCACAGAGTGGCGGGTTTGTCCATTCTATGATATTCTATGAAAGACCATTTTAGTTACATAGCACTATACTTAATCTATTCATACTGTATACAGTGACAGTCACAATAATTTTAAAAGTTTCTAATTATATAACTTTCAATTTCAGGGTTCCCAAATGTAATTGGGTGCATTGATGGAACCCACATTCCCATTAAAGCTCCTTCAGTCAATGAAGGAGACTATGTTAATAGGAAGTCAATCCATAGCATCAATGTGCAGGTGACAATAGATTTTTTGGGTGCTAAATGTTTGGGTGTTTAAACCATTAAATCACCCTCATTACTGGTCCCCACTAACTAGGTAATATGTGATGCAACCCACCTCATCACTAATGTTGAAGCCAAATGGCCAGGGTCTGTACATGATGCCAGAATGTTTAGGGAGGCATCATTGTGCCACAAATTTTGCCTTACACAATGTTTATTTTAATTTTATTTTTTTATGTTTTTTTTTATGCAATTATACACTTTAACTACCTTTATATGACACTTCAATGGTTACTTGCTGGGGGACAGAGGGTACCCCTGTCTGCCCTATATGATGACACCCTACCCTGAACCTGAGCCTGGACCACAGGCACAATTCAACCTGGCCCACAGCAGAACATGGACCATAGGCATCCTGAAGGCAAGGTTTCAGTGCCTGCTTGGGCTCAGGGTCAACCCAGAAAGGTCATGTGACATCACAGCTGCTTGTGTTGTTCTTCACAACATTGCCACACTGAGAGGTGAGAGGGCCCCCCCCCCTTCTCTTGATGAAGATGGCCAAGAGGAACCCCCAGTGAACCCAGTAGACCAAAGAGATGGCAGGGTGGTACGAGACATGATTTGCCAAAATCACTTTAATTAAAACCAGTTAACAGTCAAGTGTTGTTCATGGTTTCTTTATTTCCTGTAACAAAAGACATTTGTATTTATTGCTTTAGATTTCATTCAACAAATGACAGATTAATGTTCACACACTGTTTCCCACCTTAAGCTGGTGCTCCAGCAATTCAAGTCTGGCCTTTTTTTAGGTTAAGCCTTTTCTCCTCCATTTGAAGCTGTATAAGGTCCATCTCCATGTCACTTTTTCTGATTTGCTTTTGAAGGTGGACCTTATACAGCTCTTTGGCAGGCAACTAGAAAGACAGAATAATTAAACATGACTGATAAAGTCTGTAATACAAACACAGACCAAATATTTAAATGAGGAAGGAGAACTGCAGAACATTTCTTACAATGCTAAGATTCTGTGTGGAGGTAGATGGTCCCTCATCTGTATTAAAATCTCCTGCCATATTCTGTAAAATGACAATGACAATTTATTTATTCTCTTATGCAAAAAAGGGGGAATTCATTCTATGCATCATACC
This sequence comes from Leuciscus leuciscus, assembly GCF_965113295.1. Taxonomy (NCBI): domain Eukaryota; kingdom Metazoa; phylum Chordata; class Actinopteri; order Cypriniformes; family Leuciscidae; genus Leuciscus; species Leuciscus leuciscus. The sequence goes on along the minus strand of NC_138733.1, from coordinate 6,436,672 downwards.
TCTAATGGGCCTCCCCACATTTTCTGTTTCTGTCACAGCAGAAGTGGTCTCTTCATTGTCATCCTACAGTGAAAATAAGGAAGGATGCTTGGTCTAGCAAACAGAAACCTAAAGACAATAATCACTTACAACTGTGACAGAGTGTGGTGTTGCAGGAGGATCCAATAATACAATGTGGCCATCAGCAACTGCAAGATAATTAAACCAATAAGATAATCACTAGTAATAAGATTACAGTACACAGCATATGCAGTCAAAGCAGCATGCATACTGCACAAGTGAATCAATGACTGTAAAATGCATTCAAAATGCCTTTTTAAAATTGTGCTTTATTAAAACACTGACAAAAACAGTGAAAACATAAATAAATCATAAGTATTAATATGATACACCTACATTTTACTAAGCCACTTGTCTTGGTAGCTGAGTCTGACGAACTGCCCCTGGAATCCCATCGACCACAGGTCGCCCTTTATTAAGGGACAGCGCCAGCTCCTCAGCTGGGGTGAGGGAAGGTGGAGGTGGACCCGCACCTGTTTTACGGGCCTCAGCCTTCTTTCTATTGGCTACATAGAAAACTAAATTAGGCTACATTAAATACTAAATTACATTGTTGGAGAATGTTTTTGTGTTTCAATTTGACTTAGCTCACACTTCTTCTGGCTCCAGAAGGATTACACCTGATAAAACAAGAGGCCAACATATTACTAGACAATTATGTGCATTACTACTGTAATATTAAGAAATGTATGGAGGCCAACAAGTAAATTCTTGTCTATTTTTACTACATGCCCCAAATAATTTTTTGCGTCACAATGAAAGAGGAAAATAGCCCATTTATAATTTTATAAACTCGTGCATTTACTCTGTCCGTTATTTTTTGCCAAGCCAACTCTCTTTCTTTTGCTGATGCAGCAGTATTGCTTTTTATTTTTTAATTTTTTTATAATGGGCTTATAGTCTTCATAAGCAAGCATTAAAACCTCCAACTCAGTTTCACCTAAGTAGCCTATGTAGCTCGCTTTTTTTCTCCCTGGGTTTCCATGGTGACTCCTGAAATCGGTGATCCATTGAAAATGTCTTTATGTACTCACCGTGCGCGCGCATTAACTCTGGGTAACCAGTAGGAGGTTGATTAAACTAACTCTTCTCAGGTGTTTTGGAACCGACATACTCATGGTATGCGGGTTTGGGGTAAATCAACCCAGAGGTTATGATTTACCAAATGGTAAGTTAACCAAGCTTTCTGGAATACCCCCCAGGTCTCCATTATCATCTGCGCGTTCACTCTGGAGAAAAGCCATTTAACTGTGATCAGTGTGGTAAAGATTTTATTTCATTATCAAATCTAAAACAACACCTGAAACTTCATTCAGATGATAAGCCTAATGTGTGCTCTCTCTGTGGAAAGAGTTTTTCAAGGCTGGACGGTTTTAAACTGCACCAGAAAACACACAATGAAGTGAGAGATCATGTGTGTTGTGACTGTGGGAAGAGCTTTACTACAGCAGGCAATTTGAATGTGCACCAAAGAATTCATACTGGAGAAAAACCTTTCAAGTGCTCATATTGTGACAAGAGTTTCACTCAGTCTGGAAACCTGAAATTACATGAGCGAGTTCATACTAGTGAAAACCCACACGACTGTACTCCGTGTGAGAAGAGCTTCAAACATAAAAGAAGCCTTCTGACTCACATGAAGATATGTCGTAAGAAGTCATCACAATGAGCAACATTTCATGTCAAATACATTCAAGTAAATAGTGTGAGATGAACAAAATATGGAGTTCCTTCCAAAAGAGTGGGTCACATGTTTGCATTCAAAGAAACAAAAACAAACATCATTTTGTGATTTTCTTATGCGAGGCTTTTATTTTGAAAGACTTGCATGAAAGCTATTGAGACTTCTGTCAGACTCATTTTAAGAAAAAGCAACTGAAAAAAAACATGTTTTCCTGATTCAGTATCTGCGGTCAGAGATGTTGTAAAACTATATGCCAGTGTCATTATTATAATGTTATTTTCGTATCTTGTCATGAAATAAAAAGTATGTCATCTTAGGAATACACACTTTCCTGTCTTGTCACTGTTGTCAGCCGTTATACTGCAAATACAGCGCACTGTATATCACTTCATTATAAATAATAATAAATAAATGACTAGCATGGAGTGTCATAGTTATGTTTTCAATTAGTAAGTCATTAAAATGACCAAAAAGTACCAATAAATTATTTAAATTGTACATTGTGTTAACTGGGAATGATTTGCATGCCAGAATGATGTTCGTTCTATTCATCCATATGTTTCATTAATAGTTCATTTTAGTATTGTGTGTTTACTGTTGTTTCCCCGAAATGCCACTTCACATTATTTCACTTTGTGTTATTTTGTACACTTGAAAAAATGACATTATCAATAAGTCGACAACATATGTTTTTACATCAACTCATCAAAATAAGTTACTTTGTATACTTTGTTATACAAGAATTAACACATTTTTAAGTCAGTTTATCAGTCAGGGGTGTGTTTCCCGTACAACGACATAACTCGCTGCTTTACTACCATAGTACGATACATCATTGAAGAAATCAACTAGCTAGTCACGGCTGTTTCCTGAAACTGTTGCAAATTGGTTGTTAAACCATGTTGGAAAATGATGTCACGCAGGTGTTGGAGTAATAATTACTTTAATTAATCTGTTTGAGTTCGAATTAGTGCTAGAAGTTTTGCTATACATTTCGGACATGGCATCTGAGATTCAATCATATCATAGGTTCGTTCTTACATACTAGCACACTTTTTTTTTTTTCAAAAGTGTGCTAAACAGTTTAGAAGCAGATCTTCTAGAAGTGGTAAATGCCTCACTTCTCTCTGGGAGTTTTCCAAACTCCCTGAAAACTGCAGTTGTCAAGCCCCTCCTGAAAAAGAGCAATCTGGATAAGACCATATTAAGCAACTATAGACCGATCTCAAATCTTCCTTTCATAGGCAAGATCATTGAAAAAGTTGTCTTCAATCAGCTGAACAAATTCTTAAGCTCGAATGGATACTTTGACAATTTTCAATCTGATTTCCGACTGCATCACAGCACAGAGACAGCGCTCATAAAGATAATAAACGATATTCGCTTAAATACTGATTCAGGCAAATTATCAGTGCTGGTACTACTCGACCTCAGTGCTGCATTTGACACTGTCGATCACAACATACTTCTTGACAGGCTGGAAAACTGGGTGGGGCTTTCTGGGATAGTCCTAAAATGGTTCAGGTCATACTTAGATGGGAGAGGTTATTATGTGAGTATAGGAGACCATAAGTCTGAGTGGACATCCATGACATGCGGAGTCCCTCAAGGCTCAATTCTTGCACCACTCCTGTTCAACCTGTATATGGTCCCAATGAGCCAAATAATGAGAAATAACCAAATTGCTTACCACAGCTATGCAGACGACACACAGCTGTACTTAGCCCTATCGCCTAATGATTACAGCCCCATTGACTCCTTGTGCCGATGCATTGATGAAGTCAACAGTTGGATGTGTCAAAACTTTCTTCAATTAAACAAAGACAAAACTGAAGTGATTGCATTTGGAAACAAAGATGAAGTTCTCAAGGTGAACGCATACCTTCACTCTAGGGGTCAAACAACTAAACATCAAGTCAGGAATCTTGGTGTGACACTAGAGTCAGACCTTAGTTTCAGTAGTCATGTCAAAGCAATAACTAAATCAGCATACTATCATCTGAAAAATATTGCAAGAATTAGATGCTTTGTTTCCAGACAAGACTTAGAGAAACTTGTGCATGCTTTCATCACCAGCAGGGTGGATTATTGTAATGGACTCCTCACTGGCCTTCCCAAAAAGACCATAAGACAGTTGCAGCTCATACAGAACGCTGCCGCTAGGATTCTGAGCAGAACCAGAAAATATGAACATATCACACCAGTCCTCAGGTCTTTACACTGGCTCCCAGTTAGATTTAGGATTGATTTTAAAGTATTATTACTGGTATATAAATCATTCAATGGCCTAGGACCTCAATACATTGCAGATATGCTCACTGAATATAAACCCAACAGATCACTCAGATCATTAGGATCATATCAGCTAGAAATACCAAGGGTTCACTCTAAACATGGCGAGTCTGCTTTTAGCTATTATGCTGGAACCAGCTTCCAGAAGAGATCAGATGTGCTCCTACAGTATCACATTCAAATCCAGACTCAAAACACTTCTGTTTAGCTATGCATTTACTGAATGAGCACTGTGCCGCTGTTTGTCCGACTGTTTGTACTGTACTGTATTTTATTTTATTTTTCTAAACTGTTTTAATTGTTCTTATTTCTTTTAATTATTTTAATTTCTCCTATGTCAGCAGGGCATTTAGCCCGTAACTGTAAATGCCCACTCAGAAGGTGTAAAAGAAAGTGATAATGTGAAAGTGACGTGTTCTCTTACGAGAGGTCTCTCGTACTGCGTAAGATATCTTACGCTAGGGGAAAATCCTTTTCCGCGAGAAGCCAAAAATTATCCTTAATTTTGTAATAATGCAAAACGCGTTGCAGGAGCAATGCAGACATAGGCGAGACAGCTCGCGCGCCTATTGGCTGCTCTGCGGCAACTGCAGCAGCCTATCGAGCGAGGCCTGGCGTGACGTCAGACCCAATCAGGGCACTTCGCGCCCGCTGCGTCACGTCCCGCCGAAATGGGCATGGTCTAGGCCTATAAATATCGCTCGCAGGCAGCTATTATCTGATTTTTCATCCTTCAAGCGAAGCACACGCATCGCTGGAGCTGGATAAGAAGCCGCGCCGTCTGAAAGAGAGCACCTTCAGCGGGACGAGTCACTGAAGTCGCTGGCCGCGCCGCCTTCCTTGCCTTCCTGCTGCGCTTTCCGGCATTATATCCTTTCTCTGCTACTGTGTTTATGTATGTGTGTGTGCTCGCCGCCGCGACACACACTCCCATTGCACTAAAAGAGCTGGGCGTCTTTTTCAAGACGCCCCTTTTCCTGATCACGCAGCTCTCGCACTCGCTGACGGCGACTGCCCTCACTGCGAGTTAGGTACTGCCTATGGTGACTCTGAGGACTCACCTGGCATCCTTCTCCGAGACTGCTCCTTTTTAGTCCCTCCGAGGATGGACTGACCTTCAATTTCTCATACATATTCCCAGTTCCCTGATCATGCGACTGGAAATATCAATATTGCAGCAGGCGAGCCTGTTTTAATACAAGCGCGCCTGCAAGCATACGCCGAAGAAAGCATGTGACGCTCTTATATGCTCGTGCATCCGAAAACCTTTGCGTTCCCCCCTGTGGCTCAGTGGCGGAATCATTGGTTTTTCTCACGAGAGACCGGAGTTCGAATCCCGGTCTAGCGGCAGTTAAAATTATGCCGCCAATGCTTCGCTCTGTCAGTTCCCTGAAAAGCGACTGCAGACGTGCATTTTGCAGCCAACGAGCGCGTTGCACAACCCGCTCGCCTGCACCCAAACACCGTTTCTATGGTTTCCGTGCGTCACTGGCGAAAGGAGAAAAGAGCGTTTTCTGGTCCCCCCGCGGACGGACCGACCTCCTCTTTCTCGTACATTTCTCATTCCCCTCTGAAGTTCGGGCGACTGGAAATGTCAGTATTGCAGTGAGCAAGCCTGTTGTAATACACGCATGCCTGCAAACAAACGCCAGCACGTTGACGCTCTCTTATAATACTCGCGCTAACTGAGTTATAATGTGTCTCCCCCTGTGGCCCAGTGGCAGACTCTCAGGTTTTTGCACGCGAGAGACCCGCGTTCGATCCCCGGGTCTACCGGCAGATAAAATTATGCCGTCAATGCTCGCTCTGTCAGTTCCCTGAAAAGGCGACTGCAGATGTGTATTTTGCAGCCAACGAGCGCGTTGTACAACCCGCTCGCCTGCACCCAAACACCGTTTCTATGGTGTTCCGTGCGTCACTGGCGTAAGGAAAAAAGGGAGTTTTTCTGGTCCCGCTGCGGACGGACCAACCTCCTTTTTCCTATACATTTCCCATTCCCCTCTGGAATTCAGGCGACTGGAAATGTCAATATTGCAGTGAACAAGCCTGTTGTAATGCACGCAGGCCTGCAATAAACGCCAGCATGTTGACGCTCTCTGTTTCTATGGCAACTTCTCGCTCGTTCAGTTCCAGTAAATGTGACTGTTCCAGTGTATCCTGCAGTAAACAAGTCGGTTCTGTCACCCGCTTGCCTGCACACAAACGCCGTTTTTATGGCTACCCAGATAAATCCCATAAGTGTGAATTTTTCTGGTGTCCCGGCCACGGCCGATGGTGCTTTATGTGTAAGAAGAATGCCCACTGCCCAGTGCCCATCTCTACACACAAGCACAGCCCGTCACACAGGGCTCGCGCACATGAATCGACTCAGATCGATTGCGCTTCAAACATGGTGAATGTGCCCACTAACACCACGTTATGCATGTCTCACGGTTTCTGTAAAAACGAAACCAACGTGCACTCGCTTCACGCAAGCGAACGATGCTTTTCGGTGTGATAAATGTGCCCGCTGTCCCGCGCCCACATCCACACATAGACATGACAGTTCCCACGGGAACCGCCCAGCCCTCCCCCTCGCGGTTGACCACCGCAGAGGAGTCGAGCGCGGGCAATCTGCTTGTGTTACAGCACACCGAAGCTTCTCCATCGCTGAGCGAGCGGAGCGCGCTTCGTATTCAACCCCTAGCTATCCATGCAGACGCATGGGCAAAGCTACCCGGGGTTTCGAAGTGGGTGCTGAACATTATAGAAAGAGGCTATTCGCTGCAGTTTCGCCGACGCCCTCGCCGCTATGTGGCGCGCGTCGAGACCACGGTAAAAACAGAAGTAGCACATCTACTTCGAGCCGAAGTGACGAAACTATTGAGCAAAGGGGCCATAGAGCCTCTCTCTCAAGTTCAGAGCGAAGGAGGGCTATACAGCAGATACTTCCTGGTACCGAAAAAAGACGGGGGTCTCAGACCCATACTAGATCTAAGGCAACTGAACAAAGTGCTTGTGAAGCGACAGTTCAGGATGCTCACGACCAGGCAAATCCTTGTGCAGATTCGCCAAGGAGATTGGTTTGTGTCAATAGATCTGAAAGACGCGTATTTTCAAATACAGATAGCGTCACGTCACAGGCGATATTTGAGATTCGCCTTCGAGGGCCAGGCATATCAGTACACAGTCCTGCCGTTCGGTTTGTCCCTAGCACCCCGTACATTTACGAAGTGCATGGATGCGGCGCTCGCACCCCTCAGAATGAGAGGCATGCGAGTGCTGAACTATTTGGACGATTGGCTGATTCTAGCGCAATCTCGCGCAGTGCTCATAGAACACACGACCATTTTACTCGATCACCTCGAGGATTTGGGTCTGAGTGTCAATTGAGCGAAGAGCTCCCTGTCACCCAGTCAGAAAATATCTTTCCTGGGCACAGAACTGGACTCACTATCCATGATAGCGCGACTATCACAACAGCGCGCGGTAGACATTCGACGCGCAGTGAACTCTTTTCGCTGCGGCGCGTCTGTCCCGCTCAAGAGATTTCAGAAGATGCTAGGTCTCATGGCCTCAGCATCGTCAGTGCTCCAGCTGGGTCTGCTCCGCATGCGCCCGCTGCAGTTTTGGCTGAAAGCGCGAGTCCCACGCGAAGCGTGGGCACCCGGTTTGCTTCGCCTCAGGGTCAATCAGAAATGCGTTACAGCTCTGAAACCCTGGAAAGCGAACGACTGGTACCAATCAGGTGTAAGCCTGGGGACTTCCTCGAGGGTGAAAGTGGTGTCCACGGACGCGTCCACCTCGGGATGGGGAGCGCTGCTCGAGGGCAGACCGTTCTTCGGCCAGTGGTCAGAACGGGAGAAGCTCCTGCACATAAACTGCCTCGAAATGCTGGCAGTAGACAACGCGCTGACGCGTTTTTGTCCCCAAATAAAAGGTCACCACGTCTTGGTCCGTTCGGACAACATGTCTGTGGTGTCCTACATAAATCGCCAGGGCGGCATCAGATCCGAGAAACTGTACAGGCTGGCAGAACGCCTCCTGGTATGGGCTCAGTGCAACCTGCGCTCGCTCAGAGCAGCGCACGTGCCAGGGATCTTGAATATAGGACCGGACAGACTGTCCAGGAACAATGTTCCGGCAGGCGAGTGGTCTCTACACCCACAGACAGTCCAACTGCTGTGGAAGAAATTCGGCAGAGCGGAAGTGGACCTGTTTGCGTCTCGAGAAAACGCTCACTGTCAAGAATTTTTCTCCAAGAGCAGGAGCGCGCTGGCCCATGTGTGGCCCCGCCGCCCGCTCTATGCTTTTCCCCCCGTCTCTCTCCTGCCTCAGGTGATAGAACGGATCAGGGAAGAAGGATGCTCAGTACTGCTGGTAGCACCGTTCTGGAAAAACCAACCTTGGTTCCCAGCCGTGATGCAGTTAGCAAGTACTGCCCCGTGGCCAGTACCAGTGAGGAGAGATCTCCTCTCACAGGCCCGCGGCTCGATCTGGCATCCTCGCCCGGAACTATGGTCCCTTCATGTCTGGGCCATCAACGGGTACATGTTGGACTCCCTAAAGGAGTATTAAACACGATCACGCAGGCTAGAGCTCCGTCTACAAGACGACTCTATTCTTCGAAATGGTCAGTGTTTTCGGGCTGGTGCACAGCCCGTGGTGTGTCACCCACAAACTGTGATGTGACAGAGGTGCTTTCCTTCCTACAAGAGCTGTTGGATGGGGGCAGGGCCCCCTCCACGCTCAAAGTTTATGTGGCGGCTATAGCAGCGTTCTCAGAAACAACGCTTGGTCAGTCAATAGGAAGGAACGATTTAGTCATCCGCTTCCTTAGAGGAGCTAAGAGACTGAATCCTCCCAGACCTCCCTCAGTCCCCGTATGGGACCTTTCTACGGTTCTGGAAGCCATGAAAGGTGCGCCATTTGAGCCTTTACAGTCAATCGATTTGAAACACCTGTCTTTCAAAACGGTGTTTTTGCTGGCTCTCGCTTCAGTGAAGCGCATAGGGGATCTGCACGCGCCCTCTGTAAGCGCGGCGTGCATGGAGTTTGGGCCCAATGACTCAAAAGTTATACTCAAACCTAAGCACGGTTATGTTCCAAAATCCCTCAACACACCGTTTAGGGCGCAGGTTATCTCCCTGTCAGCCCTACCGGTCCCTGATGAGGAAAGAGACGCGAGCCTCCTTTGCCCAGTCAGGGCATTACGAGCTTATGTGTCTCGCTCGTCTGTTTTCAGACAGACGGAACAGCTCTTTGTTTCGTTTAGCGGACGTTCTAAGGGACTAGCCGCGTCGAAACAGAGCCTATCCGGATGGATAGTTGATGCTATAGCGCTGGCATACGTCTCCAAGGGCATGCAGTGCCCTTTGGGTGTCAGAGCGCACTCCACGAGAGGCATGGCCTCTTCGTGGGCCTGGTCAAGTGGGATTGCCTTGCAAGATATTTGTATGGCGGCAGGCTGGGCCTCCCCGTCTACATTTATAAGGTTTTATAACCTAGAGGTTCCCGCCCTGCAGGCCAGGCTGCTGTCGGTCTAAACTACCAGTATTATCTGACCTGATGCGATCAGCTCAGAATGCTGCGTTTGCTGAGCACAGCTCAATGTTCGACAGTATAAAGCTGGGCAAACTGTGTAAGACCCACATTTTTCCCCATCAGTTCAGGCCGTACCCCGCCCTGTCTGTATGATGAAATTCGCGTCCCATCGACGCTACTTTATGTGGAAAAGTGAGGCTGCACCCCTCCCTCTTCCCGGACTCCCTGTGAGTTCACTGAGTGATTGTGCACTATATGTACCCCGGGCTTTCGCCCTTGGGTCTTTGGTGTCAGATCTCAGCATGCACGGCGTTTTACATTGGGTCCCCTAGCGTAAGATATCTTACGCAGTACGAGAGACCTCTCGTAAGAGAACGTACTCGGTTACTAACGTAACCTCGGTTCTCTCTAGAAGAGGGAACGAGTACTGCGTATCTTGCCGTGCATGCACACGCTCTGGTTGCTTCGATGATGAAAAACCAGATAATAGCTGCCTGCGAGCGATATTTATAGGCCTAGACCACGCCCATTTCGGCGGGACGTGACGCAGCGGGCGCGAAGTGCCCTGATTGGGTCTGACGTCACGCCAGGCCTCGCTCGATAGGCTGCTGCAGTTGCCGCAGAGCAGCCAATAGGCGCGCGAGCTGTCTCGCCTATGTCTGCATTGCTGCTGCAACGCGTTTTGCATTATTACAAAATTAAGGATAATTTTTGGCTTCAATATCTCGCGGAAAAGGATTTTCCCCTAGCGTAAGATATCTTACGCAGTACTCGTTCCCTCTTCTAGAGAGAACCGAGGTTACGTTAGTAACCGAGTACGTATTAATGTGGGTTTGAAAGTAGAACAGTATTTAAATGACGATATTAAAGTTTTCGTCTGAGAAAGAATGTGAACGCAGTGCTAAAGAAAGTGAAAAGAACGTGTGAGTAAATGAGGGAGAAAAGAAAGTTAAAGGAAAGTTGATAGATGGAAGTCGTAAGAAGATTGAAGGTTAAAAGAAGGTTGAAAGATTTAAGTCTTAAGGGAATCCTTTGAAGGAAAGATCTATAATAATATTCTTTTCTTTTTTTTTAAGTACTGTATTTTATTTTATTTTTCTAAACTGTTTTAATTATTCTTATTTCTTTTCATTATTTTAATTTCTTCTATGTAAAGCACTTTGAATTGCCATTGTGTATAAAATGTGCTATATAAATAAACTTGCCTTGCCTTGCCTTGCCTAGCGCATCTTCGTGGTGTTTGGTGTTTTTAGCCCCCAACGGCGCCTTCCAGGCAGCGAGGGGATGGGTAGGTTTAAGGTTGAGGTTAGGGTTAGCTGCCTGGAAGGAGCCATTGGGGGCTAAAAACACCATCGAGCCATTTTCGCACATCCACACTCTTCAAAAATGCCACTTTGACAAACTAAAAGATGTTAATGACATTTGTATGTATTCTAAATAAAATATATATATTGTACTGAATGTCAGCTTGCTTATTTGACTCAAGATAAGGATTTATTGAGTCCACATACACACAACTTTGCGATGCTGTTTGTTGGTTTTGTTGGAACGATGGTTTCGGGAAACACGACTCGTTGAACTGCTGATAACAACGGAACTTGCGACCATAGTTGGCTAACGATGCTGTTGGGAAACGCAGCCCAGAACAGCCTGTGTGACTGGAGAGAGTCAGTGAAAATATGCTGTATTGTCACAAACGAGACTTCGGCGATTCCTTCTGCTCGCCACCAGAGGGATCCCTCTCCCGAATATTAAACCTCTTTGAACTACATTTCCCTCGCACGTACGTGGCACTAGCTATGTTTCCATCAACACGTTTTTATCCGAATTATGTGATATCGAATGAAAAATGCCTTATGGAAACAGTAAAATTCGATTGAATTTCTTGAATATCGACTAAAATGAAATACGGTCGGTCTCATCGGATTTTATCTTGATCGATGTATGGTTTATGCGATAAACGCTGATGGAAACGTTATTTGCCGAATAAATAATGGATTGCGATTAAGTTTTAGGTCATTTTATGTACAACCCGCCCAGGGCTTGACATTAACACCCGCCAACCCGCCAAATGCGGGTGGATTTTGCTCGTGGCGGGTAACATAGTCACTCCAACTAGCCACTGTGGCGGGTTGAATAATTGTAGTCTTTTCAAAAGGCATCTGAAATAAGTGTGACACTACGACACTACAACTCCCATAGGGCTGTCAACGAATATTCTAAATTCGAATATATATTCGAATAGTTTTAAAAAACAGAATTTCGAAGGTGAAAATGAATATTCAAATGTGGAAAAACGCCCGCGGTAGCAGAGGCGCGGCTCAGGCTGTCTGCTTTGCGAGTGGGCGCGTTGCCTGAGGGGTCAGGGACAGGTAACAGGAAGAAGCGTTAACGTTAAACAGAAACATTATTAAAGTTTAGGCTACTGTAATGTCTGAATAGATATTGCATGAATAAGGTTAGATAGCCTACAGCAGTTTCATGCACAACAGGCTTCCACTGGTTTGATTATTTACCGTTTCATGTCAAGGAAAAGTTCCATGTTTACCACAGCACAGCTCGCTCGGAGCGTTCAATGTCGGTTCTATATAGGCTAAAAACTTCAATTATTGTTAATAATATTTGTTTCAATCACTGAAGGAAGCCTGCTATATAAGAGTCGCGACCTTAAATTGCTTGCACAAAACTCTTGATCAGCACTCAACATTTGCTTATTGTTGTTCATTTAAACCGTTATGCACAGAGAGCGTGACGCCTCATTCGCGCCGCAAGACCTCCAGACGCGCGTAAACGCGTCTTTACACTCACGCCAGACGCTCTATTCGCGTTTGGTGTGAACGCAGCATGAGGGTGAGGGTGAGAGAGAGAAAGAGTGCCTGCGAGTGAGCGAGCGAGAGTGAGGTCTGCGGTCTTGGCCATTAGTTGATTTACTTGTTTTTGTGTAGGTAATACGTTGTCAAATGTGTTTAAACTTAAATAAACTACCTATACAAGTAGTTATGTCTCTTTGTATTAATTTGCCCTGTTATTTACGTAATGCGAGTCATTGACAAAATGCGCAACCATGTTCGAATAGTTCGAATATAGGCTGGGGTTTTTTTTTAGAGAGAATATTCTAACGTCATTTTTGAGCAATTTTGACAGCCCTAATGAGTATTACATGCACACAGTGTATGCCGGTGGAGCTATGTGGCGATATCTAATATAATACATGGTTTTATTTTAAAAAAGGAGCTTTACACACAACCTTATCAGAGCTAATGATAATGACCTGTTTTGTGTAGTCTTGATTTGGGTGTGTACAGTGGTTTTACATTTAAAAGGGTTGTAAATCTAGTTCAAGTAAATTTTAGCATGCCATAGTCGACTTTTAAAAGGTAATTTCACAAAAACAAACATGTGGCTAGTAAAAATGCTGTGTGGCTAGTAACTTTGGAAAACCACTAGCCACATTGGCTAGTGAGCAAAAAAGTTAATGTCAAGCCCTGAGTTACCCGCCACAAAAGTTTTAGTTTTAGTTAATTTCCGCCCAGTTTGTACCCATTATATACTGTCTGGTTTGCACACATGGCCGGTGTCAACAAAGTGGACAAACGAGGAGACGAGATACTTTTTGAATTTAATTTAACAGAAAAATAAAACGGCTATTATAGCAAAAATCTAAGAAATGCCATAATAGTCAAATAATGTCGCAATCAGCTGTCACATAAGCACCTAGAGTCCTGCAATGGGTTGGGTACCCGCATAAAAGTGGCTAAAACGGGTGGATTGTGACATTCCTAAAATTCACAGGCGGGGATGCGGGCGGATAATGAACTCCTTGCGGGCGGGTAGCGGATGAAAAATATGTGCAATATTTGTATGTCTAAATTGCCATTACACACTCGCAAATATGTGTTTTGGGCATCCTTAAAAATATTCTTGTTTGCCGTTACCCGACCGATCCTGTCAATTTAGGACCGACCCAATTAATTTTTTTCCCCTTTTAGTCTGACAGACTGGCCGGTTGTAAACTTGCATTAAGATCGACCGTTTTTTTTTTGTTTGTTTTTTTTACTCTTCAAACAACTAATACAAATGCAATAAAATAATATTAATTATATTTTAGTAGGCCTAAGTATTGTGTAGGCTACGCTCTTTCTTTGAAATAAAAACCCGTCAATCAAGCAAAATAATATTCAATGATTGTAGGGCAGGCTAATAAGCCTATGTGTTGTAACCCAGTCATTAAAAAACTATAATAGTGGATGACTATTATATTCATGTTTAAATAAAATAATATATATATATATATATATATATATATATATATATATTTGTTTGTTTAAAATTGCATGTTGATTATATGAAAAGTGAAAAAAGTATGAATAAGATAAGATGATCCCGAATATCGGGAGACAAATGGAGTGGGCAGACATGATTTTGACCACTTTATTAAGTTTGTTTTTGTAGAAAGACTTTCTTTAAAGTGAATTTCGTTTTGTATTAATTGTATCTTAATTTTAACCAATGTTTAATCAACCATTTTCCTTGGATTTAATAAATAAGAGCTAAATATAGCAGGCAATAATCAGGACACGGAGAGGCGCACGCGCGTGAACTGGAGGTAGCCTAGGCTACTTGAATGGCCCAAAACAAAGCGCACTTTAGCGCTCATTAGCCCATTCATGAGGCTATTGTGATGTTGAGAGAGGTGCGAGATAAAAAAATAAAGCACTTTAAATGGAATGATTTTAGTTTGTGTGCGATTTATCGCGGGCACGGGTCAGATCTGGTGCTGAACTTTGCGGGTACGGGCGGGGGCGGGTCTCCAAAAATGGACCCGTGCAGGACTCTGCACTATTACAACTTGTGCAATATTGATCATTTGTTGGCAGATGGCGCGATCCATTTTGTCTAGCAAAATGTTTGCTTGAATGTTGTGCGATTCAGTGCGAAAATGAATGGAAACACCTTAAAATGTCTCAAATCAATTCGATATACCAATTTGATCGCAAAACAGCATGTGACGTCATTACGCACAGGTTTTTATTCGCTTTAAAGCCGTTTGATGGAAACACACTTTCACGAGCTTTATTCGCATGATTTTTTTTACCGAACTTCAGATAATTCGGTTGACAAGTTGATGGAAACATAGCTACTGATTACCCTTGCACCTGACTTTCATCAGTGGAATATTGAAGCTGCTCTCAGGCTCTACCTCATTGCGGTTCAATTGGATCAGAGACTTATTGAGAAAGGACTATTGCAGTATCCTGGCTCCGCCCTCCTACGTACTTCCGCATTTTCCTTCAGTACTCCGTCTGGGTTTGCGGTATATTCTTGGGTTTTCTCCAGCCAATTTTTGGGCGGTCCAATCAGCGAACAGAGGGAGTGGCTGAGAACGATGTTGAGGTTGTGCACTAGTTTGAGTTGTAGGGTTACGTCACGACCCAATGTTAGCGATTGGTTAAGGCAGATCCAGAGTGGCTCTGGGCAGATCCAATAGTTTTAGTCTACGTCTACATTAATCCGGGATATATTTGAAAACGGTGTTTTCATTTATAAACGTTCTCTGTCCACACTTGCGTTTTCAGGCGTTTTCGGACGTTTCAGTGTGGATGAGAAACTTTTGAAAAACACCTGAATACATTAAATTCACCTTTACTTCGCATACGTAAAACCCCACAAAAGATCACTGATATGATTCAGATGGAAAAATAAAGAATGAAGTTATCGCGCAATTCTTCTGACAGGATAATTTTATTTAGTAAAAGATCTCACCATTCACTGATGTGGTCCAGGTCGCACGCAGTCACCATATAAAACGCAACTGCTCTCATGTATTGACGCAGGACAGCAAATGTGAGTAAATTCTGTCATCTTTGCACTGCAGGACTGTGATATTAAGAGAATATTTTTAGCAACAATGTTAAAGTGAATAGCACATAAAAGGCACAATACTGGCATAAACATGAATATCTGTTGGTACAATATTCGTCACATGACTAAATTTACGTCATCGTTTTTAAATACCACCGGTTTCACAGTCCACACAACAACGTGAAAACGGCGTTTTCAAATGTATCCACTTTGGAGTGCGTTTTCAAAAAAGCTTCGTTTTCATTCATAAAAACGCTGTCTCAGTGTGGACGGAAGGCCAAAACGGAGAGAAAAATATACGTTTTCAAATAAAAACGTATTAGTGTGGACATGGCCTTAAACTTCATCAGAGTACCTGCCTTCAAGGAAGTTAACACTTGTCAATGGAGAGAGTCTGGTGGAAGGACCAGGCTTGAGGTTAGGATAGCAGTGGAATCCTCAAACATATATTCAACAGAAAACGATACTCCATACAGGGGAGTGTATATAGCCCAATATTATTTAATATTATGATTGATGATGTTTTTTTCTGGAGTTGAACAGAGAATGAGTAAAGCATTACATGCAGATGATGGGGCATTGTGGGTGAGGGGTCGTAACATTGGTGTACTGGAGTCAAGAATGCAGAAAGCAATAGATCAGGTCGGAAAGTGCACATATGAATGGGGCTTTCGTTTATCTGTGGAAAAAAATTCACTATGTTTCACTAAAAAACAGGTAACTCCTAGACTAGATATACAACTGTATGGACAGTCACTCGAGCAAGAGAGTTAAATATAAGATATTTAGGTTAGACACTAAACTTAGTTTTAAAGTCCATGTTCAAAAAAAATTGTAGATAAATGTAAGAGAGGTATAAATATACTAAAGTGTTTATCGGTGGGGTGCATCAGGTTCATCTGAAAATAATGTATATTGCCTTTTTTTGACTATGGATGCATCATATATAATTTTTCAGCCAAAACCACAATGACAGGTTAGGAAATGGTGCAGGCTAAAGCCCTGTGTTTGTGTTGTGGAGCTTTCTGAACATCACCTGTAGCCTCACTGCAAGTAGAAGTAGGAGAGATGCCATTAAAGATCAGGGGGATCAAATTGGCAATGTCGTACTGGACAAATCTGCAGGGAGATGAAATAACACACCCTACAAAAAAGGTACTTGAAGACTGTTGGGAGTATGGTCGTACTAACAGCAGGAAGCTTTGGATGGAATGGGGGAAAAGAGGCAAAAGAGATGGGAATAGACATATTGCATGCTGCAAAACAATAAGTAAGACTGCCATCCCACCATGGTTGTTCTGTTTTCCTATATGAAACAAAAGACATTGTAAAATCTAGAGGCATATATCAAAATATCCAACTGTATATAGAAACGAGGTATGATACCTCAATACAGATATACACAGATGGATCCAAAGATCCAATAACTGGTAAGATGGATGCAAATGTATTCATCCCAAAATACAACATTAACATCCAAAAAAGAACTTCAGATCACCTCTCAGTCTTCTCAGTTGAAATAATGGCCATTATTTTAGCACTGCAGTGGGTTAGAGGAAGTTAAACCGCATAGGATAATCATCTGATCACATTCCATGTCCTCCCTATCAAGTATTCAGAGTGGAAAATCTATATGTAGCCTATACTAGGGGTTGCACGACTACTGATTTCTGCTAGTCGATTTCTTATCAAAACAATACTCGAGTTACTCGACTACTCGTGGTTCATGCTACTGTAAATGAAAAGACATGAAATAGCTAGATCTTATCAATAAACATGTATTAATTCATAGCCTAATGCAACAATTACATAAGTACACTCTCAAAACATTATAATTATGACATTTCATTTTTAAATGTTCATGTAATAGTCTAAAGCCAAATAAATAGCCGTTCTTGCCTTTCATTTCAGACGTCTGCTTCTGGGCCGTTCACATATCGCGTCTTTTTCGCGCTCAAGGTTGTTATTTCAAATGTAGGCGCCTGGCCAGCGCGCTCATAATGGAAGCAACGTGGTGCACTAGTTTTTCCAGGCGGGTTTTTCCTTCTCATCTCCAGAAATATATCTAGTAGTAAAGCTAATGCAAGGGCTAGAAATCAATTAATCTTTTGCTGAATGATACTTCTTCGTCGTCATCATGGAGAGCGCAGTTCATGGTTGCATAACAACGACAGACGTCACGCCATGGGAGCGCAAGCGCTTGTAGGAGACAGCGGCAATGCCGCGCTTTCCACACGTTTTTAGACGCAATATGTGAACGGCCTCTTGCAGAGTTGGCCAATTACAATATTTTTGTCATCCTTGATGAAATACTTCCACACATCTGACGTGTGGTGTCTGTTGGTGACGTTCGCCATTTTTAATTCATTTATGATTAATGGATGCTCGAGTAGTCGATTGTTTCCGACAGCGTCGACTAGTGGTTGAAGTAGTCGATCTATCGACTACTCGACTAGTCTATGCAAGCCCTAGCCTATACAGATCTTTTAGATTAAGTAAATCAATTAATTTTTAGATTAACTCAACAAAAACTGTATGTACAGTTTACCTGGGTTCCAGCGCATGTGGGTATTGAGGGAAATGAAAAGGTGAATACATTAGCAAAAGAAGCCCTGAAGGCAGAGAACATAAATATACAAGTTCCACTTAGCAAATTAGAAATTAAAGTTATCATTTAAGATACTATTAATAAAATGGATTATTATGCATTCATTGTGGAGAAGTGGGAAATGTAAAACATATACTCTTGATGTGTAGAAAGTACTCTGAAAAAAGGAAAGAACTAGAGAGGGAAACGGAAAATAGAGTGAGTTTAAAAAACCTATTGAGTTTGCCTGGCACACAATCTATAATTAAGGATGTTATGATCTTTATGAAAGAAACTCAGGATTTAGGTTTTATTATTTTATTTTTATATTTAATTTATTTAATTTTATTTATTTTTAGTTTAGTAACATATATAAAATGACATTCCAATGAGTTCACACCTCAATCCAGAAGATGGCGGTAATGCACTTTGTTTGCAAACTGCCAATAAAAAAACACAGATGAAGAAGAAGTTCATCATTGAGAGGTTTTGTTTTGCCCTGGTGAACATCTCTGAGCGTTTCTGCCTGTGTTTTTGTCTTCCCGTGGACTGTTTATTCTCTTCGTGATTCTTTGCTGCCTGTCCTGGACTGTTTTCTATTGTGGAATGATTTATGTAAGTTTGCTGCCTGACCTTATGCCTGTTTTCGGATTACGAGTTGCTTTGTCTCTACTGTTGTGTTTGCTGGTGATTGACCCTGATTGTACGAACCAAGATTACAATAAAGCTGCAAATGGATCCTCACTTTGCTGAAGCCTCGTTACAATTTGTGAAGATTTGAGTTTATATAATGAAAGTGCCATAAACCGGAATAAGGTTCGATATATTTTTGGACTTTCATTAACGCGCGTTTAAAAAAAAAAAAAAAAAAAAAAAAAAATCTCCTGATATCATTTTGGTGGATTGAGTCTGTGGAAATTTCGTTTTTGGATTTAGCTTTCATTTTCATTTTGATGTTAATGTATGTTTATAGCCATATGTGTGACCTGTGTATTAGATGAATTGCAGTTACTGTTAGGGAGGACGGTAATTAACATGTCTTTTCTCATGCATCCTTCAGCTGAAAGCGATATGTTTTCTGCGATATGTATTGCAAAGTTTCACCAGATGACTTGAATAGGTCTATTTGGAAAGAATTAATCATTCTAGAATGACTGCTGATTTTTAATGAAGTAAATCTGTATAGAAATTAATAAACAAATTACAAGCACAAATAAATACAATAGAACAAAGATATAGATAAAAAAAAAAATAATAATCAGGTAAATTAACTGTATTCAGGTAGGCCTACAGAGTCAGACATTGAATAATAAAATGTAAAATAACACTGCATATAGTCTTCACTGTATAAATTAAATATAATTCATTTTATTAATTATCTTTGTTAAAACAGCAAAATATTCTTTTTTTTTTTTTTTTTTTTTGATTAACATTGGTGACAAACAGCAGCGAGTATAATATATATGTTATAGTATATTTAGACAAATGCACGGATCCAATCAAATGAATGATATGCATCCATTTTCTTTCTCAATTATTTACAACACTCAAAATTGGTCTTCGGTGGTGGATGACGGAGACTGTCATCCTTTCTTGCCTTTTTTTTAAATCTATGATTTTACCACTGGATTTCAAAGCTTTGTGAGATAAAATCCTTCTTTGCTAGACCAAATAATTATTTTGGTATATAATCATATCAATTTCAAAAAGTAGAATAAAAAAAGTAGCAATAAAAAGTTCATTTTAACAAATATTCAAATTTTCTACAATATACAATTGAAAACAATAGCAGATAGCTAACAACTTGCTTTGCACTTTTTTTTTTTTTTTTTTTCTGGTTTCGCCTCAATCCAGTCTAAACTAAAGAAGTGTTCTACACATTGTCATATAGGTTAACCTGAAAATACCTGGGGGGGTTATGAGGGGTGCTGGATGGCAGAGGCAGGATAAATGCACATTAATTGCGCAGATATTAAGTAAAAAAGAATAATTAGGCTAATATTCAACAAAAAGAAACAAATACTTATTCATGTTTCTTTTTTTATTTTTAACGATAGCAAAAATTGACTAGATTTATAATCACATTTTTTTCTGTTATGTTCACCATTAAAAAACTTTTGTTTTTAATATATTTTATAATGTAATCATTTCCCATTTCATCTCCAATTTAATGTAGAAACAACATAAAGACAGTATATTTGTATGTCTAACAGGTAGGAAATAAATTGAATAAAGTTATCAAAGAGTTTGCACTGCATAAATTAAAAATTATATAGATTAATCCTTAAAGTTACAAAAGTTCTATAGTCAAAAGCAGTGAGTGTTTTTCTTAGTTACCTTTGTTCTTTGATTAACTTTACTGATAGACAGCTTTATTGGCTGCTGTCCCTTTAAAGGAACATGACGACTTTTGGGGACTTTAGCTTATTCATTGTATTCCCCAGAGTTAGATAAGTCCATACATACCCTTCTCATGTCTGTCACCGCTAGCCTAGCTTAGCACAAAGACTGGAGGTAAACGGCTCCAGCTAGCATACTGCTCCCAATAAGTGACAAAACAATGCCAACATTTTCCTATTTACATGATGTGATTTGTATAGTCACAACGTGTACAAATAACAAGGGCACGTGAGACACTGCCATCTTGTAACCATATAGATACTGGGAACAATATTCTCAGAAGGGGAAGCACTGCTACTTGGGCGGAGTGATTAGCGCAACACTCTGCTCCTCACCACAGGGCTTCTCAGGTGCTGCGAGCAAAGCACTCCGCAGAAGTAGCAGTGCTTCGTCCTGTGTGTGATTATCCTGGCAGTTAGGACATCGCACAAGATTTGTGTCAACACAGAAAACAATTCATCACTGGATAGATTTTTTTTTTTGTTGGTTTATGTCATCTGAATATGTGGAACGCTTTTCAGAGAAGATAAGGCAACGTTTTTTAGCACAATTCCCAACCAGCGGTAGTTAAATAAAAATTAATAAAAGTTAATAAAACAAATCTCAGAATGCTTCACGTTAAACTTCAGTCTTCGGACCTTTTACCATCGTGTCAATTTTCAAAGATATTCAGTCAACTCAATTCATTAATATGCACAAGGGAGGGAGAGAGAGCAAGACAGTTTGAAAATGGTTTAGAGTGCGCGCGCGACCAGAGCTTTCCCTGTTAATCAAGCGCAGCAGTCATCTACATCACTCACCGGTCAAATAAGGCTTTGGCGCCACCAAAAAATTGTCTATAATGTGTTGTGTATGCTAGGCCAAAGATATGTGTTTTTAGTCTAGATTTGAACTGACAGAGTGTGTCTGCTTCCCGGACAGTGTTAGGAAGATTGTTTCAAAGTTTTGGTACCAAATAGGAAAAGGATCTACCGCCAGCAGTCGATTTTGATGTTCTAGGTATTATCAACTGGCCATAATTTTGAGATCGCAATGGACGTGAAGGACTATAATGCGTTAAGAGCTCGCTCAAGCACTGGGGAGCAGTATTCTTTCAAATGAAAGATTGCTTTCAAAGAGCACACCCAGGTTCCCAACCGACGACGAAGACTTGCCAGAGCAGCCATCAAGTGTTAGACAGTATTCTACAGGGATGGAAATTAACTTTTTTGTCCACCGGCCACTGTGGCTGGTGGATTTCAAAATCTACCAGCCACTCAATGTTTTTACCAGCCACTTTCTTGTTTTTAACCGACAATGTGTAAAATTAATACTACAAGATCTACAATACTTAAGCAGTTTATTTAATCTCAAGTCTCAATGAAATACTGACATTTTCTCTTTCTCTCTTATATATATTTCTGGATGTGGCATTTGAATGATTCGTGGTCTTTTATGGCTTCCAGTTTTAGGTTTTTAGTCCCAACAATGAAACTAGGGCTGGGCGATATGGACCAAAAGTCATATCCCGATTATTTAGGCTGAATATATACGATATATATCCCGATATTTTTTCCGCAAAGTGAGAGCAAATTTTCAGTCAAAGTCAAAGCCAAATATGACATGTCACAAGTAGTTTTATTGAAACCGGCTATTTCCACACACACAAGTACTGTCCCCCTTTACTTAACATAAATTGTAAGAATATGACTAATAGTAAAGACTAGTACTAATAAATAAACATTAGGCCTATGCTAAAGCTATTAAATAGCAGTTCCAAACTAGTTTTTGTTAATACAACGTTGGTATGAGCCACTAGAGTCATTTAAAAATATAAAAAAGAACACAAAGAAAAATAAAGTGGCATTTTGGGGTTAATATGGAAACGACAGTTACCATGGTGAATACACAATATTAACAATAACTGTTAATGAACCATGGAAACTGCTCCTGGTGAATAGTATGAAAATCATCCCTGCATTACTTTTATTTTGTGTAATTTACAACGTAACGGCGCTGCATGCTCGTAGTTTATTTTGCACTTTATATACAGTGAGGCGATACACAGCGCGCGCCGCCACATTTGCGCGTGCATTTGAAGAGTGTTCGCTATGAGAACAGGATAACGGCTGACAAGAAAGTCCGTTTTTCTGAGGTGAAAGACTTTATTTCAGCGTACACTTATGTCCTCTAAAAGTGTCCGCCGTCTGTGTGAAACAGTATATTTTTATTTACCCGCCACGGTGGCCGGTAGGTGAAGCGAATTTACCCGCCACAACACAAAATCACCCGCATTTGGCTGGTGGCGGGTGCTAATTTCCATCCCTGGTATTCTAGGTTATTACGTGTGGAAGTTTTTTGTCCAATAATTAGAATCTGTTTTTGTTTTTTTCAGAATTAAGTAGTAGGAAATTGCTAGTCATCCAGTTTTTTATATCGGCTATGCATTCCGTTAATTTTGTGAATTGGTAAGTTTCGTCCAGGTGTGAAGAAATATAGAACTGTGTATCATCAACATAACAGTGAAAACTAATGCCAAGCTTCCTAATGATATCTCCGAGTGAACAGCAACGGTCCTAGTACTGAGCCTTGTGGTACACCATACTAGGGGTGTGCGATATGACGATTTTTGATTTTTGATCGTGGACGATTAAAATGTCTCCACGATCTGCTTTTGAAGAAATATCGTAGAATCGTGCATTATATCTGTTCTGGCGCCTCTGTCCCAACATACTGAACAACGCGACGTATATTCACATAAAATGTTAACGCAGCGGAACGGGACTGCAGTTCACAAAAGTTCACAATTTGCATGTGCTTTAATGCCTTGTCGGTTAAACATTTAATTCGCGTGCTGATGCGCTGTTCTAACGTGTGCGTTTCTCAGCGTGTACATGTGAAGCTCACATGCACTAAAAGCCTGTCTACCAGCGCCTGGATACTGGTCTAAGTTATCTTTCGAGTCTTATTGTGCTTATACTGTTAAATACACACAAGGTTTACATAAACAAAGTCGGTTATGTCTAAAGTGAAAGCAAACTTGAGAAAATTGAGAGAAAATCTGCTTGTCAAATGCGTGTATATTAGACGCGTCGCGTGCAGCTCTTAAAGAGACAATAGTAAAATAGTAGCAATAGTAAACACGCTGCCGCTTGTCCTTAAAGGGATAGTTCACCCCAAAATAAAAATTATCATCATTTACGCACTCTAATGTTGTCCCAAACCTGTTTTAATTTCCTTCTAATAGTTTCTAATATTTTTCTAATATTAATATTTTGAAAAAACAGTATAGCTGGTCCCCATTGACTTCCATAGGAGAAAAATATACTATGGTAGTCATTGGGGTATATCAACTGTTTGGTTAACCACATTCTTCCAAATAACTTTTATTTTCAACAGAAGAAAGAAACTTATTCGAGTTTAAAACAACTTGAGCGAGTAAATTATGATAATTTGAATTTATGATAATTTGAATAAAACAACAAAATGCAAAGAGCTCACTGCTCTTGACTGATAACTTTAATAGTAGCTTTAATAAGTCTCAATGTATAATTTATACAGTGAAGTCTGTTTTATTTTCATATTTGTTCATTTAATTACTTTCTTCAATGCTACTGTTAAATACACCTGTAGCTGAAAACGTAAAGCACTGTTTAGCCTATTTAATTTGTATATTAAGTTGTGTATGTGTAATGTGTATCTTTGATCTTAATATTTAATAACAAAGAAAATGACAAATATATTTATCTTCGCCCCTGTCTGCCATTTTTTTATTTTTTTTATTTTGTTACCTAAGGCTTTGTTTTTAAAATATGGACATTAGATTGGCTGTAATGCTAAGTCACAAAATAGTAACATAAACCAACATAAAACGAATCGTGATAAAATCGTTAATCGTGATTTTGATTGATAAGACATCTCTTTATTTACTGGTACAAGCTCATAACGGTCTGATAAGTATGATTTAAACCATGCTAATGTAATTCCATTAATGCCAACAGAAATTGAGTCTATTTTAAAGAATGTTATGGTCGATGGTGTCGAGATCGGCCTGTAATTGACTAATTCTGTAGGTTCAAGTTGCGTTTTTTTAACAAGCGGTTTAATCATAGCCAGCTTAAAGGTTTTTGGTACGTATCCTAATGACAAAGATGAATTAATGATATTAAGAAAAGGATCTATGACCTCTGGAAGCATCTCTTTCAGTAGCTTAGTCGGTATAGGGTCTAACATGTTGTCGATTAAGGTGATTTAATGAGTTTAGAAAATTCTTCCTCTCCTATAGCAATGAATGAATAAATTTTTCTTAGGGAGACTACAATGCACTGCCTGATGCGATACTGTAGTAGACGGTTGCATAGTTATAATTTTCTCCATGATATTATCAATCTTATAAGTGAAGAAGTTCATAAAGTCATTACTGCTGTGCTGCTTTGAAACTTCTGGGCTTGAAGCTTTATTTTTTTGTTAGTTTAGCCACCGTTTCAAATCAATTCCTAGGGTTTTGTTTATTTTCTTCTAATAGGGTTGAAAAATAAGCAGATCTAGCAGCTTTTAAAGCCTCTCTGTATGCAATCGAGCTCTCTTTCCATGAAATGCGAAATACCTCTAGTTTTTTTTTTTTTTTTCTTCCAGTTGCACTCCATTTTTCTGGCTGCTCTCTTAAGGGCCTGACCTGAGAGTGCTCGTTGTATCACGGTGTTACGTCCCAATAGGTTTTAATTTGTCTAAGGATATTAAGGGAATATAACATTTATTTTGTCACTAAATATATCGTTAGGAAGTACAATGTAAACAGTGGTAAATGGTAAATTGGAGGAAAACATGAATTCAGAAGATAAAGAACATTTATTTATACCAGTAACCAGTAACCCCCAACCAGTAAACACAAAGAAAATAAACTTTAAAGTGTTCCAAATATATAGTCAAAACAAAAATAGGAACTTTAACAAAATACAATGAAATTCACTAAATGAAAAGAGCACGAGTGCTGCCAAATCAAAGAACTAAATAAAACAAAACACCTCTAACTATAACCTTTAAATCTAACCTAGCTAAATCAAAAGAAAAATCACAAAGAAACATCTTCAGCGTGCTACACACACACCTTAACTTGCCTCTGCTGACTGTCAAACAAAAATGTACTACTTGCTGCAACAGTCCTAAAACGAATGAACTACACAAAACCTGCTACGTGAAGCACAATGTAGGCTATGTCACGTGACATTCTAACCTGCTCTCCTCACTAACCCCGAATTAAGAGCACAAGGGCACGGGAAGATGCCACGTTCAACAAATCCCAGATGACTGACAGGATCTGAAGCCAATCAGAATCTGATGAAAAACACAGATCATGAATACACAAACATGATTGATCGTAACACATGGCATTGGACTTTTTTCTTTAAAGGTCCCGTATTATGCCCCTTTTCACAAGATGTCACATAAGTCTCTGATGTCCCCAGAGTGTGTATGTGAAGTTTTAGCTCAAAATACCCAACAGATCATTTTTTACAGCATGTTTAAATTGTCATTTTTTTGGGGCTCAGAAAAACACGCTGTTTTAGTGTGTGCCCTTTAAATGCAAATAAGCTGCTGCTGCACGGCACAGGGGGCGGAGCTTCATGAGCTCGCGCTCAGTCTCTCAGGACAATTTCATCTCACGGAATGATGATAATATCAGAAACTCTCAGTAATGGTGTTCATCTCGAGTCAGACAATAATGCCTACAGAGTCAGAGTGCTGTATAGAGATGGAACAGGTATAGTTTAGTAGTTTAATTACGGTTATTATAACGTATTTGTCATCTGCTTGTATGTATCCATTATTTATTAATAGCCTACAAGTCTGCTGTTTCGGATCAGGTCCGAATGATGATCAAACATATAAACATATACTTATAAGTTTATTCCGTGCGCTGTCAAGTGCTTCATCAGATTTGTCGTGTTGCCGGTCTTGGCAGCAATTATCTTGTGGCAAATATTGCATTGCGCACTGTCGGCATCGAGGCTGGTGAAATGTAGCCACACTTTTGATCTTTTACACATCTTTTCCATCTACAAAAGTCCCCGACAGCTTTTTTGCTTTATCCATCTTTTTCGACAACACTTAAGAGAAGGTGCTTTGAATTTTGGGGCGTTTCATTATGGAGGTCGCATCGGACCACCATAATGAAACGCCATCATGAACAACACCATAATGAAAGTATACACATGCGTACATGCCCACATTAACTATACTCGTTCTGCGACTACAAGTATATATATACTGTATATATACAGTATATATATATATATATCAAATTGTTGCTGCATACCCCTCTGACACTGGGTAGTTGCGTCCCTGTCTATAGTAGGGTTGTGCCGATGGACGATATCATCGTCCATCGTGATGGCTGACCGACATCACGATGGTGAGCCACCATCGTGATGCCACGCCCCCACCCTGTGAGACCAGCCCAGTCTCACGGCAGTTCGTGTTCGTGTGTACACCAGTGGTTGGGAACCTGGCTCGCGAGCCACACCTGGCTCTTAGGCAAAAATCATGTGGCTCGCAAGGTCTCTCACCCTTTACCAACGAACGATAAAAAAATTAAGACGTGCGTGTTCAGTGCTGTTCGCGAGTGTCACGAGTCACCACAGCAAACAACTAACCGCTTACGTTTCTGTGGTAACCTAACAGTTACAGCTCCTGCACTGGGATTCAAGCAGCTGCTGCTTGTTTAAGGTGATGGCGAAAATCATTTTAGAACAGCAGCGAAAATGTAAAAGTAGGCTATATAAACTTTAATATATCCTTTTATTGAAACGGGTGCTTTACTGTTCAAAGAGACATTTCGAAACATCTCACCCGCTGGCCGCTGGTACTTTCACTTTTGCCGCAGAGACCCTTTATGTCCTATAAATGTGTCGTATTGTTGATAATCCGCGCAGATTTCAGTTGACGATTCTGTTTAAAGTTACTAATAATAAAACATGAATGAATGAGAAAGAAAAGAGCAGGATGTGCTTTATATTGAAAAGAAATATTAAAAGCGCGATAAGTCGCGAAAGAGACCTGAATTGTACTGACAGGATGCTGTGCGCGCGCTCCGAGCGCAACACGGACAAGCATAGTCTTTGTCTTCGGTTGCGAGCCTAAACGGCCAAATAAACATATAAATATTTCAAAATGCCAAGCCGAGTATTCCCGTGGCGTAAACACAGTAGAAGTAGCTACTCTCTCTCTCTCTTCGTGATGGTCAGCGCGATTCCGTAGTTTATGGGCCGTTAAGACAAAAAAAAAAAGTATGAGATGTATTGGCCCAAAAACCACGTCGGCCCACCGGGAATCTCCCAGTAGTCCCGATGGCCAGTAGCCTACATGCCTGGACGTCACACTTTAAATCCTACCTGTTGCCTTTCACCATCCACTTATTTGCAGTAGCTGCTGTCGCATCAATTGACATGCCATCTCCTTTTCCCTCTTTCTCTTTCTATTTTTAGTCCCCGACAGCTTTTTTGCTTTATCCATCTTTTTCGACAACAACTCACTAACGTTACTCGTTCCTGCTCGCTCAGCGCTCACGGCGACCGCGCCCGCCCCCGCCAGCGCGCGTCCGCTCGTGATTTTTAAATTATTGAATTCCTATTTTTAACAACATGAAAAAAGACTATTCAAACATGACATTAAAATATAAATATAAAAAAATTACAGAAATTTTTTGGGGGGCAGGTGCTATGGTTATTATAGGGGGAGCTACAGCACCTAGCTCCTCCCTGGCGCCGCCACTGCCGAACGACAAGCAATGTTTCGATACTCGATAGTATCGAGTCAATTCGGTCGGTACCTAAAAAGTACCGATCTCGATACCCAGCCCTACATGCAAATGATAAACTTTCACTCTATGATGGTTAAACTTTGCAATTAATCTGTGAATCACAAGCATTACGGCCTTTACTGATCATGAATCACGGATCAACTACGATACCTATACTTGACATCGCACATCCTGCGATGTGACTGTTGTGGATGCGCACATTGCGATATCGATGCTAAAATGATACTTTGTGCAGCCCTATTGTCCTCTGTCAATAAACTGCAGATGTGGTTCATTTGTGTTGCTGGGTGAAATCTGCTATATATTTACAAGACATTTTTGTAAAAATTCACTGGTGTTTAATTTGATTTGTATTAAAGTTCAAAGACAACAAAAATTAGCCTATTATCTGAATAACCAGATTATCTTGTTTAATTCTATAGTTACCCTCTACACACACAAAAAAGCATGCATTTTTTCAATTAGTTCAAATGCTTAATATATTGTTAGATGCCAATCATAAGAGCTGTGAAAAATAAGCAAATAATCTAGGAATATAAATGCACTTAGATCATAATCTCGTACAGCAGTTGTCGTTTACATTTTGACTAACTAGATAATGACAAAACTAACCTTTGGTACATCAAAAATATAATATTTGATAAACAGATCTCACTTGTTTTCTGTTATTAAATCAGGGTTTACTTGAAAATTCACATTTATCCTCCTTGAACTCATTCTAACAACTTAATGTTTTAATGTTTCAGACCAGATGGAGGTGAAAGAGCAAAGACAAGAACTGAAGTTAAGGGTGATGATGCTGTAGTTTGTTTCAGCCTTAATGTGTTAAAAACAGGGAACTTTTGGAGACAAATAGCTGCTCAGTTTAACATGATGACTCTGTACTTTTTAAATGCAGACTGGATAAAAACACAGTGATCACAGTTCACACCTGCAGTGAAGCCCCTCCCACAACAATTCACCAATGAATACTGGGAATATTCCCATCATCCTACAAGAGGAGGACAAACTCCAGGAGTAGCAGCTGAAATCTGTGTGACTGTTAAAGATGGAGTTTATTAAAGAGGAGATTGAAGACATGAGTGATCCAGAACCATCCAGAATAAAACATGAAGATACTGAGGAACAAATAGGTTGGTGTCCATTCTTGATTCTTCATTGTTGACTGCTTTGGTAGATGTGAATTAATAAGCAGTTTATGGATGATAAATTAGAGTAATGCATCCAAATGATCATAACCTTGTATAGCAGTTGTCAATAGGGCTGTCGCGGTGAAGGAGTTTTTGTGAAAATGAGTGGCTCAATAGTGTATTATTGCCATTCCCAGTGGCTCAGTGGTTCATGTAGGTTATCTACAAACCGGAAGGTTGGTGGTTCAATCCCCGGTTCCACATGACCAAGTGTCGAGGTGTCCATGAGCAAGACACCTAACCCCAGCTGCTCCCAACGAGCTGGATGGCGCCTTGCATGGCTGACACCGCCGTCGGTGTATGAATGAGTGAGTGAATGGGTGAATGTGAGGCTATATGTAAAGTGCTTTGGTGGCCATGTGTCCGTTGAAAGCGCTATATATAAATGCAGTCCATTTACCATTATCGCAACAGCCCTAGTTGTCAAACATATTTTACAATATTAACAAGTGAATGATAGAACAAAAAGTGAAAGATCTGATCTCTGTTGCTTTCTGCTATTAAATCAGGGTTCACTGATTCAAACTGTATTTCTGTGTATTTTAGACCAGGTGAGAGTGAAAGAGCAAAGACAAGAACTGAATGAAGTGGAGGAGGAACATCGTAACTTTACAATTCAAAGAACAAAAGCCAAGACGCACACCTGCACTCAGTGTGGAAAGAGTTTCTCACGGAAAGGAAACCTTAACATACACATGAGAATTCACACTGGAGAGAAACCGTATACATGCACTCAGTGTGGAAAGAGTTTCACTGGTGAATCAGGTCTCAAATATCATCTGCACATTCACACAGGAGAAAAACCATTTAACTGTGATCAGTGTGGTAAAGATTTTATTTCATCATCAAATCTAAAAGATCACCTGAAAGTTCATTCAGATGAGAAGCCTTATGTGTGTTCTCTCTGTGGAAAGTGTTTTTCAAGGCCGGACAGTTTTAAACAGCACCAGAAAACACATAATGAAGTGAGAGATCATGTGTGCTTTGACTGTGGGAAGAGCTTTACTAGAGCTGAATGTCTGAAACAGCATCAAAGAATTCACACTGGAGAAAAACCTTACAAGTGCTCATATTGTGACAAGAGTTTCACTCGGTCTGAATCTCTGAAATCACACAAGCGAATTCACACTGGAGAGAAGCCGTACAATTGCACTCAGTGTGAGAAGAGTTTCATCGAGAAAGGAAACCTTAAGACACACATGAGAATTCACACTGGAGAGAAACCGTATACATGCACTCAGTGTGGAAAGAGTTTTTCTCGTTCATCAACTCTAAGTCATCATCTGCGTGTTCACTCTGGAAATAAGCCATTTAACTGTGATAAGTGTGGTAAAGATTTTATTTCATCATCAAATCTAAAAGATCACCTTAAAGTTCATTCAGGTGAGAGGCCTTATGTGTGTTCTCTCTGTGGAAAGCGTTTTTCTCGACATTTCTGTTTTAAACAGCACCAGAAAACACACAATGAAGTGAGAGATCATGTGTGTTGTGACTGTGGGAAGAGCTTTACTACAGCGGGCAATCTGAAACAGCACCAAAGAATTCATACTGGAGAAAAACCTTACAAGTGCTCATATTGTGACAAGAGTTTCTCTCAGTCTGATTCTCTAAAATCACACGAGCGAGTTCACACTGGAGAGAAGCCGTACTACTGTACTCAGTGTGGGAAGAGTTTCACCAAATCAAGTAATCTAGGGACTCATATTAAAAAGCATTGTTCTGTGTCACAGCGAGCAAAAGTTTTGTTAGATTCACAGGTAACAATTTACAATAACAGGGCATGAATAATTATGTACTAATTCCTGAATACTTCAACATGAACTCATGGTTAGTGAAGGTATGAACCACTGAAGAGCGATCCTTAACTGTGACAGGAGTCATAATGATTCATGCATGCATGCATAACAGTAGACTTAAACATGTTAGTACAGGTTAGATTATGCATTAATTAACGTTTAGGGGTAAACTAAATCAATCAGACTCCGTAAGAATAAATAAGAACTAATCAAAATTTTAATTAAACATATAATTTAATACTGCCATAATTTAAACTGTAATATCATAATCTGCCATCTGCAGCTTTGTGACAAATACTTGGAATGATTATTTAGCCATTATTTACACAGATCCATCTAACCAAACATGGAAAATATACTAATAACTAAACCGTTTTCTGATTTTTATTGTTAATGTAGGCCTATGTTTAGTAATAGCTAATTCTCTTCCCGGAACTACAGTATGTAGGGTTTGTTTCTGGTGGGACACTCATTAGTGGAGCACCCGGTGCTCCCTCGGCACATTAGTTGTGTTCCTTTGGTAATGCTGGCATTTTAATTTCATAAACATTGATTGCTTTGGTAAACAGAATTAATAATTAAAGACATGTTTGCATGTATGTTGTATTTGGGAGTTTTCAGGAGGTTATGTACAGTAATTAACTGTATTTTTAGTTGTTGAAATGTATATATACTTTGATTAGCTTTAGCTTATAGCTCATGCCCTATTTTGCATGTAAAGTGCCTTATGTGTGTCTTTACAGGTATGTTTGGGCTTTCTTTTAAGTCCATATGTTTAATTGTATAAATACAAATAAAAGAACTACACATCATTTGTATCTTTGTTTTAGTGTAGCATGGGTGTAAAGGAATAAGGATGACACTCTTATTGTATATGTTTATTCATATTTTAGTTTATGATTTGTAAGTGCATCATTGTGTCATGAATTTACTTAAGGAGGCACATCATAATTAATTAATTATTAACTAACCATACACTAACATCAACTAATTGCTTGTTAATGCATCATTATGTCATGACTTTACTTGAGGGGACACGTCATTACTAACTCATGATTAACTAACCATACACTAACATCAACTAATGGCTTGTTAATGCATCTTTATGTCATGACTTTACTTGAGGGGGCACATCATTACTAACTCATGATTAACTAACCATACACTAACATAAAGTAATGGCTTGTTAATGCATCACTGTCATGCCTTTACTTTAGGGGGCACATCATAATTAATTCACCGTTAACTACTTACCAATTTCAACTCATGGTTTATCATAAACTTACTATCAAATACACATGTACTACAATTAGTATTCATCACAGTTAAGTGATGTTGTGTGGCTTTTCAAAGAGTCTGAGAATGGATGAACAGTATCGTCATGACCTGTGTATGGATGGAGAGTGAACTACTGATCCCAACAAACGTTCCTTGACCTTAGTTCATGCTTGCTGGTTGAAACTTTTTTTGGGAACGGATTCCTCAGGAATTGTTGTAAGTCACACTAGGTTTAGGTTTGAATGATGCTTTGATAAAGTAGCACTAACAATCGAGGAGAGACATTTAGTCCTTTGAGTTTTCGAATGACTGACATTCTTTGGTGACTTCTCTTCTGAATGTACATAATGTGCTGATCAAAGGTAAGTTTGTTGTCCATTGTTACTCCAAGATATTTGAAACTGTCCACTGTTTCAACTGTTTGATTATGAATAACAATAGGATGCTGTGGTGAAGAGGGACTGACTATCAGCTCTTTTGTCTTGCTAATATTAAGATTCAGATAGTTGTCCTCACACCACTGGGCAAAGCTCATAACAGTGGTGTGATAGTCCATAACGGCAATTCTTCAGCACCTGTGCAGAGATGCTGTCGGGACCCGGGGCCTTGCCCAGCTTGCATCTGCTGAGCTGACACCTCACATCCTCCACACTGAAGGGTGGTGATTCATCAGGGTTTGGAGGAGGGAGGGATCTCAAAATAATTTCACATTCAGTTGAGAAATCCTGCTTGTCAAAACGAGCATAGAAAGCATTGAGTTATTTTCCAAATAGTGCTCAATCCGCTACAGTATTTACACATGAGGTATTTCTGGATTCACATCCTGTTAGTGTCCGAACTGTCTGAAACGCTTGTTTTGTGTTCATATTGGAGAATTCATTTTCCAGTCTGTCCTTTGCCCTGAATATTTCATTCTTGATATTGCGGGTTGCCAGTTTCAGGCCAACCCAATTCTTCTCTCTGAAGGCTTTATTTTTTTCTTTAAGACATTGTTTTATTTGAGGAGTAATCCATGGCTTGGAGTTGGGATATCTCCTTACTTTTTTGACAGGTGTACACGTGCTGATGCAAAAGTTTATATAATCAGTAATAACAGAAACTTTATCATTCAGATTCCCATCAAAAATGTCCCAATCGGTACATGCCAAGGAGCCCTGTAAGCAGGTGATAGCATCCCCTGACCACTGTGGGGCGCTGTAGTGTTGTGGTCTGTGTTGTTTCAGTTGTTGTTTGTACAGCGGGAGTAGAGAGACGATGTTATGATCAGCTGCTCCCAGCGGGGGATAGGAACACGTATGAAATGCATCGGTTACATTACCATAACACATATCCAAGATGTTTGCCCACCTAGTGGGGATGCCCACATACTGTTGGAAAGATGGCAACACACAGTCCAGCTTGCAGTTATTGAAGTCCCCCAGAATGAACAGCGGAGCGCCGGGATACCTAGATAACTTGTCCTTAGCATCCCCGGCTATAAGCTCAGCTGCTGTGTTGATGTTAGCGCTGGGGGCAATGTAAACACAGCTGACCACAACAACAGGGAATTCCCGAGGCAAATAGTAGGGGCGAAGGGACACAGTTAGTATCTCCAGGTCGGCTGTGCATGACTTGTGGTGTACTTTGATATTATTACACCACCTGTTGTTAATGTACAGGCATACCCCGCCGCCGCGCGTCTTCCCCGATTGCTCGGTTCTGTCTGCCCTGATTATTGTGAAATTGTCCAGACTGACTTCGGCATCCGAGATTGACTGGTCTAGCCATGTTTCTGACAGGGCTATGATACAAATATCCCTGAAGGCCCTTTCCAGTTTACACCTGGGATGTAACAAATCCATTTTATTGCGAAGTGAACGTACATTTGATAGTATGATGGCGGGAAGAGGTGGTTTAAATGGACGTTTCCTAATTCTGCAGCGAATACCCCCACGTCTTCCTCTTTTCCTTGGCCGAAGCTCCGGTGGTAAAACCACATCAGGTTTGATGTTACACAGCAATGAGGACCGATGTAGTAAGAGCACATCACGGCTATAGGTAAGTAACCTGTTGCAAGAGTCTGTTGGGTGTGTGTGGTTCCTGCAGATCAGCCATGCCGTTAAGATTAGGGCAGTAATGGTAATCGCCTTGTAACGAGGAATCATTGTTCATCCAGCCGAGTGTAACTTAACATAAAAATAATTCTAATTAAAGTAAATCAAAGTAAAATAAATCAAACTGAGTCAAACAAAGTACAGGCTGTGCTGTCGCAGCAGAGAATGCGCCATCAACCACGGTTTCGTGGACGGACGCCCTCGGCGACGAGCAGGCGAAGGATCTGCCCCGGGCAGATGGGTGGAGGCAGCAGCGGGCCGCCGGGGCAGGATGTGCCGGATGGCCTCCGTCTGCTTCTGGACAGCAGAGAACTGTTGGGCAAAGTTCTCTATCGCGTCGCTGAATAACCCAACCTGGGAAATGGGGGAGTCCAGGAACCAAACCTTGTCCACTTCCCTCATATCTGCCAGGTTGAGCCAGAGATGGCACTCCTGGACCACTAATGTGGACATTGCCAGACCAATCGTGCGAGCTGCAACCTTCGTACCCTGGAGGGCAAGATCAGTTGCAGTGCGGAGCTCACCCTTGAGCTACCCTCGTGCATATCTATGAGTGCCTGGGCCTGGTGGACCTGAAGCAATGCCATGGCATGCAGTGAAGATTGAGCTTGCCCACAGGCTTTGTAAGCTTTGCCTGTAAGGACAGACGAAAACTTACAGGCCTTAGAGGGGAGATGAGGATCAACCTTCCATGAGTTTAGCGGTCGCCGGACAAAGCTGCATCGCTACAGACCGCTCCACTGGAGGGATAGCCTCATAACCCTTAGCCGCACTTCCATCAAGGGTAGTGATGGAGGAGGAACTACTAAGGTGGTTTCTGGCAGAGAAAGGTGCCGTCCACGACCTAGTAAGCTCCTCATGCACTTCAGGGAAGAAAGGAACTGGGGCGGCGGGCTGAGAACCAGCCCGGCCCGCCCCGAGAAACCAATCATCCAACCGAGATGGTTCGGGACACGGTGGAGAATTCCAGACAAGCCGGGCAGATTGCCCCTCACCGGAAATCTTCCAATACGTGACGTTCACCATTTTGAATTAATTTATGGTTAATGCACGCTTGAGTAGTCGATTGTTTCCGACAGCGCCGACTAGTGGTTGAAGTAGTTGATCTCTCGACTAGTCTGGGCTTGCATAGAAGTTTGTCATGAGAAGTGTACCACAAAAGAGCTATGGTTTGCAGACAGTTATAAGAGTACAAATACGTCTATTGAATATACTGTGTGAACTCATTGTCCCGTTAGCTTGGAGAGATTTATTTTCCCTCTACAATAAGTTTTGTCAATTGTTGTGTTTATTGGTCTAATTTTAATAAACCTTGCATTGGGTTAGTCACTCAATTAATTCTCTTGTGCTTTGTTCCCACCCTTCTAAATTGTGTTGCATTGATAAGGAGTTATCACAAACTAAGACTGTTTAGTTGTGCTATCTTACAATCAATATATAGGCTAGTAAATGTAAGGTTAAAACTTGAAGTGGCGATGATGTCTTAAAATGTATGGAGGGAGTCTTAAAAAGGACTTAAAATGTATTAAATTCAACTCCATGATTCATGTATATATCATAATATTGTGCAGCAGTTGTCATTCAAATTTTGACTATTAACAAGAGGATTACGAAACTTACCTTTGGTACATCAAAGATCTGATATTTGATAGATATACTTGTTTTTACGTTATTAAATCAGGGTTCACTTCAATATTCACATTTATCCTCCTTGAAAAGCGTTCTAACAACTTAATGTTTTCATATGTTTATTTCAGACTAGGTGGAGGGAAAAGAGCAAAGACAAGAACTGAAGTAAAAGGTAATGATGCTGTAGTTTGTTTCAGCCTGTTGACACCAATAAAATGTGCTTAATGTGCCAATTTACTGAAGATCTCAGACATCAGGCTTTTCAGCAGCATACTTTTTAAATGCAGATTGGATAAAAACACAGTGATCACAGTTCACACCTGCAGTGAAGCCCCTCCCACAACAATTCACTAATGAATACTTGGAATATTCTCATCATCCTACAAGAGAAGGACAAACTCCAGGAGTAGCAGCTGAAATATGTGTGACTGTTAAAGGTGGAGTTTATTAAAGAGGAGATCGAAGACATGAGTGATCCAGAACCATCCAGAATAAAACATGAAGATACTGAGGAACAAATAGGTTGGTGTCCATTCTTGATTCTTCATTGTTGACTGCTTTGGTAGATGTGAATTAGTAAGCAGTATATGGATGATAAATGAGAGTAATACATCCAAATGATCATAACCTTTATAGCAGTTGTCAAACCTATTTTAACTGTATAAACAAGTGAATGACAGAACAAAGCTTTGCCACATAAAAGATCTAAAAGACTAAAACCTAAAAGACTGAAACCTGGTCTCTGTTGCTTTCCGCTACTAAATTAAACTGTACTTCTGTGTGTTTTAGACCAGGTGGGAGTAAAAGAGCAAAGACAAGAACTGAATGAAGTGGAAGAGGGACATTGTACCTTTACAATTCAAAGAACAAAAGCCCAAAAGACGCACACCTGCACTCAGTGTGGAAAGAGTTTCACACAGAAAGGAACCCTTAAAAAACACATGAGAATTCACACTGGAGAGAAACCGTATACATGCTCTCAGTGTGGAAAGAGTTTCTCACAGAAAGGAAACCTTGAGACACACATGAGAATTCATTCTGGAGAGAAACTGTATACATGCACTCAGTGTGGAAAGAGTTTCACTTCTTCATCCAGACTCAATTATCATCTGCTCCGTCACTCTGGAGAGAAACCATTTAACTGTGATCAGTGTGGTAAAGATTTTATTTTATCATCAAATCTAAAAAATCACCTAAAAGTTCATTCAGGTGAGAGGCCTTATGTGTGTTCTCTCTGTGGAAAGAGTTTTTCAAGGCTGGACAGTTTTAAACAGCACCAGAAAACACATAATGAAGTGAGAGATTATATGTGTTGTGACTGTGGGAGGAGCTTCACGACATCTACTAATCTGAAACAGCACCAAAGAATTCATACTGGAGAAAAACCTTACAAGTGCTCATATTGTGACAAGAGTTTCGCTCAGTCTGGAACCCTGAAATCACACGAGCGAGTTCATACTGGAGAGAAGCCGTAAAACTGTACTCATTTACATTTACATTTACATTTAGTCATTTAGCAGACGCCTTTCTCCAAAGCGACTTACAGATTAGGACAAAATTCAGCGAGTCATCATAAAGAGGCAAAAGCAACAACAACGCAAGAAGTGCTCAAAGTACGAAGTTCAGGTATTATTCAGAGTAGCATAAGCCTGATAAGTGATGTTACAAAGGGAAAGGAAAACTTTTTTTTTTTTTTTTTTTTTCTATAAGGTTAAGTGCTCACGGAAGAGATTGGTTTTCAGCTGTCTTTTGAATGTTGTCAGGGATTCTGCATTCCGGATGAGGGTGGGGAGAGCGTTCCACCAGCATGGAACTGTGAATGAGAATGTTCTGGAAAGTGATTTTGTGGCTTTCTGTGATGGAACCACGAGACGTCGCTCGTTGACCGATCGTAGGTGTCTGGTAGGGATGTAGACTCGTAGGAGTGAGTGAAAGTAGGAGGGAGCTGAGCCTGTGATAGTTCTGTAAGCAAGCGTCAGTGCCTTGAACTTGATGCGAGCAGCGAGAGGTAGCCAGTGCAGAGAGATGAACAGAGGAGTGACGTGGGCCCTCTTGGGCTCGTTGAAGATAAGACGAGCTGCAGCATTCTGAATCATCTGTAGGGTTTTGGTTGCACATGCTGGAAGTCCAGCCAGAAGAGCATTGCAGTAGTCAAGCCTAGAGATGACCAGGGCCTGGACGATGAGTTGTGTTGCATGCTCAGTTAGGAAAGGCCTGATTTTCCTGATGTTGTGCAGTGCAAACCTGCATGATCGAGCTGTCTTTGAAATGTGATCTGTGAAGGTCAGCTGGTCATCAAACGTTACTCCAAGATTTCTGACCGATCTTGATGGGGTGATTAATGATGACTCTAGCTGGATGGTGAAGTCGTGCTGTAGAGACGGATTGGCAGGGAGGACGAGAAGCTCAGTCTTTGCCAGGTTGAGCTGCAGGTGATGTTCCTTCATCCATGTGGAGATGTCCGCCAGACAGCTTGAGACCCGTGCAGCTACTGTGGGATCATCTGGTTGAAAGGAGAGGAAGAGCTGCGTGTCATCAGCATAGCAGTGGTAGGAAAAACCGTGTGCCTGTATGATGTGTCCCAGTGATGTGGTGTAGATGGAGAAGAGGAGGGGACCAAGAACTGAACCCTGGGGAACCCCTGTGGTCAGCTGATGTGCTCTGGATACCTCACCTCTCCATGCGACCTTGAAGGACCTACCTGTGAGATAGGACTCAAACCAGTGGAGTGAAGTTCCTGTGATGCCCAGTGATGAGAGGGTGGACATAAGGATCTGATGATTCACCGTGTCGAAGGCAGCAGACAGATCCAGGAGAATGAGGACTGAAGATTTGGAAGCAGCTTTTGCGATCCGTAGGGCTTCTGTGACTGACAGTAATGCAGTCTCAGTTGAGTGTCCTTTCTTGAAGCCAGATTGGTTGACATCCAGCTGGTTGTTTAGAGACAAGAAGGATGTTAGTTGGTTGAAGACAGCTCTTTCAAGTGTCTTCGCAATGAATGGTAGGAGAGAGATAGGTCTGTAATTGTCTACAAATGATGTGTTTAGCGTTGGTTTTTTGAGCAGTGGAGTAACCCGAGCCTGCTTGAATGCTGTAGGGAAGGTGCCAGTATGGAGGGATGAGTTGATGATGTGTGTGAGTGATGGTAGAAGTGTGGGAGAGATGGCTTGTAGAAGGTGTGAGGGGATGGGGTCAAGCGGGCAGGTGGTAGGGTGACTGGAGAGGAGAAGTGTAGATACTTCTTCCTCGGTTAGCGAAGAAAAGGAGGACAGAGGGATATTGGCTGTGGAAGGGGTCGGTCTGGGTTCCTGTGTGTGTGGAGCTGAGAACTGACTGCTGATAGCTGTTGTTTTGTTGGTGAAGAAGGTCGCAAAATCGTCAGCAGTTAAGGAGGAGGCGGGAGGTGGTGGAGGTGGACAGAGGAGAGAGTTGAATGTCTTGAAGAGTAATCGTGTGTTGGAGGAGCTGTTGATCTTGTTGTGGAAGTATGAAGATTTTGCAGCATGAACATCAACAGAAAAGGAGGAGAGGAGGGATTGATACATACTCAGGTCAGATGCGTCTTTTGATTTGTGCCATTTCCTCTCCGCTGCCCTGAGTTTGGTCCGGTGTTCCCGAAGAACCTCAGATAACCAGGGGTTAGAGGGAGTAGTGCGTGCTGGCCTGGAGGAGAGAGGGCAGATAA
Source organism: Leuciscus leuciscus (assembly GCF_965113295.1). NCBI lineage: Eukaryota > Metazoa > Chordata > Actinopteri > Cypriniformes > Leuciscidae > Leuciscus > Leuciscus leuciscus. The sequence goes on along the minus strand of NC_138733.1, from coordinate 6,396,795 downwards.
TGTCTAGAGAAGAGATTAGAGTGGAGCATAAGGTGTCCGTTGCGGTATTCACATCCAGAGATGAGAATTGTGAGGGTGGGGGAAGAGAGGATGACACGGCAGAGGAGAGATGGGAGGGGGAAAGTGAGCGCAGGTTTCGTCTGAAAGTGACTGGTGGTGGGGGTGGGGGTGCAGGGGTAGAGAGTTGTAGACTGAAAGTAATGAGGAAATGATCTGAAACGTGGAGAGGTGTCACCAGGATGTTTTCTGTGGTGCAGTTGCGTGTGTAAACCAGGTCCAGTTGGTTGCCTGATTTGTGAGTAGCTGTGGTGATGAGTCGTTTGAGATCGAAAGAGGCTAGGAGAGAGGTGAAGTCTGTTGCATGTGGCTTTTCGAGATGAATGTTGAAGTCACCGAAGACTAGAAGTGGGGTGCCGTCCTCAGGGAAAGTGGACAGCAGCACATCCAGCTCATCTACAAAGTTACCCAGCTGACCTGGGGGGCGATAAATGACTACAATATGGATTTTAATGGGGGTTGTAAGTGTAATAGCATGATATTCAAATGAGTTGTTGTTGCATAGAGAAGAGAGCGTGGAGTATTTGCAATTGTTAGAAACGAGAAGCCCTGTACCCCCACCTCTCCCAGACTGGCGAGGGGAGTGGGAGAAGGAGAAATTGCTAGAGAGAGCAGCAGGGGTTGCTGAGTCTTCTGGACGAATCCAGGTCTCAGTCAGCCCCAAGATACTAAGAGTAGAATGAGATGCAAAGGCTGGAATGAAGTCAGCTTTATTGACTGCTGACTGACAATTCCATAGACCCACGGAAAGAGAGAGAGGAGTATGTGAGGATGTGAGGATGGGACGCAGATTGGCAGTATTGCGCTGCCTATTGCGCGTGATGAAAGGACGGTGCCGAGAGATAACAGGAATGTATTGAAAGCACATGTTGATGAAGGTGAACAATAAGATAAGTAGAGGGAAGAAAAAAAAAGGGGAAGAGGAGATACGCAAGTGCCTTTCTGGTGTCCTTGCTCGGTGGAGTCGCGCAGGTAGAGTCGCTGGTCTTTACCCGAGTCGGTCTTCACACGAGGAGGCTGAACACGAGAGCTGAATGCTTCCGCTGACGCTTCCGCGGCAGCGTGCAAATTACACAGATATACAGATAATGCTCTCACCGCTTGAGTGAGTACAGCTGTTTCGTTCGGGCAATTAAGTCAATAACGGCAAAATGTGTCAAATCTAAAGTGCTAGGAGCAACGGCTTAAGTTACGTGCAAATTAGGTTGCTATAAACAGTTACATGTGTTTCGTTCGCGGCTATTTCTCTAAAGTGCCAATGCGTCTAACTGAAATACAGGATTATGTCAAATTAAAATTACAAAAGAACAAGAAAATCGAAGATGGCCTTACCTTGACTAAAATACAGCACTGAAAAATCAGGAGAACAAGGTATTCTAGAGAAAACCACTTGCGAGCTGCGTGCCTCTAGTATGCTGCCCGCTGGTCCTATTGAAGTGATCTGAAAGCCCTTCTATTTATATCTATCAATTTTCACAGATGCTGTTTCGTTCGGGCAATTAAGTCAATAACGGCAAAATGTGTCAAATCTAAAGTGCTAGGAGCAACGGCTTAAGTTACGTGCAAATTAGGTTGCTATAAACAGTTACATGTGTTTCGTTCGCGGCTATTTCTCTAAAGTGCCAATGCGTCTAACTGAAATACAGGATTATGTCAAATTAAAATTACAAAAGAACAAGAAAATCGAAGATGGCCTTACCTTGACTAAAATACAGCACTGAAAAATCAGGAGAACAAGGTATTCTAGAGAAAACCACTTGCGAGCTGCGTGCCTCTAGTATGCTGCCCGCTGGTCCTATTGAAGTGATCTGAAAGCCCTTCTATTTATATCTATCAATTTTCACAGATGCTGTTTCGTTCGGGCAATTAAGTCAATAACGGCAAAATGTGTCAAATCTAAAGTGCTAGGAGCAACGGCTTAAGTTACGTGCAAATTAGGTTGCTATAAACAGTTACATGTGTTTCGTTCGCGGCTATTTCTCTAAAGTGCCAATGCGTCTAACTGAAATACAGGATTATGTCAAATTAAAATTACAAAAGAACAAGAAAATCGAAGATGGCCTTACCTTGACTAAAATACAGCACTGAAAAATCAGGAGAACAAGGTATTCTAGAGAAAACCACTTGCGAGCTGCGTGCCTCTAGTATGCTGCCCGCTGGTCCTATTGAAGTGATCTGAAAGCCCTTCTATTTATATCTATCAATTTTCACAGATGCTGTTTCGTTCGGGCAATTAAGTCAATAACGGCAAAATGTGTCAAATCTAAAGTGCTAGGAGCAACGGCTTAAGTTACGTGCAAATTAGGTTGCTATAAACAGTTACATGTGTTTCGTTCGCGGCTATTTCTCTAAAGTGCCAATGCGTCTAACTGAAATACAGGATTATGTCAAATTAAAATTACAAAAGAACAAGAAAATCGAAGATGGCCTTACCTTGACTAAAATACAGCACTGAAAAATCAGGAGAACAAGGTATTCTAGAGAAAACCACTTGCGAGCTGCGTGCCTCTAGTATGCTGCCCGCTGGTCCTATTGAAGTGATCTGAAAGCCCTTCTATTTATATCTATCAATTTTCACAGATGCTGTTTCGTTCGGGCAATTAAGTCAATAACGGCAAAATGTGTCAAATCTAAAGTGCTAGGAGCAACGGCTTAAGTTACGTGCAAATTAGGTTGCTATAAACAGTTACATGTGTTTCGTTCGCGGCTATTTCTCTAAAGTGCCAATGCGTCTAACTGAAATACAGGATTATGTCAAATTAAAATTACAAAAGAACAAGAAAATCGAAGATGGCCTTACCTTGACTAAAATACAGCACTGAAAAATCAGGAGAACAAGGTATTCTAGAGAAAACCACTTGCGAGCTGCGTGCCTCTAGTATGCTGCCCGCTGGTCCTATTGAAGTGATCTGAAAGCCCTTCTATTTATATCTATCAATTTTCACAGATGCTGTTTCGTTCGGGCAATTAAGTCAATAACGGCAAAATGTGTCAAATCTAAAGTGCTAGGAGCAACGGCTTAAGTTACGTGCAAATTAGGTTGCTATAAACAGTTACATGTGTTTCGTTCGCGGCTATTTCTCTAAAGTGCCAATGCGTCTAACTGAAATACAGGATTATGTCAAATTAAAATTACAAAAGAACAAGAAAATCGAAGATGGCCTTACCTTGACTAAAATACAGCACTGAAAAATCAGGAGAACAAGGTATTCTAGAGAAAACCACTTGCGAGCTGCGTGCCTCTAGTATGCTGCCCGCTGGTCCTATTGAAGTGATCTGAAAGCCCTTCTTGACTAAAATACAGCACTGAAAAATCAGGAGAACAAGGTATTCTAGAGAAAACCACTTGCGAGCTGCGTGCCTCTAGTATGCTGCCCGCTGGTCCTGGTCCTCAGTGTGAGAAAAGTTTCACCACATCAAGAAATCTAGTGAATCATATTAGAAAGCATTGTTCTGTGTCACAGTGAGCAAATGTTTTGTTCGATTCTGTAGCGACATGGAAAGAACCTATATAAACATATATGTTTTAATATATGTTTTGATATATGTTTTTAATATATGTGACATATATAAAATTGGCCGTTTTCCTATATTATATGTACATATATGCACATATATGCACCTACATGTTCACCTATATATGCTCACCTATATGTTCACATATATATGCACCTATATGTTCACATATATGCACCTATATGTTCACCTATATATGCACCTATATGTTTACCTACTATATATTAGTAAAATTATTAAAATCCATAGCTACTAGGCCTACACTGTAAAAAAAAAAAAAAATCCCGTATACAAACGGTAAATCTCTGGCAGCAAAGTTTCCAGACGGATCCCGTTAAATTACAGCAAATAACCATTTCACAAAATTACAGGCAAAAACAGTGAAAATACAGAATTGACTTTACAGTCAAAATTTATTAAATTACAGTACATTACTGTTGATAATGGCTTATTAAACCGTGGAAAAACGGATAAATGATGTCAAATTACATTTAAAAAAAAACATTTAACTTTCAAGTTAAACTGTAAATTTAGGGTTTTATAAAGTTATTTTATAATAATGCTGTCTATCTACAGTAATTATCTTTTAATATATAGTTTTTCCTGTGTATAATAACTATGAAGTTATGTATAAAAATGCATTAAATACATAAATTCAAATTCAAAGTTTGTATATTTACAGTTAAGGCATTTCCAATTTCACAACTTTGACCAATCTCTAATTAAGTACTTAATAATAGCAAATGTACAGTCAATTTCTGTTAAATTAATTAAACGTATAAGTACAAAATACCTGCACATTTACAGTATTACTCATTAAACAAACACTGAACATCAAGATATGTGAATGATAGGAAATACAATCTTAGTATATAATTTAGAACATGTAAAAATATCTACATTAAAAGGCAATTGCTGTATACCTTTATACTCTAATATAACTTATTTTACACATTTACAATTACATTTTATCCAAAGTGACTTAAAAATTAAGAGAACAATAGAAGCAACAAGTGCAGTGACAAGTCCCAGTTAGTGTAGCACAGTGTACAAGTTTATTTATTTATTATTAAAACAAAGATTTAGTATTATTGGGTCAAGTGTTTATGAAAAGATGGATCTTTAGCAGTTTCTTGAAAATGTGTTAAGTTGGGCAGGTCATCCCACCAGCAGGGAACAGTCCAGGTAAAGGTCAGTGAAAGTGGTTTTGTGTCTCTTTGGGATGATGGCACCACAAGGCGCCGTTCACTTGCAGAACACAAGCTTCTGGAGACACATAGATCTGAAGCAGTGAGTTTAGGTCTTGCTGCAGCATCTGGATCAGTTGCAGAGGTTTGACTGATGCTGGAAGGCCTGCCAGGAGAGCATTACAATAGTCCAGTCTGGATAGAACAAGAGCTTAGACAAGGAGTTGTGTGACTCCGACAGGAAGGGCCGGATCTTTCTGGTGTTGTATAAGGCAAATCAGCAGGATCGCATGGTTTGGCTGAAAGTGAAACCATAAGCAGTTTTGTCTTGGCAAGGTTGAATTGAAGGTGAAGGTCATTCATCCAGCAAGAATTTTCCATCAGGTAGGCTGAGATGCCAGCAGCAACCGTCAGATCCTCTGGCTGGAATGAAAGGTAGAGATATATGTCATTATAAGTGATAGGAAAACCCATGTTTCTAAATGACAGAGCCTAGTTACAATACAAAAAAAAAATAATAATAGATGGGTGGAATCTAACACAATCGTGGTCTTACTGAAGCAAAACCAAACCTTGTGCAGCTCCAGTGGCCTCACAAGGATCAAATGAATATTCACATGGGAAAATATAGTATAAAACAAATTACATTTTCTGCCACTTTTAGTGCAATCATATGGAATCAGAAGACTCGGCCATTACAATATTTTAAATTACTTCTTCCCATACCTTGTTTGCCATGATCATTCTGCTTTCCACTTGACCTGAAATCACAAATATATATATATATATATATTTTTTTTTACAACTCAGTATTACATTTGCATATGTCAGAATATGTTCCACTGGGACAATGCAAAACCTCAACTGACGTGTTGGCAAGCATGCAGCCAGAATATGGAATTTATCATGTGGTGTTCATATTCTAGCCTCATGTGTTTTCCTGTATCAACAACGAGTACAGTATTTGCTGAATTCGTTTTCTTAACGGTCTTGATAACCACATTAACCCTTATGAAAATTAACTATGGTTTAACCAAAAAAAAAAAACCTTGGTAACGTTAGGCCTATTTGTAGTATAACTGTGGTTATTAAAAATGGTAATAAAAATCCGCCAAAAACGTGGTTACTATTTTTTAAGAGAAGAGTTTTCAGCTTCCAGACAGTGTTTAAAAATGTCCCGCCATTTAAGAGATTGATTTGAATATGAATATGAATGATTTACTGACAGATACTATCGCGTATTAACAAAGATTTTATACACAATTAAACGGACTTTATGTATAACAAGTCTACGAAAGCTTGTTTTAGGTATTATTTTTTGAGGTGTGGGTTCAACTGATCTTTCTTAAAACAGATGGAAAATGTAAAGATGCATGCTACTGCTACATTTTCAGTGTTTTGCCTCCAGCTCATCATTTAAAATGCTAATGTTAGCTTGAAAACTGTAACGTAAACTTAACACAAATGTAATATAAAATATCGTTCACATGCAGACTCTTACCTCAGCCGGTGATCGGTTGGCATGATGTCCGCTGTGACGAACCAGGCTCACTGAAAAGGGTGCTATTTCCGAAGAATCCAAACTGACAACAGCTAGGGCTCCTGCTCACGGCTGCTCTCGACGAACACGATTGCTTTGAATTATGAGGTGTCATATTGAACCCCTGTTAATCTCACAATCCACTTCAGGAGAGTAGACTGAATTCAAATCTCCCACTTGCACTTGATACAGATCCAAAGTCGACTGATCAGCTGACCGTTGTGGGCGGGACTAAACAGCGGAAACGTAATGGCGGCGAATATGAATCTGCGTCATCGCGTGCGCGCGCACACACACACACACACACACACACACAAAGCCCTGAATGTGCAGCAATGGAGATTTAGAAAAATATTAATAAAATATACATGAAATTATGGGAGAATAAGACAATGAAATAATGATCAAAATGAGCATCTATTTGCAAGACAAGATTAAAAGACTATAGCCTAAAAACAATTCAATACAGGTCTACTGTAGCCTATGTAGGGTAGGCTGTATGTACAAATACTATTATTTAACCTTAAAAAAAACCTCACTTTAACCCCCACATGCTTAATAATCTGTAAGGACAACATATTGAATAGATGCAGATTTCTGCAGTTATACCTTCTTTTCTTTGTTTTCTAATTTCACAGAAAAAAATCTGTAAAATATTACTTTGTAAAAATACAGACAAGTTCCTTAAAAAACGTAAATTGATGTAAAACCAAAATACAAGCAATTACCTGTAAATTTAATAGTGGACCTTTAAATTACAGCAAATATCTGTAAAATAACAGGCATTCACTATAATGACAAAACGGTAAAATTCTGTTAAAAAAATACAGACCATTACCTGTAAAAGTACACTTTTTTTTACAGTGTAGGCAACATAAATAAAACCCCAAAATGTAGAAATTTACATTATTTATTTACTTAAGAACAATCAAATAGTACAAGAACAAAAATAAGACAAAAAACTGAACAGAATTTTTTTTTAAAAATTTATTTTTATCTTTTTGATCTCAGCTCCGTGAGCTTCGAATTGATAGATGTGCCTATCTGAGCTAGGCATCATGTATGACAGTTTCCAAAGTGAGATATGAGCTACAAAATGACCATCCTGCCATGAGCTATAGGAGACATATCTTGTATGTACATATAGGGCTTATATGTATATATAAAGAAGCAATACAGGAGACCTATATGGCCTGTATATGCACATATATGCACCTCAATTATGCCTATATGTGGCATATATACGCATATATGCAGCATATATATTATCATATATGTGCATATATGCTGTATATATGCAGCATATATGTGCATATAAACTGCATATAGGTTTCATATATGCGCATATATCCTCATATAGATTCTTTCCATTATAGGCCCACGTATAAATATAATTAATTATTATTTATAACGGATTATGATCAATAATTAATAATTTAATTATTTTCAGAATTTACTGTAGCAGAATCAATAGTATGATCATTTTATCAGTTCATCCAAGGAACAGAAAGCATAAACAATTATTAACTCTAGGAAATATAATATCTTCCTGGCCAAGAAAGAATAATCCCCAGCTAACAGTAAATAAAGAAATAGCCTAAATCAAGGGTAAAAGCATAGGTAACTTAGATCGAAGTTCAAGACAATAAATTCGTAAGCACACAACACAAGTAATACTTCTCTTTTCAAATGCAAACAATACTTTATTGATTATCTAGGCTACTCACACATAAAATAATATATCTAACACAAACACACGCACACGCACACATTCATACAAGTTACAGAAAGAAATAAAGAGTTTGGAAAGAATGAGTTTAAGGGTAAGAGGAAGAAATCCCGAATTTCTATATGCACTCAAGACATGACCTGAACAAACCATCAATCATTAATTTAACCCTGGTCGTTCCTTATGCAGGTTATAAAAGGTTATAATGCACCAGTTCAGTTAAGAGTCTGGAGGTTACTTGCGTTTCTGCGTTCCGTTTGAGGGTTCCCTTTTGTTGGGTACAAGGGTGTTTTTCGGGGTCCGTTGGTTGATCTCCTCATGCCTGGATATAGTTCTGGGAGAACCAGTCACGTGGTGTGCTGGCGGATGGTTGAAGCGTCTTTGAAGTTGAAAGCATGCATTGCAGCCGTGAATCGTGGACCGAAACTTTGCAGCAAAACTTAACTTAAAACTGAGACTTTCAATCGGAAAATAATGGAAAACTTAGAAAAGAAAGAAAATTGAGACGAGAGTAGGCTAGTAAGATGGCTTGAATAAAGCTGTTGAACCTGTTCTTCTGATCTTAATTTGGGTTCTTTGTCTCTGCGGTCTACATGGTTACTATCGTCTTCTGTCTCCGTCTTTGTTCTGCTCCCGTTCTGCCCAACTCTCTGCCCCGGTTCTGCTCCACTCTCTAACACTCTGAGCTGGGTTTTTAAAGGGTTTCTGCAGTTCTGACTGCTGCTTTGTTTTCAAAGTCGTAAATCATGTCTTCCCTGGGGGTGTCTGTTCTCTAGCTTTAATTAGAGAACTTTAATTCTAATTATCAGAATATGAAACATTTTACACAGATTTAATTCCAGCCATCTTTTGAATTAAGAACATATGATCATGCTGACAGGAAGCATGACACACTTTCATTCACACACCTAATAGTTATAACAATTACATGAATTATATGGCATCTAGGTATATTAGATACACACAGATATTGTAGAACCAACATAAAACGATGTAGTTGCATGATGTTTGATTATAAGTCCATTGAAAATTGTTCTTAAATGATTTTATGTATAGTTATAGGCAAAATCTCAGTTCTCTGGTTTAAAGAGAAGAGAACTCTGGTTTGGTCCTTCAGAGGTCCTACCGGGGGAGGGGTCAGGAATGTTGTGGGGTCCAGCAACATCTGCTGGTATCTTGACAGAGCACTGAGTTGTGCCATCTCTGAACCAATCATTCTTTTTAAAAAAAAACCTCACATTGACAAGTTTTTCCGTTCGTTTGGCCCTAAAAAGTTCTCATTGTAGCCTTACTGGCGCCGGGATGGGTGATTTGAGCCTGGAATGTGAGGACTCTGTGTGGGACCTTGGTCTCTTAACCAATCAGTATTCGGCAACAAAGCTAGCATTGACCAGTTATTTCGTTAGTGCTGGGGGCTCTTCTAAATAGTCAGACCGGTGATGCCGGACCCGATGGCAAGATTGATGATGATCATGAGACGTTCTGAACAAATCTTCCCCCTTCATTCGCGAGAAGCAGAGAGTTTGAATTAATCTTCTGGAAGAAGATTAGTCTGTGTTTGGTTCATACTCGCAGTCGTTACAATTCACATAAAGTAAATGTGTAGTTAGTTAACTAATAAACTAGTGTTGCTGTAAAATGCCACAAGATTTGTGTTTTATGTTAGAGAACAAGAAAGAAAATTACTGAAAATGATTTTGATTGAACGCTTACTCAAAGAAATACCAACATTAAAAGAGATTGGAAACAAATGTAGAAAAACAACAACAATCAGTTGTTTGTTAATATATGAAACAATTCTATGTAATATACTGATGTACAATATAAATCAAATATATAAACAAAACAATGTAAAGATAGAAGATCCGTTAAATAGACTGGAGCTAAGCCGTTTAGGGCTTTATAAGTCAGTAGCAATACCTTGTAATTAATACGGAACTTTATAGGTAACCAATGCAGTGATGATAAAATCGGTGTTATATGATCATATTTTCTTGATCTCGTAAGAACTCTAGCGGCGGCATTTTGGACTAACTGTAGCTTGTTTATTGAGGATGCAGGACAACCAGCTAATAAAGCATTACAGTAATCCAGTCTCGAGGTCATGAATGCATGAACTAACTTTTCTGCATCAGAAACTGATAGCATATTACGTAGCTTAGCAATGTTTCTAAGGTGGAAAAAGGCTGTTTTTGTAACATATGAAATATGATTTTCAAAAGACAGGTTGCAATCGAGTATAACACCCGAGTATACTTTTACTGTCGAGGATAAAGTAACAGGACATCCTATGATGTTAAAGTTGTATTGTGCGAGGTTTTGTGGGCGGTTTTTTGAACCGATAAGTATTACCTCTGTCTTGTCTGGATTTAATAAAAGAAAATTACGCGTCATCCAATCTTTTATATCTTTAACACACTCTGTCAATTTGGAAAATTTAGCGTTTTCATCCGGCCGTGATGAAATATATATTTGAGTGTCATCAGCATAACAATGGAAACTAATTCCATGTTTCCTTATAATATTTCCAAGTGGCATCATATATATTGAAAATAACAGAGGGCCTAATACAGATCCCTGCGGCACTCCATAGTTTACTGGAGTTATGATCGATTTTTCTCCATTTAGATAGACAAAATGGTAGCGGTCAGATAGGTATGATTTGAACCAGCTTAGTGCTTGTCCTTGAACACCAGTATAATTTTGTAGTCGATCTAAGAGTAATGTATGATCTATAGTATCGAACGCAGCACTAAGATCAAGTAAAACTAGTATTGAGATACAGCCTTGGTCAGAAGCTAAAAGTAAATCATTTGTGATTTTAACGAGCGCAGTTTCAGTGCTATGATGCGGTCTGAATCCAGACTGAAACTTTTCATAGATATCATTTTGTTGCAAGAAAGAGCCCAGTTGAGCGGACACCACTTTTTCTAATATTTTAGACATAAATGGAAGATTTGAAATGGGTCTATAATTTGCTAGATTATTATGATCTAATTGTGGTTTCTTAATGAGAGGTTTTATAACTGCCAGTTTAAATGTTCTTGGAACATGACCTAAAGATAAAGACGAGTTAATAATATTGAGGAGAGGCTCTTCCACTACAGGTAACACTTCTTTCAGTAGTTTAGTTGTTGTTTTAGATGAAGTGATAAGTTTATTTAACTCTTTTTGTTCTATAGTTGTAAAGCACTGTAATTGTTCTTGCGGGTTGATAGTTGAAGCTGAATTATAAGGCGCGATTGAAGATTGAACATTTACAATTGTGGTTCTGATGCTTTCTATTTTCTCAGTGAAGAAGTTCATGAAATCATTACTACTGAACTGTAACGGGATATTTTGTTCGGGTGACGTCTGTTTATTTGTTAGTCTAGCCACGGTGTTAAATAAAAACCTTGGATTGTTTTGGTTGTTTTCTATTAGTTTGCGGAGGTGCTCAGCCCTGGCCGCTTTTAGGGCCTTTTTATAACGTGACATACTGTCTTTCCACGCGATTCTAAAGACCTCTAAATTAGTTTGTTTCCATTTACGCTCTAAAATACGGGTTTCTCTCTTTAAAACATGCGTAGTATTGTTATACCATGGTGCTTTATTTTTCTCTCTGACCTTTTTTAATTTAATAGGTGCAACCACATCCAATGTTCTAGAGAGAATGGTGCTCATAGTGCTAGTTAGTTCTTCTAGTTCATCTGTTTGTTTGGGTTCAGGCGGCAGCTTAGACCGATTAGATAAGCAATTTGAGATATTATCTATGGTGGATGGGAGGATTGTTCTGCCTGGTTGATAACGCGACGCCGCATGACATATTACAGCAGTACGTAATATGCAAATTACCATGTAGTGATCAGTGACTTCATCACTTTGTGGAATGATATCTATATCGGTTGGATCGGTTCCATGTGATATAATTAAATCGAGTGTATGATTAAGACGATGTGTTGGTCCGGTGACGTTTTGCTTGACCCCAAATGAATTTAATAAATCTGTAAACGCAGCTCCTAACGCATCATTTGGATTATCTACGTGTATGTTAAAATCTCCAACAATTAATGCTTTATCGACATTGACTAATAGGTCTGAGAGAAAATCTGCAAACTCTTTTAGGAAATCAGCGCAAGGCCCTGGCGGTCTATATACGGTAGCCAAGGCTAGAGATAATAGGGATGTTTTTCTAACATCTAAGAGCGTAACATTTAGTACAAGTACTTCAAATGAAATAAACTTATAACCCGTTTTCTGAGTAACATTTAGAATATCTCTATAAATGGTTGCAACACCTCCGCCACGACCAATCAGACGGGGCTCATGCTTATAACAGTATCCAGGAGGAGTAGACTCATTAATACCGAAATAATCATTTGGTTTAAGCCAGGTTTCAGTAAGGCAAAGTACATCGAAGCTATTATCTGTGACTATTTCATTTACAATAACTGCCTTAGGTGTAAGTGATCTAATGTTTAGAAGACCTAGCTTTAGAAATAGTTTTTGTTTACTAATAGCAACATTTTCTGTTTTAATAACAATTAGATTTTTCCTAGATCCTGCATTAGATTTATTATTTGATCTCACTAAACGAGGAATAGACACGGTTTCTATGCAATGTTCTACACTAGTATTTATATCAGTTGAATTGGTGCAGCAGAGACTATGATTTGGACTTTTGGTTACTAGTCAAAGGGTATTTAACATTTTGGAGATGTTATCTGACAGAAGATCCGCTCCGAATCTGCTTGGGTGTAAGCCATCAGCACGGAAAAGCCTAGGACGCTCCCAAAACAGATTCCAATTATTTACAAAGAGCAGTTTCTGCTCATTGCACCATGACATTAACCATTCATTTAGCGCAAATAATCTGCTGAACTTTTCATGCCCTAGTCGGTACGTGGGAAGCGGTCCTGACACAATGATCGTTGTTTCAGGCGATGTGCTGCGTACCGTATCGATTAGATTCCTGAAGTCTTTCTTCAGAATCTCCGTCTGGCGCAGCCTGATGTCGTTCACTCCCGCATGCAGGACCACAGTTCCGACGCGCTCGTCACCGTTCAGGATCTCGGGAACGGGAGCAGCGATTTCAGAAACACGAGCACCAGGAAAGCAGTGACTGTGCACCTTACTTTTACCTAACGTAGCGTGTACGTGCCGAACGATGGAATCGCCGATGATCACAGCATCGCGTTCTGTTTCGCGTAGAGGGGAGAAGCGGTTTTGTGTGGATAACTCGAAAACCGGGAGGGTCGGAGAAAGTCTTGGTCTAAACCTGACTCGCGTCTTCCGCTGCGGAACCACCCAGGCTTTGTGGTGGCGTGTTGGAGCCGGAGTGAACGAGACCATGGCTGATTGCGACCGATGCTGAGGAACGCACGGAGTAGACGCGGTCGGAGTCAGCGGGTTAGTAACGTTAAACACTGATTTGTGTGCATCGGCGCGTGATGTTTCAAGAGCCAAACACCGGTCTCTCAGCTCGGCCTGTCTCAATAAAAGGTCGTGGATCTGTTTCTCAACAGCTTCCAGCTCAGACTGCAGTGCGTGCAGCTCAAATGTGTCCTCACCTGCACCAAGCGGTAGACTACTTACATCTGATATATTCGCCATTTTAACAGATGGACAGTGAGTTAGCAACGAAGCTACCAGTGATGCTATCAATATTAATACTAATTTATGACTGAAGTCTTGGATATAATCTTGGATATAAAATGTTTGTTTGTAAGTGAGTGTGGAGAAGACGCGTTCAGCCGTGATCCACGGACGTAACCTTTAAGAGTATGCAGCGTTGGATCACTAATAGGCTTGAGACGCGTCTGCTCAACAGTCTGCATTGTAACTATGAGGTTTTTTAGGTTTTTTAGTGGTAGGGGTGTAGAGTAGACGCACGATAGGCAAAAAAAAAAAAAAAAAGTTTGTTTCTAGGCTAGGCTCTGATTGGGTATTTCACATTTCAGTTTGGTTTGGAGAGCGATGTGATGCCAGAGGGGTGGGAGGAGAGAGTGAGAGGAGAGGGGACGAAGAAGACGAGATAGAAGGAAAAAACAACAACGACGACACGGAATGTGACGCAATTACAATTGGAGTGGTCATTTGTTTTTACTAATGGCTTGTTTCCACTGAGCGGTGCGGTACGGTACGGTACAGTACGGTACGTTACGCAATTATTTCCGTTTCCACTGTCAAAAGTTGTGAATGGTACCAAAATGCCGAACCGTACCGTACCACTTTTTAGGTACCCTTCCATTGGGGTACCTAGCACAGTGGTATGGTACTAAAGGGTGGAGCTAGACTCACTGCAGAATGTTGATTGGTTGACAGCGTATCGTCACTTGCGCAGGCTACAAGGGGAATGACAACATAAGAAGCGCCATTTTTTAATATGCAGTTGAAATATAATACTACTGTTTTAGTGTCACGAAATGTAGTTTTAAGAGTTTTTCAGGCGAGAATGTATTTGTTTAAAGCTCAAATCTGTGGTTTATTTATAAAGATTTATGAAAATTTGAACTAGGTTGTGAGATCCAGGCGATCACCGGGCGCTCGGCGCTCATGTACACCACCTGGAACAGACTTTTCTCGGCTAGTCGTTCTGACGTCTCAGTAGTGGTTAAACTTGAGATATAATTTGTCTTATGTATATCTAACAGGCGATATTTGGTCTCGTGAATCTATAATTTGTTCCCTGGCCAATCGTTTTGGCAAAGGACTGAGTGAAGTTTCATAACTTTATATATTTAAGCTATTTAACTTTACCATTGTAAGGTTAGACTAGAGGACTGACTTTGTATGTTTGACTGAATTGTTTGCTTTATTTCTTATTGTATAGCTTCTTGTACCTTTTATTTATACTTTTATAATGGCTAATATTGATAAAACTGAAATTTAACAAAAACAGACTGGGTTGAGTTTTGTCATTTTAAATTTTATTACAGTGAAAATGATCACTGTAATGTTGTTTACTGCAACATCTGTTGTTTAGTACAAATGCACATATTGCCTGGACCATATTAAAATGTTTAATATTTTTATATTATATTTAAATGAAAAGAGGTGGGGTTGTGTTTTATATTTAGTTTTGTTATAAATAGGCTAACGTTACATGCAGTGAATATAATCAATACGCGTTGCCTGAACCACATTTGTGTGGCTATAATGTTTAAGATTTCTTTAAATTAAAACGAAAAGAGGCAGTGTGGTGTTTTATAACATATTTATTTTTATTGTTGCCTAAAATATACATACAGAGATAACCAGAGTAGCAGAGCGAGCTGAGTGATGCAGAATTACCGGACTCGCGTCCTCAGGAGTCTTTCTCCTGAGTCGTACTTGGCAAGTCCGAACTTTGCGTACTTGCTATTGAGAAACGGTGACAAACACGGCGAGAAGCAAGAACAAGATCTGCTGTGTGTCATCCAATGTTGTTGTCACTTTCTTCTTCGCGCAAAAATGACGTTGATCGCTTCTTTCCGGCATAGGCTACACCAGAGTCCTGCACGGGTCCGATTTTGTAAACCCGCACCCGCCCGTACCCGCAGTGCTTCAAACCGCATCCGACCCGTTATCCATCAACAGTACTAATTAAAATCCGCACCCGACCCGACCCGCTTAAAATAGAACCGACACCCGACCCGCACCCGAAATAAAAATCAGTTTAGCCAATCACATTATAGAGACAATTACAAAAATGTTTATTGCCAGGTCATACAGAAGTTATAACGACAATTAACACAAGGAAACTTCAGCCGAAGCTGTCAAAAGGCCAGTACATGAAGAACATGGCTAACATTACCACAAAACTGAGTAACAGACGCGGCTACAACACTATATCTGCCACGCAATTTTGTCTAGCCTACATCTGACAATTTTGGGTTCAAACACGCCCTGCACACCACACATACTGAACAGTGTTACATTTGAAAAATACCATTCGATAGAACTGCTTGGTTTGTTACCACAGTTATCTGCGTGCTTCCTCGGCGATGAAGTTCCACATTTGCGGCTATCCAACACGAAAATGCATGCAGCAAAGCCTTTCACAATATTGTTTTCTTCAGATAACTCCAAATTTCTCTCACACACTGGACTTGATTTTTGATGACGTATTGTCGACAACTTTACAATCTCCTTTACAAAGCTATTCTTTTCTTCAACTCCTCAGCATCCATCTCGACGACTGCAAGCAGATTGTGCGCGCGGTTATGAGGAATTTTTAAAAGTGAAAGACAAACAAACTGATGTGGCACAAACAAACTGATGTGGATTTTAAATTATTTTATCATCTTGAAATACAGGAATATTTTTATATAATCATGTTAGAAAAAGTATTTTATGTATACCCGCGGGTACCCGAACCCGTGCAGGACTCTAGGCTACACCACGCCTATCAAGTAAGGGTACGGTTTGGCAGTGGAAACGCTAGCCGATTCATGGTTTACCGACCCGAACCGTACCGTACTGTACTGTACCATACCATACCGCTCTGTGGAAACGAGCCATAATAGTAGTGAGTCTATGTAATTTCGTTCAGAAGTTAAAGCGTTGAGCTCCTACATTAGTTCATCGTGAGTGTGTGTAGTACTCGCGAATGTGACGCACTTGTTATTCACGAGTGATTTGGATTAACCGGAGACTGAGCTCTCCGGCCACGTTGGATTTCAATACCAGGCAGCGCTTCAGCTACCCTGGACTGCCTGAAAGTTCCCCTGGCCTTGTTGGATTCCCTGATCGGGACCGCATGGCGAGTGTTGATCTTTTTACCTGTTGCAGCATGCTCTTTCTCCTTCCTGATGCTCTCTGTGTTGCTCCATTTTTCGTGGGACTGTGATGATGTGAGCATGACTATCGTGAGTAGTATTTTCCATTATTATTGGCTCTAGTAAGAGTGAAGCAGCGATTTGTATTTTTTCCGCCCCAACGCACACGAGCGTCGTTCAGGCCTGCATCTCACTTTATTTGTTTACTTTATTGTAACTATTTTTTACAGTTTCATATTTCTCCAAGAGTCTGGGCCCAGTGAAAGTTAATAACTGACTGAAAAGAAAGGTAAAGTGATGTGAAAGTGTTGAATAACTCCAACGATTTAATCGTAGCCACAGTTATTTACTATGATTTATAACTGATTTTGGAGTTTCATTTCACAACTTTAGTTAATTGTCAAGTAAAAGGGAAATATTTGTGAGTATTTGAAATTAAGTCTTTATTCATTTTTTCTTATTACGCTTACATTCTGTGACTTTACTGACTTCTATTCAATTTCCCTACAATATACCATTAATACATCAGTAACGAACCCAGAGCACTCTAGATATTGGTACATATAGTGAAATAAACTTTAGATCTTTGACGTTAGTTTTGTGGAAGTTGTTTTTGAGTTGTAACTTTCTGACTTGTCATTTAGCTGTCAGTGTAAGGCAGTTCTTTGTCTCTAGTAAAGCAACAAAAACGTCCTGTGGCCTGTTGCACAAAGCCGGTTTTATTTGCTAACCGGTAAGTTCGAGATTAGTTTGAGCAAACTGGCTTTTTCGGGCTCAAGAAAGTGGATTGGTTTTTAGTTGTGTTCATCACCATGGTAACTTGCGCTACACGGCTAACCCCGGATTTCCACCAACTGCGGAACGGCTGCGTGTTGGCTCCGTGCTCCGCCGTCCTTCAATACCTACCAGGTGCGGATTTGTTGCGGAACGGCTGCGGCCATGACTGACAGCTGAAGTCACGAGGATCCATGAGATCTTACGAATTCACATATGATCGCGCAATATAACAGGATGTAGTTTCAAAAAACAGAACCACAAAACCAGGAACAGTTTGTTTCCATCCAGAGTAGAGGAGAAACAACTCTGTGCTGACCTGTTGACTTCAGGCCTGCCTCCGCCCATTATGACGTTTTTAAGGTGTAGTGCAGGGAAATATGATCTGCCGTGAGCACGGTGTATTTTATTTAGAAAATGAACCAGATGTTTTATTTTGTTTCTGTGCTCGACTTCCTGTCTCTCCGACATCGGCAAAAATAGAAGCTCTGCGTATCTGCTCCGGAGGGCAGCGGATCGCTGGAGCTGGAACGGAGTCGGAACGCAGCCGTTCCGCAGTCAGTGAAAATACACACATTGACTTTAATGGAAACCTATTGACTCCGCCGCCGTTCCGGAGCGGATCTGTAGCTGTTCCACAGTTGGCTCAGGAAAGTTGATTGGTTTTAGTTGTGTTCATCATCATGGTAACTTACGCTACACGGCTAAGCTGCTCTGGAGCAGGTTTTATTCTGGGTTAGAGATCGCAGACCAAAACTGGACCAGTCAGTGCAGTGACATGTATCTGATACAATAAAGCCACTCCCCCTGTATCTCTCACTCCAAATCAAAGCAGTTTATAGTGTGAAACAAACTTTAGTGACCAAATTGTCCATCTTTTGCTGCTAATTATTTATTATATGAAATATTATATGAAATATTATTACTTTTGATTCATATAAAATATTTATGTAGTTATTATAGCCTATTAACCCTCTGGGGTCTGAGGGTTTTTTGGGGTCCTTGAGATGTTCTGACATGCCCTGACATTTGTGCTTTTTTCAGTTGCTTATAAACATATTAATGGCAAAGGTATAATTACACTCTATTTAGCACAAACAGGGCTACCATAATATGTGAGCAACATGCATGTACATGTTTGTATTTTTGAGAGAATAATGTTTATGCATGGTTATTGAAAAAACTAAAAACTAAAGTTTCTGAAATAAGGCCACAAAACACATACTAAATATGTGTCAATAAGACTTTTGACTAATGTATGTCCTTGCCTAGAGTTTTTTCTTCAACATGATGTAAAAATCATCCTACCTAATCATTCACATAACACAATACATTGATTTAAATCTTGTAAAACACTTTTTGTTTGTGAAGGCAATATGCGCAAGGGGCGTCAACGATTCAACACCATCATGCATATTTAGTGATTCACACCTGAGGAGACAATGGGGCCCGCATACTTAATGAGCCATTCATTCAGGTGTGTCACCTATAGCCACAAGAAAGAATGCAAGAGCAATATATATATATGTTCACAGTTGGAAGCATGTCAATTTTATTTTCATTCAGGTGTGTCACCTATAGCCACAAGAAAGAATGCAAGAGCAACAGTTGGAAGCATCTACATTTTTTATTATTTTTTTTCACAAATTGTGCTTGCAAATTGGCCTATAATATCCAAGGAAAACATGTCTAGTAATTGTGCAGTTAATTCTCATACTGTATTTTCATTTTTGGAATATTTATCCTCTCCCCAAATTTGTCACTAATAAAACACAATAAAAATTATTTAAAGAAAAGGCTTATATTTACCTTTTAATAGTTTGTTTACATCTACCTTGTAAATATATTTTTTTTTATTAAAGAGGTTACAATTACAACAACAATTCAAGTGTAATCTTTCTTTGTAAAAACTAAAGTATACATTTTATCATACATATTTCAAAGTTAAGGATTTGATTGATTATTTGATTACTTTATTTTTGACAAAACGTACTATATTTAACATACAAACAAAAGCTTATTTGAGGTGGCAGATATTTTACAGTAAAAATGTATAATCTATCCAAAACTAATCAACGAAATGTTGTCTCAACGATGTCTGTAACATAGGTCTTTCGTTTTTATTATAATAAATATAAATGTTAATTTGCAGTTTAATACATTGCTTATACAAATACATTTTATTTCAACATATTTCAGTCGATTTTTACTCAATACAGTTTGCTAAAAACGAAACATTCATTCACACACAGAAACGCCTGACTGTAATGTTGTTTTTATGAAATATTAGGGCATATAAATGTTAATTTGCAGTTTAATACGTTGCTTATACAAATAGCCTACATTTTATTTCAACATATTTCAGTCGATTTTTACTCATCTCAGTATAGCAATACAGTTTGCTAAAACATCATAATTCATTCACACTCAGAAATGCGATTTAAATTGAAACTGTCTTTTTGCGAGCTGTGGTAAACAGCGCGCATCTCTGCCGTTCATTCATTCACAAACAGAAACGTGATTCACTTGAGAAGGAAAAAAAAACGTACTTCAGTATTCCTCAGCTCAGTCGGATCCTTGCTCCTCGAAATACCCGCACTTCTGAGGTACATTTTCCATTATTATTATTCCTCACAGCGCTGCGAGACGGTGTAAACAAGTACAATGATATGATTAAACTTGTGTTTTCTCGAGCTGATATAGGGGCGTTCACAGGTTTGCATGGATTGCCTCAGTAATTTGCGTTTGAATAGCGCGCGCTCTCCGTGGGCGGAGTCACATTAAAAAAATTATTAGATGAGATGAGAACGACTGACATCTCGCTCTTTTCTTACAGATTACATGAACTGAGAATATTTTTTTTTTATATAAATTACTTCATTTAAAAGAAGAGGATTCAAGCTTCATGCCTGTGTGTCTGTATGCCTGTTTGACTGAGTATTCGCTGAGTTATTGTTCATTTTCGGACGCGTTTCAGAATGGACTACACTGACAGAGAGAAGGCAGAACTCGCTTCGTGTTTATTTTTCTTTATTTGGCAAAAAGCAAAACACTTTGTTTTTATTGTAAGTATACACAAAAATAATACACATTTAACAGAATCGATTGATGTATGAAACGTGTTTGTAATATCAAAGTCAACAGAGCAAAATGAATCTCTTTTGAACTGATAAAAAAAAAAGCGAGCTGGTATCGCCGGCGATACCGCCGACCCCAGGGGGTTAAATGAAAGATCCAGGCACTCAGTGGACATAACTGAAACATGATCAACCACCAAATCTGGCTTGAAAAGAGTTGGCATGTCAAGGTGGTAAGCAAGTGTCAGCTGATGTCGCTGGGCTAATGTAAGCATTACATTTTTAAAGTTTCCAGAGTCATGCACGGCTTTTTAAAAAAAGCTGTGTTTAGCTTTGAATCGTATAGTCCAGAAATCAATCACTGGTCCAAAACATTTGATTAGTTCTGGATAGTGCTCGATAAAATGGTGCTTTGGACGGAGTCTGAAGTCTGGAAATTCACAATCTTGCAACAATTTCCGGTGATCTGATATTTTTGAATCAAGATAGTCCAAACTCTCTATGGAAAACTGAGATGAGGCTAAAATCTCAACAATGTCCTTCAGTTCAAGAATTAAACTCCAGGTTGCATCATTTTCTGGAACTTTTGAACCGATAATCAAAGGTAATAAGTCTTTGAAGACTTGAACTGGAAGGCTCCAGTTTTCATGTCCATTGCCTCCTAAAGAACCTTTCAGTTGGAATGATTATAAGATCTGCTGTGGTCGTTTTTTTTTGTCAGAAAATCTGTATGGGAAGGACTGAATTGCGGCATTCAACTCGTCCAATGTGAAATATTTCTTCTGAATCAGTTTCTTCAAACAAAGACTTAGCTCCAGGGGTACAACACCTTCAAAGAGGTCATGGAGAAAATCAGGGGGAAAGCCTTTGATGGTGGAGAAATGTGCAAGTCTGAAAACTGAAAACACCATCTACTACTGCGTGTGAATCCTTGTTCTTCTGGATTTCACACAGAGTCTGCTCATGCAACTCCTCCGTTCTCTTTGGGAACCTCCTCTCTCTAACTTAATGCGTCTGAATCTCACCACGTCCCGCCAAACAAAATCTGCAGAACTTGTTTGTGGAAAAACTTTCTTGAAATCCAGCAAGCGAGTGTGCGCCTAAATTGTCTGCAGACACGTAGAGGATTGTTCCTCTTATACTTGCACCCAGTGTCTGAAAAAACACTCCAACATCTGAAAGCAGCGGTTCAAGAATTTTGTCGTATCCATACTCTTTGAAGTCCTTGGTCTTACATAATGTTGCAAGGTAGATGGATGATAACGTGGACCTGTCTCATCCTGGACAGTGCCATAGAGAGAGAGAGTTGCGACACTCCCATAGACCTCCGTTGTAAATAATGGCGGCGCTTTTAACCGCCTACTTCCGGGATATGAAGATCGGAATAGTTCCAAACACTGTCATTTGGGCGTTGGACACCATTCACTTACATTGCTGCGCGTCGAGTTGTTCCAGAGTTAAGTTGCCGAAATATCGACCTCTTTTGAATTGTCAACTGTCTATATTGTATCAGAGGCCCTTTGCGATGCTTATACTGGTCTTCATTTGTACATGCACAGCGTAATTATTTATATTTTATGTTGGTTGTTTCAACCAATTTTCAAGCACTGCCTGCTAGCTAACGTTAGTTAGCTAGCGCGACTTCGTCAGCTAAGAGTTCGGTAATGAATCGCTACCACCTTTATAGCAACTTTTATTTAATTTAATTTTTTGGGATATACTAACTTTTCATTATGTTATTATTGTCTTGTGTGAAGCGGCTTGTGAGAACAATGCTGGACCTTTAGGATTGTTATGGCCATCACCAGTCCTGTCTGTTTCACGGATCACCTGCCCCTGGTTTTTGTTTTTCTTGTTCACACACACAAGCACACATTTTTGTTGTCTGTCATTGTTTAATAAAAAATATTTTATTTGAAAACCTTCATTTGTATCAGCCATGCTTAAATTCGTTTTTAATCTGTTATAGTTTTGATAATGTGTATGGCTTAATCTTAAAATAATATTCTTAGTCTTAACATGATTATGTTTCACGTTGTGGTCCTGGGGGGTGGCCACTTTCATCAGATGAAGTGAGCTAGCTTCTAAGCGAATTCTGAACGGACCGCCACGGCAGACCTCTTTGCGTGATCACGAAGGTAGGCTAATGGCTGAATCAAAATTTATAAGCAAAATCACGGGAATCAATAGCCTAATACAGCCCAGTTGTGCTAAAATAAATATCATGAGACGTCCATCATCAGATGAATGATATGGAAAAGTTAAGTTAGAGCCGCTAAAGCCAGTGCTACTACCCATGCGAACATGAACACTATAAGCTTTTCCCTCCAAAAATATAGCCTAAAACGTATCTCCAAATGCAAAACTGACATTAACAAAATGCAATAATGCTATAACAGCTGAAAAAGTACTTGGGTGTGTGTTTTATTTTATATTTACCGTTCAATAATGCAATCGCTGCTGTCTGTCCCATAGAAGAACATGACAGCCAGCGTACGTTTTGGAACTATTGGGGCTTACATGAACCACGTGACAGCCATAGCGGCGACATCAAAGAGTGTCGCAACTCTCTCTCTCTATGGCTCTGATCCTGGAAGATTTGCAATTAACCAGTAAATGGCACAAAGTTTGTGCTTTTTCCTTGAAGTGCCCAAAGGGTTACACACTTCAAAATCGTCAATGTAAAGTCCAAGGGCTATGCGCAATTCATCTGAAAAAAAGGATCTTGTTGTCCTTAAAATACAGCCCATCCCTAAATGTTTTAATTGTTTCAGGATGTTTCCATGTGTCTGCTTGGTCTGACTGTAAAACCTTGTCAAGGATGTCACTTCGATTCAACAGCGCAGTTAATACTTTTAAAATTGGTACATAAACAAATGTGTTTTTCCGAGAAGCATCAAGAGTGTATTCTACAGGTTTTATCACAGTGAAATTATCTTTGTAGAATGTTGTTCTCTTGTAAATAGAGCTAAGAGGACCACTTTTGGACAAAACGGCTAGAGGATTAGTTTCCAAGACAGTTTCGGTAATGGCAGCAATAACTGAGGAATCCAATGAACAGTTGTGTTTGTTTAAGACCTGTTTAACTGACATCTCAGCAAGCTCTCCAACATTACTACCGATGCTTCCAAGTTCTTCAACTATTTCTTGAATGGCTGTCTTCGAGACATGTAAAATGGCTTCCAAGCGTAAAAACAGTGAAGCCAACTTATGTTGAATCAAGCCCTCAACAGGAAGATCTGGATTGGAATGCAATGGACTGGACTGGACTGGACTGGACTGGGTGCAAACACCCTTCGGCGGGTAGGTGGTCCGCAGGTTGATTATCTGTATGTTCAAACCTTTCCTCAACCTCTTCAATTTGACATGACATTAACTCTGCTTTAAAATGTGCAGTATTTGGGGAATTATGTCTTTTACTTCTGTGTGCCGCAAACATAGAGAACACACAAGTTTGAAAACTGCAGTCTTCAAATGGGCACTGGACATTTTCATTGTTTTTCAAGTGAATACCCAGATGGGAGAAGTACTGCTTCAAATTGCAGGCCCCTGAGAAACTGCAGAGGTTACACTTCACCCGGGTATTCACGTGATCTACAGATTTTGCATGATGCATATGCAAATGTATTATCAGTGTTGCCTGAGTTGTAAAGGAGCAGACACATTCTTGGTAAATACATGGCAAAGGACAGGTTCTCCCATGATGTCCATGTTTTAATTTGTAATGCTGAATGATAATTTTTCTTTTTGTACTGTCAAAAATGCAGTACTTACAAGTCTACTTCATCTTCACATCAACACCAACATACCTACAATAAAAAAGATAGTTTTTTTTTTTTTTTTTTAAAGACAATAACACCCTTAGCAAAGTCTCACAGGCTTAAAGTTGACATGAAACAAAGTTTTGATCATATGACAGGCTGCTGGAAACCACACCATACAATAGACCTTTATCACAGCGGAATAGATTACCGGAAGTGCTCGCCAAAGCAGTGTATTTTCTTCCGGTTATGTATAATTTCAATGTGCTGTTAACACACAGTTGACTAAACGCTTCTTAAAATGAGGATTAAAATACAGGATTTTCCAAACTCAAAGCAACTTGTCGTTTTTTAATCCAACATAAGCCGTGGCTCGTAAACGTGATCGTTGTCAGTGCTCGACTAAACTAATGACCACAACGCTGCAGTGTGAGTATGAATAAGATCAGAATGAACATTTATTTGTATTCAATATTTTAGCCTATATTATTCTGTGTCATTTTTCATTGACAATCATTTCACTGTATGTAATTCACACAATTATGGCAAAATTCTTACTATTCAAATCAGTTGCGCTGTCAACGCATTAGTTTAAGATTAATTAAATGTTTAACAGCATTACATTTCTTTAAGGCAGCTGCAACTGCACATTCATTCATCAATTTTTAATACTGCTCTTACGAAAATTAACCATGGTTTTGCTCAATTCTTTTTGTGTCGGAAAATCGGGAACTCTGAAGTAAGGATGTCGTTGTTTAGAATTAGATTAGCCGGATCACTGCAGTAACACCGGTGAGATGATTCAGCCATTAGCTTTGATTGCGTTGCAATAGTACCGGAAGTAGCGATTCACTGCTTCACTTACTGGAAATAGTAAGTGTGATAAAGGTCTATTGTACATAGTAGATAGGGGTGGGAATCTTTTACCATCTCACGATTCAATTCGATTCCGATTCTTGAGGCCACGATTCGATTCAAAATCGATTTTCGATTCAAAAAGATTTTCGATTCAAAACGATTCGATTTTATCCATAATGATTTCTAATCGGGTTTCTGATCATGATCTACTCTCATCTGCTTTGCTATACAGAATGACAAACGGAGACATTAAAGTGTCTTTTTCACATTTATTAAGTTCAATTCTCAGGGAAGTGCCTTTTATCAAAAACATTGTCTGGTTCTCAATTGCTACTCATTAGTAGCTAGCTATAAAATAAGTTGTAACAAAAATAAAGTGCTTCTTCATAATACAAAATGGTTGAAAATAGATGCATTTCCCAGGAAAGTTGCAGTTTACCACAAATATCATGTAGAACACAACCGGTGAAGACAAAAAAACATCTATATTTCTCAGTCAGACTCAGTAACTTAAAGAATAACAAGTTATGAAAATAAAGTGCTTCTTTCAAAATGAAAAATAGTACCCCTAAGCTCCCTGTCTCTGAAATGTTCATGATAGTGTCTCTTGCAAAAATAGAACTGTAAACTGTGCAACTGATTATATGATTTTCAACAAATCATGAAAAAAACTGGACATGAACTGTGTCCAAGGTTACTGTCCATTTGCAGATGCAACATTCAGGTTCTTTTGCAGGAAAAGAAGCTGATCAACATGTGCAGGAGTGAGACTGCTTCGCTGTGCTGTCACTATATCTCCAGCGGTGGAGAAAACTCTCTCAGCTGCAACGCTAGTGCCAGGGATACACAAGTATCGCTTAGCCAGTCCAGCTAAGAGAGGAAAAGCTGTCTGATGGGTCCTCCACCAGCTGAGCGGGTTCTCTGACAGAGACAGGGGAGGGGTTTCAAGATACTTCTTCAGTTCCTCTTCAGCTCTGGAGCTGGCAGATCTACGGACAACACTGACCTCAGTAAATGTCTTGCCCAATAGCGTGACCAGTGCAGAGGGCCTTCTTTTTGGAGCAGGGCCTTCTTCTTGCTGTGGTGTCTCAGACTCAACCTCAGCCTCTTCTGAGTTCACTTGTCTCTACAGAAACAATTCAACAATCATGTCAGTCATAATCAATTATGTACAAAATAGTCACAATAGTCCTTCATTTTATGGTTAACTAAAATTAAAAGGCATATATAAAACCTGCAAGATGAGATGGCATCATTCAACTTTGACCTACATCCATTTTCAGCAAGCATAAATGTCTTACACATTTTAGAAAATATATATTACTCAAGAACAGATAATTTACCTCAAGTGCTGCAGCCTCTGCAACTACATTGGCATGGATTTCCAGCTGGTCCTCCTCAGTGAGGAAAGGCAGGGCCTTAAATCTGGGGTCCAAAAAGGAAGCAGAGTACTGCATGCGCTTATCCCGTGCAGAACTGTATCTTTTCGCCAGATCATCGTGGATTGCCAGTTTGATTTCCCGAATAACTGGTGTGTCAGCAGCAGCAACGCCAGCTGCCTCCGTGTCGTGCAGCAATTGAGCATGCAAAGGAGCAATAACTGAGAGTGTAGGCGTAGAATCCTCTGACATTATGTGGGTTGCGTCTTTCATTGGTTTCAGCGCTGATACTATTTCCTCAGCAGTGGAGATGTCGGTGTCGCTGAGTGTGCAGATGTCACTTCCAGATTTTCTCACCTGGGGGGAGAGCAGCGCGGCACAAATAGCAGGCTGCTGCTCTAGGAATCGTTCTATCATGTCCAGCGCGCTGTTTCAGCGTGTAGCGACATCCGTTTTCAGTTTGTGCACCGGTAACTGCAGAAGTTTCTGCTTTTCCAGCAGTTCATGATTTGCAATGGCGCTGCGGTGGAAGAAACCAGTAATTCGCCTGATCCTCCCAAGCATTCGTGACACCGTGGTTAGTCTCAGCCTCAGACGTCACGCCCACGGAACGTTGGCTAAACGTCTGATGCATATGGTAGACTTAACTGGAAACACTTCAGGAATGTCGAAGTCGTCATCTGATTGGTTGAATTTGATCGGATTTCCGGGGGGCGCGAGTGTCGCGTTTATTTTCGGTCCGCCGGGAAACAAAGCGCAGACGTGTGATTGCGGAAGAAAAACTGTTGTGTTTACATGAGTGACAATGAGCATTTATCAAGATCAGCTAAACGTAGGATTCTCAAAAGTATGCGAGGTTCACGGCATAGACTCTTTAAGAGATGTCCAGGAGTTTTGTTTGAGGCACTTAGTGGAGACAAAAAGAGATATTTTAGCCTGTTTGCCGACGGGATTTGGGAAGAGTATTATTTTCCAAGCCTGGCCGACCCTTTGTCAGCATTTAGAAGGATTCCCAGCAGATCCAGTTTTACTAGTTGTGTGTCCCCTCCTATCTATTATGGAAAATCAAGTGAAATACCTAACTGAGAAGGGGATATCAGCCGCGTTTGCGGGCAAACATGAAACAACAGACGCTGACATCGCAGCTGGCCGATTCAGTATTGTGTTCGGTTCTCCAGAATTGCTTGTGGGTGTTAAAAAGTGGAGAGATATGCTTCAAACAGATGTTTACCGCGAGCGTCTCATCGGTATGGCTGTTGATGAAGTGCACACCATTGTTCTATGGTAAGCAGGGGTGCCGCCAGAAATTCTGGGCCCTATGGAAACCAAAATTTCTGGGCCCCCTAAATTTTTTACAGATAAAATGTAACCCAATAAACATGCCCTGTATACTTTTAAAAAGATACTTGGCACATTGCGTAGTTAAAATGTCTAAAGATGAGCACAAAGCCTACAAAAACAAGAAGAAAAAAAATATTTGTATAAGTCAAACACACACGTAATAACCATATTATTTCTATTGGCCTATTTAGTTTTCATAATATAAAATATTAAAATATCTATTTTGTAAACTCCTTATAGCCAATGGTTACTACAGACATGTTTTATTCAGTTTTTTATATAATTTTTTTTCTGGGGCATTTTATTCATAGCCTATTAAGAACGTCAAGTTTGACATAATCGATCGTAGCAGCACTGTCACTTCACAGAACACACGACACACACAGCAAACTGATTTTGTGATTTTTGAAGCGTATAGATTACTTTTTGTTTTGTAAAGTTATCATCATGTGGCGAACACAGTAGATATAAGACGTGTTGAGAGGCTTCAATCTTCGTGAAGTTTCGTGCTCAGGCTCACCTTGTTCAGCTGAAGGTCCTTGCACACTGAATCCGAAATTTTCGCATGCGTTTTTTCGTATCCGTCATTCTGTGGCTCTAAACTGTCAAAACACCATTCAAACCGAAAAACGCAGAAAATCGAACCTGATCCGATTTTTTTTTTTTTTTTTTTATGGACTAAAGTTTCGGAGGCAGTGTGCAAGTTTGATTGACATAACGTGAGGTTGAATTTATTTTTTAACGTGCTAAAATATCGGACGCGAATTTCGCACGGGGGGAGAAGGAGGACGTGGGTGTGCAGCAGCCGTTGAATCTGTGTAGATCTATTTTTGTGTAGAGAGCAGAGATGGGGGACTCGAGTCATATGACTTGACTCGAGTCAGACTTAAGTCGCAAATTTTAGGACTTGAGACTTGCTTGACAAATATTAATAAAAGACTTGACTTGACTTTGACTTGATATTCATGACTTGAGACTTGACTCGGACTTGAGGTAAATGACTCGAAATAACTTGTCTTTTTAAAAATAAATATCTGTATTTGAACGCACCGCAACAATCACGTGACGCAGCAGGAACGCGCGCTGTGTGAACAAAAGCCGTAATAATGCAGTGTCGTAGTGATGATCGTTCGCCAGCTGTGAAACGGTACGTAATGCGCAAGTTTATGATCGAATCAGAGAGAAAAAAGAAAAAGAAAAAAAAAATGCACAAGCGTGACACAAGAGAGAGAGAGAGAGATCGCAGCTCATAAGCAAACTTAAGACGCTGCTAAGACATTACATGTCTTTAGGGGTTGTGTGTGAACGCAATCTCTGATTCCGGGAAATCACTGGCACTGCCAGACTGGCAGTGTGAATGAACCTAAATCAAACAAACCCGGGTCAAATCTTGGGTCACTTTATCCGTGTATTTTCCGGAATCTCTGTGTGAAAGGGGCTTTGGTCACACACCCTGACAAAGGCTCATTAGCCACAACGCATAGTTGTGCAAGTAGGCCTACTTGTCACCTGATTTTAAAATATTAAAGCCATGATGAAATAAAGGCTTTCTATATATTTTTAATAATATTCGAGTGCCTTGGATTAATGATTTTTTTTTTTTTATGATCTGAATAATCCCTTACATACAAAAGCACAGAGAAAAAATATTTTCTTGAAAATGAAAATCGGGTTAAAATATGCCATATTCCAGTTTTTCTTACCTGCATGCATCCCTTTGTACTGTCTAGTTATATGCTACCAATAAAAGAAATATATAAAAAAATGTAACTGTAATTTAATAATAATTAATAATGCATTGGTACAGTCTACCGTTCTCTGGCATTTGTTTTCATGATAGTCGAATGTAAAGAGTTTTATCTCTAAAAACTGTTTAGCTTATAACGCTAGTATATAGGGCATAGAGTAAGTAAAAAGAAATCGCTAGTTAATACAACTAAAATATTGTAAAAAGACACCTACACACAAAGAAAAAAAAAACATACAGACTTTCGAACCGAACCATGCATACACAAATACACAAAACAAAAATTCAAACTTGCAAGCACAACCATGCACACATGCAAACAAACAATACACTCTTCACTCATACACATGCACACACATTCACTCACAAATATTAATGAATCAATCACACTCAATCAAATCACCTCTCTCTCTCTCTCTCTCTCTCTCTCTCTCTCTCACACACACACCACACACACACACACACACACACACACACACACACACACACACACACACACACACACACACACACACACACACACACACACACACACACACACACACACACACACACAACCATGGACATGCAAACAATACACTTTTCACACATACACATGCACACACATTCATTCACAAATATTAATAAATCACTCACTCACACAGATTAATAATGTACAATAGTCAATCCACCTGATTGACAGGTGTAAGTTTTGTGTCAATTCAATTATTACAGTTTTTTTTCTTGTTATTCTTTTGTTAAAAAGGAAAGATCTAACTTGTTGGGATGTGTTCATGTTCCATAAAGGGGATGCCAGTTTGAAGAATGCCATTTGGTGGCATAGGAACCATTATACTTGAATTGTGAATTGTTTAATACCTTTTAATGGTCTTCTGCAATGTTTGAGGCATATTTATTTTTCATGCTTTAATGTTGGCCTAATTTCAGTTACATTGACATTTTAGGCTATGTAGTTTGAATTTTTTTTTATTTTTTTTTTTTTTATTGTAGTTACCACTCAGCTGTATGTGGAAATGCATATTTAAAAAAAAAAAAAATTGCAAATAAAACCATAGTCCACAGCTTATGTAGTTTTAACTTATTTTAATATATAAATTCAGTGAAATCATCAAACGTTTGTATGACTTGCCAGTGACTTGTGACCCAAGCTACGACTTGACTTGACTTGCTTGACATAAAGCAGTGACTTGACTTGACTTGACTTGCTTTTCACAAAATTGACTCGGACTTGCTTGAGACTTGAAGGTTAAGACTTGAGACTTACTTGTGACTTGCACATGTGTGACTTACTCCCACCTCTGGTAGAGAGACATGATAACCCAGAGATGTTATTATTGTTGGATGTAAATCATAATTCAGTAATTATTTTACTAAGCTAGCTAGATAAAAGCAGGTCATGTAGCAACAAAAATAAGTAACTCTGAAAGTTTTGGAATAGGAATAGGGCAAGCTACCTTTCTTTTTGAAAAACTGTGTGACATACTGTCGACTTCGGCGTTCTCTGTCTTCTCTTTCCTTTCCTTTTTTGATGCCCTAACTTTTGATGTGACATGCCTGCGTGTGTCACTGTCTGCGCTGCATCATAGCAAGTGCAATAAGCAAGAGACGCTACACTAGCGATCGTAGCTCGGACAGCGCAGGTGGAATGAACCATTGTAAGGGGGAGGGGTGTGACTGAAACAGTAAATACATTATTTGTTTTTTTAAATATTAAATCTATGGTCAAAACGGACAAAATACATATTTAGTGCATGAGGGGCCCTAGCACATTTAATGTATGTATAAAAAAGAGAAAAGAAATAAGAAAAGAAAAAGGGGGTCTTCTCTTCTGGGCCCTAAATCAGCCTGGGCCCTTAGAATCGTCCTAACCTTCCACCCCTTTACGGCGCCCTTGATGGTAAGTAATGGTATTCTTTATTTAAATCCTATTTGGTTGTAGTGGAAATGTGTGCATACTTAAACAAAACCCCTCTTGATTACTGTTGTCATTACATTTGTAGCTACTTGTAAACTTTGTCAGTTATTTATTGTGGGTATCCATTCAACTACAGCTGTATTACATAGAATGTCCTTTTTATTAATTATATTATATTATATTATATTATATTATATTATATTATATTATATTATGAAATGTCAGTGGTTATTATGTCATTATTTTATAAAAAATGTACATGACAGATAAATTATAAAAGGAAAACTGCATTGAATAAATACATGTTGATAATGAAATACATTATACTCACAACAACAAATATAATAACAAATGTTCTGTGTGTCTGTGTTGCAGGGGGGAACACCATGGCAGTGATGCTCCATTCAGAAAGTGGTGTGGTTTGGTTGGTGAGCTCAGATCACTCCTGCCTATCTCCTTACCAGTGCTGGCCCTAACTGCTACAGCATCTTTGACAACACGCAAGAAAATAATGAAGCACTTAGGACTACAGAAGTGCTTAGAAGTTGTCAGAAGCCCTGATCGGAGCAACATCAGACTTGCAGTTAAAAAAGTGTCTTCTGATGTAACTAATACATTTTCTTGGCTTATCAACGAACTCATGGTAAAGGGCCCACAGACTGCACGTACTGTCATTTACTGCAAATCTATATCTGACTGTTCAATGCTGTTCCATGATGTGTTCCTTGCCTCCCTTGGACAAAGATCAGTTCACCCACCTGGCACTAGCAATGTGTCATCTAACAGAGTTGTTGACATGTTTCATTCAATGACATCAGTGTCAAAAACAACATAATTCAGACTCTCAGAGACCCTCAGTCTGTCCTCAGAGTGGTGATAGCAACGTCAGCTTTGGGCATGGGAGTTGATTTGAAAAATGTACAACACGTAGTTCAGTATGGGCCACCAAAAGACATCGAATCATACATGCAAGCATTTGGGAGAGCAGGGAGAGATGGCTCTATGTCCCATTCCCTCATTCTTTACCATGGAAAGCAGCTTATAGGCATTTCAGAGAAAATGCGTGAGTATGTCAGTAATGTCGCTTCTAGCAGAAGAACACAACTAATGAACTTGTTTGATGGGGAGGTTGTACAGCCACTTGCAGTAAAGCATGCTTGTTGTGACAATTGTGCGAAAATGTGTCAGTGCAAGGAAAGTTGTGATGGTAATGCCAGTGACCTGGAACTTCATGCTGCAAAGTCAATTGCACAAAAAGTGAGAACTGTCAGCAATCATCAAAGGGAATCTCTCCGTCAGATGTTGATGGACAGGCTTGAGGGAGACGTGGATCATGGACTATGTGGAAAGATTTCAGTTTACCACACATTGCAGGAACACTACTCAACAAAAGACCCAATGATTAATGAGACACTACAGTCATGTGAGACACTGTTTTGCATTGATGACATAATTTGCCAAGTTCATGTGTACGATTTCAATCATGCCAAGATCATTCTTGAAACTGTGATGGAGGTTTTTGGAGACTGTGAATCAGACATGGACAGTAACAGTTTTGATGACAGTGTCAATGTCTTTGAATTTGATGCGATGTCATTACATGACTGAATTAAGTCTCAGTTATATGGCACATGTAAGAGACATTTGATTTCTTTAATGTTTATGTAAATATGAACTGCTTTATTTCATAACTGAATGTGTTGTGCTACTTGTAATTGTCAACATGCTTTTTTTTGGTCAAAGTACAAACAATAAATATTCTTTGAATTACTGCATGTGTTGTTGATAAAATGTCTTCAAGCATGAAACTGAACTACATTAATAGTTCAATATAAAAGTAAAGCTTAAAACATCAGTGTATATAAACATCTTTAATACAATTCTGGACACGTTATATATTTGTGTATAAGTATTTATTACTTGTAAACATATCAATCAGAATTGCAATTGACATGTATTTGTATCATAAGTTAAGATTCAGCAACTTAAAAAAACAAACCAAAACTAATTACAGTTTTTACAATACAGTTGCTTTTTGTTTACAGTTCTTTTTTTTCTTTTTTTTATATTTACTGTACATGTACAGCATGCTGCTCTTTACTCTTAAAGTAGCCAGAAGCTAAACTGCCCACTCAAAGAAATTAAAATGCAAAAACACAAACCAAAAAAATTCTATGTGACCAGATCCAAAGTCTAGGTAACCTTTAATTGCTCTTAACATGATGTCTACATGTTCTAGGTCAGGATGTTTTTTTTGACCAATTGAAAGCGATGGCATTTTCTCATGTGTTCCCATATCCAGCCAGTTAAATGTTTGGACGTGAGATTGTGAAGTGGATTGCCATTAAATGATGGGAATGCAGCATAACATCTACCAGGTGTGATTTTGTAGATTTCTTGTTGTTTTAATACAGCGACCATTGCATCGATGTCTTCTTCCTTGGATGCCATTGTGTGTTTCCCAGACTCTGGACTTAGTTGAACATCAGCATCAAAGTTATCCATTAACTGTCTCTGCCTTTTAAGTGTTCTACTGATTTGCTGCGCAGTTTGAAAATTCACATTCGCACCCAAATGTGAGATGGCATCCTTTGTGTAACGAACATAATGCTCGCAATTCAGATCCAATGCCACATTTTTGCCAACACCCCCAGTAACATTTACAGTTCTGTTCCACATCATTCTGTGGGCCACTCGTGAACTCTGCATTGCTTGAATGTCAAATTGTAATTTCAGTGCCTCCAAGCTGTACTTGTGTCTCTGGGCGTCTTTAAAATGAAGCATTTTAAATTTCCAAAGGCGGCAGGTCCTTTTTCCATCACCCTCTCTCACAGAGTCTAGGAAGTCATGCTCCAAAAGCCCCATCTTTAGAAAGGCACTGTGATAATTGAAAACACAATCTTCTTCTTGGTGCTGTTCTACAGCACTGGCACCATTTTTGTCTTTGTGATCACACACAGAAATGCCATGGTCCTTCTTGAAATGTTCTGTTAGATCATGTTGTCTTTTAAAAGGTGGATGGCTGCACCGTGGCATCTGACACACAATTGGTTGAGGTACAACTGTACTCTGTGGAGGACTCTGGAGATTTCCTTTCAACATGTTATGAAATTCTGGAGATTCATTGAGAATGTATGTGTCAACAATGTTTAGGATTTGTTCATCAAACCAATCTTGCTTCTCCTCATTTGACAGAAAAGAGGTCGGCATGGATACTGGCATGTCATCCTGTGTGTGTAAAGAGAAATGATGGAGAACAACGGCAATGATCGATGCGTCCAGCACATCTTGAATGAAAGTGTTGCATGGCCTATAGTTGTCCCCCAAGGCTGATTTAGTCACATTGGTCCTGTGGACAACATTTCTCAGGTGGAAAAAAGAACCAAAATCACACTGTGAACTGGGACTGTAGAATCTTTTCAAAATCACATCATTGAAGTTCATGGAACAATGAAAATCCGCAATAACTGGAACAAGTCCTTCCAATCTTTCAAATGATGAGTCTTCATTTGCTTTAGCTCTGATGGCTGCATCAGCATTCTGCTTGGTCAGTTGATCACCAGCCTAAATCACATGTACTACAGGCTTTGAGATGTTGTTTCCATTTTCTAGATCAGAAGTGTAAGGAACATATCGCTGATTGATGTACTGCACTGCTTTCACCATATCTGCAGAAACCTTCTCATCCACCTCAAGAAGTCCCAGGGGAGTGATTTCAGTTTTTTGGGCCATAACGTCACTGTACATATGAGGAATGTGCCACAGTAAAACGTTTGAAAACTGCTTGAATGCGGTGAAACGCTGAACCACTACACGACCCACCAGTTCTTTAAATTCAGAGCAAAGCATCTGTCTGTCCTCCAAGTTTGGTAAAAGTTCCGACAGTGGCACATCCATTATAGACACAAATCTCTCTCTGGGTAAGAACTCAGCAGTCACTCGTTCATGGTTCCCCACCATTAGCAACCAAAGGTAGTCCAGACGTTGGTGGCTGATGGTCATTGTATGTGGTGTCACTGTGAGATCCAAATTATCAATTGTGATCTGCACTGGTGCTCTTGGTGTGTGTTCCTGTGAGAGAAAGTGAAAACAAATTAAAGTTAGAATGCAAAAATCTTCCTTTAATTGTTACATTAATTTGGATATACAAAATATAATTTCATGGTCTACTAAACAGCATTAAATTAAGATTACAACATAAACTTAACTTTAACTTAACACAGGTGAGACAAAACACTATGTCAACCTTCATTATATGGTTTCAATTACATAATGCCATTTAAAAAAAAATATATGACTTCAGTGTTTTGGGCCAGTGATGTGACTGTTTATCCCAGACTAGATGCATTTATTGTCTATTCATTGTGTACAGACATTCGGTGCAAAATACAATCTCTCACCTGACACTCCAGCGGAACAGCAGTTGGTGACGACCCATTTGTGTGGCCTGATTCAGTTCTTCTAGAAGCGGTTGTGTCATGATCTGTGTGGTCCTATGAAGTGCAAAACAGAGATAAGTTAACATAACCACAGTTAATGGCTATTGTAGATTTCTATAAATGACATGTCATGACATTTAATAAGGTGAAAAAAATAGCTCTTTGATATTACAATTAAATAACATAAATAAATATTTTTTATGTCGTACTGGCTTAATTGTTATTTTTTCCTATGGTGGAGAAGGGCTTACTAATCAAAATATAAAATATTACAACAAATATTACAAACCTCTTCACTTTCACTGCTGGTGACAATGAAGACTTCTTCCACTTCATTCTCTTCACGGTGGTATGTATGATCAGACAGGAACCAAGAGCTAACCTGGATCATCAATCCATGACAAGTCTTCAAGGCTTGGGCTGTCACACACTATTTTTTTCCATTCTAAAATTCCGGCATCCCATGTCTCTGCAATCTCCTTGATCTTCTTTAGAGTTGCTGAGTGATTCACACAAACTCCAATCCTATCGATGGATATTGAATCTATCGATGCATCTTTTCTTTGCACCACCATGTTTCAATACCATGGAATTTCGGAACATAGGAGATGCCATGAATCTTGACCTTGCTTTAAGAAGTATCAGGCCAGCCATGGTCACCTCTGGCTTCTTTCTGGTCCACGGTCTTCTTTTATGAACACTTGCAGCTTTTGTGTTACGCTTTGTCACACTGTTTGCTGCACTTGCACATTTTAGGAACTTGAGAAATGTAGGTGCTGCAGTCCTCCATTCATCCAACACTTTCTCACACCTAAACTCAGCAAGATGTGCACTGTGTTGTATTACAGAATGGAACTTGTTGCTTGTTAAATGTCGGCATTCTTTCTCAACTTGCTTGAGGACTACATCAATGACCAACTTGGACTGGCCAGGAATTTTTATTAAATTCTTGGCCAAAGCATTGTAGCGTCCCCTTGTAATATTATTAACAAGTGTCCTCATAGGTCTCTTTACATCCCTCTTCAGCATTTTCTGTGACGACTTAAACATAAGGATAGTTTCACTACCAACAGTATCCTGTACAGATGTTGACGCATTGTTTACCTCTGGTGACGGTAGATCGAACAAGTCACGTCTCGCAGGGCTGCATTCAGAAATTAGTTCGTCAGTCTGAAGGTCTGGCTACGCGAGACTACACTGTGGTGAGCTTCAGAGCTCGTTGTGCAGCCAGGTTGAGAGTATGGGCAAAACATGTAATGTGTGCCAAGTTGTCAATCTGTGCAGCGGCGAGCATGTTGGCAGCATTATCAGTCACAATCACCAGATCCGAAACCGTCAGCTCCCATTCATTAGCAACGGAGTGAAACATGGCATTGACATTTACGGCTGTATGGCTCTCGTGCATCACACGAGTTTGCAAAACACGGGATTCGAGCACCCACGTATCAGTTATGTAGTGAGCGGTGAATGTCACAAAAGACTTGGTTGCTCTTGATGTCCATGCATCACATGTTAGTGCCACTCTGGTCGTTTCGGTTAGGGCACTGGCGACCTTTCTTTTAGTCTCATTGTAAAGCTGTGGCACAGCTGTCTCAGTGAAAAACTTGCGGGACGGTATGGCGTACCTCGGCTCCGCTGTCTGTAACATGCAGACGAACCCCTCGTTCTCCACCACACTGTAAAGCCTTAGGTCTTTGGCGATGAAGCAGGCGATAGACCGAGTTATTTTTTTTGCCCTCTCGGAGTTGGCAGGGAGTTTCGTGAAGCACTGCAGTGTGCGTTGGTCTGCAGCTGGCGGCTGACTCTGCTCCGTGTCGCTGAGCTCCGGGTCGCTGAGCTCCGGGTGATGCCTAGTAATATGAGCCCACACATTTGTTGTGCTGCCGAAGTACTTGGTCTTCGTTTTGCAAAGCTTGCACACTGTGTGTGTCATGTCCAGCGCAGTGCTTCCAGGCATTCGGTAAAAAACGAAATGACGCCAAACTTTAGCTTTAAGTGAAGACGGGGCTGGTTGGATCTCCCTCTCATCCATATTTGCTTCCTCTTTGTTTTAGTTATTTGCCGCTCACGTTCAAAAACCGGCTGCTTGGTGACGTACGGACGTCCCGTATAGGCTAGTTACAAAAATGGAGGCAAACAGCCAGCTGATTTTATTTATTTATTAAATCGATTCTTGGACATTTCAGATCGATTCTGAATCGTTGCAAATGAGAATCTAGATTCTTCTGTGAATCGATTTTTTGGCACACCCCTAATAGTAGGGGCATAACAGTTTTCAGTTTAAATATATATATATATATATATATATATATATATATATATATATATATATATATATATATATATATATATATATATACACACACTCACCTAAAGGATTATTAGGAACACCATACTAATACTGTGTTTGACCCCCTTTCGCCTTCAGAACTGCCTTAATTCTGCCTTGATTCAACAAGGTGCTGAAAGCATTCTTTAGAAATGTTGGCCCATATTGATAGGATAGCATCTTGCAGTTGATGGAGATTTGTGGGATGCACATCCAGGGCACGAAGCTCCCGTTCCACCACATCCCAAAGATGCTCTGTTGGGTTGAGATCTGGTGACTGTGGGGGCCATTTTAGTACAGTGAACTCATTGTCATGTTCAAGAAACCAATTTGAAATGATTCAAGCTTTGTGACATGGTGCATTATCCTTCTGGAAGTAGCCATCAGAGGATGGGTACATGGTGGTCATAAAGGGATGGACATGGTCAGAAACAATGCTCAGGTAGGCTGTGGCATTTAAATGATGCCCAATTGGCACTAAGGGGCCTAAAGTGTGCCAAGAAAACATCCCCCACACCATTACACCACCACCACCAGCCTGCACAGTGGTAACAAGGCATGATGGATCCATGTTCTCATTCTGTTTACGCCAAATTCTGACTCTACCATCTGAATGTCTCAACAGAAATCGAGACTCATCAGACCAGGCAACATTTTTCCAGTCTTCAACTGTCCAATTTTGGTGAGCTCGTGCAAATTGTAGCCTCTTTTTCCTATTTGTAGTGGAGATGAGTGGTACCCGGTGGGGTCTTCTGCTGTTGTAGCCCATCCGCCTCAAGGTTGTGCGTGTTGTGGCTTCACAAATGCTTTGCTGCATACCTCGGTTGTAACGAGTGGTTATTTCAGTAAAAGTTGCTCTCTCTGACTTCTAGCATCAACAAGGCATTTTCGCCCACAGGACTGCCGCATACTGGATGTTTTTTCCCTTTTCACACCATTCTTTGTAAACCCTAGAAATGGTTGTGCGTGAAAATCCCAGTAACTGAGCAGATTGTGAAATACTCAGACCGGCCCGTCTGGCACCAACAACCATGCCACGCTCAAAATTGCTTAAATCACCTTTCTTTCCCATTCTGACATTCAGTTTGGAGTTCAGGAGATTGTCTTGACCAGGACCACACCCCTAAATGCATTGAAGCAACTGCCATGTGATTGGTTGATTAGATAATTGCATTAATGAGAAATTGAACAGGTGTTCCTAATAATCCTTTAGGTGAGTATATATATATATATTTATTTCGAACCATTACATTCTCCACCCACAGTTTGGCATGCACTTGCGTCCTGGTTCATCTCAAATCTGACAATTTATATGTGGCAGTACAGATGTTTGGCTTCGGGCTACTATTGGTTGCTTCAGGTCTATTTATTAAGCCTATCACAGCTAAAGGCGGAGCATATATACCTGCTTGGTAACGAATCACGTCACGGAGCTTCTTCCTTGTTTTTCCGGTTCCGCATGCTGAGTGGCATGCAGGAAATGTGTCTGTTTGGTCCCTCGTATGGCATGTGGGAGATCGAGTACGGTTTCCCACGGCTGGCGTTCTTGTGTAGACTCTCCACAGGTAGAAACGCGGTTGTTTAGCGTTTATCTTTCCTAGGGCAGTGGGTGAATCAAAATGCCTTCAGTTCTATTTACAGCGTGCGCATTGATTTCGCACTTCGGATTGCCGTGACTGGGATTCCTCGCACCCAAGTATGCAGGTTATTTGTATATGCGTCATGCTCTATGATATGTCTTTTAAAGTTGTCATTTCAGAAGTGCAGTGTATTCTGCCGAGTAGCGGGGAGGATTCCGTTGCTGGGGTTACCCGACATTCGCTCGTTGATTACGGAGCGCTGCTGTTTTGCTGCGGTCTCAACTAGATATTAACACGAAAGGACTTGCGTCAATTTCAGTCCACTCTGACTGCGGCCGAACAAGAAACTGTTAGTGCTTTAATTGCGTATGAAGGTTGACAGGAGGAATATCGCCGCCCTGACGTTTTAGTGTGTTGTATTATTTAAATGTAATACTGTGAAGCTGCTTTGATACAATCTGTATTGTGAAAAGCGCTATACAAATAAACTTGACTTGACTTGACTTGACTTGACTAGTGTGTGTGTGTGCGTGTGTAGGCTACGTGCGTGTGTGTATGCATTTACAAGGAGAGGGTTGT
Source organism: Leuciscus leuciscus (assembly GCF_965113295.1). Lineage (NCBI taxonomy): Eukaryota > Metazoa > Chordata > Actinopteri > Cypriniformes > Leuciscidae > Leuciscus > Leuciscus leuciscus. Next base: position 6,356,249 of record NC_138733.1, on the reverse strand, counting down.
GTCTTGTTTGGTAATTGTATTTTTTTTTTCTTTCAAATGTTTATTTAGCTAATTTTGTTATTTTGTATTCGTGTTTCTACCGTGAACTGTATTTAATTATTCTATGTATGTGTTTTGTCGTTTGATTTCATTAGGGGTTGAGTGTCCAAAAACAAAAAAGGGCGGGGCTTGACTTGTGGATTATTTTTGTGCTGTGCATGGGCACCAGTGTGTGAAGGTGATTCTAATTTTGTTATTGTTTTGGTTTTCTTTTGCATTTTTTTGTGCTACTTACTGAGTGTTCATATCTCGCAATTCTGAGAAAAAAAGTCAGAATTGTGAGATAAAAAGTCGCAATTTATTTTTTTTTTTTTTTTTTATGTGGCGGAAACAAGCTTCCATACAAAACATAGAGACTTTCAAACATCAAAATGTAATTTATTAATATGTGTTCGTGTCAAAATAACATATAAACATCTTTTCCTATTCTATTTAGCCTGGAAACGCTTCCAACACGCTTGCATGTCGCGTGAAAAATAGGCGTCGGTTCTATTTCTAGCATGCACGTGTTTTCTGAGACGCGCGTGTCACGCAGGCAGTGTGCTAGCTCTAACCTGTTAACATGGGAGCCGAAATAAAAACAGACACGCCACGCATCCAGTGTGTCGCCGGCCTAACTTTCTAATATATTACAACAGCAATGATCTAAAAAAGTGGACAAAACAGTCGCTCTTTGCAAACTTTATTCAATGTGAGTGTCATTATGCTCTAATATGACCAGTCATTTACGGACTCATCTCCTGGGTGTTGACAGCACACGATCACAGGTGAGACTTGAACAGCACACATTGTTATCAGTGTTTAAACTTAATTGCACATGTTTTTAAGCCAATTTAAACATTTAAACCCAGAATAAGGGAATGAGAATTTATGTGTGCTGCATGAAGTGCCCATTCAGTCAGTGCACAAACACTGAGATTACATATTGCATTGATTAAATATAGATTAATCCTTATTTAAGCTACTCAGATATTAAGTCAAAATCTTTGAGTAATTTTCCTATTTCATTTGTTTGATTTTCATCACTGACAGACAGCAGTTTAGCTGCTGTCACTTTAAGTTTGGGGTTTTAGGGAGAAACGAAAGCACAACTCTGAAAGAATGGAAGGTGTGCTGGAAGTAATGCAACATTTTTACATTTACATTTACATTTAGTCATTTAGCAGACGCCTTTGTCCAAAGCGACTTACAAATTAGGACTGAATTCAGCGAGTCATCATAAAGAGGCAAAAACAACAACAATGCAAGAAGTGCTCAAAATACGAAGTTCAGGTATTATTCAGAGTAGCATAAGCCTGATAAGTGATGTTTCAAAGGGAAAGGAATTTTTTTTTTTTTTTTTTTTTTTTTATAAGGTAAAGTGCTCACGGAAGAGATTGGTTTTCAGCTGTCTTTTGAATGTTGTCAGGGATTCTGCATTCCGGATGAGGGTGGGGAGAGCGTTCCACCAGCATGGAACTGTGAATGAGAATGTTCTGGAAAGTGATTTTGTGGCTTTCTGTGATGGAACCACGAGACGTCGCTCGTTGACCGATCGTAGGTGTCTGGTAGGGATGTAGACTCGTAGGAGTGAGTGAAAGTAGGAGGGAGCTGAGCCTGTGATAGTTCTGTAAGCAAGCGTCAGTGCCTTGAACTTGATGCGAGCAGCGAGAGGTAGCCAGTGCAGAGAGATGAACAGAGGAGTGACGTGGGCCCTCTTGGGCTCGTTGAAGACAAGCCGAGCTGCAGCATTCTGGATCATCTGTAGGGGTTTGGTTGCACATGCTGGAAGTCCAGCCAGAAGAGCATTGCAGTAGTCAAGCCTAGAGATGACCAGGGCCTGGACGATAAGTTGTGTTGCATGCTCAGTTAGAAAAGGCCTGATCTTCCTGATGTTGTGCAGTGCAAACCTGCATGATCGAGCTGTCTTTGAAATGTGATCTGTGAAGGTCAGCTGGTCATCAAACGTTACTCCAAGATTTCTGACCGATCTTGATGGGGTGATTAATGATGACTCTAGCTGGATGGTGAAGTCGTGCTGTAGAGATGGATTGGCAGGGAGGACGAGAAGCTCAGTCTTTGCCAGGTTGAGCTGCAGGTGATGTTCCTTCATCCATGTGGAGATGTCTGCCAGACAGCTTGAGACCCGTGCAGCTACTGTGGGATCATCTGGTTGAAAGGAGAGGAAGAGCTGCGTGTCATCAGCATAGCAGTGGTAGGAAAAACCGTGTGCCTGTATGATGTGTCCCAGTGATGTGGTGTAGATGGAGAAGAGGAGGGGACCAAGAACTGAACCCTGGGGAACACCTGTGGTCAGCTGATGTGCTCTGGATACCTCACCTCTCCATGCGACCTTGAAGGACATACCTGTGAGATAGGACTCAAACCAGTGGAGTGAAGTTCCTGTGATGCCCAGTGATGAGAGGGTGGACATAAGGATCTGATGATTCACCGTGTCGAAGGCAGCAGACAGATCCAGGAGAATGAGGACTGAAGATTTGGAAGCAGCTTTTGCGATCCGTAGGGCTTCTGTGACTGACAGTAATGCAGTCTCAGTTGAATGTCCTTTCTTGAAGCCAGATTGGTTGACATCCAGCTGGTTGTTTAGAGACAAGAAGGATGTTAGTTGGTTGAAGACAGCTCTTTCAAGTGTCTTCGCAATGAATGGTAGGAGAGAGATATGTCTGTAATTCTCTACAAATTATGTGTTTAGCGTTGGTTTTTTCAGCAGTGGAGTAACCCGAGCCTGCTTGAATGCTGTAGGGAAGGTGCCAGTATGGAGGGATGAGTTGATGATGTGTGTGAGTGATGGTAGAAGTGTGGGAGAGATGGTTTGTAGAAGGTGTGAGGGGATGGGGTCAAGCGGGCAGGTGGTAGGGTGACTGGAGAGGAGAAGTGTAGATACTTCTTCCTCGGTTAGCGAAGAAAAGGAGGACAGAGGGGTATTGGCTGTGGAAGGGGTCGGTCTGGGTTCCTGTGTGTGTGGAGCTGAGAACTGACTGCTGATAGCTGTTGTTTTGTTGGTGAAGAAGTGCGCAAAATCGTCAGCAGTTAAGGAGGAGGCGGGTGGTGGTGGAGGTGGACAGAGGAGAGAGTTGAATGTCTTGAAGAGTAATCGTGTGTTGGAGGAGCTGTTGATCTTGTTGTGGAAGTATGAAGATTTTGCAGCATGAACATCAACAGAAAAGGAGGAGAGGAGAGATTGATACATACTCAGGTCAGATGCGTCTTTTGATTTGTGCCATTTCCTCTCCGCTGCCCTGAGTTTGGTCCGGTGTTCCCGAAGAACCTCAGATAACCAGGGGTTAGAGGGAGTAGCGCGTGCAGGCCTGGAGGAGAGAGGGCAGATAATGTCTAGAGAAGAGATTAGAGTGGAGCATAAGGTGTCCGTTGCGGTATTCACATCCAGAGATGAGAATTGTGAGGGTGGGGGAAGAGAGGATGACACGGCAGAGGAAAGATGGGAGGGGGAAAGTGAGCGCAGGTTTCGTCTGAAAGTGACTGGTGGTGGGGGTGGTGGTGCAGGGGTAGAGAGTTGTAGACTGAAAGTAATGAGGAAATGATCTGAAACGTGGAGAGGTGTCACCAGGATGTTTTCTGTGGTGCAGTTGCGTGTGTAAACCAGGTCCAGTTGGTTGCCTGATTTGTGAGTAGCTGTGGTGATGAGTCGTTTGAGATCGAAAGAGGCTAGGAGAGAGGTGAAGTCTGTTGCATGTGGCTTTTCGAGATGAATGTTGAAGTCACCGAAGACTAGAAGTGGGGTGCCGTCCTCAGGGAAAGTGGACAGCAGCACATCCAGCTCATCTACAAAGTTACCCAGCTGACCTGGGGGGCGATAAATTACTACAATATGGATTTTAATGGGAGTTGTAAGTGTAATAGCATGATATTCAAATGAGTTGTTGTTGCATAGAGAAGAGAGCGTGGAGTATTTGCAATTGTTAGAAACGAGAAGCCCTGTACCCCCACCTCTCCCAGACTGGCGAGGGGAGTGGGAGAAGGAGAAATTGCTAGAGAGAGCAGCAGGGGTTGCTGAGTTTTCTGGACGAATCCAGGTCTCAGTCAGGCCCAAGATACTAAGAGTAGAATGAGATGCAAAGGCTGGAATGAAGTCAGCTTTATTGACTGCTGACTGACAATTCCATAGACCCACGGAAAGAGAGAGAGGAGTATGTGAGGATGTGAGGATGGGACGCAGATTGGCAGTATTGTGCTGTCTATTGTGCGTGATGAAAGGACGTCGCCCAGAGATAACAGGAATGTATTGAAAGCACATGTTGATTAAGGTGAACAATAAGATAAGTAGAGGAAGAAAGAAGGGAAGAGGAGATACGTAAGTGCCTTTCTGGTGTCCTTGCTCGGTGGAGTCGCGCAGGTAGAGTCGCTGGTCTTTACCCGAGTCGCACAGGTAGAGTCGCTGGTCTTTACCCGAGTCGGTCGATGGTCTTTACCCGAGTCGCACAGGTAGAGTCGCTGGTCTTTACCCGAGTCGCACAGGTAGAGTCGCTGGTCTTTACCCGAGTCGGTCGATGGTCTTTACCCGAGTCGCACAGGTAGAGTCGCTGGTCTTTACCCGAGTCGGTCTTCACACGAGGAGGCTGAACACGAGAGCTGAATGCTTCCGCTGTCGCTTCCGCGGCAGCGTGCAAATTACACAGATATACAGATAATGCTCTCACCGCTTGAGTGAGTACAGCTGTTTCGGTCGGGCAATTAAGTCAATAACGCCAAAATGTGTCAAATCTAAAGTGCTTGGTGCAAGGGCTTAAGTTACGTGCAAATTAGATTGCTATAAACATTTACATTTGTTTCATTCGCGGCTATTTCTCTAAAGTGCCAATGCGTCTAACTGAAATACAGGATTATGTGAAATTAAAATTACAAAATAACAAGAGAATCGAAGATGGCCTTACCTTGACTAAAATACAGCACTGAAATATCAGGAGAACAAGGTATTCTAGAGAAAACCACTTGCGAGCTGCGTGCCTCTAGTATGCTGCCCGCTGGTCCTATTGAAGTGATCTGAAGCCCTTCTATTTATATCTATCAATTCTTACAGATGCTTGACTAAAATACAGCACTGAAATATCAGGAGAACAAGGTATTCTAGAGAAAACCACTTGCGAGCTGCGTGCCTCTAGTATGCTGCCCGCTGGTCCTATTGAAGTGATCTGAAGCCCTTCTATTTATATCTATCAATTCTTACAGATGCTGTTTCGGTCGGGCAATTAAGTCAATAACGCCAAAATGTGTCAAATCTAAAGTGCTAGGTGCAAGGGCTTAATTTACGTGCAAATTAGATTGCTATAAACATTTACATTTGTTTCATTCGCGACTATTTCTCTAAAGTGCCAATGCGTCTAACTGAAATACAGGATTATGTGAAATTAAAATTACAAAATAACAAGAGAATCGAAGATGGCCTTACCTTGACTAAAATACAGCACTGAAATATCAGGAGAACAAGGTATTCTAGAGAAAACCACTTGCGAGCTGCGTGCCTCTAGTATGCTGCCCGCTGGTCCTCAGCTGGTCCGCAACAGCGGCACAATGACGTTCTACATCGTTTATCTTGTTTTCATAATCATTGGAAGCCAAAAATCGAAATCTAAAATCAATTATGATTAATCGCACGTCCCTATTATTACCTTTAATTATTGCCTTAATATTTTTCAAATGCAGGGAGACCCTAAAACTTCAGACAACATGTTTATAAACGATTCACGTGATGAATTTAGAAAGATTGTTGAAATGTGTTCTCAAATTACAAATGACTCAAACATGCATCACTAAAACATGCAGTGTGTCAATCACAACCATTTCCAGTATTACTAAAAACAGTAACATTTAAAATTACAAATATATTAAGCTACTTATTTTACCCACATCAATTCAAATTGATAGTTAATTTTAAGATTGCTGCGAAAACTCACCTGTATCTGGTCCTCTGCAACAGATGTAACAGTTAGTGGCTGAGGTAAAAAATCCGGACTGAGGTAAAAAAATAAAATAAAAAAAAACCTTGACGGAACCTGTGAGTCAGCACGAGAAATGACAATGAGTGAATCTTCTTTGTGCAGAAATACACTCAATAATCTTACATTCGTGACAACATCATGTGTAATACTAGCCTGGTAATACCAGACTCTGCTACTTCACTTTGCTTCGTAGACAGAGTCTGGAATGGCATAATAGAGAAGTGTTTTCTCTCTCGCTAGGGGGCGCTTGTCTGAAGTTTAAAATCATTGGTTACCCGTAAGCCAATCAGATAAGTTTAGTTATGACGTATGTTATGCGCCTGTACAGCCGCATCGAACCACAGACATCATGCATCGAACTCAAATCTATGATCGAACTTCCACTGTAAACCTGCTGTAAACACATGATGATGCGAGCGAAATACCGGAGTGAACATGGCTGTTAACGACTTTTGCAGATTATGCGATGTTAATCTACGCATCCACGGTACAATCACAGTCTCTAAACGTATTTTTGACAGAGTGAAACAAGAAAATATTTGTAGCCAACTCTCAAACTTAGGATTAGTTCCTTTAAACACAGCTCTTTGTTCCTCACGAGTCTGTCGGAAATGCTGCAACTTAATTTCAAGATTAGAGCATTACCAGGGCCGCATTAAGACCTCAGTGGGCCCCGGGGCTATGAGTTACTGCATTTTTTTCCAAAACGCTATAAATCCATTAATTTTTGAAAAAATGGATGGATTTATAACGTTTTGGGGAAACAAATGGATGGATTTATAGCGTTTTGAAAAAAAAAATAACTAAAAAAAAACTTTAAATTCATCATCAACAATATTGTTGTTTGATTTAATGATCAGTGTTCAACATGTTATCTTTAAAAAAAAAGTCTTTTGTCTTTTATTTTTCGTTTTCGCATTTATGAGGGAAAAAAAAACAATGTTAGGCTACGTGACAGTTCTCCATTACAGAAGCGGTACTAAAAGACTTTAAAACTTTCACAGAGACCTCAAACAGAAAGCACAAAGCCTTTCTTTAAATCGACTTAAGTTTTGTATTAATTGTATCTTAATTTTAATACATTTTCCATTAACCAATTTCCTGGATTTAATAGCCTAAATAAAAAGTAGGCTAAATATAGCCTATATAATCAAGCCGGCGCCTGAACTGGAGCTTAAAGTCCCTGTAAAGTCAAAATTAAGTATGTGTTCTGAGTTTGTCACACCACAGAAAAATGTGTTATTAGCCACCCAGCCAAATTTGAATGATAAAAAAAGCCGGCAAGTACATAAAATAAGCTATCAAAATCTTGAAAAAATGAGCAGTTGTCTCTGCTCTCAAACGCTGGGGGCGTGTCCACTGGCTGCGCTGAAACCACGCCCACTCGCGGGAAAGCTGCCGTCGCCACGGCCACACTCAACTGTCTGTCACCGCTACAGCCGGATCTGTCACCGCTACAGCCGGATCTGTCACCGCTACAGCCGGAATGGATGCTCCTAGCAGCTTAATTGTTTTTACAAAGCCATACATGTTCGAGCCTGGACTACCTACTATAATTATAACATAAGCACACAAGGCAACTTACACTCATTGGTGGGCACGCACTGCCGACGATAGCACCAGTTGTCGGCGCGACGGGAGGATGAAGGCCGAGGCGAGAGATAGTCGGCTCGGCCCCATTCACCAGTAACAGCGGACTATCAGTGAATCCCAGTTGTCTCCGACGAAAGTTTATAAAACTATCCCGTGTAAAATGATCACTACAGAGGCAGGTTTTGGCGGTGATCCTCAGCTCTCCATCAAGGCGGCTCTTCACTAAATTAATCCACCTCTTCTTGATATGATCGTTTTTTGGAAATTTTAATAAGGACACCTATCTGTTTTGTACGTGATCGCATCCAGGTTGTACGCATTTCCGTGACGAATGCATAGCTAGCTAGCAAACTGTAGGCTGTAGTAACTAATAGTACTGACAGTAACTCGCGATCGGTAAACTGATGTGATGTGCTCTATTTAGGGGAGGGGCCAGCGTCAGGGGCTCCAGTGCGTCATCAAGTAGGGGCGTGTCCAGGATCTCAGGGGCTCCGGTGCGTCATCAAGCCCCCGTTTTAGCCCCGCCCAAAAAATCCGGAACACAGCAATGGTGAAAAACTGTTTAACGGTCTAACTTCACAATTCAGCACTTCACAGTTCACAGTCTTTGTAATATGTTTTAGCAATACATTTCTAACATTTATAATGTGTTTAGAATTTTTTTTTTGAATTGCCTTTACAGGGACTTTAAGATCATCCCGAAACTCATCGTATAAAAGGTAGCCTACTCGCCTCACAGACCTAACATTTTTTGAAATAATATCTATTATCTACAGAAAGCTTGAAATCTTTACTTTTAAACAGAACAATTCAAAACAAAATAAAACTATGTAGCCTAATCGAAATGTGCATTTCTCTCCGGCCCGGCGCATTCACTACTGAAGATCGTGAGTGAGTAGCCTATCGTCAACTTCATCTTTGCAATAAACAATTAAAATGTCTCATTGCAATATTTTACATATTCATAATCATTACTTGCTGGTTCTTTGTGACAGCTTTTAGGTGCGGTTTATGAATGCGTCACTACTGCATCAGCACCGAAAACACTGCGTGATTAAGATGTGTGGTGTGACTCGTGAGTAACTATAGGAGGGTCAATTGCAAACGGTCAATTAATAATATTGATAATGATACCATGATAATGCATGTAATTTACGGCAAAGCGCCACCAAGTAACAGGGCTGATTTTGTGGGGCGTGGTAAGGCTTTGGCAATCAGCGTTACCGATGGCTAGTCAATATGCTCCACAGCCAATCACGGGCCCCCTCCTTGCTCGGGCCCTAGCCCTATGGTTAATACGGCCCTGAGCATGACATGGAAATATTTAAGGACTGGAAAAGAAAGGAGACACACTGGCCTGTCAAAAGGTAGTTCGAGCTCGACCGATAAAAGAGACCGAGATACACCATCTAAAACTCCAAGGACCATAAAAAAGCAGAGGAAGTCCATGGAGTTGCGATCACGGAGCAGTGTCACCGAGGTGGGTTAAACACTACAACTACCTGTTTACAAATCTACTCAATTTAAAATTAGCATTTGTTTTCCGTCACTTTTTTTTTTTCATATGAGAATGTTAAAGAGACATGCAGACTAAGCACGTTTAAATCTGCGATGAAAAACACGGCAGGCCTTTCTTTTCTTTTTTTTTATCAAAAAATTACTTTCTGATACAGAACAGGACGTTGATTTCATACATGTGAATATAGAAATAAGTTATCAATATTCATATGAAATATTACATCTTATTATTAAAATTTTGAAATGATTACTCCAATTATTACACTTGTTTTTTCATTAAAGTTTGCTCCAAGAACACATTAATTTGCACATTAGATACAGTGTATAGATAAATTGCATTAAATGGGAATATTAATTTATGTCCATTTTACCCACATATTGCATAAAGTACAATGGTACATAAATTCATTCTGTTAAATCTTTCATAGCTTAGCCTAGTTGAGAATCATTTTCATAATTTCTTCTACTTTCTATTTATAGTTTTCATCTATTATCACGGTAACAATTGATAAATTAAACTTTTCCCAAAACCAGTCGGGAGTAGGGCCACAACATCACCTCCATTTAGAAGGTTTATCAAACACTCTTCTTGTTCTGGCTTCAGTTTGAAAAACCCCGGAATGTTCTCCATAACAGAGCGAATTGCATCCCGTGTCTCGTTTCCCATTTCCGCGGTCGTTTCGGTTTTCGATTTCTCTAACCTACAGTGTAAAACTCGGCGCTTAGCGTCTACGTCACGGCTCTCAGCCCGCCCTCTGTTCGTTGATTGGCCCGGCCGTCCGAAGGCCGATGGAAAACTGAAAGATAGGCTGCTATCTCAGACTGACTACAGGAGCGAAATGAAATTAGCGGAAGTAGGAAGTCTGACGTAGTCAGGCTAGTGTAATACGCCTTATTATCAAGATTTCTTAAAACTAACATGAACAAAAGTGCGATGAAATGGCGCGAGGACGGCAAGATCCAAACTCCGAATAGTAATAATGAAAACCGTGACATTTCAAACCACAGACGAATTCATTGTTATTTCTATCACCCATATCGATTCAATTTGACAGTTAAGTTACTTTTTTAATTCAAAGATTGTGGTGAAAACTTACCTACATTTGGCGCTCTGCAAATGAGAAGTGACTGAAGTAAAAATCCGGTTTGGTCCGGTTGGTGAACGAGCCGCTTTCAATCAACTTGACTGAAGTGAACACAAGGAAGTACAATCAGCGAATCATCTATGTGCAAACCACCCTGACTCGAAATGGATAATATAATTCTGAAAATCTGCTTTTACTACATTTACATTTTTACATTTACATTTAGTCATTTAGCAGACGCCTTTATCCAAGGCGACTTACAAATTAGGACTAAATTCAGCGAGTCATCATAAAGAGGCAAGAGCAACAACAACGCAGGAAGTGCTCAAAATACGAAGTTCAGGTATTATTCAGAGTAGCATAAGCCTGATAAGTGGTGTTTCGAAGGGAAAGGATTTTTTTTTATTTTTTTTATAAGGTTAAGTGCTCACGGAAGAGATTGGTTTTCAGCTGTTTTTTGAATGTTGTCAGGGATTCTGCATTCCGGATGAGGGTGGGGAGAGCGTTCCACCAGCATGGAACTGTGAATGAGAATGTTCTGGAAAGTGATTTTGTGGCTTTCTGTGATGGAACCACGAGACGTCGCTCGTTGACCGATCGTAGGTGTCTGGTAGGGATGTAGACTCGTAGGAGTGAGTGAAAGTAGGAGGGAGCTGAGCCTGTGATAGTTCTGTAAGCAAGCGTCAGTGCCTTGAACTTGATGCGAGCAGCGAGAGGTAGCCAGTGCAGAGAGATGAACAGAGGAGTGACGTGGGCCCTCTTGGGCTCGTTGAAGACAAGACGAGCTGCAGCATTCTGGATCATCTGTAGGGGTTTGGTCGCACATGCTGGGAGTCCAGCCAGAAGGGCATTGCAGTAGTCAAGCCTAGAGATGACCAGGGCCTGGACGATAAGTTGTGTTGCATGCTCAGTTAGGAAAGGCCTGATCTTCCTGATGTTGTGCAGTGCAAACCTGCATGATCGAGCTGTCTTTGAAATGTGATCTGTGAAGGTCAGCTGGTCATCAAACGTTACTCCAAGATTTCTGACCGATCTTGATGGGGTGATTAATGATGACTCTAGCTGGATGGTGAAGTCGTGCTGTAGAGATGGATTGGCAGGGAGGACGAGAAGCTCAGTCTTTGCCAGGTTGAGCTGCAGGTGATGTTCCTTCATCCATGTGGAGATGTCCGCCAGACAGCTTGAGACCCGTGCAGCTACTGTGGGATCATCTGGTTGAAAGGAGAGGAAGAGCTGTGTGTCATCAGCATAGCAGTGGTAGGAAAAACCGTGTGCCTGTATGATGTGTCCCAGTGATGTGGTGTAGATGGAGAAGAGGAGGGGACCAAGAACTGAACCCTGGGGAACCCCTGTGGTCAGCTGATGTGCTCTGGATACCTCACCTCTCCATGCGACCTTGAAGGACCTACCTGTGAGATAGGACTCAAACCAGTGGAGTGAAGTTCCTGTGATGCCCAGTGATGAGAGGGTGGACAGAAGGATCTGATGATTCACTGTGTCGAAGGCAGCAGACAGATCCAGGAGAATGAGGACTGAAGATTTGGAAGCAGCTTTTGCGATCCGTAGGGCTTCTGTGACTGACAGTAATGCAATTACTAATGGCCATTTGCACTTATGAATTTAATGTATGATTTATTGTCAGAAATGACGAATTTGTTAACAATATTTAGACTGTGACTATAACAAAAATTTTATTGTGTGCTTTACAACTCTTTAATATATTTTTAGATAACACAATAGGCTACTATAAAACGCTTATTACGAACTAAAAAGTTGCAACAATCCACTTTCACAATATAAATTGTCACACTTACTCACTCTTCTGTGAAGTGAAGACACGTGTAAGGTCCAACAATCATCCAGTTTCTGCGGGCTTCTCTCGAAAATTCTCAGAGAAAAAAAATGATTCAGCGAATCATCCAGAGCGAATCATCTAGAGCGGTTCATTTTCATGAATCGCTCAAATCCGCCCATGATGGATTGAAATCTGACCATGAATAAAAACTGAAGCAGCTAGACAAATTTTTGGTGTAATTTAATTAATCTGTGCTCATAATTGTAAATAACAGTAATGTTTTTAATGTACACACTAAAATAAAATACACTGTAATTAATTTATATATACCACAGTAGTGATAACTACAAGACAACCATTGATGTTGGCTTGAGAAAACCTGAGCAGAAAGTTTGAAATAGATTTAACGTCTTGAAGTTTGAAGATTTATGTTTAAAGCGGTTTAGGGTTTAAGACCATGCAGTCTACCAGACAGCAAGATAGATAGATAAATTAAGTTTAGTTTACTAAGTTTAGTTTACACAGTAAATTAAGTTTAGTTTAGTGCTATTAAAGCATTAGATTATAATTGAAGTAAATCCTGCAGAAAATTGAGTGCAGTTGTTTCAACTTACATTTATAAGTTAAAATAACAATTATACTTGTTAATTCAACAGAAAATCTAGTGCAGTTGTTTAAACATAAATTTTTGAGTTAAAATAACAATTTTACTTGTTCATTCAACTTTCAGTCTAGTTGAGGACAAGAAAACTGAAAATGTCTTGTTGTCTGGACAATCTAGTTATCTCTACACACAAAATTAAGTTGAAATAACTAAATTGAAAAAAAAAAATTACAGTGTATGTGGCAGCAATACGTCACTGTACAAAAGTAACAGTGAAGACTTCAATGTAAACACAACTTTTCTGTCTAAAGAAAGTTATCAGCTTTTCCATATGATAATCATCACAATTCATCGCCCTGATAATAATGACAAATAACCCACTGCTTGCTCCATTTCTGTAATTCAACGAATGAATGAGTCCATAATGTAAGATCAAAATCAACAGAGTGTTTTGAGTCTATTTTGCACTAATAAAAAAGCGACCGACTGTCATTATTAGAATTATTATTATTGTTATTATTGTGCAGAAGGACTGGGATGAGTAGCGTGTGTGTGTGTGTTTGTGTTTGTATGTGTGTGTGTGTGTGTGTGTGTGTGTGTGTGTGTGTGTGTGTGTGTGTGTGTGTGTGATATCAAGTGCTGGTGTGTACAGGGTTAAAAGCTCAGAGAGATTATGAGGTGCCAGATCATGCAAAACCTTATAAGCAAAAGCATGAGGATTTTATTGAAGGTGAAGCACCTCGTGAAATTGGGGCCCGACCAGAAAGACCCCCTCGAACCTGGCGTAGGCCTGGGTCACCGTCTTCGCCGCGAGGTCATCTGCGTGTGCCACGTACCTGCATTGAGACAGAAGATAATACAGTTACTTTAAACAAGGCTTTTCGATGCTCTTCTTAGTGTGTGTGTGTGTGTGTGTGTGTGTGTGTGTGTGTGTGTGTGTGTGTGTGTGTGTGTGTGTGTGTGTGTGTGTTTTTTCTTAGTGTTACATATTTTTAGAATGTTTCGCTATCACATTCGTTCACGATTACTCTCTCTCCGTTACTCTGTAATACAGGTGTAGTTTTATAAACACACGTGCTCTTCTGCATGGATGCCCGACTTACCGGTCCGCTGATGCGTTGATCATCCTCCGGTGTCGCTCATTGTGCATGTCGCACATGGTCACGACGCAGCTCACCGGGTGCTTCGCCGCGGCCGGCGTGTGGCAATGGGGCGTCACGGTGTACAGCTGCAAAAAGTTGACCTTGACGTCTTGGCTCAGCATGACGTCCATGAGCCTCGGGTCAACGTCCATGGGCAGGTGGTCGAGGTTACTCTGAAAGTTCGCCGTCTCAGTCATGGAATAAGAGGAGAACAGGGTCCCCCGCTGACCCACCACCTCCTGCAGCCCACAGCGTGACCACAGGAGGTTGACGGTCCCGTCGCTAGAGGGGTGGATGTTGACGGCCACATGATATGAGATGTCGGTGACTCCCCGCGTGTCGACAAGCTGTCCCTCTGCCCGAACTTGGTGAGTGTCAGGTATATGCCCATGTCCACGTCGACGTTCACATCTTGAGCTCATGAAGAGGTCAAGCAGGAACCTCTGGTCGCCGGCCAGGACGTTCATCTTCGTCAGGTTGCCGAGGTCATTCTTCGTGATGCTGGCTCTGGCCAAGTCGCGCGGCGGCAGGCCCTTCAGCCGGGCGGTGAAGTTACTGTAGACGGCGTTGATCATGCCAATGGCGTGCGCCTTCGCCATAATATCGCTCCGGAACATGGGGGCAGTGTTGTTCGGGTCGACCGGCACGCAACTTATATTTAGAAAGTAGCCACCGTCGACATAGGCCAAAACGCTGCCCATCGACCTGCGGAAGGACATGACGCCCTCCGCAGTGTAGGCGGTCAAGTCCACGTGCTTCCTGAGAATGTGCCAGTGGTTGATCACCTTCGATGGGTCAACTTTGCCCACGAAGAGGTAGTGAAGCCCAGCTTTCAGGCAGCTCACATCCTCTAGGTGGATGACGACCCCGTCGAAATCATACGAGTACCTCACTACCTCGCAGGCTTTGTCTAATACGGTGGCAAAGATGGGGATCCGCGGGGAATCCGTACTTAAAAACTCGGACACACTCTGGAATTTTTGGAACTCGGTCACAAGGCCGCGTGTGTTCTCTGCACATGCCACATCGAACGGCTCAAAATCCTCACTGAATAAACCCAAGAAAAAAACGCCAATAAACTACATGGTTTGACACACACAAACTATTACACGTCAAAGATTAAACATATATAAACACTCACATGTCCATTTTTGAAACTTTTCGTCTCTGAGGAGATGGATGATAAAGGGTGCAGAACAGACCCCATGTGCGCTGGCAGGTGCTTGACCCCGGATACGCGGGTTCAAGGTTGATCGCGGATTCGTATACATAATAAAAGTCCCGATTTTTTTTTTTTTTTTTTTTATTAAATTAAAACAATTTTTTTATGTCATATTTCAGTAATTTACTGCCATTCACATAGCGTTTCTACTATATGAGGTGTCATATTTTAAGTTATGCAATGAAATCGCATGTTATAGCGCTGATATTATTCTTATAGCACTGTTAGTATAATAACCTAGAAAATACATATAGGACGATTATTTAAAACAATGTTTAAAACGCTACAATCATATATATATATATATATATGGGTCATTCCACGAAATCAGTGCCTTTTCAACTTTGAAAAATTAAAATATAAAATAAGTTTAAACAATTTAAAAAAAATATCCATTAAATGAAGACAGCATAAAATAACAAGAAATCATATTGTGCCATCTCAGGCTATGTAATTTTTTATTTTATGACTATTTATCTACCTCATGTTTTGATATTTTTGTCATGCCTGTTACAGACACATGCGTTACTATATACTATAGTTTTAATTAGAAATATGTTATAATTTCCACATATATGAGCAGTATTTAAGTCCCTCTTTTCACTGGAATTGTTAAAAAAAAATGATTTTTTTTAAAAAATATTATATTTGTCATTCAGATGACCAAGAACATACAAATTTTGGAGGGTGATCACATGTCAATTAAGAAAAATATATATTTTTACAAGAGAGATATTAAAAGAAGGGCTTTGTCAAAAATACAATATAGATAGGGTTACAATGGAAAAACTTGGAAGGCCATTTCAAATATAATTTTTATATTTTTTATGAAATTAATGACAGTAACAGGATTGACATCATAGTAACAGGACTGACCAGAGTAACAGGGATGACAGGACACACATTCTTCAGCATACACTGCACATATTTGTTTACATAATTTTGTAAAATTTTACCTTTTTAAATTGTATTACTTGACATAGCCTAGTTGTATTAGTGAAGCACATTACATTTCTAAGAGATCTAAAGATTTAAGGGTATTGTAATTAGAGTAATTAGACCCATGCGTCCATCTGTTTGTCTGTGTGAGTATGTCCCCTCACAGAACTTAAAATATACTGATCTGGTTCAATTATTAGGCAAGGAAGATAATCAGATCTTGGTCTTTCTATGATGATCTGAAAACAGATGCTAACATTTGGTTTCACTTTCTTGAACATTACAAGATTGGGGCGAGGGTCTGCAGTCACCTTACTGCTATTGTTTGTAATCGCACAAAAAAGTCATTTTTATTGTTAGAATTGTGATTTCATAATATTTAGATATGAATCCAACTGGAAAAAACTTGTGAAAAGATATCTTTCAGTTAGTCAAATAGCAAATAGCATATAATGGGGCTCTATAGCCATCTAGTGGCTAAAATTATAATTTTTTACTTTTAAAACTACATTTTCCAAAATATGGGCAAAAATTTTACACAAAACCATGTCAAATTATCCATGTTATCCCCATGAATGAAATTTAGAAATGTATAAAGTGAATTTTACATAAAAAAAAAAAACTGTATGAACTGTTTTGTATAAAAACCTAAAAAAAAAAAACATTTTTAATTTATTTATATAAATTTAAAATATATCATAAATCCTCCCAAAACTGCACAAATGTGGAGTAAAAACATTAATAAACAGAGTAAATTTACATTTGTAAAAAAAAAAAAAAAAATTATTCTGCTACAAAATTACATGTTATTGTCTGGGGTCTCTGGAGACCCCGAAGACCACGAAAGTCACTTTTTTTCACGCTAACATAAAAACATTTTTTATTATTGTACATCTAGAAAGGGTTGAGAGCCGTACAAAGTTTCATGCCATTTAGACAAAGATAATAATTTTTTTTTAATTCAGCAAAAGTCATTTGCGGGTTAAAAAGACCCCGAAGACCATCAGAGGGTTAATACTTTAATTGCCAGATGCACCAGCAATACCAACTCTGAATGATATAGGCATTAGCTCAATAAAACACCCAGGATGACCTTTAAAAATGTTTTAAAGATTTTTAAAGATCACTGTTCTTTAAAAACAGTGTGGCTAAGGTGACACCTAATCTATGTCATCCCTGTTACCCCACATGTCAAAACCTGTTACTATACAAAAGTAACAGGCCTGACAGTAACAGGTTTGACAAATTCAAGCTAATTTGCTAATTGCTAGCTATTAGGGCAAGGCCATAAAAGCACATGTTGTACACTTTGAAAGGATATTACTTGTAGATATTGATTACATTAAGTTAAATAAATAATTGTTTAAATTTATACTTTAAAAATCAGTAACAGTTTTGACATTGCATGATGTCCCCACCTCAGTTATACCTAATAAATCATCAAAATAGAGCATTATAGAAGAGAGAGAGAAACTTACTTGTGTTTTAACTGTTGGAATAATGATTGAGAGATGATGTAACTCCCTTGAAGTGATGTCACATGAATGTACCATTATTTTACAAGGGGTTTTTGGTGAGGGTAACAGACATGACATGAAATCAGGGGACACCGATAAAATGGTTTATATTTTATTAAAAATAATGTATATTTATGCCAAAACATTGCTTAACAGTGACACTATACTTAGAACAATATGAAAATGTGATTTTTGTATAATTTTACCTTCAATTTGCAAATTAAAAGTCCTGCTGAAAAAGAACAATCACAGGGAGGGACAGGCCAAAAACCTTACCCTTATCAGCATAAATGCAATTTAAATTATTTAAAATAATATATAAATGACTTTAATTTAATGTAATATTGAGGAAATAATACATAGTACTATTATGTTTTTAAATCACAAATTTATTTGTTGTTATAGTAATTCTACGTCTGATTATTTCTCAGGGACACAAAAGGCACCAATTTCGTGGAATGACCCATATATATATACACAAATTTTAACCCAACAAATTGTATGTATTTTAACAATTTAGCCTTTAGGGAAAAAAAAAAAGCTGTCATGTTTTACCTTCACGTTCACTTTCATTCGGTAATAAAAGTATAGTTTTATAATTACAACATTAATATCGACATCATAAAAAAAAATCACTCGGTAATAAAAGTATAGTTTTATAATTACAACATTAATATCGACATCATAAAAAAAAATAACGGGAAAACAAGTTAAAAGTCCCGATTTCACCTTGAGGATTTCATTACGAGTGGATACAAATGCATTGATCCAGCTCATTTCAACTGTGGTGTGCCTGCAGTATCGTTTTATACAATCATGCACATATAATCTTTGAAATCGTTAAGGTTAAATGTTTTAACGTTTACAAATGTATGCTACATTTACAGCACCTGTAATAAATCGATCTGTGATGTGACCAGTAGAGGGAGCCAAAGGATGGGGGAATCTTTAAAGCCTGATGCTTTTCTACTGGTAAGTTCAAGAGAGGACTGGGAACCATATGCATTGATCCAGTTTGTTTTATTTTTTATTTATGTTTTATAATCAGTATTACTATTACAGACATTTCGCTCAAACACAAGACTCTGACAACCCAAGTGTTTTTTTTTAAGCATTTAATTTAAGCTTTCAATGATTATTTTTGTTGTTGTTTTTTTTATTCAAAAAGGTAAAGGATTCACACATGTAAAGTAAAACCAAGTCCCAGACACCCTTTCGAATCTTTTTTTTTTATTTTTTTTTTATTTTTTTTTTATTTTTTATTTTTATTTTTTATTATCAATAGCTCTCCAGCAGCTTTCATCTCCGTTCCACCAGGTGGCTCTCTTTCCAGGTTCCAAGGGTTTTTACTGAGCTGGGAAAAAAAGCTTTCTCTTACTTTGCGCCATGGTCTTGGAATAATTTGCAAAACTTGCTGCATCTAATGGCGCTTTTCCACTACACAGTACCAGCTCGCCTCGGCTCGGCTCGGCTCGGCTCGACTCGACTCGGCTCTGTTTGGTTTTCCACTGTGTAAAAGTTGTACCTGTACCTGTACCTGCTTCCAGGTACTTTTTTTCGTACCACCTCCGGCGCGGTTCTGAGCGAGCTGAGGCGATACTAAAATGTGACGTGAAAACACAGCAGACTGCTGATTGGTCAGAGAGAATTGTCACTATTCACTGCGTCATCATTGCACGCGCCAGACGGAGTATCCTGAATAAAAAACAGCAAAAACAAAAACAAAAACATCCAAAAACAGCATACACTCGATTTCCTCCATTGTCCTGTGTGTGTGGGTAGCGGGTGTGTCTCGCGCGTCTCGCGTAAAAGATTAAGTCACGGCAGTTTCCTGCGGCGTCGCTATGACGACCAGGTACTATTGTGGAGGTACTATCTGCAATGGAAAACGGAGTGAAAAGCGAGCCGAGACGAGGCGAGTCGAGTCGAGTTGAGTTGAGCTGGTACTGGTAATGGAAAAGCGCCATAAATGAGTTAGTCCCATTAAATGATTTTAAGACCATGTTAAAATGCCGTATAACTCAAAAATGTAACTGTTCCTTTTTATGTGATGCTTGTTTGGTTGTTTTTACTGTGTTGTATTTGTATTTAAATTGTAACTGGTGTGCCGTCTTGGCCAGGTCTCCCTCGGAAAAGAGATTCTGTCTCAAGGGACTTCCTGGTTAAATAAAGGTTAAATAAATAAATAAAATAATATTACTAGGGTGCTCTGACAGTACTCTTTAATACAACTATGTACATAGAATCTGTGATATTCCTGAGTATTGTTAAATGTTAAAACATTTATAAACCTTTCCTATAAGTATTTATAACATTTTACAATAATTGAATCTTATAAATGCTAATTTCTTCATTTTATTTACACAAGTAAAAGGATTCACACAGGGAAAGTATGAAATCGCAACAATGGAAGCATATATATTATATATATATATATATATATATATATATATATATATATATATATATATATAATATATTATATATATGCGCCCAGGACCTATAGAAACCCTAAAATAACAATAATAAAATAATAATAATTATGAATAATTATTTAAAAATATAATTATACTATTATAACAATAAAAAAAATTAAAAAATTGGAATAACAATAATTTTATATATATATATATATATATATATATATATATGTGTGTGTGTGTGTGTGTGTGTGTGTGTGTGTGTTTGGGGTCAGTAAGAATTTTTTATGTTTTTAAAAGAGGTATCTTCTGCTCACCAAGGCTGCATTTATTGGATAAAAAAAACAAAAACAAAAAAACAGTAATATTGTGAAATATTATGACAATTTAAAATGACTGTTTTCTATTTTAATATATTTTAAACTGTAATTTATTCCTGTGATCAAAGCTGAATTTTCAGCATCATTACTCCAGTCTTCAGTGTCACATGATCCTTCAGAAATCATTCTAATATGATGATTTGATGCTCAAGAAACATTCATTATTATTATCACTGTGTTTCAAGCACTCACATGGACAGTTCCATCCACATCTACCCAAGTCCAACCCACCAAAAGTCTGAACACATCAATACATCCCTAGGAATAGAAAACTGACCTTTGACCCCATAACTGATAAAAAAAAAACTATCTATCTATCTATCTATCTATCTATCTATCTATCTATCTATCTATCTGTCTATCTGTCTGTCTGTCTGTCTGTCTGTCTGTCTGTCTGCCTGTCTATCTATAGTGGGCACCGGCGGGTGCAGTAACATTGCTCGGCACCTGGTGGCGCTGGGGGGACGGGACTGAGCCCATTGGATCGGGCCTGGCCGGATTAGTATATGTACAAGACTTGAGCTCTGTTGGTGCAAAAATAAGGTGGGTGCAGTTCAGTATCTCACCGCCTGGTGGCGCTAGAGAGCCCAAACATGGTGCAGTCGACTCCCCACCCCCTAATTAGCGTACACACCAAGTTTCAGCTCTCTAACACCTACAGAACTCGAAAACACCATAGGGGTGCAGTTGGATACAGGGTGCACTCTTCACTTTTTCACATATAACCTAACCCTGGGTTTCCCGAGAACTCACTTGCACTTTCCTCAATAATCACATGGACCGGTGCGGGCACATACACAGACTGTTCCACCCAAATCTACCCAACTTCAACCCTACCCAAGTCAAAACCTAACTCACACTCAAGTTGAACAGAAGCCCCACCCACAAAAACCCTACCCAATTAAGCCCCACCCCCTCAACCCTACCCAAACAAGCACCACCCAAAATCAACCCTAACACAAACCACCAAAAGTCTAAAACCATCTAAACATCCCTAGGAATAGAAAGCTGACCGTTGACCCCATTACTGATAAAAAAAACGATATCTATCTATCTATCTATCTATCTTTTAATTATGAACATTTTTTAATTATGCTTAAGTAAAGTGTTCTGTGAACTTTGACCTTTCAGACTATCTATCTATCTATCTATCTATCTATCTATCTTTTAATTATGAACATTTTTTAATTATGCTTTAAAGGTGAACTAAGTAACTTTTTTTACCTTAACTGAACAGCTTCGGAGTCATTGGAATGGTTATATTACTTATTTCGGGTTGAATGGTGGTCGTTTCGCACCCCCCTGGTGCCTGTGAGCGGAAAATACGCACTTGCAACTTTGAGCCGGCGGGCCGCTGGCCGCTGCGTCAGGAAGTCTCGCGTGATATCAGGTCTCGCGATGTAAACAATTGCTTTACGGCCAAAAGAAATCTGCTAAAATGCTGTCATTATTGCGCTCCCTCACGCTGTCCGAACCCGAATGAAGAAGACGTTTTAAAGAATGTCCCATCTGCTTTGATGTCGTTGATCTATAGCCTCTGGTGTCTGAGAATCACCAACGAGTTTTTACAACAGTGTTGTCAAATATCTATTCCGAAGCTGTGGGGGGAGCTCTAGAGAGAAACCTGCGAGCAAAAAGCGAGAATACAGCAAAGAAGTCCCGAAGCTACTGAGTGCTGCTTTAAGTAAAGTGTTCTGTGAACTTTGACCTTTCAGACTGATCTATCTATCTATCTATCTATCTATCTATCTATCTATCTATCTATCTATCTATCTATCTATCTATCTATCTAACAACATGTGACTACGTATTAAAAATGTCCATCAATTAAATATACATTTGTAAAATCCCACTGTTTTAAATTAAGTCAATCTTTTATAAATCCATGAATCAGTGCAAAGTTGGTGTGTGAATGCTACAGTAGATGGCAGTAAAGTTAAATCTGTATGATCCTTCTGCTAAATGATTCTGGTTTTCATGCCTAATCCTAACCCTAACCTGGTTTTCATGCCTAATCCTAACCTAACCCTAACCCATTCAACCCTAACCCATTCAAAACAGCCCTTTGGCCTAAATCCCTTCTGCCATTAACCCCACTGAAATATTATACACATTCTAATATTTTATACATAATCACATGAAAAATAAATACATATTATATGAAATTATACATACTAACATTTGTAGTTTCATCATCTGATTAGTTCTACAGTCTATGACAGACAGCTTGACCTTGTGACCTTTCAGTGTTTATGAGTGATTTCAGAACCTTAAAATAAAAAATCTATTTTTTACAGGTCATTTTAAACTTTGGGCTTTAGCAAATGAAAATGTAACAATACATGTTGCATCTATCTATCTATCTATCTATCTATCTATCTATCTATCTATCTATCTATCTATCTATCTATCTATCTATCTATCTATCTACATTTTGAGTTTGTGAATAAACATTGCATTCATTTTTAAATTGTTTTCTGTAAAAAAAACTTTTGTTTTCTGTTGCAGTGTTAAGGGCCTACGGAGCATGAGAACTGGACTCAGGGGGGTGGGGGGCTCACTTCCTGTATACACAAAAAGTAATTTGTTTGTATATACTAATGCATGACATCTCAAATAAAAAAATTTATAGAGAACAGTCAGTGAACTTTAGAGATGGGTAACAGTTTTATTTGAAAAATAAAGTGACAAACATTTTACAAAATAACATCATAAAAAGTAACAATTTAAACATTAGAAAACTATAAAATAAAAAACTATATAACAGAACTATAAAATACATAACTATATAAATAACAGACCTATAAAATAAATAACTATATATAACAGACCTATAAAATAAATAACTATATATAACAGACCTATAAAATAAACTACTATATAACATAACTATAAAAAAAAAAAAAAAACTGTCTGCGGAATGAGGGAAAGGGGATTCTACGGGGGACTTTATAAAAAATAAAAAAAGAGCAGCATTTCCAGAGCAGCATTGATGGGTTGGCTGTGCAGCTGTTTCTCACTGGCCTACCCTCTTCACACAGCACAACCACTGGAAATACGTCTCCTGCACATAAGGTGGAAGCGCTGTCATAATCAATGCAGAGTTCAACAGGGGGAGGGATAACGTTAGGGTTCATTTTTCTTGGACAACCAGCAGATGAAAGACTCCAGACAGACAATGTTTGGATATTTTTTAGGTGAAATAAAAATAAAAATGGGACATTTTTTTTAAGAAAGAAAGAAAGAAAGAAAGAAAGAAAGAAAGAAAGAAAGAAACAAAAAAGAAGCTTGTGCTAGAGTTGCCTAGTCATCTAGCCATTCCAGTTCCAGGCCTTCCCCACGAAATGACTTGCGATTGACCCCATAATCCAAAAAAAATTCTGTGTCCACGGGGATGTCACGCGTGGCCCTAAAAAGGATGACGCCAAGCTTTAATTCGCACCGAAAGGGCTTGAGGTTCGAGGACTTGCCGGAGTGGTTTATTCGACGGCCGTACGTGTCTTTTCCAGGGTGGCACGCGCAGGGGAACGTTTGTGCGTCCACGCACATTTTTCCACTGGGCGAGTCGAAAAAGAATAGGTAGCCTGCCTCATCACGAAGGTGGCTCAGGATGGCTTTCCCTTCCGCGGCCGCGATGATCCTACCGTGGTAGTCGCAGACCATGTCCCCCTTTGAATAGTGCTGGGTCGCGATGACTCCTGTAATAAGGAAAAAAATTACATTTTGAGTTGCTGGACAGACAGAACTTGCACGTTAGACAAACGTTTCAGGATTCAATTCTAGATCTGGGTGCAGTTAATGGCTGTGGTACAATTATATTTGTATTTTCTGGCCTACAAAAAAAAAAAAAAAAAAAAGCTAAAAGTAGGGATGTACCAATTTACATTTAAAATGAAGTGTATCTAATTATTGAAATATCAAACGAAGTATAGTAATGCCTATATAGCTGTGGTGCACGAGCTGAACATTTTGAAAAACTCAAAGATTGAGGGAGACAGCACACTTGTGTTGCATGCTCTTGATTGTTGTTGATGGTTCACTCAGCACAGCGTCATTTGGATTAAAACTAAATTGAACATGCAAGTAAGACATGAACTGTTACCAGATTAGTACATTAGTCCGGTGCTATTACATAAATAAAATGTAAAATATGAGAGAGCAATATAATGAATAATGAAAGTGGCAGAAGCTCACACAGTAAATATACGGCGAGTACCAAAGATGAAAGTATCGGACTCGGTCTGGACAAAAGTGGTATCGTTGCATCCCTAACTAAAAGGTGTCCTTACCAAACCCTTTCGGCGGGCCAAGGTCCTTAATGGCGATGCCTGTCCAGGACTGCTCGGTGACGTGCCGGATTATAAGAGGGTTGGTCTCCACCCGGCTTCTCGAGGGCGGTTTCCACGCCTCAACAATCTCATGCGGTCGCGGGCAATTGCCGCTCCACACCTCCGCGGAAATGAGCCGCGCCACTTTTCCGGCCGAAGGTTTGTGCGTGCCAAAGTATCCTGAAAGGCAAAATGACAAGACTTTACTCGTGCGTGTCGTTTGTCACTGTGAGTTAATGTACAGTTAACGGGTGCCAACGCTGTATTGACTGTTTTGGAGACTTACCGAGAAGGTGCGCTCTCCTGAGGTCATACTGGGACAGGCGCCACTTGTCATAATAGGTGCGGTCTCCTGGGAAACCGCAGCTGGTGCGCTGCACCTTTGACGGAGGCTGGCCTTGAAGGGAGACGGGAAATGCGGAGAGGAACTCTGTGAAACACCGCCGTTTGGGCGCAACCGGCGTCCCCTCATCAGAAGGCGTCCTGTATAGGTGAGGAAAACAAAGTTTACACTGTTACATGATAAACGTGGACAAGTTGCTAATCTGCTGGACAAATGGTTTGTGCTATGTCCTAGGTAAACGAAGAGACACATACACGGCCAAGGAGTGCAGCAGCTCGGCCGCGTCAACCAGGTCCTCGTCGCGGACCTCACCATCGCAGCGGCCCAGGTAGGCATCGAGGGTGCGCTGCTGCTGTGTGGTGAGCCGTTTTACCGCCACTCTGACGGCCCTCCGCACGTCGAGGCTCGTCCACGTCTCCAGTTTGTACCTGTAAAAATACGATATAAAAGGAAATGTTAATAGTGAAATGACTGTGACTGACAAGATGCAACCGAGAGTATGTATTCACACATGTGCGCGTGGAGGTGTCTGTGCAGGTATTTACATGGCATGAAAGTTGTACATGTCCTGGGAGACGCTGTGCACGGCCTGACCGGACCCGGAGACGAACAGCCGGTTGGATCCTTCCAGTGGTCGGAGACTCTGGTGCCTGATCCTCGCAAAGTAGGTCTGCAACATCTATGAAAAAAGGGTCATACGGGTTATTACACTTTTTTTTTTTTTTTTTTTTTTTTTTTTTCTCCTTTCTCCCAATCGCTAGGTCACACATTTATCAGGGTCACTTTGTCAAAACTATCCACACAGTGAGCACAGCAGAAACCTGTTTTGGGCTAAACTGTGGACCATTTATCAGTGCTATGGCACAAAGTGCATTATATGACGACATCTTTCGATTTTTACGTGAATTATTTTTGCACTTAGACATCAAAACTTTATGTTCCACACAGGCCAAGCTGCACAGGCGTACACACTGCTGTCAAAACTGTTAAACTCGTGTTCAAAACAAAAAAATTTAGCAAAATTGAACGAGACATAAATTTGCTACATTTCCACAGTGATGTTGTAATGAAATATATGATGTGCTTTTAAGGTCTGTGCTTTCTGATTGATAAAAAGTGTGTTTGTTGAATTAAATTAAAAAAATAAATAAACCTTTGCTAGGGTTCTGGAAGAGTTGAGTTGATTTGAAACATGAATCAATTATTTTGGTAGATTTGGTGCATTTAGAGTCTGTTAAGTGAACTGCTGTGCCAAGATGAAATGTCGGTTGGGAGAGCTTTGTGAAGAGTTCTGCAGAAGTGACCCAAGCATGGGGAAATGTGTCGGAGCAAATTAAACCTAACTGTACATACCTAAATGTAAACATGGTGTAGTAAGCAATCTACTGTTTATGTCTTACTGAAACTTACAGATTCCTCGTCCAGAGTCAGCGCTATATTGAAATTGCCAGCGTCTTTCTGGTGACTCCGGAGGACCACTCTGCTCCTGTGGGTGACACGGCCCACCCAATCCGCATCCTGGAAAACATCAAAGGTGTCATTAAAAAAAACATCGAAGGTGTCATTAAAAAGGAGTGAGTGAGTGAGTGGGTGGGTGGTTGTTTGGCTGGGTGGGTGGGTGGTTGTTTGGCTGGGTGGGTGGGTGAGTTTGTGAGTGATTTTTTGCATGAGCGAGCGTGTGTGCTTGTTTTTGTGATTCATGAGGACACAATTTGTATAATGGCACGACCATTACGACGTAAACCTGACATTGCGTGCGTCCTCATTTTTGAAATAGCTTTAAAAACAAATTCAAAATGTAAAAATGCACTATGTTTACTGTCATGGGTAGGTTTAGATTAGGTGCAGTGTAAGGCCGATATACAGTTTGTACAGTATAAAACCATTACGCCCATGGAATGTCCTCACTTGGATAGCAAAACAAACCTGAGTGAGTGAGTGAGTGAGCGAGCGAGTGTGCGTGTGTGTGTGTGTGTGTGTGTGTGTGTGTGTGTGTGTGTGTGTGTGTGTGTGTGTGTGTGTGTGTGTGTGTGTGTGTGTGTGTGTGTGTGTGTGTGTGTGTGTGTGTGTGTGTGTGTGTGTGTGCGAGAGTATGTGCGTGTGAGTTAATTTGTGA